>NC_133578.1:43043591-43789091 GCF_964106895.1 Numenius arquata
CTCCCCAGCTGAGACAATGTGGTCGAGCCATATCTGCATCTTGCTCCTTGAGACCCAACCCCCAGACAGCCCAACTCTCCCTGCCAGTCCAAATTGGGAGGAAAAACTCCATCTCATCAGCAGCTCAACCTTGAATGCATGACCCAGACACACTGGACTGAAGATTTACAGCATCCCAATGAAAAGCAGTACAACCCCAGTCCTGGGCTTTGGCACCACTATTTTAAAGACGCTCTTGTTAAATACGAGTCTGTTTCCCCAAAAGAGCTGCCAGAGCCTTTGCCTCTCCAAACACCATCCCTGAACAAGTTGCACACCTTCTCACCAGAGGCAGGCTCTAAGCTGCCTTTCCCCTACAATTTCAACATTCCTCATTTTCCATGTTATTAATCTCTGTGAGTCCTGGCTCCAAGCAGGCTGGAAGCCAAATCCTGCCAGACAGGTTCCAAGTGAAATCCAAGTTGTCTGGAAAAGAAGAAAATTCAACTAAAATTTTGAAACGCATGTGAACTGTATGCTGGCTCTCACCAACAGTGCAAGTTAGAGGCTGCTCAATCCAATAGATGGTTTTGGTGGCCATCAACTTGCCTTTTCCCATTTCCCTTGACTTTTCCAGCAACCAGCCAAAATATGAACCATTCGTTTGAGCTAACATCTTTAATTTTGCCCCAGGAAAAAAACAAACCTGCCACTGGGAAACTATTTTTAAGTTTCTCAAGAAAGATTTTCTGGCTTTGAGAGCTGCCATTGAGCATTGTCAACCAATGCTTTTTTCACAGCATTTTTGCAGGGATTTTTAATTTCCTCTGGCATTTGTTTGAGCTGCTCGGCCATGAAACTCCAATTCCCTGATGTCCCAAAGCTGAGGATGAGAGAAGCAAAACCTCTTTCAGACAGGGCGAGGGAAAAGTAGAAACCTGTGCCACGGTGGGACAAGGGGGATGAGCAAAAACTCTCTCACCTGAACATCTCCAGAGATGTGCTACTGCCTTCAACACCATCCCTCTCCCCAACTTCTGCAGCTTTCCCATGCGGTTTGTCTCTACACCAGAGGATGAAGCTCAACACTGCAGGAATAATACCATGTTCACCTCAACTGCAAGCTGCAGGTGATTTGCAGTTTGCCAATTTTTTTTGCAATTACTCTAAATCTGAGATTTTAGGTAGGAGGTCTGCCTGTTATTGGGAGGTCATTTGCTCTCAGGGATGTCTTTCCAGCATCTCCATGCTGATGGGGTGGCCCTCAGGGCTTTGGCATGGGCTTTCCTCAACCTCTCTCCAGATTGCTCAGCACACAACAGGGATGCTTTGACTGCTGGGCTGGTAGTGCCGGCTCCCTTTTGGCTGGGGCTGTGCAAACTACCTGCTGCCTGCCCTGCCAATGAACTCAGGACACCAGCTACGTTGGACTCCAAGACAAAAATCAAGGTGCTGTGTTTTTCAGCTAAGGGGAGGTTGGGAGCTGCAAAGTCATGTGTTTGTACGTTATTTTCCTCCCTCCAGAAACAAATGCCAGTGTGGTTTAACAAGAGGAGCTGTACTGCGCCCCACCAGGAATAAATTGCTAAACAGACCAGCAGCACTATCACATTGAGCCGGGATCCTTAGGAACAAGGGCTCTGACAGTCCGTGGTGTGATCCATCGCGCCTCTGCGCCAGCTCTCTCATAGAAGCGAATCTGAGATGAGCTTCGGAGGAGCCCTAATGAAATCTACAGATACTTTACTGATCTGGTTGGATTGCTCTTCCTTCCCCCTCCTCCAAGCCTCTTCAAAACAGAGCTTGGAAGCAGCCTGTGATACTTAAGTCCTGCCTTTCTCGACTCACAAAGGGAACCAAAAGGAATTGTTTTGAAATAACAGTGCAAATCAAATTACCTGTCGCAGATAAGGGGGAGAGAGGTCAAATATGAAAAAGCTTTAGATGAAAGAAGAATTAGCCTGCAACCCACCAGGAATAACTCAATTCAAGTCTCATTTTCAGCACCCCCAGAATCTGGCAAAACAGAGGTCCCTAATGAAGCCCAACAGATAAACCTGGCCAAGACAATTTGTTATACCGCCAAATACAGAGCCATTTCACCAACCACATGCTAAGCATCAACCGTCCCCTCAAATGGGAAAAGTATATCAACGTATTAGAAGCCATCATCAATCAGCCCAGAGGAAACCAAGCAGCCCTGATCAGGTTCCAGCCAGAGCTATGGGAAGCCACTCTGTGGTTTGAGTTTGCAGATATTCGGCAGCCGCGTACGCACCACCTCCTCCCAAGCTGCATTTTTTTAGTGGGGTTGGGGAGCGGGCTGCCCCAGCCTGCAGACATCCCCACAGCACCTGGGCCGAAAACAGCCAGGGCAGGAGGTTTTGCAGACCCTCTCCTCTTGGCTGCACCAGTGTTTGCCTGGTGCTCCCTAGACTTGGCAGGGTTATTGATGGGCTTGGGACACGCCTGGGGCTTCCAGCAGAGCTTTTCCACTGTCTCTGCTTCAACTTTCCTCCTTTTCACAGAAAAGTTCTCTCCACCTTTCCCAAAGACATATTTTATCTCCTTTGGTCACAGTCTTCCTTCTCCCAGGGCACAGCAGAAAACAATTTGAGACCAGACCCAACGCAGCTCTATCAAGGCTGGGCTTGGCTTGGGGGCCAGGCAGGGACCCTCATCAGTGCCGAGACCCACCTCCTTGATAAATAGGCTCCAGAAATTCCTGTTGCTCGCCTTCGAACGAACCCAGCTGGCTAAAAGGCGGTTGCTAAGCTTGCACTGGCTGTATTATTCGTGGGGATTGGGAAGGATTTCAGAAATTGCTCTATGCAGTGGGGAAGGAGGGATTTTTTTATTTTTCTTTTTCTTTTTCTCCTTCAAACTAAAACAAATAGCTGAAGAGTGAAAGTCTGAAAGCTTTCTCAAGGACTCTGAGTATTTAATTGCCTTTAAAGCACAGGAATTGCTCCCCATTCCCTTCCTGATTTAACAGGAAACAGGCCTCTTGTTCCTGCAGCCCCTCTGAAATTGATGACCATTTGATAATTGTACCATAACAGATCACAAGCACGATGCCGCCCATACCCACATCCTCCCAAATACAGTAAAAACATTTGTTTCGTTGTTTTTTTAAATTGCATTGAATTTGCAGATTCCAGACCTTTCCCCCCTTGGCATGGGGCAATGAATAACGAATGAAAAAATAGATGAATATTACTCAAAGGGCCCGTAATAAAGCAGGTAAAGGGCATCTGTCTGAGGCTGGTGCACACTGATGCTCTGTCTGTGCGATAAGACCTGTACAGGAAGAAATGTTTTCCCCACTGCTGTGGTACATGCAACGCAGGAGTGAGGTTTTTGGGGTGGCTTTGTTTAAACTCCCATACACTCCCTCCAGAGGAGCAGCAGCTTGGCCAGGTGGAGAGGTCCAGCAGTAGGGGAGCAACACGTGCCACCACCTTTTCTCAGGATCTGGCTTGTTACATCTGGCCTTCTTATTACTCCTGAAGCATTTGATGTGCTTTAAATGTGGGGAGGCGAGAGAGGTTAGTTTTTAACTCGTGGACAGCCAGAAGACACCTGGCCCACTGTTGCAGTCCCCCTAGGACTGAATAGCAGGGGTGTCTCTTGCACCGGGATTATTGTCCCTGGGCTGGAAGATGCAAAGCACAAGCAGTGCCTTAGCCAGGAGGGCCGCTCTGAGACACTGCTGCCAGCCAAAGCTAGGGCCTTGCTGCCAACATTGTGGGCAGCCATGCTTCTTCCTGCGCTCAAACTCCCACCCAGCTTCATCTCCAGCCCCATCTGTTTTCCTTCCAGAGATAAAAATCTGTTTTAAGCTGGAAACATGCTCTGCACTGCCGACTCCTGCAGCAGCTGGAGCGGTGGGTGGCTACAGCTGCTGCCCCGTTGGATTGGGCTGGGGATGCACAGGATGCTCAGGGACCAGCTCCTGTCACAGGTGGCCATGATGGACAGCAGACTTCTTCCATTCCCACTGCCCTGAATAAAACCCCATGGCTCTCCCAGAGACGTTCATGGTCCCTTCCTGAGCTCAGAAAGCAAAGCGCAAGTCAGCAGTGTGCTGCTTCCCAGTGTTAGGGGACCTGTGGGGATGATGCCTGCCACATGACAGCCCCCCTCCTGAATCACTGCTGCTGTGCCCCCGTCATGCTGGTCCCAGAGGAGAAGCCAGTTCCAGGTCTGCAGCTGTGGAGGATTTGAGGGTCTCCTGGCCAAGCACTGGTCACTTCTGCACTAGCCTGTTTCTGGGTGCTCATAGGTTGGGGTAGTGTAAAAGGATGAACACGGAGTTCAAGAAACTAATCCAAGCTCTGTGCAATCCCCTCCCAGGTGGCTTCGCAGATTTCCACATCCTCATAACCACACAGAAATCCCATGGTCCAATCCAATAAGCTCCCCAGTAAACACAGAGATGATCCCTGTTTCTCAGAGCCTGTAATTATTTCTTCTTAGATTTGCTTCTTCACTACTGCAGCCTTTCATTAGTGAAGCCTGTGAGACACTATTTGCACAGTCATGAAATATTCTCAGTCCTCGACAGGAGCTGCTTTTGCTAAATTATGCTGTCGTAAAAAAAAGGCAGGCTGTGACTACCCTAACTCTACAGAGTTGGCTTTTCATCTCTTTCATAATTACTAAAATATATTCTCCGTTATCCTGAGAACAGCATTGCACAGCACTGCTGAGGAGCCCCGGTTTTCATCCACCTCTAGAGATTTGTTCCCCATTGCTGGTCCCCAAGCAGCCCCTGCAGGAGTGCCTTTTCATTCAGGGATGGCTCACCATGACTTTCCTTGGCTTTTCCATCCTCCCACCTCCTTCTGCTTTGCGATGCTCTTTGCAAAGGCTTTGCAGCTTGACACCCCCTTCCCTGCACCCCTCACCCCAGCATTTTCACTTATTAAACTGTCTTTATCTCCACCCACAAGTTTTCTCACCTCTACCCTTCCACTTCTTTCCCATCCTGCTGCGGGGGAGTAAGCGAGCGGCTGGGTGGGGGTTCACCTGCCAGCCAAGGTAAACCCACCGCAACAATATTGGACATCTGTAGGCCCTTGAATAGGGGACCAGTTGTACTGCCTGCAGGTTAAGAGCCTAAGCTGCCTTCACCAGGCGCATCTAGGACTCATATTAGGTTGTTCCCACCTTCATTCAGACCAGTCTTGGCAGCAGAAGCCATCAACCATCGGGGTTCCCTCGGAAAATGCCCAGTTTTGGTAACTATGTCACGGGACAACTTGACTGAGTCGTGTTTGCAGGCACAGCTGGCAAGGCATTTCTGTTCACTTTGAACCTCTCCTCCTAGCAACAGGCATCTTCATTCAAACACATGTGCTCATTCTGCACGCTGGGAGCAAACACTGACATTTAAAAGTCTGTCTTGGTACTGCAGGGTCTCTGAGTATTCTCCTTCAATGCTTTGTCATGTGTTCCTACAGCCCATCTACAGCCCCTTGATTCAGCTTTTAGGATCTCTGGAGTTAAATTCCTTTCATACGTGATATTTTTTTTTTTGAGTTGGGTTTGCTGTTGACAGATCTTGCATGGGTCACTGCTGTCTGCAGGCAGGACAAAAGAGCATCAGCTTCAAGTGCTAGCCACCCATGGTGGCTGGTCCTGCTTGGGTTTGCTTGTTTTTTTTAAAATCTATCACTGTTTTCCACCTCCCACTATTTACCAAGGTGGCCTGAAGAGCACCCCCTTGCTAAAATACCACCTATCTGGGGACAAGACTCTTGAACACGGCAGTTCGTGCCCTCCCACTTATGTGTTACTGTGATTATACCAATGTAGGACATGAGATTGTTGCTTTTCCTTAATGTTGAAGAAATCACGGCAGTCACACCCCCAGCAGCAGATTTCTGCCACCTTGGCCAGGCATCAGCCTTTCCTCCCATAATCAGGCAGAAAACTCTTAAATTCCCAGACATGACCGTGCTATTGCACATTTTTATCAGGTACCACAACATTTTGCTCTGGCGGCAGCGGTATGAAACACCTCCCAATCTCTCCCCACCGGGAACTCGAGCTCAGCTCCCAGTCCCCTTACAATGTCCCTCAGCGCCTGATGCAGTCGCCTTGCTGCAAAGGCACTAATGTCCCCGAGCACCTGGCTTTTAGCACACGTTATTTTTTTCCAGCAACATTATCGCCAAACTTATGTTTTCCCTAAAGCTGTTACCACTTAATGGCAACTTCATTTCAATTCCCACTTACTGAGTTTCGCTAATAATTCTTCCTTGCTTAGCAACAGTTGGCTCTGCAGTGCAAAGCCCTAAACTGAACTTTACCTGGATTCTTGGAAAAGGATCGTGAGAGAAAATGACTTTTGGAGCCAGCACTGTTGTGCAGCATCCCGGGGAGCCCCCCAGCTCACCCACCAGGACCTCTGCCCAGAGCTGGGGAGCCCAGGGAGGGGAGCAGCAGCCTTGAGCTTACAGCTACCAGCCCCCCTGTGACCAGTAAAACCACTCCTGCCTTCCCTGGAGAAAAAACAAATGACTCCCCAGGACAGCTTTGCAGATCACACCAGCATTTTTACCTGTAAGGTTCAGGCAGGGGGAATAAATGAGTTCCCAGCTCCTTCAGTGATCTTCAGAGCAGCCCGTAAGAGATCAACCATGCACCAGCCTTAGGAGAAAGTTTCCATGCAGCACAGATCCAAATCCCATCATAAAAGCAGGACATTTTGCTGGCACAGGCTGAACTCTTGCCCCCCGTGCACTCAGACTGTATATTTAATACCGGACCCTGTTCTTTCCCCTGCAGAGCTCCCGTTGCTACAGACATTCACTTAAAGCACAAAGCATTGGTCTGTTGCTCAGAGAGAAAAACAGCCTCTTTCTCCTTTAAAAAATTAAAAAAAAAATAAATGAAAAAACCCATACAACCTTGGAATATTCCAGGGAAGGGTACAGAGCAACACCCAGCCTGGTTCCTGGCTGGGCATCCATCCCTCACACCCAGCCATGGGCACCCATCAGAGGAGCTGGGAGGGAACCACCTCAACGGGGCTGGGACACGTTCATGGCAGCACAACGTTCTTTTCTTTAGGATTAACAGATTTCCGGCTATAAAAATTTCCATGGCTAAAGCAGCAGTTAGTGAAATACATTATTTCACGCTGAGACCTCAGCGCGGGTGCCAGGTTGTTGAGTTTAACCCTCCCCGCTGCACTGCGTCAGGTTTATGTCCCCGTGCTCGCGGCGAGCAGCAAGCCCACAGCGTTTCGGGTGAGATTAAGGCAGCTCTGAGTCGCAGATGCATTTGCAGGCCTGACACGTCAACACTCACCGACCAGGTCCTACTCCCCAGCAACACACGTGCCTGGGGCTGGACCAGCAGGTTTTAACCCGTGGATTTGGAGAAGGAAAAAGTATTGTTGCAGACGTGGATAATCAGATACTGCGAGTCCTGAGGACGCCAGAGGAAGCCCTGTCACAGGCTGCCCTCCCAAAACATCCAGCCCAGCACTTTCCAACAGCTTCCTTCCATCATCCTAATTTGTAGGGTCTCAAAACCACCACTCAGCAATGAATATTTATCAGAGCCCAAAGTGCACATTTGGCTCTACAGAGCGAGACCTGGGGCTTCTTAAAGGATTAGCAGCCTCTGAGAAATGCACTGCACAGAGTACTTGAAATAACCCCCGCTCCAATTGAAACAAGCCCTCTGCCTCAAGGCTGTAAGAGCTGGGCTGGATCACCCAGCAGCGGGATTTCACACCAGCAGACGAACTCCCCCGGCTCCTGAAGACCCTTCCCAACCTTCTGCCCAGAAAATCCCCATGCCTCCTCTCGCAGGAGCTGCTTCTGCCCTCTCAGCCATGCTGGCACGCGTTACAGCCAGCTCCCACATCGCCCGTGGTCCCAAAGCAAGCCCCATCACAGGGCCGTCACCCTGTCTACAAATACGGATTCTGCCTGTTCAGACCTTCCCAGGCTACAGCTGGAGCAACAGGTGATGCTCACTGTCCCACAGGGTGCTGTGCTGAGCAGACGGGCTAACACAACATCCATGAAGATAATCCCCGAGCATGGCAGGATCATTCCCACATGAGAAAGAACCCAGCATCCAGGCCTGTAGGAGGAAAGGTAATTTTCTCCTTGGCTAATTAATGCTTAGGTTTTTCCAACTGCGTAACAGACACTGGAGCCATGAGTGGGCCCCTAGACTATAGAATCATGAAGTCATAGAATCATTCAGGTTGGAAAAGACCCTTGGGATCATCGAGTCCAACCATCAACACCACTCTACAAAGTTCTCCCCTACACCATATCCCCCAACACCACACCTAAGCGACTCTTAAACACATCCAAGGATGGTGACTCAACCACCTCCCTGGGCAGCCTGTTCCAGTGTCTGACCACTCTTTCTGTGAAAAATTCTTTCCTAATGTTCAGTCTAAACCTACCCTGTTGGAGCTTGAAGCCATTCCCTCTTGTTCTATCGCTAATCACCTGTGAGAAGAGACCAGCACCAACCTCTCTACAGTGTCCTTTCAAGTAGTTGTAGAGAGTGATGAGGTCTCCCCTCAGCCTCCTCTTCCTCAAACTAAACAGCCCCAGCTCCCTCAATCGTTCTTTTTATGATTTATTCTCCAGGCCCTTCACCAGCTTCGTTGCCCTCCTCTGCACTCGCTCCAGCACCTCGATATCTCTCTTGGATTGAGGTGCCCAAAACTGGACACAATACTCGAGGTGTGGCCTCACCAGTGCTGAGTACAGGGGCACAATCACCTCCTTACTTCTGCTGGTCACGCTGTTTCTAACACAAGCCAGGATGCCATTGGCTTTCTTGGCCACCTGGGCACACTGCCGGCTCATATTCAGCCGCTTGTCAATTAGAACCCCCAGGTCCTTTTCTGCCAGGCAGCTTTCCAGCCACACTTCCCCAAGGCTGGAGAGATGCATAGGGTTGTTGTGGCCCAAGTGCAGGACCCAGCACTTGGCCTTGCTGAAGCTCATACTGTTAACGTTGGCCCATCCATCCAATCTATCCAAGTCTCTCTGTAGAGCCTCCCTGTCCTCATGCAGACCAACACTCCCACTTAACTTGGTGTCATCTGCGAACTTACTGATGATACACTCTATGTCCTTAACAAGATCATCAATAAAGATGTTAAACAGAAATGGCCCAACGCTGAGCCCTGAGGAACACCACTTGTGACCGGCCGCCAGCTGGATTTAACTCCATTGAGCACCACTCTATGTTTGACTACTCTTCCCTGCTTCATAAACTACTCACATGCTGGGACACTAAGCTCTCCAGGGCAGATGGCTTCAGGCTTGTTCCCTTTCATGCCAGGGTTGCTCTGCAGCAGTTCCCCTATGACGGGTAAGTCCACTCTGCAGAGGTACACAAGCCTTAGCTTAAACATGAGCCCCAAGGACTTGTCTTCTCCATCCAGTAGGGAGACAGTGAAAGGATATCAAAACTGAAGTGTAGCCGGTTGCCTTGTAATAAGAGGACACTTCTAGTTGATGTAGATGGAGAAGCTTGATTTTAAATGGTTCAGTGGGCTCCAGGGACAAGCAGGATGATACAGAGGCTAAATAGAGGGAAAGCGTGTCTGAATAAGACCATGTAAGAAAAAGGGTGAATCTGCTTCACCCATCTGAACTTGAGGGCAACACTGAGACCATCTCCTGAGCCACAGACAATGTGGGCGCGTGTGGAGGATCTGCTCAGATGGTGCACAGTCACAATCTGTGGGTTTGTGGGAGGGCCTCCCAGCTCAGCCTGCACAGAGCAGAACTGGGCCACCAGGCACGGAAACGGGACTCACCCTGGGGGTGAAGGACGTCTGCTGGAAGGGGGACATGCCACAGGCCTGCAGAACTGGCAGCGAGGATCTCTGGGACTCCCATCTTGCTCCCTACTGAACCAGCTTGCGAGCACGCAGGCCCATACCCAGCTGTCTTCAAAGCGCTCCCGCTACGGAGGGCAAAGCAGAGCCCTAACAACTCTGTGAGGCAGAACAGAGCCAGCCACAAAATGTCAGCTTTTCCCCTCCATTGATTTTCCTGGTTTTCACTCACTCATGGCTTTTGGGGGAAACTCAGCCGCTTTCACAGACTTCTTGCTGGAAATTCAGTTTCAGTGTGATTTTTTTATTATTCTACAGTCCCTACATGCAGGCAGGTGTCAACATACATCTCAGAGCAGCAAGGGAACTGGGCAGAAGCTCTAGTCATTTTTCCTACCATGGACATCCCGACACACACATGGGTATCTTTTGACCAAAAAAGCCATGTCAGCACCAAAACCCCCTTCCATGACACCAAGAAACTGTTTTGTTTAAAGTGGATGAAACATCACATCGCACTGAAGGCACCAGATGAAAAGACCAGCGACAGAAACCAAGGTGGTACTATAATTAACTTTTTCTTTTTATTTACACCACAAGAATAACAAGTTGTCATAATGTGGTACAAAATACTGGACTCCTAATAAAGTTGAAATTGAAGTCGGTACTGTCAGAGAAAGACACCATTGGCCATTAAAAAAAAAAAAAAAAAAGGAGAAAAGAAAAGAGAAGAGAAAAAAAAAACCAAAACAAAAAACCCCAAACAAAACCAAGAATGAGAAAAATATTCCAACTCCACCAAGTAAAAGAAAGGACCATCAGAAAATTTAGCACAAAGAATGCTACCATCACTTAAAGTAGGGTCCATACAATAAGAGTGAAATTGTGTCTAAATTACAGCGTAAACCGGTAGCTGCTACCAATGGTGACGTCATACTGAGCATGTATAGGTATAAAGTAGAATATAATATAGTTACAACTTTTTGATACTACATATCTGTAATAAGCTCTTGGGTGAATAATGTTTCAACCCCTCCCCCCCCTTTTATATATATATTATATATATAAGTTTGTCATCCTCATAAATTGGAAAATAGCGCCTCCACTATGGAGCACAGAAAAGTGTTAATTTATTTTCTTTCAATAGGATACTTTTTCATCAATATCAAAGACAAAGTGAAGATGAGCTGAGAACAAGCTCAACTTCATGACAATGACAAAAACATGTTTTCCTTTTGATGTAAAGTCTCGTTTTAAACCACAGTGTTGCACAGTACACGACTGTTTAAAGTGAAGCCTAGCAATAATACATCATTTAAAAGTAATTTTAAAAAAGTTAACGCAGCTGTGCTGAAGAGTTAACTCTTTAAAGTCCTCGTCATTCATCTCCTTAGAATTAATGACTACGTGTGTTGACAAAGGGTTGCATCCAGCCTCCCCACCCAGCCAAGAAATCAAAACAAAATACCAACCCAAATTAAAAGGAAAAAAAAAATTAAAAAAAGACACAGGCAGTTTACTTTGTGTGTTCTGCGTAGTTCCCCTAAAAACTCTGTTTCCACATAAATACAATAAACTCTATTATCGGTAAGTCACAAGTGCTAGATAAACATCTTTTTTTTTTTTCTTCTTCTTAAAATGAGAAATGTTTAAGTAGTTCGTTTACTCTTTTTCTTTGTTAACAATAAAAAGCACAACTTCTTATTAAGTTCAGTAAGACGCAAAAAATGTTCCCACTCTCCTTCCTTTGTGTGCAGCTGTGTGTGTGTGTGTGTGTGGGTGCGTGTGTGACAACAACGGCCCAACCTTTAGTCTTCACAAATGCCATGGGAGGGGGGGGGGGGATGAGGGAGGGAAGGAGGGGGAGGGGAACCAACCCAAAAAAACCCCAAACCACAATTATTTTTTTTTTTTTTTTCATTTTCAAAGCTGCCAAGTTTGGCGTGCAAAATCTGTATACAATATAAAGACATGCCAACCTTACAGACCATGCAACCTCAAGGTGTAGGAAACTTAAAAAAATATATTCATATATATTTATATATATATTTATATATATCAATGCCCGTAAAAGACGTGGGCCCAAAAAAGTTTACAAAAGGAAGAATGGAATGAATACATGACTGCGACTAATAAAAAAAGGAATGTTTTGTATTGAAAGTAAAAAAACAAAACAAAACAAAACAAAACCAACAAAAAAACCCCAGTGATTACTTGTGTACTGCAAACTGGGCCTCACTTCTCTGTAAAGAGGATTTAAAGATGCTCCTTTCTTTCCAAGCAGGTACGAAGGATGCCCTGGGCAGCATCGTGCTGGGATGCAATGGCATCCCAGGCTCCCGCTCGCCAGCACAGCTGCTCTAGGGCGAAGTTATCTCAAATGAAGAAGCTGACCGCTCAAAAGGTGAAAAAAACCTGGCGAGCCTCAAAACAAGGTCTCTTTCCCCCCTCTCCATGCTTGCTCTGGCCCCGAAGAGCATCCCCATCTTGCCCGGGGAGTGGGTGCCACCGCAAAACGAATCCACGTCGCCGGGAGTTTGGAGGAGACGAGCTCCAACATCTCAGGAAAAAAAAAAAAATCCTTCCGTCACCTGGCAAAAAGCTCAGCAAAACGATGTAAAATGAAGGTGGCATCCCGAGAAGCTCCTCCGATTTTTAAAAAGAAACCGGCTCAGAACGGCCAGCCGGCTGCCCTCGGGAATACAACAATGAAATAAAAAGCTTTGCCACGACCGAGAGGAGAAATACAAAAACCCGCCAGGGAAGAGCTGACAACAGAAACAATCGTGTAAACGTGGTTACTGCCCACAGCGTGTACACAGCAAAAGGAAAATTTAAAGTCAGTCACCAGATTCAGCAGCCAGATTCATTTTAGATCACAGCAGCAAAGTGGTGGGTGTTAAAAAAAAAACCCAACAAACCACAACATCTCCAGGTACGTTGTGTTTTCACGTGGGAAGATTATTTTTAGAATATGCTGAGGATGGTCCTACGCCACTGAAGCTTTTCATAATTTTAACACGTACTTGGGTTTGCAGAACTCAAATACAGTAGTGTCTGGCTTCTAAATTGCATTATAAACCGAGGAATAAAACAAAAGCCTCTTGCATTTGCTCGCGCTTATGATTATGCTTCAAATTCCTCCTGCGAGCGAGTCCTGAATGGAATGAAAACGGCCGCTTTGAGAACTGGAAAAACATGAGTTACTGGAAGCGACCCTGTCAGTCGTCATCAGAATAAAATAATAATATTTTAACAAAAAAAGCTACCCTTGGTTGTTCGGACGAGGGGTGTGTGCTATCCTACACTGCTGTAAGAAGGCACGCGTGTCAATCTGGTCTCCTCTAAGCTGCTCCAACTCTTGGCGGCAGGGCTTTGCTGCTTCTCGGACCCACCGTTCGCAGGAGGCAACAGCCGCGGCTGGCGCAGGGCAACCACCTCCTCGGGGGGGCAAAAAATACCTTCAGGAAAAGTTTTCCAACCCTACCAGCAACGGGAAGAAGAAGAGGAGAGAACGAGAGAGAGAGAGAGAGAAAGAGGACGTGAGAAGGTGTGCATGCGTGTCTGCGTGTCCGTCTGTCCGGCGGAGAGAAAAATGCCAGCTGTCCCACGAGTGTCTGACGAGCCTTCCCAATGGCAGGCAGGTACTGCAGCCACCCGTAACCCTTGCTACCATCCGCACAGAGGACAAAGACATCACCCATTGGAATACTACTATGTCGAAGGTAAGAAAATTCCTTATTTTCTTTACATAGCTACTATAAGAGAACTGAGGAAATATACAGTCGGCGGGATCATTATACAAAAGAGCCCATCGTGTTCCCTCCTCCTCGATAAAACGCACCCTTTCCATAAAATAAACTCTGACAATCTGCCACAGTTCCTTACGCCTGCAGAAAGCTGCTCACTGTACAAAAGACTTCAGAAAAAAGGAAAAAATAAAAAAATAAAAAAAAAAAAAAGAAAAAAAGGAAAATAATATACAAGCAAGAAAACTGGGAGGAAAAAAGGTTTAGATGCTATTGCCGTTCAGAAACAAAACCTGCCAAATAGAAAATAAACATCAGAGTCACACAAACAAGGCTTCTTTAGGGTTTTGTGAAATATCGATATAAAAATTAACAGCAAATTCATAGTCTTTGCTATAAAAAACTCTTTTTTTTTTTTTTTTTTGTTAGAAAAGGATCACAACTAAAAACCTTAAATTAAAATACAAATGTTTAGGGTAGTTGCCCAGTGGCTAACGTGTTGGCTTCCTGAAAAACTTTCCAACCTGTCATCTGAAAGTCCTCGAGTTTCAACCTGGATCCTTTTCCAAAAGCACCTTTTACATTCTAATTCACAAGTCTGTCCCTAGGGAGCTTCCAATGGCTACTGTTATAGTATGCATTTATTACGTATATTTTTCTATAAATGCATCATAAATATTTTTATCAATAATTCATAGGAATCCGTTTTCTAAGCTTGGAATATATTTGGAATATACATTATACACATATATATATTTATACCTAACAATTTAAGCAATATCTCATGCTAGTTGCTTTTAATAAAAAGCATTCCAGTCTTAAACCTGCATTTGTGTCTAATACATGCTTCAACAACCAAATTGATAAGTTCAATTACTAGATAATGTAGAAGAGAGAAAACATTTGAAATTTTTTTTTTAAAAACGGTTGAATTTCAAAGACCCAACAGTATTTGCCACTTTCTTGGCAACTACCTTAATTTTTTTTTCTTTTTTTTTTTTGCAACAGCAATGAAAGAAAACAAAATAAATCCAAACTTGTAGACAGTTTTTGGAGACGCTCTCTTCAGCTGATGCCTGCTTCCCACCATCACGCCAGCACAAGTCAAAAAGTCTTCCTTCCTGATGGCAGTTCTTGGCTTTCCCAACCAGAGGAAAAAATATTCATGAACTGCTGTGTTCTTTATTGGTTTTTTTTGTTTGTTTTTGTCGTGTTTTTTTTTTGTTTTTTTTTTGTTTTTTTTTTACTTAAGGCATTGTTCCTCAAACTTCAGAAAATCCAGCTGCACCAAATCCATCAATTAAAAAAAAAAAGGCACAAACTCATCTTCAGATGGCTTTGGAGACAATAAAGCCGACTCCATCTGGGCTACCGTTTCCCCCCTTCTCTTTCCCTTTCCTTTAGATATAAGACAAGTCTCTCTTTCTCTGCCCCTCCCTGTTAAAAATACACCATCTCCCATTGTTCTGGTTTCGACAAGAATGTCGTTGACTCACAGGCAGGCAAGAGCCATTTAAAAAAATCCAAGAAATGAAACTACAAGATGGGTCGAGTGGTTCAAGCCGAGATTGCTGAATTGTGGGTAATCAAATTGTAAGCACCAGTTTTACGTTAAGGTTTGTTTGTTTTATTTTTGTATGTGTTGTATATGTTGAATCTTTGATTTTCACTCTTTTTCTGGCAACTCTGCCAAAGACTTCATGGGCGTCGTTCCCCTTTCTGCTCCCAGTGAGAACCAGAGGAAGAGTGCCCAACGTGTCAGTCCTTTACTGCTCTTCACCTGCATTTTTCTTTTTCAGCAAATATATACTGTAGACGCATATAGATATGGAGATTTTTTCGGTTGCTTTGTTTTACACCTGGTTGTCCTTCCGTATTCTGGAAAAAACCATGACAGGACACAGGAATAACAAGAGAAAGCTTCTTGGTAGAGCTTCAAGACGAAGACGAACAAACAGGAGAACTCCAGCTCAAAGGTGAATGCTACAGTGGAGGTTCCTCTTCCATGGGTTCATCATCGGGTCTGACCAATTTCACAGCCAGGCAGGATGGGGAGGGGATGAAGAGAGAAAAGATGGTTGAGCACAAGAGAGATGGACAATTTGTGGCCTAAGTCTTACGCCTTACGTTCCCATCACCTTACCACCCAGGCAGTTGTGCTCAGCTGGCTCACCTGGAAATAGAACTTGCGACCAAGAAGGGTTTCTAGGGACAGGACAAGAGGAAATGGGCACAAACTTGAATATAAGAAGTTCCATCTAGACACGAGGAGGAACTTTACTTTACTTTGAGGGTGGCAGAGCCCTGGAACAGGCTGCCCAGGGAGGTGGTGGAGTCTCCTTCTCTGGAGACATTCAAACCCGCCTGGACACGTTCCTGTGCAACCTGCTCTGGGTGGACCTGCTTTGGCAGGGGGTTGGACTAGATGATCTCCAGAGGTCCCTTCCAACCCCATATCATTCTGTGATTCTAGATAATGTGTTTCCACTTGTGCAATGTTAACCTTTTTTTGCAGCAAAATCAATTTCTTCTTGCAGTCCAAAACCATGTTCAGCTCCAACTGGAGCAGAAGGGTCAGGCACAGCGTGCATCTTACTAAGGTCACACACAGAGTTCATGGCACTGCTGTTCTCCTGCAGCCCAGGAGGTCTTTAGAAAACCCACAGAGGGCCGGAGCTGCAGGGAATGCGTGTGGAATGGTTAAAAGGAGAAGATTAACCCAGAAGGCTGCCCACCACGGTTCGTCCTGCCTGGGCAGACTCCGAGATGTGATGATAAATGGGAAGGAAAGCAACTCACCTCTTCTCAGCTGGCTTCACGCCCACTGACAGGGATGCCATGGCTGTTACTGTCTCTGCCTCCTCGTTCTCGCACTTCTGCGCCTCAACCAGGGAATAGCCCACCGTGGAGGCGTAACGCTGGAGTGAATGCCAATACTTGCCTGGGGAGAGAAGAGGCAGTTAAGGCACCTGCACCATAACGGGTCCAGCACCGTGCTCCTGCTTTCCCAGGCCCAACAGATGGCTGAGACCTGGCTGGGGAACACTCATTACGCCTATGCAACATGCAACCTTGATCCACGCTCCCTCTCACTGCAAGGACCGTCTCAAGGTCCCAGGGCTGTGGAGGAAGCCCTTAATGGCTCTATCTCAAGTAGCAGTGACCTGGCACCTTTTCCTTTGTAAATGGGGCGTTAACATAGGGAATTTCCAAGAGATTGAGGTCTGCTGAACCTCATAGTCTGCTGCTCTTCTAAGTGCCTGCATCAGTTGCTATAATCAGGGGGCCCTGAAAAATGTACTGAATACTTGATCATGTAAATTATGATCTTTCATATACAGATTCATTTTAGCTGTGCCTGACATGCACTTTGTGTTGGTAAATATTTACCTTGCTACACGTGTGCCAAGGGAGCCCTGGCTTGCAAGGCGAGGTCGGAGGGATCCCTGCAAGCTATATGCCATGCTACTGTATTAAAAGATGGTGCTGCTATGCTGCTGCGTCTTGAAAAGCTAGGTTTTAAATACAAAAGCTACTGAGAGCACCTTTGCATCCCTTTAGGACATGCAGGATATCAAACCAGGGCTGAATGGCCGTCAGGTTTTGCTAGGGAAGAATAGTGGGAGGTGGAAACTGGATTTTCAAAAGGACAAAGGAACAATGGGTGGTAGAGGTGGGGATCCAAGCTGCATAGAGGTGTACACCATCCCTCTGCCTTGATTAAAGGGGGTGCTTAGGTGCTCAAAAAAGAATGACATTTTGTTTTTCACTTCAAAACCCTCCGGCACTTTTAGACCTAAAGAAAAATACATGAGTGGGAGGGATGCACTCCAGATTTGGACTGGACACCTGCATTCAGTTCCTAACTGCCATGTTCTTGCTACGCTTTTATGGGCAAATCACGTAACACGAACAAAAACAGTCTAAGTTGTATTTATTTTTTGTCCACAGTTTTCCATGTTAAACATCCTTTGTCAGTGAAAAGAGCAAAAAAGAATGCTTCAGAGGGAGTAAATAAAGGATGTCCTCTTTTCCCACAAGCAGGACACACCAAATTTGCTGGTACACAAGAAGTCACAGCAAAAAGCCTGAAAGCAAGAACCTGTACAGTGAGGCCAACAGATGGGGAGGAGGGACCTGTGGCTTCTTCTGTGTCGGGGAGGAGATCTGAGGGTCTTACTTGAAACCCCTTTTAATTTACTCTGCTCATTATAAGACAAAATGAAGATATCACTGCCTGGCTCAAAGTGCTGCAGAGGTGTTCCATCAGTGCTGAGCATCCACTCTGCAGAGCAGCTTCTGGAAATGGAATTCACATTTCTTAAGCCACTGGGCATTTTTTGGGGGGGGAAGCTTTGGAATCTTTTAAGGTCCATTTTTGCCCTATAAAATGGAGACTAGCCCCCTCCAGTTTTAGACCAGAAATGTTTGAAGCAGGAAGATGTCAGGACCTAGCCATGGGATTTCCATGTTACTCAGGCTCTTTCACTCCATTCCCCAAGAATGTCCCCAGAAAAGCTTCAACCATGATGATTTTATGCCCCACCCCCCTCAGCTATATAAAGGTACAGTATTAGCAACTTCATCTCTTTAACTTAATCCACAGATGCCCCAACACAATTTATGTTAATTGGAGATACTTGAATTGCTTTTGAAGAGATAAGGGCACACTCTGAAGTGCAGGACAGCCTGTCCTTTGCAGAGATTTTAAAGGTTTTAATACTAACTCTTCCTCAAGTGCCAAAGCATTTCCCTGGATGGACCATTCCCCATGCATTGCTCCACACACTACTGCATGCACAGTAAGACCAGCTTGTGGCTGTACCAACCCAGTTCACAGTGCAGTGACCACCTGTAAACTAGCACAATGGAACAGGATGATGGAGAAGTCAACGAGTGTCCCACAGGGCAACCCAACAGGGAACTACCTGGGTGAACGGGGCTATACTCACTGTGTATCTCGATGACTTTCTCCATTGAATGCACCGCATTAGCATTTGCTCTCTGCTGGAAAACCTTTTCTGGAAGAGGGTCAAGCTGGAAAGAGAGAAGAACGCTGAAGAAATTTTATCTCAAGTTATAGACTGGGCATTAAGCGGATAGGAATCTCCCGATTCCTATTATCCACCTTTAGCTAAATATCCAAAACACAAACTTTCTAGGCGCTGTTGTGAGACTCAGTGCAGCCTCCTCCAGCCTGATGCTCCTCGACACACAAAATGCTGCAGCTCCACTGGGCTCAGCAGCCGTAGCACAGGGGCTGCCTGTCTGCAGCCACTGGTGGAGACTATGAAGAGACACTATTACACAGACCACAAAAATAAGGCTGCTTTTACAATGGATTTTTATGAACTATTGCTTGGATCTACCTTTTTGCAAAGTTTTCACTATTAAAACAAAGCAATGTGCAAATAAATGGGACTTAAGAATAAAGTAACAGCCACATTTCTGGTTTTCCTCTTAAGAAATAAAAGGGGTAGCTTTTTAATTCTTTTAAGTACTTAATCCAGTGTATTTATTAACTCTTAACTGAAAAAATCTGTACCCTAAGAGTAAATAGCCTAATTTTGGTGCAGAGAAACAGCAAAACACGCTTTAAAGCCCCACTCAGCATGACTATAACTTCAGTCACTGTCGATGCCTCTTACCAGCTGCTGGGCTGGTCTTGCCAGGCACAGTGGCAGTAGATCTGTATGCTAATCTTTTAAAAAAATTTGCCTTGAAGTTACCAGTAAGGCTCATAACTGTGTATTAAAATTTAGGCTCTTTGATGCTGGCTTCTTTTGTTTGCTCTTTAAGGAACAAGGTGACAGCAAGAACATGCTGCTGGTATGGAGACTTTAAGCTGAAAAGCCTCCTGAAAATGTTCAGTGTAAATGCACATAACAAGCAGGAATCTCTCCGGGCTTGGCTGCTTTTATGCTGTAAATGAAAATGGCCCATAGATGATTTCTGTTTTGCTCTAACATACATCCCACTCTCAAAAAAGCAGTGCTGCCTTTGTTACTGTTAAAAAAAAATTAAATCAAACCACTAATAACAATTTATGTAACAAGGAACACGGGACAATAAGAGTATCTTCATTTTGCTGGAGAGAAATTAATTAAGGAAAAGCCACTCTAAAGAAGCTTCTTGAAATCCTTCTCTAGTTATTCCTCTAAGTCCATCTCCAGTTTCACTGGAGCAAAGCTCTGCGGCATGGATCTACCTGTAAAAGCCTGTATAGAAACCCACGTGGGCAGTACGATGCTGATGGAGTTGCCTTGGAGGACTGTAATGGCCAAGTGCTGGTTTGGATGCAGTTCCCACCAGCGAACCCGAACCCACACTGCTGCCAGGACCCATTGCTCCAGCCCGTGGGTGTGAAATAGGCGATCCAGGCAAGGAGGTGGTTTTGCCACCAGACCTATGTCTCTGTTAGAGGTCTCGGCCATCCTAGCTGTATCAGTCAGGGAGCACACACCTCTGCTGACCGAGCGGCGCTGGCTAACAGCAGTAGCATAGAACCATGCTTTGATCAGTACAGCTGTTTTAAATAAAGAAATAAAATCACTCCTAAAGTAATAGTGCTCAAGAGCAAAAAGTTTCTGCAGACCTGAGACTTGCTATATAGAAAACTCACGGCCAAACCAGGTGCACATATTGCTTGTTTTCTCCTACCACCTGGAGAGAGTTGCCCTTTTGGTTTGCAATCAGGAGGTTCCAAACGTACCAGGGGATCCCGTTCACCTTTGCATTGGCACAGACAGATGTACCTCTGGTGACCAACCAACAAGAACTCACAGAATGACTGACACAATGCTATGGGGTTGGAAGGGACCTCTGGAGATCATCTAGTCCAACCCCCTGCCAAAGCAGGTCCCACCTAGAGCAGGTAGCACAGGAACGTGTCCAGGTGGGTTTTGAATGTCTCCAGAGAAGGAGACTCCACCACCTCCCTGGGCAGCCTCTTCCAGGGCTCTGCCACCCTCAAACTCCAGCTCCAGATCTCCCTTCAGCAACGAAGGACATCGCTTGTCCCATTTCATTTTAGAGGCATGAAAGCACTCAGCAGTCAGGGCAGGGGTGTGAGAATGAGAGAATAAGGAAAGCAAGAGAAATGCTCTCTCCTTGTTTGATGGCGTCTCCCCCTATTTTCTAGGAGATATTTTCCTCTCACCTCTGATGCTCTGCCTGCATCCTTCCCAGCCCCAGCAGCTTTCGCTCAGTACAAAAAAGAGAAATTAGATCAACACCCTGAAACCTGCATCCTTCTTCCTGTGGTTTTTTTTTTTTTTAACCCTGCTTGTTCAGGAGGTGGGTGCCACGGAGCAGCAAGCCAGGGCTCTTCTGATAACAGAAAACATCAGTAAAGACAACAAGCCTTGAACACTCTCCTTCATCAAGACCACGGGGTCACATCCCCAGCAAAGTCTGTTCTGCAGTGGGAGCACGCATGTCCTCTCCCAGAGGAATGCCATCGACAGCACCGCTGGAAGGGTTGTTTTAGCTTTTATTTGCTTTCCTTTAAAAAATAATCCCAAGAAAAGGAGAACACCTTCTTCAATTGGGCTAATTTTCTCACCTTGAGACGACAGTCCTCTGAAAAGCTAAAACTGTCCCCTTGCTCTCCATGAAGTTACTAAACCTTTTATTGTGTGTAAGATGCTTGCTTCAATTCTCACTGGGCAAAAAACTTGGGCTAAAAACCAACGTACAGTTATTAGTTTGTTGTCTTTTTTTTTTTCCGAAGAGCCAGCGAGGACCCTAATATACATTCGTGTGGCTCCTGCCATCCTTTGGAAACAGCAGCAGCACAGTGATAGGATTTCCTGCCCAAGAAAGTAGAAAAAAAAAATTAAAAAAAAATTTAAAAAATTTGCAAAATTATAAAAAGGTCTTCCAAAGAAAGGAGGTGGCGTTATTTCCTTTCAAGAGATAACACCGTGCAGAATATTGGTTTCCTCTGGCACAGCAGGGGCATCTGCATGGTAGGTAAGGATGTCCAGGCAGAGCAGCTCTGCTTGGCTCACGTACGTGGCCAATATCTTGGATTTGATTCACATGAGCTCAAGGCATCTCACAACCACCTAAACACTCCAGAAAAAACATTCAGCAGAGCTGATGATCTCCAAGCTCATTTGTCTCTTTCCTGCCCTCCTCGGTTCTCCACAAGGAACGTGAATTCATCACAGACCTCCAAGGCGGGGTATGCGAAACACGAGATGCTCATTCTTTCTGAAAATAGCGGTCAAGGCCCATCCAGGGATACCCCCCAGTAAAGAAGCAGCTACAGTTTAATAGTTAAAAAAAATCTACAGCAAAGTTTAACTGCAACTTCTGTTCAAAGCCAAGAGAAGCTCCAGCCAAGAGATCTGCTCTTGCGACCACATGGCAGCCATTCGATATGGTACTTCATGAGGACTAGAAATTGCTCCATTCCAGATTTAATAATTACGGATTGCGCTTTTTACAAATTCTCCACTCTAAAAATAATTCTGGCCCAAACTGGCTTCTGTATGACATTAAGTGAAGGCAAAAGCGATTCCTGGACAAATCTTTAAGTAAGAGCTTTTTAACACCTCTCGGTTGATTTTGATATAAAGCACACACAGTCAAGCAGCCTGGCCACACGTGCGCTATTTTGCAGATGAACCCTTCCCACCGCACACTCCTCCCCCTGAAATAACACTCACAGACAACAGCCTCACCCATCGCTCTCCTGGAAAAAGAAGGAAATGCCTCTGGGTATTAGGGAACTAATTTTAAGCAACTGCTTATTATCACCTTCTTGTTTATTTGGGATGTCCAGAGCCTGACACCGGACACACCTCTGCTATTTCTGCACGACAAAGCATTTGTAGCAGCATCAGGCAGCACTGCGAGCGCTGCTGGGCTCCAGGACCAGTTCTCCCAGCATGTGGCTCCATGGTCACGTCCCCCAGCAAGTGCCTCCCATCTCTGTCCCCACCACTATCAGCTCCCATGACACAGGAGCTCCACACCCTGGTCCAGGCGTGGTGCTGGCATGGGTCCTAGCCTGAGGCAGCAAATGCTATGGATACCCTGGACCTTAAATAGCAACGTCACTCCATGGGAACAGTTCACAAATGGCATTTGCCATGGAGTAGAAGTTGGTTTGAAGGCTAAAGGCTGGTGATGCTCATGATGGAGTGAGTAGCTTTGCACGGTTGCTGCCTCCTCTGAACTTCAGCGCTGCTGGCATGCTGCTGTCAGGGGCTGTTTGAGTAATGGAAGAAGCATGGTGGCTTTCTGGTCTAAATTATCATCATCAGATCTTCCCTTGCATCATGCCTGCCTTTGATTTTTCAACTGAAGTCACGTTAGTTTTGCACAACTAAATTTTTAACTAAATGTACATTTTCAAGCAACCTCACCTGGTACTAACTCATTTCACATTAAAATAATCTGCTGTAAGGCTAAAGCTCCGTTTTAATTTCCTGGACAGTTGGGAATAAGCTGGCTCTTGCCTTTGCATAACGCTTTTTCCGAAGGGGGAGTTTTAATCTCTGCCAGTGAAGGCAGACGCTTTGGGGACTGGCACCGTTCCCCTCATTTCCTACCATTTCCCTGTGTAACTCCGGCACCGCTCCTCAGCGAGCAAACCTCCCTGCAGCCACCCAGCCCCGCAGCTGGCTGTCCATCTGCACACATGCAAAATTGTCTAACACGCTGTATATCAAACTTCATCAAAGGGCCGTGGGACAAAGCAACAGCAGTTCCCTCCAACTTCCTTGCTTTAAAAAGATTTTATAAAAGACCTTGATAAAACTAGTGTTTCCTGCTTTTTGATGTGCAAGTCGGAGAACTTTATCATGCTATCTGGCGCAGTCTCATAGCCCACCTAGGAAAAGTGAGAACAGGACCATCTTTAAGTATTTTAAAGCGCCTTATAGCTGTCCTGATTCAGTGATTTAAAGAAATAAATGTTTTTTGCTTTTTTTTTTTTACTTTTAAGTATCAATACTCACTCTGCTAAATGAAACCACTCAGGCAGTTGACAACATCCAAGCTATCGTGAGTGCTGAGCTCTCCCCAAAGCCTCACACTTCCAAACACGTTTGTGGCTTGGATTAAGTGCTTATTTATTGCAGGCAGATCCTCACGCCACATTGTGGTCCCCCGCCTGCATCGTAGGAGCACGTTAAGCAAGAGGAATGACATCCTTCATGCGTCATTTCCTCTGTCTCCCCTTCAAAGTGCATCCTGCATGACAGCCAACTGCACCCAAAAGTGGAGGGAGCTAGAGGAATAGCCCGTGGTGACAACAGTGCCATCAGCTGTCAGCTTAAGAGAGAGAGGTGCTGCAATAAGAACTCCACTGCTTCCACGCTGATGTAACAGCCGGTTCCCGAGTTTCTGGCTGTCCCGAGGGCTGAGGACAGGCTGGCATGCTGGATCAGTTACCCACGCTGAGAGCCTTATTCAGAACTGCCTGGCCAAGCACAAGGAGCAGACGCTCTCTGGATGCCTGGAGATGGGATGCTGGATGACTGAAGCAGATGCTTTTGATGAATCCCAGCTGTTTCACCTCTTGGACTGGTTAGTGAGGTTAACCCAGGCACTGTTGTCCTTTGCGTGGAGTGTGAATACTGCAAGACAGAGCACTTCGCCAGAAGGCTGGAAGTCAAACATAGCTGATCTGCACCTCCAGGCAGACCCAAACTTCCTGCTCCAAAGTCCCAGACCTGAGAAAGGCTGATAGTCACTGAACTGCAGCTGTGAGTCTGAGCAGAGTCTGCTCATGGTCGCTCACCACCATCCCCAGAAGTCGGCTACCACCGGAGGCAGACCCAGAGCTGAAATACTGCTTGGCTTCTCCTGTCTTTGGTGCTGCACCTTTAGATGATGACCACATGCCCAGCCTCAGCTCCTGCACCGAGGGGTTCTTCAGCAAAGGGGGGTGATGAGAGACGCTGGTTGTGCTCTCCAAGGCAGGTGAAAGCTCTAGAAGGAACCTTCACCATCTGACAGGTAGACGGATTTCTCTCCTTGTGATAGAGACAACTGCCTTCAGACGTCTGCTAGATTAGAGGTCATCTCAGCAGGTTCCTTGTGTCCTTTTGAGGACAAGGTACTGAGGGCAATCTCTTAATTAAGGAGGCAGCCTAAAAATATTCAAACACACTAGCCAAGCCATTAATGCTGCCCAAGGTTTCACAGCCACCCCCAACTTTAAATCGGAGTGGTTGCTTTCCCCGAAGGCTGAAATTTTTAGCTCTATGTAGCCTAAGTGCTGTTGTTTTAATTCATGCTATCAACCCTCAATGATTGTTCTGAACAGCTCCAGAGCCCCCGCTATACCAGGACACCCACAGCAGATACTGAGCAGGGATGGTGCCTGGTGCTGCAGGCTTGAGCAAAGACCTGCTTCTCTGAGCAAGGTGGAAAATCGATGCAAGGCACTTTTGCAGTTTATTGTGCCCGTCCAAGACTCAACCATTTGGATTTTATGTGGAGAACAGGTGTCCAAAAAGTAGAGTCAGTCAGGTTGGAAAGGACCCTTTAAGGTGATGAAGTCCAATCGTTAACCTAGCACTGCCAAGTCCACCACTAAACCGTGTCACTAAGCACCACACATACACCAATGAAAAAAAACAAAAGACCAATGAACCAGAAGGGAGGTTTGACCCAAACTAACCAGTTACTCATACTCAAAACCCCACAAATTATACAGAAAAATTCTTCTTGAACAGAGGTATATGCAACAGTACAGACATAGCAGATGCACCAAGAGCCCCGGTCTGGGATTTCGCTGCTGATAACCGATTTCTGTATTTCCTTGTTGCCGTAATTCTGCAGTACACGACTCTGAACTCCCCGAGCCCAAAGACATGTCAAATGCCACCACTCTGAACTTTTTAATTATCAACGACATTGGAAGAAATGTAGGCATGAGCTGCTTGCTTGGTGCCAGCTACAGGAGATGCTGATAGCCAGGCTGCATCAAGGAGAACGGGCACAGGGAATTGGAATAATTTCTTCCTTAACCCCACTGACACCAAAAATGTGTGTATGAAAGGCAGAAAAGCGAAAGTACCTAAGTTTCCTCTGTAGGAAAATACCCTGACCTCTCCAGCACTCAAAACCTAGATTTCCTTGGTGTATTTCTCTGTCTTGCTCCTATCTGGCAACCACACACGCTGGCCTTTCCGGCCGACTTCTGTGACACAGCTGAGGCTTCTCCAACACACCAATGTGCAGAAGACAGAAAATACAACATCAAGGGAAAAATACAGTTGAAAACAATGACAAGCAAGCTGCCCAACGAAACAGGTACAGGCTGCAGTACTAGAGAGGGGGTCTGCAAAGAGACAGGAAGGCTCAGACAACGACTTCAGAAAGAAACTAAGAGAATAAGTTATTTCCCAAAGAGCATAAAGCAAAGTATTTGGATAAAGAATAAAACCAAATTCAATCCTTATAATACAGATTGCCAAACACTGGTAATTTTTAGACAAATAAAGCATGCGCTCGTTTGTCAAAAGGACCCAATTCAATGTTATAAATTTGGTGGATTGACTGTTTTGGAGGATGAGAAGCCCAAATTCAAGGAAGGTGGAGATTGCAGCCCCTGGTTTTGCCCGTCTCTGTTACCTCGTTTCCCAGCAAAGCAGAAACACACGCTTCCGAGGCATCGCAAATGGCAGTCAGGTCGTGGCCTCCTTCGAGAGCTAGGACAATGCGACCCCCGGCCAGGCCCATCAGCTGCTTCGTCAGGTACCCGAAGCCTGTAACGAGGGAAAAGAGGAAATGCAGGAGAAGGGCAAAGGTTGCTGCTGGAATCAGGATCCTGGCAAAGGATCAAAGAATTATAGAAAGGAATTACATCACATTAAAAAACCACAAGGGATCTGAAAGGACTCAACGCATAATACAAGCCAGGTTGGATTTTAATGCGCTTGTTGCAGAATTCCATCCACGGCTCCCCACCGGAGCGGCTCAGCCGTGGGCGCCACGGGACGGGATCGCATGTCCCCCAGGAGCGCCTTGCTGGAGTTTATCCCAGGTGAGAGGCACTGCCACCTTCCCTACCACCACTAAAATAAATACAGCAACAAATATCTCCTTTGGAAGGGAGGAAACAGGGTGGAAGGAGGCGGCTTTTTGCCCTGCTTTGGAAGACGCAAAGTCAGAGCAGTCGCGGGGGAGGCACGGGGGGAAGGGAGGAGGAGAAGGGGAAATCAGTAAAATTGCTGCCGGTGCTTTCAGTTGTGATAGCAGCATCGGAGTGCCCCAGAGATATTTGACATCTAGTTCTTAACAAACGTTTCTTCCTGTATATAATGTGCTATAAAAATTCCTGGGGCACCCAGGACTTTGATCATATGACACACAATACATTTCTACCCTTTAAACAAAACAGAACCAAGTCGCGAGGATTTAAAAAAATGCGTCCTCAAAGCAACCTTCCCCCTCGGAAAAAAAAAAAAATAAAAACCCCAAAGAAAATCCAGGGCATTTTTACTCTCCACCCACGCTCCCTGCTTTCTGTTTTGCAGTGACCCCCCCAAGCGCCTTTGCAAATCGACAAATTAACAGCAAGATAAAAAGATTCACAGCTGAGCCCGTAACTGTTTCATGAGAGCAGCAGAGCTTGGGAAATTCAACAAGCAGGTAAACAAGACTTTCTCATTACAAAGTGTTTCTGGACATCTTAAATAACTTGTCTCTTGTAAATCTATTTCACTTTATTATTATATAAAGTTTATAGGTTCAGCTACCTTACAAGGCTCTGAAGTTCACCGTAGAGAATAAGTTTCCTGGCTGAAACACACTCTTAAAAAATAATAATAAAATCCTTTTGCAAGAAAAACTGTCTTCTTGATTGACTTGAATGAAACAGTGCCAGATAAACCCAGCATAACCAAGGGGAGGGGGAGGCATTTAGTGCATCTCCTGTGCAATGCCAAACATCATGCATCCAAAGCAAAAAGGAGGGCCCGTATAATTACTTCAAAGGTGGAGAACAAAAATATACTGAGCTTAAATTTTTAATAAGGTATCCTGGAGGAAGCAATGGGCTTCTACCAGCATTCAGAGCAAGGTACACTGTGTACATCTGGCATTGCCTCTTTCTGCAATTTTGCATTCAAACAAGCACAACTCTAACTCAGCAGCTGTCTTCTGCCCAAATATCACTATAAATGAATTGATAACTTCCTCACATAATTTATTTGCACTTGAAATCAAAATATGCGATGCCACTAGAAAGAAAATGAAGGCTTCAGTGAGACCAAGACATATACGGTAGAGTGACAAAACAGATGAAAATTCAAAGAAAAATGTTGAAAAGTTTTCCATTGAAACGAATGATCTGAAGATAGACCCCAAAATGTAAAACCTGCAAATATGGTGCTTTAGCCCCTAGGACAGCAGCAATTTACACCAGTTTCGGATCTTGGCTCTTGTAAATGCACAACTTACATTTTGCTGATAGATTATATCCTCCAAGAGGTGTGGGATGGCCTTCCACTGCATCGAAACCAGATGACACCAGCACAACATCTGGGGCAAATTCATTGGCGATGGGCATTACTACCGTTCTGCAAGAAAAATTTAACAATGGCAGACACATGACTTTGGCTCTTGAACAAATGCAGGAACACTTAAACCATCTTGAACAAACCCGTTATAAAAACCTTGTACTATTATTCTACAGTAGTGACGCCCTTCTCCTATTTTCTTACAAGGTGAGAGCTTGACTGGCTTGGGTAATCTCATGTTAGTTTTTTTAGTGAGGTCTATTATTTCCTCCATCAACAGCCTCACGTTTTGACCAGAGAAATAAGTTGTCAACGTTGTGTTTCCCATTTGTGATCGTATCTTGCTTTACATACAGGGCACAAGGGGATAAGGAGAAAATACCAGAGCATCTGGCACAGGCTGAAAAAACACCTGGGAAACCTGCCTGATGGCAGCCTTGGTCCGTGGCACTTGTATCCATGTTCTCCTCCAAAACACCTCCTTTCACCTTTGCAGCACCTGCAAGGCTATTTATTTTTTCCCTGCTGCACTTCTCATTTACCATAATGAAAGGCTAGGGATGCTGCATAGGGCAAAAAGCTCTAATATGCAAATATCCCTCCCAGATACACCTCTCCAAATTCTGGTTCCCCATCCTCTGACATTTTGCTCGCTACAAAATGGACTGAATTGTGTAGCATCCATAAACTGCTGCCTGTTAAGGCTGGTATTTAAATGAAACAAGAGGTCTGTGTCTGTGGCTCCTCAGCAAAAGGCCTTTTCCCTCTGTTTTTTCTTTTCAATCTACACAATTTCTGTTCAAAACCCACACAAGGTTGCAAACACCCCATTTCCCACGTCAAGATGCCAACTAAGCAAAACTGGAAAGTTGAGCAGACGGCAAGTAATTGCTTCTTCGTCTAACAGCTCCAGCGCAAACATGGCAGAACTGAAATTACAGCAAGGAAAAAAAGTCAAAGCAACGGAACTTCTTAATAAACATGATGCAGACACCCACAATCTTTTCTGATTAAGAAAGTCCATTGCAGGCACTCTTGGATGGACACCTTTTTATGCCTTCAGTTCATGCTGGGGTACCCACGTGCAGGGGCTTGAAAGTTGTTTTGAATTTTTCAGTTGGGCACTGATAACTGCAAGAAATGGTAGAAAAACAAGGAGGTCCACAGAGGGTTGTAAATCTCCATCTCAAGGCCCTTTATATAGAGCAATATTTTCCAAATTATGATGTTCATCCATTATTAATGTACTCACGGAATCTTAGATGCATCCCTAAGGCAACCTGACCAATGCTGTCCCTTGCTGGTACTGAAGATGATAGTATTTCTCCATTTCCTCATCAAAGGAACAGCTACAGGCAAGGTTAACTTTCTAAAGCATGAACTGAAAATATTCAAATACCAAAGCATGAACCTATTAATGTCTTTGTATACACGAGAACCTCACTTTTATTGAATATAGTTGTTATGTGATGCTCCCAAAAAGAGAATCATAGAATCATAGAATCGTTCAGGTTGGAAAAGACCCTTGGGATCATCGAGTCCAACCATCACCCCCACTCTACAAAGTTCTCCCCTACACCATATCCCCCAACACCACATCTAAGCGACTCTTAAACTCATCCAAGGATGGTGACTCAACCCCCTCCCTGGGCAGCCTCTTCCAGTGTCTGACCACTCTTTCTGTGAAAAATTCTTTCCTAATGTTCAGTCTAAACCTACCCTGTTGGAGCTTGAAGCCATTCCCTCTCGTTCTATCGCTAATTACCTGTGAGAAGAGACCAGCACCAACCTCTCTACAGTGTCCTTTCAAGTAGTTGTAGAGAGTGATGAGGTCTCCCCTCAGCCTCCTCTTCCTCAAACTCAACAGTCCCAGCTCCCTCAATCGCTCTTCATAAGATTTATTCTCCAGGCCCTTCACCAGCTTCATTGCCCTCCTCTGCACCCGCTCCAGCACCTCGATATCTCTCTGGTATTGAGGTGCCCAAAACTGGACACAAAGAGCCCCAAAAGGTCTGTTTAGTGCTGAAATTGCTCACCTGCTATCAAGACACCCATAAAAATTCACCCCTCGCTACAAGGACGTTAAAGAGCCACAAGACACCTGCTAGTGCCAGCAACTTGTATTAGCCCCAACACCCATCTGAGCTCATGCCGTTTTGCCCTCCATAGAGTTTATTTTAAATGGAGTATTAAGATGTATTTCCAGTGTTGGTCAAACCCATCAAGTAGTTTCCTACTTGACGGCTCTACTGAGCAGACGGGCAGGGACACATGGCATGTTGCAGGTCTGGTCAAGGCTCTCAGACACCGTGGAGGCCAAGAAAAAAAAAAAAAGCCTTCCAGCTTTAATTTTTTGCCAACTAATTGCAATCTTCCCACCTGCCGGTCCCTGCACAAAGACACAGAAAACTATGCAAAAAGGATCTTTTTTTTTTTTTTTTTTAATTCTTATAAAATCCGAAAGAGGAATTTTATTTTTTTTTCCTCGAATGAAGTGATTGCCGTATACATTTTGTCCTCAGGGAGATGACTACGTAAGGAAGACAAAATAGCACCATTTTTGCTGATGACTTTACAATCAACAAAGATCTGTTCAGTGAAACCCACAGACATTTTAAGTAGAAACCACCTCCTACACAAAGGACTAAAGCAGCAGTTTCAAAGCACATGCACGTGGCAGAAGGGGTATTTTCCTGAGCTTTGAAGTACTGCTGAGCTCTTTTATTTCTAACCAAAGGAAAAGTGCTAAAATAATCAGATTTCCACCACCCCACCCCCCCAGCCATGATACCATGGGAGCCGCTAGTATCTCAACTGACGTGCAGGACAAGCATGTGCTGGTTGCAAAGCAAGCTGTGAGCATGGTCTGTCAGCACCGAGCAACCCACGCAAGCCCACATCGGTAATGAATCCAGTTCTGGTCTCCCCAGTCCCAGAAAGACAGGGAACTGCTGCAGAGGGGACAGCAGAGGGCTACAGAGATGATGAGGGGCCTGGAGCATCTCTCTTATGAGGAGAGGCTGAGGGACTTGGGTCTTTTTAGTCTGGAGAAGACAAGACTGAGGGGGGATCTGATCAATGCTTATAAATACTTCAAGGGAGGGTGTCAAGAGGATGGGGCCGGTCTTTTTGCAGTGGTGCCCAGGGACAGGACAAGAGGAAATGGGCACAAACTTGTACATAAGAAGTTCCACCTGAACATGAGGAGGAACTTCTTTCCTGTGAGAGTGGCAGAGCCCTGGAAGAGGCTGCCCAGGGAGGTGGTGGAGTCTCCTTCTCTGGAGACATTCCAAATCTGGACACGTTCCTGTGGGACCTGCTCTGGGTGGACCTGCTCTGGCAGGGGGTTGGACCAGATGATCTCCAGAGGTCCCTTCCAACCCCTATCATTCTGTGATTCTGTGATTTCTTGGCCATGTGACAGCCCATCTGCTGATGTCCAAGCATGACAACACCAGGAACGTGCAAGTAGCAGCAAGGAACAGAGACAGCCAGTGAGCACTGAGACGGTGGTGGTGATGCTTGGCTGAAGATCCACACGCAGTGACAGCGGTTCAAAGATACCCTCTAGTGGCACAGCCAACACACAAGCAGCACTGAGAGTTAAACGTGAACCCTGTCTGTATAAATTTTAGGAGAGAAAAAGCAGCAGTTGCTGCTTTAAAGTAAATCAATCCATATTTGAAAAGTTCAAAGTCATCATTCTGAGGATGTCCAGAGTTTTCTCTGGTGCAGGATGGGGTGACCTTAGAGCCGTAACTGGTTACCCCAGCAAGTACCTTCAACTCTGAGCAATTCTTAGTGGTGCTCTGTATGCACAGCACATTTCTGTTGGGTACTCAGAATTTTAAGAAACATGCGTCACAGGTCCCCGGGCTCCCCTGTCCACGAGGAGGCAGGAGAACAGACAGACAGACAGTCTGTTACCTGTGGGATGGGTGCTGCATGCCCAGGAACCGTGCGTGTTCAGGGGCAGCCAGAGAAGCGCAAGATGACAGGGTGTCAGAATAAATAAGCTAATGACGCTTTTGGTACCTTGACCATCACAAACCCATCCAAACCGAAAAGCAATCTCAAATCCAGACTTGAACGCTTTCCTTCACCTGTGACTCCTACCAAAGCTCTCCTGGGCTGCTCTTTCTTCCGACTTTGTTCCTAATTTCAGTATTACACCAGTACTCCAGAGGTGCAGTCCCACCTCTATTTGTTGCTCACACGTACATAAGCAGCTATAACTTTGGCCATAAAACTTGACCCAGGAGGGTGAAAGTCCTCCTGCCTCTCTGCAGTCCCTTCCTCATTTTTCCCTTTCTAATTGTGTTTAAAAAAAAAGTAATAATTACAGCACAAGCAAATGAACAACTTTCAAACAATGTATTTGTGATATTTATTTACTGTGGGCAGTGTTTCAGGCACATCTAACCCAGTCTTTTCCATTTTTAATTTTTCTTGTGCACAGATGAAAACAGCCTCTTTGCTCAGATCCACCACGGTAAAGCTAAGTCTCCGAGAGAAAGCAACAATTAAACTGCAAACAACCCTATGGCTTTGCCCTGGTGATGATAGTATAAAAAAGCCAGAAATTTAAATTATTATCAAGAGGGTGAGCAGTTTTGTCTGGAACTGGGTCTTTTAACTAATGGCTTAGATGGCTGTAGGGTTATTCACCAAGGAATGGAAGGGTTCATAACACTGAATATTCATTCAAGCAACGCAGAAATTTTTAAAATACAGTGGTTACCTTTAAATTTCCTAAATTTTAGAGAGTTGTTTTGCTTGCTTAAAATAAAAGTAAATCCTTTCATTTGATTACAGCTAAGCTGAACAGCTATGCATTAGTCAATACTGATGGCTGCAAACAGTAAAAACTACTGATCGTGTTCTGCAATCATTTGGGGGAGAAAAAAAAATACAATTTTATATCTATTTTCCAGAAGACTGAACAATTTTTAGTCTCTTACTAGCCAATTCACCAATTAAACACCTAATAAATGACAGGCAGATTAAACAATCCTACAGAGGATTTTTTTTAAATGCTCAATTGCAGCGAGCAAATTGCTGAAACTTTGAAGGCTGAGCACTTTTTTCAGAGACCCTTTTTCCCACTGTTGGCTCTCTCTCTTTATATATATATCTATATAGATATTTCAAAACATTATCCGCTGCTTCTAAGGCTAATCAGCCTCCTGAAGACTCTGGTCTTTGTTTCTCTAAGCAGCCATCTCCACGGTCATTTACTATGTCAAAAGGGATTAGAAGTTTGAGGACAAAATCAGCATTGGGAGAGCATGAAATGTAAAATACAGAAACAACCGTTTCAGGCAAAACATCATCAACTTCCCCCCCACCCCCCCTTACTCCTGAAATAGTTTATGGATCGAAGGAAAAAACAAAATTCCCCTCAACTGGCTCCTGAACTCATTTAACGCTTTCCGAGAAAGGCAGGAGGAGGGAGCTTTCAAACACAGCCCTGGCTTTTGCTTCTGGTTCAGGTGTTTTAAATAAAAATAAAACTAACAGGGAATCAAGTTGAATATGGAATTATAATTGTGGAGGAGACCTCTGTCCGGGTAGGAAAAAAAAAAATAATTAATCGTATGAGACTACACAACTGTTAAAATCATCAGGAAAACTTTCTTACAGTAAATTCAGAGGAAAACTCCTGTGGATAACACACTTTAATTTCACTAAGTAATTGCCATTCTCGTGTTATAAGGAACTGGCTGGAGTCTTCGTATTTTTTTTGCAGGTCTCTTAGCCGGGTTTGCACTCTGCTTTTCAAAACATCATGAGGATTTATAGAAGTAAACACGATTTCTGTTTGTATAAGAAGTTAGGTAACAACAGACTCCGATAAATAAAACAAACTTGAATTTTACAACTGTTTTTTTCTATAACTACAGAATAACAGTGATGAATACCAGTAACATTTTGATGAGTTAAGAACTTTTAAAACTATATGCCCTGCATTTTTCACATTAGAGTTTAGTACATTTCTGCCTAATCTGTGAAATCTGTGTTGCCCACATACTTTGGCAGTGAGTTCAGCCGCGGGACCTTCGCCCAGCAAACGGTCAGCTAAATTACAATGTCATGCTGTCTCGGGCAGGCAGAGCGGCCGGACGACGGGGTGGAGGAGCGCCAAACTCGCAGCAAACTCCCCAAATCCCTTCTGCACATATTAGTGACCGGGACGACTCCACCCTGCTCCCTTATCCCCCCCAAAAAATACAGCAATCATGATATCACCCCAGCCTCGGGATGGGGCAGCTGGTGATTTCTGCCTTCGGTTATGAAGACAATAAGCAACAAAGTGCACGGCAAGGCTGCTCTCCGCTTCGCATTTTTAACTCTTGTTCCCACTTTTGAAACGGCTCGGCGGCATTAGTAAACATCAAGAGGTCAGGCTGTCCTCTCCAACTCAATGCTGCACTGCAGGCAGGGGGAAGCCAATATTCACAGAAGAAATTCTGAGTAGAAAAATCATTGATGCGAGTTACCGTCCTTTCTTCGGAAAGAGTAAAACACCACTGAAACAGCTTTTCAGTGCGGGGACGATAGGTTTCATTGGGATTTATTTATTCACTCATCAGAAGACTAATTTATTAGGACAACTATCTCAGTTATTATTTCATTAGAGCACACACTTTTATCAAATCCATACAACAGCTAATCCTGAAATAGAACAACAAAAAAAGCATGTTGCTTATTTTTCTTCTGGTCATTTTACATAGAAAGAGGGCTTTCTTCCCTAAAAGCAGACAAGCATGTGAAGAGTTAAAGCCTAAAAAAAAAAAAAAAAAAAGAAGAAGAAAAAAAAGAAGAAAAAAAAAGAAGAAAAAGTATATCAGTATCTTTGCCTAGCTCAAAGGATTTCCACTGATTCCTCTACAGACTTCAAAGCCTCACAGTTTGGCATTTGGACTGGTTTGAATTAAAACTTAGTTCTCCACTGTGAGTTTCCAAGTTCATGGTGAAAATGCCTGCTGCTTCTGGAGTTCATTATGGCCAATTTTCTTATCTTTTCTTCATCTTAGGTTTGATCCCCAGCAAATGCAACGTGGCATTCGATGGGGTGGAATAACAAGGTGCTGCCTTGAAGGCATGCATTGTCTCAAGGGGCTAACTCAAGAAAAGAAGAAAAAAAAAAGGATATATGACCTATTCCCTTCGCTTTCTAACTCTCTGGGGACTATAAATTGCAAACTTCAAAGAGTTATTTTACATTAAAATCAATAAAAAGATTCAGAGGGAAAAAAATATTTTTCAAAGAAGCTGCTTAGGATTTAAAAAGGTCACTTGATAATGTATTATCATGACCAAACTTGGCATAAGATTAAAAAAATTTCCAATTTAACTTATTGACTGAAGGTGTGCACATGGGGCAGACTACGGGAGGTGCTACCTAGAAGGACAAGTCACAACATCCCTCGGCTTCTCAAAACCCTGGCAAAATAAGGGCTCTGACTAGCTCTAAAATATGTTCCCCAAATAGCTGTAGTTTCTGGGCAAAAAGACACCAGTGCCTATTAAGGAACGGCTGGCAAAGGTCTTACTGCACGGACTGAGCAATTTTCCAGGAGCCTTGAAACTCAATTAATATTTAATAGCAAGTGTGTCACTGTTGCGAGCTACAGGTTCTCTTTATAATGAGGAGATCAGTCTTGTTGACTGCTGGGATAAGCAGACTTCCACTTTAGGGAAAAGTGCTGCTTTCCTGTAACAGGAATAAAACATCAAGAAAAACGACAGTTATTTGACTAGATGTTATTTTAAACTGTATACATTCTTTGAAGGCTTTTTAATGGCAGGCTGAAGAGTAAAAGGTCTTTTTGCTCAGTATAACGGAATACAAAGATGTGCACAGGGAAGAAAAGAAATTAATGCTCCCAGATTTAATACTAATCCATGAAGGGGATATTCCATCTGCCCGTCACCAGAAATTTGCATCCCATGTTTTGGCAAGTGTGTGTCTCCCTGAATTTATGCGGAGTGGTCGCCAGAAGTGCACTAAATCTGGTTTGAGGACAGAAAATGACTTCAACCCATAATTGTTAAAAAAGATGCCATTTGGAGAGGATGGATCAACAGCACGGGGGAGGTGAGGGGTGGAACAGGACAGCCTCTGAGAACAATAAAGCCTATATATCTGGCACGTCAGAGAATTATATTTATTCTCCTGGACAGAGTATCAGAAAGGAAAGTGTGGTCTCACGCTGGCCTCTATTCCCTACTGCATTACTTACAAGTTCTCCTTTACCCAGAGATCCACCTTCGTTTCATCTTGTTATTCTGTTGCTTCCATAGTAAATTTTAGTATCTTCCTTGCCTGTTCTCTGCAGCTCTGGGAGGCAAATGCACCACTGCAGGCTTGCAGCGAGTCCCCAAAACACCAACAATGTACAATCACCCGATTGGGGTATTCTGCCCATTAGCTGCTCAGAGCAGCAAGATGATGTTCAACCCATACTCCTGCAGTGCTCTCATAGTGACACACTGCTCAGAGAGACCACAACCCAAGGGTGCGTGACTCTAGATCAGCTAACAGGTGTTTTGCTTCATGCATCTCTTCTGATGGTGCTGATATGAAGGATCAGACCAAGTAATTCCCTGCAGATACCTCCCTGTGATCCCCAGGTATCATATGCTTCCGTGAGCAGGACAATAAGACCAGCTGGACATGAACAAGTGAGTCAACAAGCGTCCTTATCCCCTGCTCCACTTGGTGACTCAAATGATGCCAGTTTTTTGGAGCACGCTTGTACAACCCAGCACAGTGGTTTATATCTGGCTTTTACTATTGCTGCTCATCAAGCAGGATATCCCAGCAACACACTAACTCAATTCCACAGCTTTGCTTACCTTCCTTCACACACTGACAGTGAGTGATGAGTAATACATTTAAGAAATGGTTGTATTTTTATTAATAACACACAATATGCTGCTTCGGAGGAGAAACCAGAACCCAGTAGGAAAAGCACAAACCCAGCAGTTCAGTCGTTTCCATTTCCAGTTGGTTGGAACAGGCATATTTGATATCTTGGGTGAATAATAACAAAATCTAAAGCTTATCAAAACAAGTCCATGTCCCTTTGCTAGGTACACTGGGGAGTGAGCTGTGGTGTAAGTCACGAGCAAAGCTCTTGCAGGGGAGGGGCTGCCTGGCCAACTCGCCCAGAAGCCAGGTGCCATCGTCTGCAGCACAGTAACGCTGGCTCAAGCCTCGGGGGAGCCGCACTCCCGAGTTTCAACTCATGATGACTTGTTAAAAAGTTTTTCTGGCTTCCCCTCCCCATCCAGGTGGTTTTACCCATAGAAATACTCACCCCAAAGAGGTAAAAAGATTTTTAGCCAAAATCAGAAGACCTTACTCGTATCAGTCGACATTTTACATTCATGCATCAATCAGTGCTGAGCAGCGAGTATGTCAATCACCTAATGTCACAGGCACACTTCTTACGGCCAGGAATATCCTATTTACTTAGTTCAGCCTTACTTTTATTATGGCGCTCAAAAAGTATCTGTAACTGGATGTAAATCTTGTGTTTCTAAACTTAATCTTGAGTTTCTCTCTTGCTAAGGAGGACTGTACGAGGAGAAAGAAATTCAGTTTAGATGAAAAATATGTTTGTAAGAGGAAATCTTCAATATTACCTGAAAGCAGTTAAGTATTCTGTGTCTCCCATTGGTGGATCAAGGCCACCAGTAAAGGCCATGTTAACATTGAAACCAACTCCTGCTCCTGTGCCAACCTGAAAAAGGGAGATGGTACTCTTAATTACATATATGGAAACAGTGAACTCTGGCAACACATCTCTGCTGTCTTAATATTCTTCCAGTTGAATATGGATTTTGATTCAATAGTTTGGTGGTAGTGAGGTTAATTTTCCCCTCTAAAGCGACCTGGTCCTCAAAACAAGGGTGAAAATAAAGCTCCTCGTTGTCTAATCTTCACGGGAGCTGTGGACCAGTGGTATTTGACTGCTGCTCACCCAAAAAACACCTCAGCATCAACTGGATCCTCTTCCCCTTTTGCAGGAGAGTGTGTTACATGAAATACCTTTCCTTAATTTGTTTTCAGCTTTATTCAGAAGCATATTTTCTATTCTATTACAGTTGCAACTGGGGGAAGAAACCCACAGTTTTAATCAGAGCAAGCTCCCCCTCTGCTGGGGAAAAATATGATTCACAGAGAAGAGGTTTTCGCTGCTTGAGGGACACGAGGGTGGTAAATGGAAGTACATCCCCATCCTTGCATGTAGTGCAAACGTTCCCATCTGTACTGACTGCAAATACCTGAGAAAGGGGAAAACTGAAAAATAAACCAGGGGTTTCTAGTAATTCATTTGCTAAGAAGCAGGGCCATGTTTTCCCCATCCACAATAACAACCTGAAAGCCTGTGCTCAGTCCCTTCGTCAAGCAGGGACCCTGCGGCTGCCTGAGCACGGTGGCCGTAAGCATGGGTTGTGGGTCCCTGGGGACAGCAAGGGAGCTGGGCAGTATCTGCTGCCACGGGGCGCTGGCACCTCTGCACAGGGCTCTGAGCTCCTACACACGAAGTTTGTTTTTTGTGGGGTTTTTGGCCTCTGCGTATGAAAAAAAATAAACTGAAAATTAATGTGTTATACAATACAAAGCCAGATAATTCAGGCTAGAAAAATCTGCAAGGCTTTTTTTGCACATTCTTCCTTGTACTGGTGCAAATACTGCTGGTAGAAAAACACCGTGATTCATCCATCCACAATGGGTTATTAATCCATCTATGGCTTTAATTGAATTTATTTTGTATTCTTTGTTTTATTCATTCTGGAATGATACATGTGAAAATTACTATAAATGGTAAATATGGACTGGACAGTATAGTCCAGTGTTTCCTTACAATACTAGGTATTTTGTAAACCAGATTACTGGATTATTGAAAGGTCAGAAAAAAAAGTAGGTTTGAGATCTTTGTGTACCCTGAAGCAGAAATTAAGGCTGCTGCCTGCTGTTTATTCATTACAACAGTAGGGCATGAACAGGGCAATGAAGCAGTATCACGTTACGTTCAAGTTTCTTTAGAAATCGAAACGGCAATATCGATGGTTTGATGAATGAGAAAATGTAAAATTGACAGGGTAAGAACTCCAGGAGTTTTCAGATGTAATCCAGAGTGCCTCAGAGTACACAAAACTGAGCATTTAATATAATTTCCCTTTGATAAATCACCCTGGAAGGACAATATTTCCTGCCAACCTAGAGGGAAGGGAAAGAAGCGATGGATGTAGGAGCATCCATCCAGGGTTTAGGGAGAAAGGTCTCCCACCTTCATTGGCCCAGCCCTTCTGCTGCAGGCTCTGAGGACACCAACAGGAACCGGTGGATTTGGTCCAGCAGTGTCAGTGACTGGTGCTCAAATCCCACCGCCCGGCTGCACCATGTGAATGCAACAGTGGCTGTGAGCGATGCCTTGGAAGGGCCCGGAGAATGGGGGGGATGGACAGGCTCCAAGGCTGTGCCAGAAAACCTGAGCACTGGTGGCATAGCCATGGACAACCTGCTCCTCCTGCACCTAAGAAACAACTTATGCTTATAAGGGGGAAATTCTGAAAAGTACACGAAGTGCTGTGACAATTGGCGAAGGGCTCTTCTGGAACAAGTTGTCCCTTAAGGGCTGGACAGCCAAATTGCATTGACTCATTTTCTGCTCGTTAGCCAAGGCGCACGCTTTTCTGCCAGGTTGTGGGTCAGGACACAACTCCCACAGCTGTTAGGACTTGGACGAGAAGGCACCAAACACACAAATCCAAGCGATGCCTTCCCAAAGGGCGCTAAAAACACGAGCGTGGGAACAGTGGCAGGAGCTTCTCTCCAAGCCTTCCCTGGCAGAGGCTCCCCAACATTTTGGGGAAGCACCTGAATCACAGCCCCAGGCAGGTTCTATCAGACACAGACGGATGCTATGCTGATCCACGCTCTTACCTCATCAGGAGCACCACTGCCTGGAAAGAAGTTCCCATCATCATAGCGATGTAGTGAAATATAAAGAACATTAGGATCATTGTAGAAAGCTTGCTGAGTACCATTCCCATGGTGAACATCCTTCAGGGGCAGAGATTACATTATATGAGGGAGGTTAGTACCTTAGTAAAATTGCAGATTAAAGCCATCAACTTGGGATTTGGAGGGTTTTTCTTTGCTGTTGTGCTTCATTTTCTGCGCTTCTCTGATCTAGCTGAAGCAGTTTATTGCAAATGAGAGTAACCTGCTTTACACAGCTGGCTTCAGGCTACACTCCTTGTTTAACACATGGGATAAACGGGGGTAAACACCATCTCAAACGTATATCAAAACTGAGGACAGGATCAATTTACTTGGAGAGAACTGGATTCACACCCAATCTTGGGGAATGGAGAGACTACATTAGTTACCCCAAATTCGCATCTTCAATTGGTTTGTGGGGTGATACAAGTGGCCAGCAAAGTTGTGTTGGACCCAACAAGGTTAAACGACACAGACCCATTACCCAGATCCCCTACTGCATTGCTACTCGGTGCAGAAACACAGTCTGTAACAGGATGGGTATTCAAAACACCCTTCCTGACATCAAAACCAGTTAGTGGTAAGTGAGGAAAAAGGACGTCCATCCAGTAGCTCAAAAAGAACAATACATCCATTTTAACTTGTGGGTCTAGCCCGTGGCAGTTTTGTGGCAAAAAACTCTCGACCGATACCCAGCAACCCAAATGCCTTTACAGACGCATAAATACATTTTAAAATCTATTAAAAAAAATAACGATCAGCCACATTTTTAAATCTATACATTGCCACAGCAAAAGCCCAAACAAGCTCTTTCTCAACCCCGCTGTGCTGTCTGCAGAGTATTTCATTGTCCTGTTCCAATTTAGAGATCACTTTTGACTGCCTGCCCACTCGCACGGAGGCTGCACTGGCCCAGAGGCAGCACACAGACCACCCGGACCAGCGGCCAAGCTGCACCAGACAGCCTGTCCCCCTCAATCAGCAGTCCTCACATCTTGAAAAGAAAGCTGGGATGGATCATAACAGTTAAAGTCAAAAACTTCCAGAAAAAAACCCCAAAGCCCAGCATGGTTTGCAGTTACCCATCCTTGAGACATGTTATGGGTTTGTTTCTAAAAGCAACTACTTATTAATTACAATTTTATTCTGAAACCTATGCACCCTTTAAGAATTTTTTCTTTTATTAAAACACTTGAATGAAAAAAAAACCCTAAAGTTTAAAAAAACAAATTTTGGCTTGCAGACCACAAGAAACATTTTTTTCACTGACTTACAAAGCCAAGGTTGCCCTTACAAGAAAAAGAAACCCAGAAAAATTTCCACCTGCTCTCCTGAAGGGTAAGAACCGGCATTTACTCACCCAGTCCACTATAAGGATTTTGCTAACGTTCAGCCTTTGCTGGAGCAGCTTGGCTGCGATGGCCACGGAGTTGAAATAGCAGAAACCCCTGGAAGTGATGAGAGTGGGGAGACAAGAGGAAAAGGAGAGGTGTTAACTATAGGTTTCCTTGGTCACAATGCATCTATCATCTAGATATTACACAGTAGGAAGAAATTTCTTCTGCTTTCATTCTTCTTTCTTCCCTGGAAAATGTACGTGTTCAAAGAGAGACACAAAACAGCCATGCAGCAGCCCTCTGGAAATGGGGAACGTTTCACACTTGCCCAAACCCGCTGCAATGAGATGCTGCTCGGTGCCAGCCGCCCGTGGGACCTCCAGCGCTGCGTGGAAGGGAAGGGGACAGGAGCAGATGGGGAGAGGATGCGGCAAGGTGGGAAGAAAGGGAAAGGACCCAGGGCCGGAGCACTGTAGTGTATCTGCTGGGAGGGCATGGACATTCTCAGAGAGGCCTCAAAACGCTGGGTTGAGGGGAGCTCAACAGCAAGCACTCGTCTCCCACCAAAGAGTGCTGGGACTCAGATTTGAAAACAGTCCAACAGCAAACCCCCTGTTGTATGAAATGCATGCAAGATGCCCAACTTCAGCCTTTTCTTTGTGAAGCCTTCTCACTCTGACACTCTCCTAATTCAGTGTTGTGACCCCTGGACACAGCTGTGTTTGCTATTGCTACTACTAGTTGCCTACCCTTGCTTTCCTCACACCAAATGAACCATCGACATTTAATTTAAAACAATTCACAAGACTAAAGCAAATAAAAGCATCGGTGCTTTTTCAAAGAATGACTGTAATGCTGATTCTTGCTAAAAAATACCCAGCCGAAACTACTAAGCAGGATCTTGCTTTCTTCCAGAGAATTACTGGGAGCTTTGAATACAATGCTGTCTTCTATATCAATAAGCAAGAAATTGTGTAATAACAACCTAACAAACTCCCTTTCTAATTTCCAGCTGTTGAACACACAACAGATGAGCACTGAAGCAAGGCTGAAAAAGCACATATGCATACTTACATGGGTGTGCTCTCTTCTGCATGGTGACCCGGAGGCCGAACAACAGCAAATCCATTCTACGCATAAAAAACATAAGAAAAGGAAGAAGTGAGGCAGAAAAGAGCATTTATTGCACAAAGATGGATGCAGAGGTTGCAGCCAGAAGTTTTAATTCTGCTGTGGAACTATGGAGATGTTCTCTATGGTTTTCTCACGAGACCACAGCAGTGGATGATACTCTCCCTCGTTTTGAAGGGGGGAAAAAGTCCACATGAATTTTAAGTAAACTGGTTGGTACTGCATTTCCTTCGATTCAGGGGGAAAACAAAAAATAAAATTCTGCATGAGGTCACTGAAATAGCAATGGGCTGGCCCAGCCGAAGGCAACAGCAACATCCGCAGATAACACTGGAATACTGATTTCACTTGCTGCTCTGGATTCTTTTTTCCTTTTAATCGGTGCGTAAGAACATTCACCAGGAGTCTGTTTCTCGCTTGCTGATATCCTCAAAGATTTTTATGACTAAAGCCAGATGGTGCCATTAAAATGAATCTAACTGGACCTCCTGCATAACACAGCCCTGAGCCGAGCCCCGTACAGAGCCTATATCAAAGCCAAGTGTTATTTTCATACCAACCTTCAGTTCTCCCGTGGCTACTTTGAAAACGAGCTCAATGACACAGCCCACGGCCAGGCGAGCAGCACCAGATGAGTGAACTTCATTCCAAATTGTGTCACTGTCGACCTAGCGGAGACACACAGCAACCACATTTAGGAGCAACGACAACAGACAGGAAACAGATCCACATTTCATAAAGAAGTTATTCATATGTATTAAATGCATATTTATGCATTAAATTTAAACGCATTAAATTGCAGAACTGATCTTGGCAGTATCAGGGCTGGGACCCCACCAACGACTTGTAACATCACCACTACCAAACGTCCATCCAACCAAACAACCCTCAAGAGATGACCATTTGCTCTGCAATGCTAAAGGGTCAGTGCCATAAGAGAGAAGCAAATTCGGCATCTCAAGCACTGTAAATTTGCAGGTGTCTCCCACCAATACTCCAACCAACATCACGGTACCAGTATTTCTGAGGAACTGAGGAATTGTTGGAGGAAACTGATCCCAGATGAAAAAACTTTTATGAAATCATTCAATGATTCTATAAAATAATAAAAACACAATAAAGAAGGATGTTTAATAGTGGACATTTAAAAGATGCCTGCCCAGGACTGCCATGGTAAGGTGACGCTGACAGCAGCTTCCCTGGGGAACCGTAAGATCAACCCTGTCTCATCAAAGCTAACAACAGACGTTTCGTTGCTAATTACGGACTTTTACTTCAGTGATAAATATTTGACAGGACCACCATCCTCTTTACTTTCCCCCTGAAAATGTGCAAATAAGCCAAAGGCAAGGCATTCTGTAGACATCCCCATGTCACTATCACATGGGATCGAGTCCTAATTTAAACAGAAAGTGAGAAGCATTGGCTTTTGCCACAATCATCCCAACAACCATATGAAGACAAGACTAGCTTGCAGACACGCGATGAAATGCCTCTTCGTTTTTTTAACTGCCCTTCAGTTGGCGACTCTGTGGAGAGCAGAGGGGGAAGGAGGGCTCCCAGGGGGCTGTTTCCAGGCTGAAGCTCTGGTCTCCTCTGCTGCACCCCCATCCGTCTTGTGATGAAAGTGAAGTTTATTTGCTTCTTGTCAGCCACAGCCTTTGCAAAAGCCAGGCTGCGGGGACTGTCCCATGTCAGGACAGCTCAGCTGCCTGGAAGCATCATAGGATAGTTGTAACATTTCTCCATTTGAAGGATCACCACCTATCTTTCATATTTTAGTTTGTGTTGAGTGCACTTATACCAACAGAGGCAAAGGAGAAGGAAAGAAAGAGATTATTTGTTTTGTCTGGCAACCAGGCTGCTCACTGAGCTGTGGGGTGATGCAAGTCACCCCACGTGAGATGGACCCACCTCTTTCGTGGCTGTGCTGAAGCCAATGGAAATCATCCTGGGCCTGTTATCACAGATGGCTTCTGGAAGCACCTGCCCTGAGTACACTTTTGAAGTCACAGTAAACCAAGAAAGCATTCGGAGAATACCAAAAAGCCACCTCTGTGGGGTGATGCTGCCAATACGTGCACTGTCTCAGACTCTGGGGAAAGCCACTGCATCAGTGGAAAAGCTCTACAGGGACTATTTGTGGTACAAGGGCTCCCCAGATCCCCATAAATTTGGGGGCTCCCAAATGGGGACAGAAGCACGATGGGGTCTGAGTTATGCACGACACCTCCATGAGTCCTGGATCAGTACTGCACATGTGCAGGAGATGGGGTTGATCTGACCACATCCCTCCAAAAGGCCTTAGCAAGATGGGAAGAAGCCCAAGCTGCTTCTCTTCCCCATTGACCAGTGTGCTAGTGCTCTGTGAGGGTCCATCTTTGGGCTTCTCATCAGCAATCCTGTAAAAATGTTAAGGGGCAGTCAACCTGCTTTGCAAGCAGGATGACACTTGCTACATTCTCTCGGAGGATCCAATAGTCTTCATCCTCAGATCCTCTCCTCCCAGTATCTGTTAGTGGGAGGCACTCATGGATTAAACAACAAAGAACATCTACTTGCCTTTTGCTAAGAGCTGACCACCTCAGTGCCCTTGGCCTCACTTAGCTTAAGTGAGATACAGCTCCACTACACAGCCTGAACTGAGCACATCTAACCCATTTTTCTTGGACTTGAAAAAAATTCCTGCAGGACACCAGTAGCTAACAGCTTCCCCCTCTGCCCTGCCACAGCAAGTGCTAGGCCCCTTCCATGGACGCAGAATTGCAGAGGACCATCTTCATTCACCGAGAGGCATCAGAGGAATGGAAATACAAAAAAAAACCCCCAAAATTCACATGTCCTAAACATGGCTTTACCTAAGGGACCAACAGACCCTCGGGTCTCCTCATGACATCTGTTCACGCTAGCCACAAAAGTCACCAGTGCCCGAGCCAAACACCGCCACGTTCAGGCCCTTTGATGCCTGCAGAAACTGGGCTCGTGTTGGTCGCATTAGGGCAAGAGAGAAAGACAGAGTGGTTTTAAAGAGTTATTATTTCTGCAGAAAGAAATTAAGTGCTTAGAAAAAAGCACTCCACCTGTGATTTAGAAGCCAATTTCAGGGACTCTGCCATGCACCCACACCCAGCTCCCCAGCAGGAGGACTGGCCCCAGAGATGTCTGCTGCCACCCACAAGCTCTTCACTGCCCCGTCCTGCATGCAAACATCTCCAAGATAAGGATTTAACACCCGCCACCTTCCCCGGAATGGATGTCTGGAGATCACTGGGCCCTACTCCAAGGCAGCACTTCATCATCTGTGTGACTGTAAGTGTTTGAACAGTCCCACTGAAGCCATCAGTGCTCTGCAGCAGGGGTGTGGACTCTGCCATGGTGGAAAATGTTATTAATGTGGCCCTGAGTTGGACTACTCTGTGGCTCTGAAGCTGCTGCTGTTCCATGCACGGGCTGCTGTTGACCCCTCCATCTTTCCTGAATTCTGAAGCTCATTACAGGGGAGATGCTATTTGGCTTTCCCTGCCTATGAGCTCTTTGATGTAGCTGCCATCACAGGAGTTGTTGCTGGGACAGCACATCAAGCCTTACCATCTGGAAACACTTTACGGAGAGAGGAAGCATATTTCTTGCCTTTTGTTGATCCAGCAGCGTATATTTCTCATTTTTCTCCCAAGCTGGAGGATACAACTGTGTCAGAGATACTGAGTCTTCCACATCTGCCACTGTTGGATGAGGAGCAGTTGTCCTGATCAGCACACTTGTCTTCTTGAGAACAATATTAATGTCTTGTTCATTCTAATGAAGAAGCTGCTGTTTCTGCTAGGTGAGCCTGTAGAAGAAGGCTCCTTCAGAGGCAGGGAGAGGGAGTTCAGCAGCTGGGACCTGCTGCAGGCTCTTAACCTCTGATGAGGTAATGCAGAAGAAGAAGGGTCAAACAGCGTGACACAGAATATGTGTGTGTCACATATCCTCCCTTCTATGGGAATGTTTAAAATGTTTCAGGGTAAAACCTGAGTTTTACTCAGGTAAGTCCCTAAGGAGTTTTTCCTTCCTTATAAACTTGAAGTCTTTATTAGTATACACAATGAGGTTCCTACTCGCACTGTATACTCTACTATACGCTAATGCGCACCTATTTCAAAATTAAATGAGCATCTTATAAAAGGTTTCACTATTATAATCTTGTCTTTAGCTGAAGAGCTATGCAGGTAAGAAATTAAGCGTAGGGGCAAGTAGAGACAAGTTGTACTGCAGCCCCAGACTCTGCAAAACGAAGGGTAGTGAAGGAGTTCTGCTCTTCCCTCATCACTGCTCATCATCACGCTTCGGTGACAGCAGCACACCCAGCGAGTTGTCTTTACCTAACGACATCTCCTACCGCTCGAAAGCACTGATTAAATAACCCTGCTCACATTTCGTTCTTCCAAGACTTGCTAATCAGTTTCTTCTCACTTCCATTCCATGGAAGTCCTTTTGTTGTCTCTGCTCTGCAATAACGTAACTTTGCTTGCACAGGTAAAGACTTTTATACACTTTAATCAAGACCTTCCAACCAAAAATAGAGTAACATATTCTGGAAGAGATCAAAAGCATCAAAAACACTTTTTAAAGACCTAGATCCTCAGATATTTTTAGAGTGTGCACAGAAAAAGAACATACTACACACGAAAGAAAACAAAGTTATTAGCTATCATAAGATCAAGTCTTTGAGTGTTTTGAAGAATTTGGATGCAAGTATGCTGGAACTATTTTGCAGATTTTCAAAGCTCATACTCCTTTCTCCAAAATCTTCTTCTAATTATCCTGGATTAGGTAATGCTCTGGTGCATATAAGTCATATATTAAGAAAAGAATGTGTGCTGCAGGGAAGTGAAGGTAACATCCTAAGTAAAAATACCGCATACTGCACTTTGCAGATGCTGCTGAAGATCAGCAGAAATAACTTCGTGTTGTTTAATTCAGAGCTCACAGCTGTTGATATTCATACTTCTGCACTTTCTTCCTCTCCCGCTACAACCAGACGTCTGCAGATGCGAGGAGGTTTGTTAGCGCCAGCTATGGCGATGCGAAGGCTTCTTCACTGAAAGCGAACCAATGAGGGGGAAAAAAATGGAATCAAAAAGAGTTTCCAAGTACTGGGGAACAAAATTACCCTTTTTCTCCTTGATTTTGAGACACCGTGACTCAGTTTTTGAAGAGAGAGGTTGAAAGGTGTTATGTGATGAAGTCATTTGCTCTAAACTTTTTCCTTCTCCTTCACTCTTTAACTTCGTCTCTTTTGCTGGTAAGAACAACTCACGGCTGCCAAAGATCCCGACTTCATACTTCTGGGTGCTTAACAGGTCTTCATGGACTTCTCCCTCATAAATTGCTCTACATCACCTTTCAGTTCCATCTATTCTTTTAACCAACATAACATCCCCTATGGAAGAGAATTGCCTTGTTTAATTGTTTGTGGAAAAAGAAATTGGTTTCAAGCTTTTCAGCCATAATTTTATGTGACATCATCAGCTCCTGGATGATAAGGAACAGCAATCGGTCAGCTTCCACCTGCTCCAGGCCAGTCCCTGTTCCTGCCCACAGGCATTATTTTGCATACAACACTGAATGTAATTGCTATATTGCTATTACTATGTAGTTTCTCATCATCATGACACCATCCACATGCCTTTGCAGGCAGCTTTTGCTTTGATAACCCCAAATAAATTTAATACTATCAGCAAAAGACACTTGATTATGACCTATGACCTGCACTGCAACATTTCAGTGAATACACAGCTTTCTAGGGGACTGCAATTCTAAGCATTATTTCCTATCTTCTAACAAGTAATAAATCAAAAAGGGAGGGTGTCAGGAGGATGAGGCCAGTCTTTTTGCAGTGGTGCCCAGGGACAGGACAAGAGGAAATGGGCACAAACTTGTACATAAGAAGTTCCATCTAAACATGAGGAGGAACCTCCTTCCTGTGAGGGTGGCAGAGCACTGGAAGAGGCTGCCCAGGGAGATGGTGGAGTCTCCTTCTCTGGAGACATTCCAAACCCGCCTGGACACGTTCCTGTGGGACCTGCTCTGGGTGGACCTGCTCTGGCAGGGGGTTGGACTAGATGATCTCCAGAGGTCCCTTCCAACCCCATGTGATTCTGTGAAAAAGAGGACCGGTCCCACATTATTCTACTAATTTTTGAAAACTTTTTTTTTCTTCCCTGTTTAGATTATGGCATTATGTTTGCCCCATGGAAAGCATCTGGCAGACCAGTATCAAGCTCTCCAGGGAAAATCCTCTTTACAAAGCACTCAGCCAGCTGGAAAGCTGTATAGCGTTGTGGTGAGCTGAATGCAAAGACCCACGAAGCATTCCCTAGACTGCACTTATCATTAAGTGACAAAGTCAGAGAAAACAGAACCTCTGCTGAAATAAAGCTCCTCTTCTTCAAACCTGGGCTACAAACTATTGGTAGTCAAGATGATGTCCTACAGGTGTGCTGATCACCATGTGAACCTCATGTTCCTTCATCGTCAGGAAAATATTCATCCGTTCGAAGTGACTAGAGCCCACAAACTTCTTACAGACCAGGGCTGCCTCTCCACAACCTTCTCAATTTGTATAAAAAGGATAAAACAGAGAATGATTACTGCTCAGTAATGAGTAATGTTCTGCCAACCTGGCAATATCGAACAAGGGAAAGTCTAAATAAAAGTCCATCACTCAAAGAAGCTATATGGCCACCTTGCAGCCTGAAAATGGCCTGCCAAGCAACAGCAGAAAAACACTCCTTAAGCTCTCTTACTAGAACAATTTGAAAAAATTTCATTATACCATAACAAGCACTCAATCTCCCAGCAGTATTCACATGCCGAAACTTCTCAGATTTACACTACACCTTCTCTTGAACAAAAATTCTTCAGAACTGATGATTTACCCTTGGCTCTGATTTTTTAAAAATTTTTTTTTCTGACTTCCTTGGAAAAAAAAAAATACTATATGCATCTCAAAAATGTCTTGTCATCCTCTTTGACGCAGAAAATAACTTGGTTTTCATCTGCTACTGAAAGGCATGCTCTGCGGCCCCAGCTAAGATCCCACTACAGGGCTTCTTCCAACAATTTCCCATAGCAAATCAAATCAAGAGCAACTTGTCTCACAGAACTGGCACACTAACAATGACTACAGTTTCCCCCTCTATTTCTTCAATAAACATACCACGCTGCTAAGCCAGCATTCCTGACAAATCTCACACTTCAAAAGACAGTAGAAAGTGGGGTTGAAAGGACCTTGTGAGATCACCATACGTCTATCCTACCCCAAAGGGGATGGCCTTAAACGCTTAAACCCATCCAGAGCACGTACAAGTGCAAAGCATTTAATATGGTACAGCCAATCTGTACTGTGGCCTCATTTTCCCTACAAATATATGGCTAGGGTGTATAAACTAATTAGAAATGTGTCCCAAAAGCAGTGAAGACGGTTTTCCTGCATCAGCCATGAAAGCAGCAGAAGTACACAAATAGTCGGCACTATATCCCAAGGTAACTGGGAAAGAAAAACCAAGCAAACCAACAGAAATTCATTTTTATGAAAAATTTGCCTCTCATGTAGTTGATTACTAGTAAATTACTGGTCTTAAGAAGCTCTCCCTAGATAAATATCTGTTGGCATTGCTAAAACACTGTACAAAAGTTATCAAATGTTTTATTCAATATTTAAGCATCTGTGGAGACAACCGACCTGTAAGTTAACTGCAAACGCTATCTTTATTACGAGTGTATCGATAATACCAGCACTGTGGCATTTCCTGCCTTGATTTAGGATTTAATGTAAGACTTCTGGGACCACGCTAGGCTCAGACACTGTCTCTACTTGTTACCATTCAGTCTTCATTTGCAAATGATAATTTTTGCTTTGAATGGCATGCCTGACTGCAGGGCAGAGTAAATCCAAACCTTTTAAACTCCAGCCAAAAATTTGCCATGAATTAGGAGACTGCAGCATATTTACAATACAAAATAAAATATCTCTAGGAGTGCTCAGCAGCGGCGGTATGAATAAACGCCGATTATTCTTTTTTTTTTTTATTTTTTTGACGGATAATTTTCAAAGCAGCGATTTTGCAAAGACTCAGGAAGAAAACAATTTTGTTTCATTTCCATAACAGAATCCAGACCCCTAAATTCAACCTCACGAGCTGCAATTATGCATAAGAACTACCACTGTGAATTTTCAAACACAATGCCTTTTATTGTCTCTTCTCATTCTTTTCCCTTCCTGTTCTCTGAGATTTTTCTGTCCTGTCACCCTCCACAGAAATTTTCGAGCAGAAAGTCTGACTTGAAAGGAAAACTTTCAAGTTTTCAGGCTTCAAAGGAAAACAACGCAAACCTTCAACACAAGCTATTTGAATCGTATTTGGGGTTTTTTTCAGTCTTACGGCAACAAACAACAACAAAAAAAAGCCTTTTTATTATATTAGATTTTGACAGATGAAAACTAATGTTCAGCTTTTCCACGACGGACGGAGGGCATTTTAGTCACCTCCTTCAGAATTCACGTGTGATTGTCCTGGAGCTCAAGAAATGAAAGATGCCAAATACTGAAGACTGCAATTCTCCTGTGCTGCGTAACCCGTGAGACGTTCCATTTGAGGACAGTAATGTAGCCCAGACACAAATAGAGCAACTTAATATTTACAGGAACTTCTGATATATTGTCCTTCAATATTGCTATTTTATTAATATGTTTTCCACCTGCACTAGGAGACAGGCAGCTCTGAAGTACAAGTACTGAAGATGAAACACCTACGCAGCACGGGCAGCATGAAAAGCACATCTTGCTTTCTTCGTAGAAAGCATTTTTGGATTGAAGGGTTGCTTTCAAATGTAGTAACCTCTGAGACATTAAACATCACTGCCTGGGAAACGAGGTTTCTCCTCCTAAAAGCCAGAGACGAAACATGCCTATGAATGTCACACACACTTTGGCTCTCCAAAATAGTTTAAAAATCTTCACGCTGCTTTTGAAGAAAGGCACGTGAGGCTGTCGCTGCAACCCCGCACCCCCGGCAGACCCTGTTTATGGGTAACATCTGGTTGCAATTACCCACTTGATGGAATGCAAAGCAAGAATTTTTGTTACCAATGGGACTGGGAGAACAAACAGGACACTATTTACACATTAAAGAGAGTACTCACCCCAACACCACCGCAAGGAAGCCTGACAAACATCGACGTTAAAGAACCTGTAGGAAAAAAACCACGTACCTGGTAAGTCAAAAAGTCAAAGTTCACCAGATTTTGGTCCAATTTTATGGCAACGCTGTCATCTTTCCAAACACAGTAACAGACCAGGGTTTTCTTGCAATTTTCAGAAAACACACAGCCAACCCTGTTACATTACGACACATGTATACACAATACACACACTTGGGCTTGTTCAAAAGCCTTTCCAATATAAAAGCCTTCTATAAATCACTTATTTTTACACAAGGTTTGTGTGCTGTCCTACATCTCAAGCAGTCACACTTCAGACTACAAATGACTGAGACGCTACTAACAACTGCTTAGCATGTTGAGAAGTGCTGGCTACTGCAGCACACGAAGTCTTACGGACATGAGAGAGGGGATCCTGAGGTGACTGGAGCCAAGAGGGATACAGCAGTGAAATACAGAATCACAGAATCACAGAATTGTCTAGGTTGGAAGGGACCTTTAAGATCATCTAGTCCAACCATCAACCTAACTCTGATAAAAAACCATCACTAAACCATGTCACTAAGCACTATGTCAACCCGTCTTTTAAATAACTCCAGGGATGGTGCCTCAACCACTTCCCAATAAATTAAGAGATATTCCTCTATGAAGGTGACACGGCCGAGAGCCCAGCTGAAGTGCCTCTACACCAACGCATGTAGCACGGGCAAGAAACAGGAGTTGGAAACCAACCATGCTGCTAGAAAGATATGACCTGGTTGCCATTACTGAAAGCTGGTGGGACAAATCCCATGACTGGAGTGCAGCTATCAATGGCTACAGGCTGTTCAGAAGGGAAAGGCAAGGAAGGATGGGCAGAGGGGTTGCCCTCTACATCAAGAAATGGATAGAGTGTGAAGAGCTGTCTCTGAAGAATAGCCATGGGCAGGTTGAAAGCCTATGGGTAAGAATTACAGACCGAGGCAACAAAGGGAACTTTGTGCTTGGTGTCTCCCACAGGCTGTTTGATCAACGTGAGCCTACTGACAAAGCCTTCTTACTCCAGCGACAGGAGGCATCACGCTCGCAGGCTCTCATCCTGCTGGGGGACTGCAACTACCCCGACATCTGCTGGAGAAGTAGCATAGTGAGCTGTAGGCAATCCAGGAGACTTATGGAGTGCATTGAAGATAACTTCTTAAGGCAGGTAACAGACAGCCCCACCAGAGGAGATGCAATACCAGACCTGATGGTCACCAACACTAGTGAGCTACTCGGTGACATCAAGACTTGAGACAGCCTGTGCTGCTGTGATCATGCACTACTGGAGTTCGCAGTTCTGAGGGATATGGGTCAGGAGAAGAGTAAAGTCAGGACCTTGAATTTTAGGAAAGCAAAATTCCAGCTCTTCAAAGTGTTAAGTCAATAGGACCCCCTGGGAAACTGCTGTCAGGGACAAAGGAGCAGAACAGAGCTGGCAGATCTTTAGGGATGCTTTAGGGATGCTTTCCATAGAGCGCAAGTACAAGAAATCAAGAAAGGAAGGCAAGAGATAGGCATGGCTGAGTTGAGACCTGCTGGTCAAACTAAACGGCAAGAAAGAGATGCACAGGCAGTGGAAGCAGGGACAGGTATCCTGGGAAGAGTACAGGGACACTGCCCAGTTGTGTACAGATGGGGTCAGGAAGTCCAAGGTGTGGCTGGAGCTGAACTTGGCAAGGGACACAAAGAATAACAAGAAGGGCTTCTACAGGTATGTCAGCCAGAAAAGGACGGTCAAAGAAAGCATAACCCCCGACGAGCAAGACTGGCAAACTGGTAACAATGGACAAGGAGAAGGCTGAGGTACTCAGCAACTTTTTTGCCTCAGTCTTCACTGAGAACCTCTCTCCCCACAATCTTGAGTTGATGGACCACAAGGAGGGACTTGGAGAGAAAAGTCCCTCCCACTGTAAAAGAAGATCAAGTTCATGACCACCTGAAGAACCTGAGCATATGTTAAGTCTAGGGGACCTGACGAGATGCTCCCCTGAGGGAACTGGCTGATGTAGTTGCCAATCCACTCTCCATGATACTTGAAAAGTCATGGCAGGTGAAGTCCCTGGTGACTGGAAAAAGGGAAACATTGCACCCATTTTTAAAAAGGATAGAAAGGAGGACCCTGTGAACTACTAGCCTCACCTCTGTAGGAACATCATGGAACAGATCCTCCTAGAAGCTATGCTAAAGCACATGGAGGACAGGGAGGTGATTCAAGACAGCCAGCATGGCTTCATCAAGGGACAGCCTTGCCTGACTAACCTAGTGGCCTTCTAAGATGGAAAGACTACTTCTGTGGACAAGGAAAGAGCTACAGACGTTTTCTATCTGGACTTCTGTAATACCCTTGACACGGTCCCCCACAATGTCCTTTTCTCTAAATTGGACAGATATGGATTTGATGGAGGGACTGTTCGGTGGATGAGGAATTGGTTGGTTCATTGTGGTTAGTGATCAACAGCTCGATGTCCAGATGGAGATCGGTGACAAGTGGTGTCCCTCAGGGGACCAGTACTGTTCAATACCTTCATCAGTGACATAGAGGGATCAAGTGCACACTCACCAAGCTGAGTGGTGCGGTTGAGACACCTGAGGGATGAGATGCCATCCAGAGGGACCTGAACAGGCCCAAGAAGTGGGCCTGTGTCAACCTCATGAAGTTCAACATGTGGGTAGGGGCAACCGCCAGCATCAATATGGGCTCGGGGATGAAGGGATTGAGAGCGGCCCTGAGGAGAAGGACTTGGGGTGTTGCTGGACGAAAAACTCAACATGAGCGGGCATGTGCATTCGCAGCCCAGAAAGCCAACTGCATCCTGGGCTGCATCCCCAGCAGCATGGCCAGCAGATGGAGGGAGGTGATTCTGCCCCTCTACTCTGCTCTGGTGAGACCCCACCTGGAGTACTGCATCCAGTTCTGGGGTCCTCAGAAAGACACAGACCTGTTGGAGGAGGTCCAGAGGAGGGCTACAAAAATGATCAGAGGGCTGGAGCACCTCTGCTATGAGGTCAGGCTGAGAGAGTTGGGGTTGTTCAGCCTGGAGGAAAAGAAAGCTCTGGGGAGACCTTATAGCAGCCTTCCAGTACTTAAAGGGGGGCCTACGGGAAAGATGGGGACAAACTTTTTAACAGGGCCTGTTGTGATAGGACAAGGGGTAATTGCTTTAAACTGAAAGAGGGAAGATTTAGGCTAGATATAAGGAAGAAATTTTTTACAATGAGGGTGGTGAAACACTGCAACAGCTTTGCCCAGAGAGGTGGTAGATGCGTTGTCCCTGGAAACATTCAAGGTCAGGCTGGATGGGACTGAGCAACCTGATCTAGTTGAAGATGCTCCAGCTCATTGCAGGAAGGTTGGACTAGATGGCCTTTAAAGGTCCCTTCCAACCCAAACTGTTCTGTGATTCTATATCTTCTCAGATGAACATTTTAATCCCTTTCAACTGAAGGAGGATAGGAAATCATAAAACCACCTTAATTATCAGCCATCTGCACAGTTACTAGAAGACTTTGGAGCACATGAGCTTCATAAAAGAGGAAGATAAAAAACAGAATAAACCAGAACATGTGTTTTGACTGAAAGAGCAAACCCAACATTAAGAATTTGAGAAAAATGGAGAAAACCATCTGCAGGGCTAATTTTGCATCTGTAGGAATTGTAACATCACTTTCTGGGCTTGCACATGAGCAAGTTATCCTCCATTCTGGAGGTTTATAAACCTTATACTGGAACAAGAACACGATGTCTCGTATCCATCACCAATGTGCAGGACTATACATGTATCTGAGCACCACAGACAAGTAGGTAAAAGGAATACGTGCCATGTAGACACTGTAAGACATCTAGACTAGATTGCCTGAGATTCATTCGCTTGAGACCTGAAGTTAACAAAAACTAATGGTGAAATAAACTAGGTTAAGGGTTGTTTTTTTTCTCTGTCTCTGTCAAACCATGTTTTTTGTCTGGTCATGTCTATACTGAAAGAATAAATTTCCTTAAATGCTACCTACCAGCTTTGCAGAGCATGAACTAGACATGACTGCAGACAGACGTTACCGAGGGCCGTGCTGGTGTCAAGTGCATCGCAGACACACACGTTACCCCTGTGACTGAAAGTGGCGTTAATGCATCTGCATTATTAATCTGAGATTCACTCTTTGATTAGATCCACATGAAAGTTCTTAGATCATCCTGCCTTGGATCTCCTGTCACATCTTTCACTGCTAATCTACCCATTATTTTGATATTTATCTTCTTGAAAACAATTTATGATTGCTCTCCACAAAGTAAAAGCAGCCTTACTTGCCTAAGTTTAAACTTGTTCATCACGATAGATGGATTTGTATTTTTCATCCTCAGACTTTCAAGGGCTTTAGCAACACTTCCAGGGGTAGAATTGTGCAACCTGCCTTGAAGGCCACCACCTTCAAACCCTCCTGATAAAACACAGCAAAGCAGACCTTTGAGATGCTCAGGATCCTCTGGGGCAAGTAAATTAAAAATCAGTGGTGGCAATTCTGAAAAACCTGTACTATTTACCCCCCTTTCCTCCTTGTTCCTAAAGAACTGCCAGATGAAGGGACATCTCCCTTATCATTTGCAGAAGCTTAAAAGAAACATCTCATGTTTTCATCCCCCAGCTTTAGGAGCTCTTCCTTTTAGGCTGAGGTTTCTCATGCTTTTTCTTCTTCATAGACATATCAAAGGCAAAGAATTTACACAGAGTCAGCCACCCCATCACAGTTGTACACGTCAAGACACTCAGGTCTAACAAGCTCATATTTGCATATGTGAGCCTTGCTCAGGTCCAGCACTGTGGAAGCCATCAAGTTAAGAAATTGGTTTTAGGGCCAGCATCACCCTTCCTACCCTGCTCCCAAAGGAGAACTTCTCCCTGGGTGCTATGTAGACATCCCAGTCAGGCTGACACCTCTTTGTCATTTTGGCTCGCAACACCATCCCTCCAGACCCCTGCCTGTCAAGCCATCAACCTATTTTCTCTTGCCTAGTGGGATGACTGGCAGCCATGGTGACACTGGTTGCTCTTTCTCCAAGCTTCATGCTCGGCATGAATGTCAGTGGCAGCTGTGGCCCATGCACAGCTCCACATCCAACGGGAGGACAGTGGAAAGAGGCAGTTCACTGCTGTCTGGGCAAAGATGGTATGTGAGCTGGCAGCAAGTCCCACTGCTAGCAGCTCAAGGCTAAAAGGGTGCCAGCTGGGTTTAGGAAACAAGTCTAAGCTCAGCTAAGAGCTACTGGAAAGTCCTTCCTACTGGAGATCCCGGGGACCTGACCTTCTGCCTATGGCTGCAGGTCTTTGACAACCTGCTCTTCCTTGCAAACTACACCGAAACAGGCAACATTTTGTACTGGAATACTCCCAGGTATTAGAATTATTTTTCTTCACTATAGGAACAAACTTGATCCCTACAGACATTTTAAAATGAGTGATTGGGGGGGAACAGCAAAACTACAGAAGTACTCACAGGCAGAGCAAGAGTGTCTCCTCCCTCGGGTTTTCTGAACAAACCATCAGGAATGGTTCAGCAAAGCCTGCGTATCCCCAAGTCCAATACTAACGAAATAACCTGTTTGTATCTCCAAATGTTTCTGTGGAACTACTGATACAGATCGTGCCAAGAGTCAAAAGGGGAGCGGAAAAGCATTTCAAGAGCATCTGACATTTGAATGAGCAGGGAACACTCAGCGTTATCACAGGCCACCCTTGCCATGTTATCTTGTGTAGGGTATAGGGTGACCCACTGCCTGCTCAGCCCCCCCATGCAGATGATGACAACCACTGCCAGCTGCTCCAGCCTGGTAAAGCCAATGGGTCGGATCATAGAATCATAAAGTCATTCAGGTTGGAAAAGACCCTTGGGATCATCGAGTCCAACCATCACCCCCACTCTACAAAGTTCTCCCCTACACCATATCCCCCAACACCACACCTAAGCGACTCTTAAACACATTCAGGAATGGTGACTCAACCACCTCCCTGGGCAGCCTGTTCCAGTGTCTGACCACTCTTTCTGTGAAGAATTCTTTCCTAATGTCCACTCTAAACCTACCACGTTACCCTGAAGCCATTCCCTCTTGTTCTATCGCTAATTATGTGTAAGAAGAGACCAACACCAAACTCTCTACAATGTCCTCTCAAGTAGTTGTAGAGAGTGATGAGGTCACCCCTCAGCCTCCTCTTCCTCAAACTAAACAGTCCCAGCAAGGACTGGCAAGTCCCAGCAAGATGCTGGAGGGCTTCCCAGATCGTACTGCAGCAGACAGTCAGGACACGTGTCCTCACACACCTTTGGCGCTACGGTTCAAGAATTGGCAGAGAAATCAGTCAGCCTGAAGGTGGTGCAACTGCAAATGAAGAGCCTTCTCAGATCTGCTGGGGAAGATTTACATGCCGTTTCTTTGGACGGGTGGATATGCCTTACGCAAGGCGAGAGGTTTACACTACCAACAATGTGACATCATAAATTCTGTAAACTTTACATACTAATTGTGCTGTCATTCAGCCAAAGGTGTCTACTTTTCATTTGCTCTGGGTTTTAAAGAGGTGGTAAATCAGCTATAAATACAGTGCTAATTGCATGTTTAAACAACTGGCTAACACCTTTACTCTTTGGGGATCTAATGTACATACTGAATGCGTTGCAAAAATCTTTCCAGCTCTTTTGCTGCCACTACTACAGCATGCAGGCCACCAAGTTAATCCTCTTTTTATATCATCCAAAATAAACTTTCTCAACTTCCAGATTCCAAAACTGTCGTTTTGCTGATTCCCATGTGAGAACTTCCCAAGCTGTCCCTCCAGTCTATCACTTACTGCTGCAAAAGGGTACAAAGTAAAGGGAGATGATGATGTCTCCATGAAGGCAGGGTGCTAAAATCATGGTGGTTTGGTTGCTGTGGTGGGGGGTTGGTTATCTGCACAACCACCCCCTCGATTTCTTTCAGGGAAAATGTGTACATTTTCTGGCAGATGCAGTCCTGTTTCAGGAAGATCTAGTCTCCAGTGAAAAGGATAAACAATCTTACTGCAAATTAAACAAATGTAAAACTATCTAAGAGGCCCCTGCATCTTTCTTGCAGATTATCCAGACAAAACTGACACTATTTGTTGATGTCTACATGGCTGGCTGTTGCTTCAGATCCAGGTCCTTAGTAGGGTGTTCCAGTTCCTACCTAGCAATGGATAACTTTCTAATATGCAGTGTCCAAGGATAAAATAAAACCTCTGAATTACCTTTCCTCCTCAGGGAAACCTCCTTTTAGGTTTTGAAGACATCAAAGACAGGAAGTTTTAGCTATCTAGGGCTTAGGGATCTACCTGAAGAAAGGGAGACGTATCTTGTACCCCTCTCAAGCAGACATTGAATGGAGGTGGGAAGAACCCTCTTGGGAACTGCCCAGAGCTGAAGATGGAGGGAGCCCCATGTCCCACCTTTCATACTGCTACGGCTACGTGACCGCCAGAGTCAGGGCTGAGGACAGTAAAGGGAGGTCAGGAAGGGGATGCCCCCACAGGAAATGATACCTAGAAGTTTCTTGCTGTCCAGTTTCTGTCTGTTTAGAGGGTTTGTGCCGTACAGCAGCGTATGGGCTTCCGAGTGAACTGTCTGTAGCTCTTCTAGAGTTGCTTTTCTTCCACGAATGCACTGAAATAGGAAAGAAAATGGGTGATGAAATCACTGATTAATTGCTTAACTCTCCTTAAAGAACTTTTCTTTTTCCTTAACAAATCATAACGACAGTGAGCAAAATAACTAAAATGGGTTCTTATGTGGAAAAATTCATTGCAAGACAGATTTTGGTTTAATCCCTTATTCAAAATACTAGCTTGACATATAAAGTCATCAGTAGATTTATTTACGTTTGTTTTAAAAATACTTACCACAGAGCATTTGCTAAATTACACAGGTATTGCTTGACTACTGAATATTCAGGATTTCAGTTATAAGCCATTAGAAAAGTGATTCTTTGGTGAAAACATGTCCCTCCAAGCCATCCCCACCATGATTATTAAGCTAACCTAAAAATTTCTCCCAAACACACTGCTTTCCAAGCTGAACCACTGAGCAATTAAGGGGCAGTTATAAACTTTCTGCTCCAAAACTCATCTTGGAAATCCCACAAGATTTAATCTGTTGCAAATTGTTTTCTTATACGATGAAGCAGGTTCCGCTGGAAGTACTGTAGGAAATACGCTCTTGCCTGCTTCTGTTGCCAGCTGAAATCGAGAGGGGCAGACGCACACCGAAGTCAAAACCCTGGCTCCACTGAAGATCATGGCAAAGCTTTTACTGATGTCAGCATGACCCGACTTCACATTTTACAAATTGGGAATCTTTTCCCATTTTTTTGTCATGGGGGTCCAGCATACCTATGGGGCTTATCTTTTGTTGCTATCACCCATTTGGGATGGAAAACACGTTTTTAAGAGCAAGGTGCTACTCGGAGATGGTAAATTTTGGGCACATAAGAATCATGCCATGGCCTCTTACACAGGAGCAAGCAGGCAGTTGGCGCCAGGGGGATATCAGGTATACCAGAGAAGGCAACCAACTCCCAGCAGTGGAAAAAACACCTCACCTTTTTAACTGGGAGCTTGTGACTGCCTCTGAAATGTTGGCAGAGGAAATACGCAGCACGTTGAGAAAGTACTGAGGTTGGGGGTAAGTCGAGAGGTGGTCGTGAGAGGGGCAGAAGTTATTTAGAAATAAGGATGGCTTTGGTTCACAAACGTGCAAGTAGTGCCCTCCCTTACAAAATAAAAAACTAAAACAAAACTCAACAAAGAAGAGAGAAGTATTTCAGATGGCTTAGAACTGCTTCACGATTTTTTTGTCATAGTTTGGACTAAAACACTTTAAAAAGAGTTGTCATTTGGGGGGTTTGTTTCCCACAGAAGGAACAGCAGGAATATTCCTCTCTGCAATAGTAATACTGAAATATAAATAGTTAACAGCAAAATATTGGAAAGTTCTGAAAATCTGTTGTAGAGGTCCCAGGGTCACCCAAGACACGAGCCTCAGCAATGAGCATCCTGCTGTGCAGCCTACGAAGGATGGATTGCACGCACCTCCTGCACAGTCTTTGTCAAAGCCAGTTGCTTTTTTAAGACTTCCACATTCCTGAAGAAGTGAAGTTTCTAATGGGAACAAAAAAAAAAAACCAAACAAAAAAACGCGTAACAAAGGAAAAAAGGGGGAGGAGAAGAAAAAAGGGGAAAAAAGAAAGCACATTCCTAAAAACAATAGACTTTCAATTGAAAGCTTGTTCTGAAGAGAAGGTCAAACTGTGCCACTCGCTCCTGAGAGCTACTGCCGCTCAGAAAGCACTGTTGTGTGCTGCTTATTTTCCAGGAGAGCGCCAGGGACAAGATGCTTCACAAGCAGTGCCTGCTTTCACACCACGCTGCCATCTCTGGCTGTAGCCTGGCTCCGCCAGAGTATCCTGGGGTGCCTCATGCCAGGGGCACGGGGACTCCAGGAACCCCACCTCTGAAGCACGGCCCGCAGAATCACAGAACCACACAATCACATGGGGGTGGAAGGGACCTCTGGAGATCATCTAGTCCAACCCCCCCCCCCCCAGCAGGTCCACCAAGAGCAGGTCCCACAGGAACGTGTCCAGGCGGGGTTTGAATGTCTCCAGAGAAGGAGACTCCACCACCTCCCTGGGCAGCCTCTTCCAGGGCTCTGCCACCCTCACAGGAAAGAAGTTCCTCCTCATGTTCAGGTGGAACTTCTTATATTCAAGTTTGTGCCCATTTCCTCTTCTCCTGTCCCTGGGCACCACTGAAAAAAGACCAGCCCCATCCTCTTGACACCCTCCCTTGAAGTATTTATAGGCATTGATCAGATCCCCCCTCAGCCTTCTCTTCTCCAGACTAAAAAGACCCAAGTCCCTCAGCCTCTCCTCATCAGAGAGATGCTCTCTTGAGGGATTCTTTTGTCTGAAACCTTTAGCGTAAGCTTCCATCACACGTCGCAAAGCACACGGGAAATCACTCTGTAAAACCATTTGTGTTATAAGGCAGCAGAAACCAAAGCACGGCAGGAGCGCTTGTGCATTCTGCCTCTCCTAATTTTGGCATTTCTGCTCTCAAGTTCCTCTTTCATTTTCTCTGCGCTCTGGTCCACCACCTAGAATTTCCTGAGGTTAACGATAAGGCAAAAATACAGCATCTCATTGAAGAGGTAATAATCACAAAAATGCTAGACCCAGAAGGGATGGAAATATCTGGTAAATCCGCCTTGAACTTTTATCCTGTCTTCCTGTTTTGTTCATGGTGAGCCTGCCTCAGTCCCCCCTTACAGGATTTTACAGCTTCCCTCTAACCCATATGCCAACTCTTTTCCTTTGAACAAGACATACTGACCCATTTTCAGCTGCTACATTTAGGGGACATACAGAAACAGCATTTTCTATCTCTTGGCTTTATGTGAAGACACCAGGAGAACAGCAGCCTGTCACAGTAACACGCCAGCTCCTCCCTGGATGCAAACAGCTTCAGCTCCCCAGGATGGGGGGGGGGGGGGCTGCTCCCGTTTAAAGTACCCGGCCACCAAGACATCTAAGCTCCATGGCCTTCAGGAGGGTATCAGTACCACCTTCCCCTCCATGTGACATCCATAACCAAAATGGAAACTACGAGTGGATGGAGAACTTCCTTCTGTGCTGCAAGTACGATGCATTCAAGGAAAAAGCTACTACTTACTGAAACAAATATATATCACAAGCATCACAGCGAACGTTGCCTCGTTAAAAAGGATTACGCTTGAGGTGCTTTTGCACCTTTCTCATCTCGCAGCTCATGTGCCACAAGCTTTCTCCCAGGCTCTAACACAAAGACACGAAGAAAATTAATTAAATCCCTCCCCAAATAAATTTGTAGAACACGATACATCCCTCGCTCCTGTTTACAGACCCATCACGACTTGTATCTCAGTCTATGGCTCAGCCTGCCATCCGTGCTCCTAATTTGAGCAGTTCTTCACTTTCTAAGGCCTCTTAAGTCATGATACTCTTACCTTTGAGGCTTCAAATTGCCTACTGACCTTGCCCACTCCATATTACACCTTCTCCCCAGTGCTCCCTTGTCTAACCTCCTTCCTGACTGCTGCACTCCAGCTTTTCAGCTCAGGAGATGGCTTCTTAACCCTGACGAACTGGTTGGCTCTTTACTCTCTTTCCTTCACGCTGCTCTCTGCACAAAACCTGACCTTCGTAACACCCCACCACCTCTCCCCTCCCATCGCTTTATACATGACCTTCTGCCCTCTCCATCCATTTCCTTGCAGCTAGCTTCTCCTTCGCATTTCCAACAGCAACAAAAAACCCCACTAATCTCTTAGTTTGCATTTTATTCACCCTTTCATAGAATCATAGAGTCATTCAGGTTGGAAAAGACCTCATGATGTTTCAAAAGGACAGAATATGCATCTTGAGAGACCACGAGTCAGATCTTGTCCCAACTGTGGCTCCATAAAAGCCCTCAAAAGTCATGAAAACAGCTACAAAGCTTCTCTGTGGAGACAGACTTCCCAGGCACCACCAACTCCTTCACGCCCTCAGTGTTTTGTGATGGGAAACCCTGGGCACAGAGAGGCTCTCCAGAGGCTTCATCGCCGGGACCCATCCTGCGCTCCCAACAGACACCCGCCAGATCCTGTGCCAGGAACGCCCCGGCCACGGCTCTGCTTGTACATACAGCCCAGCCCAGCCTCTGGTTTTTCATGTCAGTCCTCCGCAGCTGCAATTAACCTTGAGCTAACAGTCCTCATGCTTTAAACAATGCAGGACTGCTGCCAAGATGAGCTTGGAGACGGAGGATCTCATTCTCCCCCCCCCCGTCCTAGCTGAGCAGCCCAGAGGTTTGATTACCTCTGAAACACACAGCAAAACCTATCAAATTCCTCACATTCCTGCTGAAGGCTGGGAGGATTACCCTACACCGTGATTGCGGGTTTTTGTTCGGGGGGCAGAGCCTTTTATTGAGATTGCCTCAATTAGTATAATTGTTGCTTTTAAATTCTGAATATACACCAGAGTAATTGCCATACTTTATAAAGCTAACTTAATTAAATAAACAATACTCTAAATGGCAGCTGTCGCTAAGCTTGGACAAACGCTTTCACTCCGAAGGGTCATCTTTAAACTTGTGCGATTCTGCCAGACTCTCACCTATCACACCACAAATCTATCACACATTTTCCCCTCAGCTGGACGTAAAATGGTTTTTGGACAACTTTAGCACATACATATCTGTTTCACTGCTGAAAAATGAGAGGCTGGGGGGAAGCGATGTGGTTTTTTCTGTTCTAAAAATATTTGTGCCCCTTCTGGATCTCTTCTATTGCCTTCGAGAGAAATGGTAGGTACTCAGCACTTGGCAAGTTGTCTAGGAGCCTCTCGGCTGCCTGATGAAAACAGGTTTTCACTTACTTATTTCTGAAATTTCAAAGCAAGTATTTGTTTGCATGCATGATAAAAATATTTATCTGAGAGCCTTTTTCTGGCTTAGGGCATGTGTGCAACAGAAACACCAAAAGAACATTTCCAGGAGACAGACACTGCGAATTGTTTGAGCTTGCATGAGAAAGCAGAGCTGGGATTTATTTTCAGTGCACAGTCATGGGGGGAACAAGAGCTGTTAAACTCCTTCTGGAAGAGGACAGGGATCCAGCGGAGTTTCACTGAACCCACACAGTGCGTATGGGATTATTCGCTATGCAGGGTCCTGTGTTTTTAATCGGTGTTGAGCAGCTGCTTGCAACCAACACAATCAAACTATACCCGCACCCGGCTCACAGCGAAGGGCTGTTAAAGAAGGAAGGGGACACATGAGGATAAGGCAGTGTCAAAGTTCAAACTGTCCTTTTACAAATACGAATTGGAAGAAATGGATTAAACTACCTAATCACAAACAATTTTCACATCAGGCCCTTGAGCTTACTTAACCGCCTCGTAATGTCTGAGGCGCAGGACAACAGACCTGCAAGAGTAAAGATAAAAGTGAGCGTGCACAGATGCGTCAGTCAGCGAGACCAGCTAGAAAACCAGCATAGAATAAAACAGGAGCTCAGCAAAAAATTAACTGTACAGCTTGGCAAATTTCTGAGTGTTATAAGCCAGGTGTTGCTGCTGAGTTGTTGCAGACCTACTACTAAATTAGAAAAGACTCACTTCTTTCCAAGTGCCTGTAGGGCTGCTATGCAGATGGAGTAGTTATAATCCATAAAAAAAATAGTAGATACATAACAGGCTGCACCACCATCCTCATATAAACAGCTCTGTTATAAAGTTTTGTACATCACACTCACACTCGTGTAGGTGGGGATAGAGGGCACAGCTCATGCTGTCCTGCCTGGAGCTTTGGCATAGGCAGCAGGGATTTGAAAAAGTGAAATAATTATTAAAGCTAACCATAATTATTAGGTCGCACTTCAAAATTCCTTTCAAATCAAACATATAATGGAACATGTGCCACAGAATGAAGCTTTCCACATGTTAAGTCTACAGCTTGCCTTCCTTTGAGGTAAGGATACAAGTCCATCGTTCCAGGCAATGCCAAGAGCTCACACCCATGCTCCAACCTAGCAGCAAAGATCACTCATGTCAAAAAAGCTGTTCCCTTGCCATGCAAGCACACCTGATGTGAAGGCAGTCTTCACTGAAAGAAAACCCTATATGGTCCTCCACTCTGCTCACTGATAGACAGGTTCCAGCTGAGGAGTTTCACAGAAACTCTGCAGGGCAGGGAAGCGACCAAATGGCTTTGCAATGTGGAAGAGAATTACATCAGTCAAGGATAGTGGAAAGTGAACATGTGGCTCCAGAAAAAACAAAACTCAAAACCCTACCAAGAACAGAAGAGTGAAGTGAGGAGGTAGGAAGAAGATGCAGAAACAGGGAAACATCGTGTCCAACAAGCCCATGAGAAAAGTTAAGATAAAGAAGGAAACTTTAATGCAGGTCTGAGCACAGGGGGGATAAAGGAAAGCTACCTAGAAAGAGAAGCAAGTGCAATTAGAGCACCTGGTTATCCTGTAATGGCAGGTCAGACCTTGAAGAAAGCCATCACACAAGAAAACACTGGAATTGAGTTAGGAAGCTAACATCACATATTTATTATTTTCAGAAAATGGAATAGTCAAGATGAGGCTAAACGTCACCAGTGGTCAGAAGAGAAACACAGGTGGAAAGAAAATGAATACCAAGAACAACTCCAATTGTGAGACCAACTGAAAACACCAAATGAAGAGAAATAACCTGGGATCATACAATTCATTGTACTTCACACTGTAGTGAACATCTGAAACACAAATCTAGGAGACAAGTCAATTAGTACTGCAGGATTGAACTCTTGCTTCTGAACAGAGGAGCTGGAGAGCAGTGCAGTACTTGTGGGTTGGTATTTTTTTGTTTGTTTTCGGGTGGGTTTTTTGGTTTTTTGTCCCAAATATTAATCCCAAAATTCAATTAAATGGGTCTCTGTAAACGGAAACAGGTTTGAAGTTCTTCCTTGCTCTCCTCAGGGATCGATAAGGGTAGGATGGGGAACTTTAGCCAATGGCAATGCTGCCACCACGTGGATGTCTCTTCTGACTGCTCAGAAAATATGTCAAGCCAGATGCTGACATAACTCAAATATACTGTGTGATTCAGTCCCCTCAGATGCTCATAGAACTGATGAACACGCAGCACGATTTATTTATCATCAGGGCTATTAGCAACGAATAATAATTATTATTAATCACTATTTTTAATCTTTAGTCTTTTTATTTTAGTATCTAAGCTTTTCTCTTAGTTTGCCTTGCCTTTAAAGCACGTATGTCCAAGAAAGTTAATTTAACCTCTTGTGATGGAATAGTGCCTCATTCTTTTTACGCTATCTTCACTACTGTTCACCATTACTTATCAAAGGGTATTAAAAAAGTTATTAAACCACAAAAATAGAAACTTGTTGCTCCACAGCTTTTGTTATGATTGGAGTGATAACAAGTAACACATTTACTTCATGTCTTGCTCTCAGCTTTGGCAGCTTCAAAACCCAGCTCTTGGTAGGGACTTCCAGTTTACATGGAATAGGACCAAAAATTACAGAAGCAGCTTCACTGCAACATCGGGCAAGAGCATTCTCCAACATTTCATGAAATTCCTAATAGTCATTGCAATGTAATGAAATCAGATCACTAGAAAAGTGCTCCTGACAGACACACACACGCACACAAGCATAAGCAGTCATCTAGGAACGGATTAAATTCAGGCCACATATGGCAAAACATTGCTAACAGCTGGAGCTATAAAAATCTCAAGCCAGAAAGCAGGATAAAATTTGCACATCCATGTGCAATCAACAGCCTGAGCTGCAGGTTAGGTACATACGCTATTGTTCAGACCAGAAAGCGGTCCCCCAAAAAAGCTCGTAATCCAGCAGTCGAATCAGCCAGACAAATACAAATGCTCCCTTTCTCCCAGGCCCACCACCTTTTGTATTTTTATTACCTCGCACTTGCCACGGAGACCCGTCTCCTGGAGTCGGGACCAAATGCTCTGGATCCTCCCCGCGTGCTCTGGGTGGCTGTTTGTGTTTCCACAGGTACACTGGTGTTTCAGCATCAAGGTGTCATATACAAGGCCTGCAAGCAGAGGTTACAAAATTGCTCTCAGTTAAAAAAAATATTGCCAGATATATGGAAAACACCTCTTTCTTTTTTTCTCTTTTTTTCCACTACAGCACTTTATATTCAACTGAACACTTCCAGACAAAGACAGTGTGTGTTTTACCAGGAGCCACGGAGCTCTAAGAAATGAAAACCCAAGATGCTGCTCCAAGACAGCACCAAAGGTGCAATGATCCCTTCCTCTGAAAAGCCTCAACAGATCCGGAAAAGACTTAGTCACCACCATCTCTGTAGGCTGAAGCTGTGCGAGAAGGAGGTGACAACCACGTACAGATGTGCCGGCAGGAACGTGATCTAGGAGGGGACTGACTCGCAGCTTTTCCACTGGGTACTTTTATAACTGCTGCTAAAATTACTCTAGGGTTTAGGATTAAAAACCAGAAGGAACAGGTTGTTAGCGGGCACTATATTTCATAAAATAGTTTGTACTGAAGTCTTTGCATCAACATTATTTGACAACATGCTAATTAAGGCTATTAGCACACACTTGGGCATAATTATTCAGCACAATACGTAGGTATTTAGCGGTGGTGTTTCGTTTGAACATGGGAGTAAGGCAGCTAAATCCCCTTGCATTACCAAGTATTTATGGCATGACAACAGCGTAGGAGACTGATTCACGCTCCAGAGTTGCCCGGGTATGTCTTTGGAAGGGGAATTATGGTTTCACAGCCAATGTTCCACTGGAGGAAAACAGCAGGTCCTCCATAGCTACATAGTCCTGGTGACAATAGACTGTTTTTCACTCAACCAAAAGAGACATAGTCAAATGTTTAAATCTACCCTTCCCTTCAGCCAGAAGCTCAGAAAAACAGAACAAAAGGGTTTAGTTTGTGGTTTGGTGGGGGGTTTTTTTGTTTGTTTTTGTTTTTTTTTGCCAAGGACTAAGGTTTCTTGCAAGAAATATCTGTCTGAAAGCACAATATAAAGTTGCAAATCAAAGGTCTTGATGAGAATCCAAAGCCTTTGAATTAGCAGAGGAAGCAGGAGCTGCTCCCAGATCCTGACGTTAAAGGGCCTGTGCTCCAACTGAAATCCCTCCTCTGAAACCCCAGACAAGCACACCTACGCTGCAGCGAGTGGTGTGAACACAGCCCAAGGAGCTTGACGGAGCTGGCTTTCATATAGCCAGTTCAAGTACCAATAAACAGCACAATTTGCAACTGCACAGAGTTCAAAGGGGCTTGTAGGAAACCAGACTCTGAGAACATCCACGGACATGTGGCCTGGAGCTGAGCGCTGTGCTGCTGCTTGTACCCAAGCCTGGCTCGAGCTGCAATCACACCTTTTGACTGAGTGTAGACATGTTCTGCCACTGAAAAACTTGGCGTTCCCCTCTAAGGCAAACCCTGGCACTGACACTTTCAGGTATTCAGCCTCAGAGAACGTATCTGGCAGTTCCTCGCTTTGCTGCAGGTGAGAGCAAATTAAAAAAAAGAAAAAAAAAACAAAACCAAAAAACCCAAACAAACCTAAACCACATTCACTTCTAGGAAGAGATCAGAGCACCGGTTAATTGACTGTCTTTGGGTTAGCCAAAGTTCAGTGAAGTAAGACCATGCTGCAAAACCCTGTAGAGGTCTCCTATGTTTGATTCACAGCATCAGAGTTCATTAGGAGCTGCTGGGCAAAGCCAAGCACTGTAAATGTCACCTGAGAAGAAGCTGTAGCCCAATGGTAAGGCTGGCTGTCCATGAGAACTCCCCAGTCTGAGTTCATTTAAACTAGTGCAAGGTCTGTAGTAACCTCGCCTCTGAGGTTAATTTATTTTTGAAGAAAACTCATCTTCAGGTGACGTCATGCATTTTGACAAAGTACCTGTTACCCAAAAGAACCCCAGGCAGATGTCCTCCTAGACCATATGGACTGCACTAGGTTTGGCTAAATCATTCATATTAAAGGTAAGAAAGCAATTCTGCCTTCTCTGATTTCCAGGCCTATTTAGAGGGACTACAACTAGGCTTTATACATTTAAAGCCGAAATGCACATGCGTGTATATTCGACATATATATTCAGAGTCAACAACTAGCCTTGAACTTAAACCAAAAAAAGTACAAGCAGCAAGTCATTCAACAGATAGCTTCTGACATGTCTGGGTGCAGCTCTGGCTCCCTTCGGTCCATGGGCACTCTGCTGGTGACATCAAGGATGGCCAGGACTGCACCCTTTGAGGTCACTGACCTTAGAGACCAAGGACCAAAAGATGGCACAATGGCGATGGCCAAAGAGAAGGGCAATGGGAAAGCACGCCGCATGGAGCACAGGCAAGAGAGCGCATCAGAGAATTCACTAACGGAAATGGGAAAAGTAAAATACAAGATAGGAAAGCTAAGAAGCAAAGCTGCACTGCGTTTGTAAAGGGCACTCCAACCTGGAGATAAATCTGAAGCTAGTTCATGCAATACCTTCACAAGTGTGTGGAAAAACCCAAGCATTTTCAAGCTGTGCATTTTAAGCAGCCTTTTCTTGCTCACCTCCCGGTTTCCCAGATGATGCTTAACACTGTTGCTCTAACAGATCTTTTTGCTACTTGGGAGCTGGGCACAACCTGACAGTGAATTATACTGAATGCACTACAAAGTTGGAAGGGGTCTAAGGCCATTTAAATAGCTGATATGCGAATATGTGTTGCAAGTTTCTTTTCAAAGGGTGTTTTCCCCAAGCCTTTAGGTTTTAAATAGCAATTCCTGGAAAACTGTCATGATGCAACTCTAGATACGTAGGTAAAGCAATGCCTAGCCAGATTAAACGTCTCCACTTCGTACCTGGGTAACCCTAGAGCCTGGTAGAGCAGAAGCCAACACAGCTGAAACCAAAAAGACAAATGCAAATGAAAAAGCAGCTTTATGCATTGACTTTATATTCTTCCCTTCCTCCTTTGTCTTCCTACAGTGCAGCAGATCTGCCAGGTATCTCCCTGGGTTTTTTTTGGAGGAACTTTGGTGTCAGCTCAGAAGTAGGCAGTGGCATTTATCAGCTCATCTTCCTTGGTACCAGCTAAGAGAGCTGCACCAATGAGAGCAAATACAGGGAGCTGGGAGCGAGATCCCTGGGCACACAAACCAGCTCCTCCTCATCTGCATCACCACGCACCGGAAAGCTTCACATGTTTGAAATACATGCATACATCTACAGTGGATTTTGGTAACTGAGCTTATTCAATGTTGACAGATGAAGGGGTTAAAGAACAGATTTCGAGAAAAGGGAGTGACAGGATGCCTACTCGTCTCTATTTATTCACGGAGACTGCAGTGGGGTTTACAGAATTTGGTTGACTCACAAAGTTTCGCTTTTCCCAATGATTCAGTGCTAACAGTAGTGTCTCAATGAAGTTATTCCATACTGTAATCACACGTCACTCAACATTTCTCTTTTTTAAAAACTAAACCACTGGAAAGAAGGGAATTGTTCCAAACTCCTTCCTGTGGTTGGGGACATTCAGATGAAGACACACACACAAAGGAAAGTCTGGCAATTTAAGCTTAAAATACGAAACTACATTGGCCATTACAAGGTAAATTAAGTGGTGCTGGAAGCAATAGTCTTTAAGACAAGAGAAGAATAATTTTTAAAGGTCAGCACTAAAGCATAACCAACGTGCTTTTCCTGGCAGAACAAACATGCGATTTGAGGTTCAGATAATTATATTGCTCTGCACAGGAGAGAATAAATGCCTTCATCAGAAATGAAAAATACTTTAATGCAGAACCATCAGAATAATTTGTGGAACCATTTTTACAGGAGATCAAAGACTGGATAATTGGAGCTATGCAAATTAATGGCCTAACCTGAGAAGTCTTATTCAAGTGTGTAGAACAGTGCATGCAGAAGTATTCATTAAAGTCAAGGGGGCTACTTGTGCTAGCGAGGACAAGTTCAAGGACTAGCCTTCTTTTATATGCTAGTAGGAAGGAAAATTAAATGTCATGCTTCGGGACATAAAACTGATTGCTTGAAGAAGTCAGGAAGGGCACTGTTTTCACTTTCATGTGGAGTAATGCGCATCATGTTTGAGAGGTGTATTATGTTGTCCTTTCCCTATACCTTTGAAGTCTCAGGTATTGGTCACTGAGAGAGACAGGAAAATAAATTATACATAAACCCCAGAATTTCCAGCTGTCCGGTCCTAACTCTGTCCAGAGGAAGCATTGGCATTTTCTGTATAATATCCCAAACATGAAAGTGATGAACAATCACAACATTAACTGATCTCCTGAGAGCCACATTCGCGTTAGAATCATCATGGTTGGCTTCAATAAACCATTGAACGAAGTTTGTTTTTCCAGCTCTCTCACAAAATGATCACAACAATTCAAACATTAATTTCTCTGAAATCCAAAGTACGTGATCATGACAGAACCGGTCTCCAATGCAGTCACTTATCACACAGACGGATTTTCCTAGTGAAAAAGAAGCCCGATGCACTTCGGCACTGCTTGCTTTGAAAAATACCCAAGACTTTAATTTCCTGCCTTTCAAAGAACAGTTCAATCCTAGTGATTAAACTTTAGTACCCACCTCCCAAAACACAATCTCCGACACACCATGGACAACTTCAAGAAGACATTAGCAATCTAACTCGCGCACACATGCTCAACAGCTGAAACGCCTGCCTTTCCTCTCCCTGCTTGCATGTCATAGAGTAGTAGGCTCTTCTTTTCCTGACGCTGTTAAGTAGATAGTGACTAATTAAACTAGTAGTAGATCGGCTCATTAAACTAGTCCTTCACCTTACATAAAAGGTAGGATTTTTAGGTAAGGTGAAGGACTAACTTTTATGCTTTGCACCTTTACTAGTACCAGTAGATGTCCAACAACACTTTCTCCCTTGAAAGCATTTTATTATGGTTTTCCTCCTCCTTTCACCTAGCTTAAATGTAGAGAACTGCACGAGGCAGAAGGTAATCTAAAAAATACAGCCCTTGCAGTCTTAACATGGATCAATGCTGTGAAAAGGATATTTAACAGGTGACATACATTAAGCATTTTTCATATCATTGCACTGGATTGTGCAGTGATATATAAAAGCAATGTGATATTCCACCTCCTATTTTAAGCCACTTTTTTTTCTTTTAAACCCTGCCTCCAAGGAAAATAAATCATAATGTGTCTTTTCAAAGCAGCACAATTCTCAAATGTGCATTCCTACTGTTACCTGTAATTTTACATGAAATTTAGAGGCACATATCTGAGTCAAACTTATATCCTCTGGTAGGAAATATGACTGTATGTTCAAAGTCTTGTGTATGATTGACAAGGCAACTTAAATACCGGAGAAGAAGAAGGGAAAAAACAGAAGGAATGAATAATCTCTAAAAGTAGGGCCAGGCTTCCTTTTTTTTTTTTTAAAGGGAGAACGTTTGGATCTAAGTGTCTTAAATGCTCAAGTTTCATCTGGTTTGACCATGGGCCAGGGGATTTGCATCCTTGGCAAAAGCCAAAATCTAGAATAATTTTGCTATAACCAATTGCACTAGAAATGCAGTTTTGCTGAAATTTAAGGTTTCGATATTAACAACAAATAGAGACTTCAAGGGCTGATTTGCAAAAATGAGATACTACTAGGGTTTCTGCAGAGCTGATCACACGTTATTCCCATCCTGCAGCTAGCAGGTGAAGAACAAAGTCATATTTAACTTATCACTATTACTATACCAGTGTCTGAAAATAAACCTGATTCACAGTGCTGATTTTAACGATGCAAAAAGTGTGGGTTAAATAAGAATAAATGGAAGAGAGAAACAAAATCATGAGTTGCTCTTATTTGGGCGTTCTGGATTATTTTTTTTTCCCCTTCCTTTTCCCAGGGCACACATCACATTGCAAAATGTTCATTCACAAAATAGAGCTTGACATTTGGGGAAGGTGGCAGACTTCAAAATAAGCCCACCTAATCACCCAACATAGGGTTTGAGAAGTTGCACATAAATTAACTCTCATCTGTTACTAAGGCTACTGAATAGACAGAAAAGATTTTGGTGGAAAAAAAGTTGGTTGTCAGGATTCAGGAAGAATAATTATTTTTCACCTTTAACCTTTGTGGGGAGATTAACGTCTTTTTTGCACACTTTGTAGACAAATGGAGAACTGCACTCAATTTTCCTTTGAGAAGAATACCCAACAGGTAAGAAAACACTCTCCAGCTTGTTTCTGCACTCTAACAACTCGAAATAATCAACTCGCCTCACTTTTCCTAACCTATAGGCACGGACTCCTGGGCAGAGACTGTGTTTCAGAAGGAGGGGTAGGCTGGCACAGAGCTCGGGGTGGATAACTTATGGCATGAGATTGCGCAGGGACTGGAGAAGGTGCAGAAAATACAGCCAACAGATACTGCATCTGGCATGCTGTCCTTTTTCAATAACATTGCCTCCCTCTGCCTTGCATCTAAATCAGCTTTGCCACAGCATATGACTCATTCTTTTTTTCTTCTGGAGATACATAATTAAAGTACTGTGCTGTGCTTCTATTGATTTTTGCAGGTTATTTTCTGTCTGGACTGTAAGGCGTCTGTCCCTCTGGGGAAGGGACAGGCAGGACAACAGGGCGTAAAATGATCGAATCTTCTCCTTGGAGAAGACAGGATGGTACGGAGCCCACAAAACACAGCTGAGGTGCAGACCTCAAACAGATGGCTTTGCAGGGACAGGGCAGAAAAGGCAAAACAGTAACCACAGCCCTATCACCTCAGCCTCCAGTGTCCCAAAACATTACCTGTTGTGAACCTTGGTTTAGTGGGTGGCTCCTGTACGGACATCGGGAAGGTGGCCGAGGCAGGCGAGGACTGTGCACGGGACAGAGGTCGATGCCCTCCAAAAGAGACGGGCATGCCAGCTGCCTCCAGAGACGCCTGGTAGTTTCTCAGCTGGTGAATGCGTTGCTGCTCCAACAGAAGGGCTTGCTGCGGGGAAAAGAAGGAGGCAGTTGCTGAAAAGTCTGTGTGGTGCCTTCATAAAAGGGTTTTTAAGGATTTTAAAGGTTCGCAGGCTTGGACTCCTTTCCCTGATAAATGAATGGACACACACGCCTGCAGCAAATGAAGATGTGCACATTTCTAGAGCAAAGTCAGGCAAGCACAGTATGTCCAAACCACAGCCTCGGTGCTGGCGCACGCTGGCAGGGTCATTAGCAGAAGCAGTCCCAGCCTCCCTATGGGTTGGCCATGTCTTCCTTCCTCCCCCTGTGCCCCTCCACCACCGCACTGGTGGCTTTAACAGTGCCGTGCACCAGGACGAGGGAACGAGCCCAGTTCAACCGCACTGCAGGCAGGAGAGGGAATTTTCAACTAAACTCATTCTCTGCGCAGCCACACCATCAGCTGGGCAGGCTCTTGGTCAGAAGGGATGGCTGTTCCCATTTCTTCTATTTATTCCTTCTCCTCTTTGAGGCAAAATAATAGCAAAAGACATAGCATTTTTACGACTCCTCAGGTGTGACCACGTATTCAGGACTAGGCGGGGGGGCCTGCACTTTCAGAGGAAGAGGATATCACTGTGGTCCACCATGAGCAGCGCGTTGCATTTCATTTATTTATTTATCTACTAAGGCAACGAGGCTCAGATGTGACTGTATAAATCAAATAACACTTTGTACAAGCATGGTTGGCAATGGCATTGATCCTTCAAGGCAGCGCCATTATGCAGATAACACCGCTCAATAAGGAACTGAAAACGTAGTCTCTGAGCAATAGCAAGTGACGCTGGTGTGTGACACGCAAGCCAGCTCTGCAGTGCTAGGGAGAGGGCAGCAAGCAAATGACTACACGGAGCAACCAATTTGCACCTGATTCACAGACATTGCAACTGCAAACCTGGCACCAGCCTGCTTTCCCCAGCCAAGGGCCGTGGATTTACTCAGAGAGCTACACCTTGGCACGGCTACAGCGATCTGCTCCTGGCTGCAGATCCTCTGTGGCGGTTAAGCACGGCTGTAGGTACAGTCAGATGCTGAGTGCTAAGCCCCGCAAAGATGAGCAGAGCACTGATGCCTTAAGAGAATCACAACCTTCTCACCTTCGTTTCTGCTACCACAACAGGCAGCTTTTGGGAGCCTGCCATGTAATTTGAAAGATTACACTATGCTACCTTGTTATTGGATTTATCCCTTGCAATCCACAATCCTCCGGTGTTTATCCTCAAAAGTGAGTACAGCTGCAATCTCTGGAATCTCCAAGTCTGAAGAAGGAACCCCGCCAATGAACCCCATCCCACGTTCCCTTATCCAGCCCTTCTCTGGGGCAGTCAATTTGTTGTAAAACATAAAACCAAGATAAATTCTACTACACTAAAACCTCTGAATTACTAAAATCTACTATATCTGATAGCATTTAGTGTTAAAAAAAATGTGAAGACACACTTTGTCTTCCCAAAGAATCAAACAGAAAGTTGTTCAGTAAATATATTGACTGTGTTTTGTGCAGGTGACCCAGATTCTCCTCCCTGGGACCTCAGAGTTGGTACAGCGACTCCAGGGAAGGATGGCACTGCTTTTACCTGCAGGTTTGTTTACATAGCAAATCCTCCAGACCTGGTTCCCCCTAGCTTCTCCCCCTTAGAGTAGTATAAGGTGACTACCAAGAACCAAACAATCTTCTACAAAGAACCAAGTCCCAAACCTGGTATTTTGCGAGCTCACCTGACGGAAGAGCAGCTCCTGCTCAGCCTGCCTCTGCCCAGACTCCAGCTCCTGCTGCGGTTCTGCTTCTTCCTCATCGCTCTCGATGGGCTCTTGCTTCACTTGCACCATGTTGGCCAGACCTGGGGCCTCCTTTTGGCTTGCAACTCTGTCGTTGTATGGCTCCTCCAAAAGGGCTTGGTGTTCCCGTAACTCTTCTTCTGTCTCCTCAGGGTGGCTTTCATGCTGGCGAGCTGGTTCGTTGGGTTTTGATATAATCTGTAAACATCCCAGAGGTTAACTGATAAATAAAATGTAACTCATCACAAGTAAAGTTCACTCTTATCCTCAAAGAACCAGCTTCACGGAAAGAGCAATTGTGAATTATAGCTTTTATTTTATAAGCTAGGTCCAAAACAACCACTCAAGGGAAAGGTCAGGTTAACCTTGGCATTAAGTGCTATGAAATCTTGTGTCCCAAGTAATGACAGTCCCTTGATTTTCCACTTGATTTTCTCTCCAAAGAAATAAGAGCCTCTTGCACCTACACACCGATGGATGCTAATCCATTCACAAACCCACAGAGGAGAAGCATAACAACCATCAACACATTTGGCAATTAAATTCTGAAAAAAGTAAGAGAGAGACAAACTCTCTAAGACAGTTTCTGCTACCTTGTTTGCCCAGCTTCTTGAATCGCCCTCTGAACTGCATCTGTAAAGTGAGAGGCTGTCAGAAAGACTCCTCCAAAACTTGCACTGTTATGAAGTTAGTTAAGAGGAAACTGAGGACACTCAACTTCCAGCATCTGCAGAGAAGCAAACTGCAAGGAGAGTGTCATTCTAATCATACCTTCCTAAGTAGAGGCAGGGAACTTCTCTGAATGTGGCTGCATAAACAAAGGGAACAATATAATTTTCACTATAATTCACACAGGCTCTGACTTTTTGAAAGTTCATTGGCGAGATAAAATTCACAGTTCTCCATCGCAGACTGCTTATGACTTTTATTTGGAACAAAAAAAAAAATAAAGTAATACGTGAACTGTTTTTAAATCCAGCATAGGTAAATAAATCCATTTCCTTTCTTTAAAAGAGCTCAGGCTTTACCCGTTTCATAGGCTTATAAAGAAACTGCTGAACTTTGAAAGTTGTCAGGGCAGAGCTTTAATAAGGATTAGGTCATTGGTATGAAAAGCAATATTGATTTTAAATCTAATAACGCTAAATCAAAACACGTTTATTGAACACATACAGAAGGAGTGACTACTTGTAAGTAACTTGCTCTTTAAAGAACAGCGGCTCAAATCTGAAACTAAGTCTTTTTCCCTAAATGTAGGAAGAGAGGCTCTGCCATATAACGTAAGCAAACCTATACAAAGCAGATTTAGGCTAATAAAGGCAACCTAAAGGATTCATCGCCTCCAAGTATCACAGCAAGGACAGCAAGAGGTTGCTCATAACTCCAGCAGAGGACCTCAAGCAACTGGGGCTCAAAGCTTTTAAAAATGGAGCGTTGCAAAGACCGGGCCACGGGGCCACGGCTCTCCAGCACTTTGTGGATTACTGCATTTCAGGCATGCAGAAGGGCGTTATCTTGCCTAGAAGTTTAAGGCAGGACCCTCTGGGGTTCACACAGCCCCCTCAGTACAGATGCAGGGTGCAGCCCATCTCTCCCTCAAATACGGGTCAGGAGATGATATTTTTGTACTGATCAACAACTGGCTGCTGTTGGAAAGAGGGCTTCGGTTTCTACAACCGTGGAGCCATCTTTGAGATTCAAGTTTCTTGGAAGAGATGAGATCCATCTGACTAAACAGGGAAAAGGTACCTTTGCCAACAGGCATGGCTGAGCTGGTAGTCAGAGCTTTAGACTAGAAACAGGGAAGGGAGCAGTTCCTCAAGAAGCAGTGAAGGAAGCTGGGGACAAGGTAGGGAGGCCAAGGGCCTGGGGGGATGTGAGCAGAAAGGACACGGCAACCAACAAAAAAGGCCGAAGTGGCATTCCTTTGAGCACAGGCACGTAAAGAAGGAGGTGCCTACACAATAGTGCAATGGGGAAGTTCTCAAGCCTGTCCTGGGGAACTAGCACACTTGGGCACCTCTCTGAAATTCCTTTACGCTACTGCACGAAACATGGGGACCAAAGTAGAGGAGGAGAAGTCTGTGCACAGTTACAGGGCTATGACCTCCCTGGCGTCATGAATACACGGTGAGCTAGCTCACATGACAGGAGTGCTGTGATGAAAGGATACAGGCTTTTTAGGAAGGACTGGCTGGAAGGAGGGAAAGTTGCCCTTTGTGGGAAGGAGGAGCAGGAATGCATGGAGCTCTGTGCCTTGATATGGATCTGGAGTCAGTCTTAAAGAGAGCTTAAATGTCAAGAACAGTGGACAGACAAGTTGAGTGCTCTGGTAGTAGTAGACTGCTGTAGATCTCCTGATCAGGTAGAATTAGATGAGGTCTTATCCAAATACTCAGAAGAAGCCTCACTTTCACAGGTCCTGGTCTTCATGGGGGACTTTATCTTTATTCATGGGGGACTGCTATCTGCTGGAAGGACAATACAGCAGGGCTCAAGTAGTCTAGGACATTTGAGTGCATTGATGATGAACTGACACACATGATCAAGGTGTCAACAAGGAAGGTGCTCTCCTGGACCTGACACTTACAAACAAGGAAGCACTACTCAGGGCTGAGGAAGTCACAGAGGCAGCATTGGCTGCAGTGACCATGAGATGGTGCAGTCCAGGATCCGAAGAGGAGGGAGCAGGGCAAAAAGCAGGACCACAGCCCTGGATTTCAGGAGAGCAAACTTTGGCCTCTTCAGGGATTTGCTTGGAAGAGTCTCCTGGGATACAGCCCTGGAGATTAGAGGGGTCCAAGAAAGCTGGCTGATACTCAAGGACTCTACAAACTCAAGAAAGATCCATCCCAACAAGTAAGAAATCAAGAACAGCGTGCAGAAGGCCTGCATGGATGAGCAGAGAGTTCCTAACCGAACTCAAGATATAAATAGGTGGTATACAAGAGTTAGAAGCAGGACAGGTGACCCAAGAGGAGTAGAGAGTTGCTATCTGATCTTGTATGGATGGTCTTAAGAAAGCCAGAGAAAGTCAACCTAAAGTTGAATCTGACAAGGGATGCGAAGGGCATCAAGAAAGAAAAGAGGAAGACTAGGGAAATCATTGGCCCGCTGCTGAATGGAGGAAGGGACCTGGTGACAAATGACATAGAAAAGGCCGCAGGACTTACGCCTTCTTTACTAGTAAGACCATCCTTCAGGAATCCCAGGCCCCTGAGATCAGATGGGAAGTCTGGAGCAAGGAAGACTTACCCTTGGTGGACGACCACCGGGTTTATGGAGCACTTAAAAAAACCTGGATATACATAAGTCCAGGGGCCCTGATGGGTCGCACTCACAGGTGACGAGACAAGAGGCCATGGACACAAATTATAACATATGAAATTTCTTCTGAACACAAGAAAACACATTTTTTACTGTAAGGGCGGTCAAACACTTGAACACTCTCTGGACAGATTGCCCAGAGAGGCTGTGGAGTCTCCATCCTTGTCCTTGGAGACACTCAAAACCCAATTGCATATGGTCCTGGGCAACCTGCCCTAGCTGACCCGCCTCAAGCAGGAACATTGGACTAAATGATCTCATGAGGTTCCTGCCAACCTAAAAGATTCAGTGATCAAAACTTCTCCAGGATTTTTGTGAGGTACCTCTCATCCCCAACCCCCCCAGTTTCATTGCTTGTAATACATATTGAATACTAAACCATGTTAAGCTGAAGGTAGTTCTTCCATCTATTTTCTTTAAGTTCTCTTAGGCTTGATAAATATAATCTGTTTTAAAGATAATTAAATCATCATAAACCATCTTATACTACTTTTTTTTTTTTTCTGCTTGGATCCCAAGCTTTGAACTTAATACCTTTTGAACTTACGAACTACGCAAGGAAAGTGCTGAGAAAATAACTTACAATGTCATTGTCAAATCTAATGGAAATGAGAAGCAGTGTAATTCCATAGAAGTTTTAAATTATTCCAACTCCATAAAAATGTAAGAATTAAATGGAAAACACATGTGTAAAATGCTACAATGAAGGTTGAAAGATCAAGCGGTCAATGACAAGGACATTCAGCTTGCTCTCCTAATACAAAGTGAATCTCTTGGTATATCACTTGTTCTAGCTACTGCAACCCTATTCTTCTTAAAGGACAATTTTGCAAAGAAAGCACTTTGTTATAAACATATTCCATATAATGTATGAGTATGTGTATCCTAGGCCCATTAAAACTCCCTAAAAATCTTCACTTTTTGCAATTTTATGTGCTCATGTAATTTAAGAAAGTCTAAGGTAATCAAAGTGCAAGGGAATGAATACAAGGTTAAGACAGCATTGCAAATGCTTACAAATATAGCTGAAATAGTAAACAATTACACAATCCACCATAAATAACTTCCTCCTTCCCTTAATTAGCTCTCTCGCGTTCTTTGCAATGAGGTTACTCCTCTATTTTCAAACATAGTCACCTCGGGCTATCACATCCTGCTACCATAAAACATTATTAAAGGCACTGCCTCTCTAGCCGTTAACTATTTCAGTACGGAAGAAACTACACATCTCTAATCACAAGCATTTTTAAAAGACTTGATACAGCTAGCGAAATTTCTTATCTGCTTCTTTGATGTACAAACAACAGGAAGAAAAAAAATAAATCATAGCAGTATCAGGTCCCAGTACAAGGAAAAACAAATAATTCATAATTTTTCTGCTAAATACTTCCTAAGGAAAAAAAGGCTGTATTTCTTTGCTAGTAAAATTCTGGGTCAGCTGGCATCTGCTTTGTCTACCAGATACAACATATCTACTGCTTCATGATACCTTCTCTGTAGTGATATGTTCTTAGGACACCAAAAACTTTGAAGATACTGCTAAATAGACTAAAAACGTCTGTTTACTCATCACATCGTAATGAAGAGTCCCCAACAAAAAAAAAGCTTGAGAAGCTCCTAGAAGGATATAACTAATGCACTTTTTTTTTTTTAGACAATGAGTATCACAGGGACATGTCTGATTCTGAAAGGTGGCTGAAGAGCTCCTCAGGAAACAGCAGCAGAGCTGAAGAATCATGGAATCATGGAATAGAAAAGAACTTCCACAGCACTGTACAGCAAAGCTTCCTGTCTGGATAGACCAACTCTGAAGTCGTGCCTCTCTGAATCCTTCTCCTAAGATGACAAACAGTTACAAAAGAAACTTCTTGTTCTGCACAATTAAAAGGAGAAGGCTCTTTCAACATCGAACACGACAGATAACCTCAGTTATCAAAGATTAACAGAGATTAAAACTGGGCATGACTAAATAAAACTCAAGATAGATCTATTCTCAAGACATTTTTCAGTTTAGGAGTCCAACACAGGAACAATGGCATTCCTCCAGCGTTGCTCATCATGGTAACGGTTACTGAAAGTAGAGAACAAGTTTGAATGACTGAGGGGACTGCTTTAAAACATAAGATTATTAACAGTCTTCTGGGAAAGGGCATCTCTGGTGGAGGGAATACCTTAGTCATGCCCTTCAGAGAATTCAGTGTGGCTGAACAGACCGGTGTGCAGCAAAGTGCACAGGCTGAAAACATAACCACACGTGCCTTCAAACTTTAGGAGAGACCATCACATTTCCATACAACTCACCCAGGGTTATCTACAGGTAGCAGAGACTCAGAGATCACACTTGACAACATGCCAAAACCCCATTCCACTTTGCCAGGTAAGTACAGCCAGTCACAACTTTGTGCAGGTAGGGATGTGCTGGAAGGTGGACAGGACAGCACTACTGTGGAGAATTATCCGGTTTATATCCTGGGAACTGCACATCACGCCCAGCGGGGTGGAGTGACTTCCCTGTTTTGGGAATGGGGTGGGGTAGCAGAAGGTCCCAGCTAGGACCCAGCTAGCCTCAGCCTCTGCTGTGCTGGTAACATCCACCATACAGAGTCCTGCTCCCCCTTGAAGAGTGTTGGGGGGGGCACAGGCATTGGAGGGGTGGCACAGCATGTCCTACTGACCAGAGGAAGAGAGAAGCCAGGAAGCAAGGGAGGACAACAGACTGGCTCAGCACTGACCATGCCATGCTGTGCAGAAGCGAGAAGAAACCTCCCTCTCCTCCCTCTGGAGATCAAGGACAAACTTGGGGAAGAAAGAGAACAATTCTGGAGAGCTGAAAACACAGCTTTGGTAAAAACAAGAAAAAACCAGAGGGAAAAAGAGAGAATATAAAAGCTCAGCTCAAAAGTATTCTGAGACAGCCAGCCAAAAAGTGTTGGTCTCGGTCAAGGATGCGAGTCGGAATTGAGAGGTGGGAGGTAGGTGGTGTGGAGCGGCTACACCAGCGGGGATGCTCACGAGAAACAAAAGTACTAGCAGAGAGGCATAAGTCAGGAGTGCACCTGCAGGGGAGCGGACACGTGGACAAGTGCTTGGAGAAGAGAACATATTGCTGGGGACTTGAATTAATCACTAGGAACTGATAACACAAGCCCCGCTCTTCTGGCTACTGATATGGCTCTTCCCACATGAGGTACCTCTCGCAGAGCAGGGAAAGCCTAATTTTTAACTTTTATAGGCTAAAGAGAAAAAGGAGATGATCAGGGCCAAGGGGGAGAAAATGAGTTGGGCACAGTCCCATGTAGGGAGCTGGCAAAGCCTTCTGCAGCAAAGAAAAAATCGCTTGGGTTCTTTTTTTCTTTTTCCCCTGAAGTGATGAGACAGCAGGAAAAAAATAACTGTCTGAGGCAACCCAGGTGCTGGAAGCACCATGAGACTGCTGGCCTGCGTGTCTCGATGAGTGGGAACGACCCAACTGTAATAATCAAAGAACAGGGACCGCCTGGAGGCGAAAAGGAGGGGGAGCAAGAAGAAAACACCTTGGCAGCAGCAGAAGCTGTTTTCATCCCCCCCTAACCCCCCAAATCATTGGAGTTATGGGCTTGATGGTATCAGGTACACATCTACATATCACCCGATCTGCGGCAACGGCTCCTGGCAAAACCGCGGAACAGCGTGGAGGCAGTAGCAGCTGTGAGGATGCACAAGCACGCCCATGCCAGGCGTCTCGCATCTCGCTGGACGGCATTTCGTATTCAGTCGACTGAGACACTTCGCAGGAGCGCTGAAGGAGGTTTTCCAGAGACCTTTTTAAATACTTAGAATGTACTTGTTATGTCCCCGCTGCTTCCAAAAGAGGCTTCCTTTAAAGTGTTCAAAGGGTAACAGTCCCACCCAAACGCTGTGCAATACAACCCAGTACTCTGTATTTTACTAACATTACAAATTAAACATTACATATGAAAAGCTACTCCAGGAGTCACTTGAGGCTAAACAGTTAACGTGTTCCAAAAAAGAAAAGAATGAGGAAATAGCAAGGTTGAATTCTAGGTATTAATAAAAAGGTATGCACCCAATGCTTGTGCACCAGACAAGTTGAGACACTGTAGTCTGGCATACATACATTGCCATCTATATGCCACGGCAGGAGAAGCCCCTCCCTTCCCAGAGTGTGCTAAAAAAGGGGTTTACTCAGAACAACCATAATTTGACCACAGAAGCTCAGCGTTAATCTGCTTAACAGTACAATTCAGGGCTAAAAGGGAGATTATCTGCTCTAGTAAGGCTTCGTGAGTTACACACCCGGGGGCTACAGCCAAAAGACTTATCTTCATTACAGAAAGGTAAAAAGTTGAGTTTTCTGGCATAGAATTTACAGAAACTTCACTTGCGTATTTCTCTTCAGAAAAGCAACTGCTGCTTCAAAAACCTATCATGCTGAAAAGCTAACATTTTTAACTCAAAATACCTGGAACCTCAGTACGTACCCCGAGAACAGCGTCCCACTTTACCTGCTTCACCGTCGCGACAGAAATACACGCTCCCCTCCACCCCCCAAATGCTGACTTCCAAACGCCACAGAGAACCACGAGCTTATCACAGCTCCTCTCCCTCATACATATAAGACTAAAATTTGCATCTGAAAAGAGACTGAAGTCTGCTGAAGGGAAATTGCTGAAGATGAAAAAACGCTGAGATTGCTGTATATATTGACCATATGGCCAAACAAGCCCCCTCCCCTAGCAAAGCTCCTCCAGCCATGGGGAAAACCCATTCATAGATTCATAGATTGGTCCAGGCCAGAAGGGACCTCCAAAGGTCATCTAGTCCGACCTCCCCGCAGTCAGCAGGGACACCCCCAACTAGACCAGTTGCCCAGGGCCTCGTCGAGCTTCACCTTGAATATCTCAAGGGAAGGGGCCTCAACCACCTCCCTGGGCAACCTGTTCCAGTGTTCCACCACCCTCATGGTAAAGAACTTTTTCCTAATATCCAACCTAAATCTCCCCTTCTCCAACTTAAAACCATTGCCCCTCGTCCTGTCACTGCAGGCCTTTGTAAACAGACCCTCCCCAGCCTTCCTGTAGGCCCCCCTCAGGTACTGGAAGGCCGCTATGAGGTCTCCCCGGAGCCTCCTTTTCTCCAAGCTGAACAACCCCAGCTCCCTCAGCCTGTCCTCATAGCAGAGGTGCTCCAGCCCCCTGATCATTTTGGTGGCCCTCCTCTGGACCCACTCCATCAGGTCCATGTCTTTTCTATATTGAGGGCTCCAGACCTGCACACAGTACTCCAGGTGAGGTCTCACCAGAGCAAAGTGGCAGAATCACCTCTCTGGATCTGCTGGCAACACTTCTTTTGATGCAGCCCAGGATGTGATTGGCCTTTTGGGCTGCGAGAGCACATTGCCTGCTCATGTCCAGCATTCCCGAGGTCTGAACATTAAACATGCAAAAAGGTGGAAAACATGAACACATGTTGCCCGTGTAATTTCAGGCCAGTGCTCCCATGTACCTACATTAATGTACAGCTTTTATTTTCAGGACTGTTTAGTATTTACTGTTTTAGGGCACATGCCTCACCCCGATCAAAGGTTGCACAGAGCTCAATGAGCAAGAAGTGATTCGCTATCTTACCCAGAATCTCATTTCATGTCTCAAACCCTGGTTCTGGAGAAAGAGTTGTTGATTTCTACATACGATTTTGCAGTAGAAACACCAGAGTGCACAAGTGCTCTGCAAATATTAGCACGTCTGTGTTCACAGTTACTCGATGGCAGGCAGGGAGCAGAGCTGCTCCATGCCATCAAACGCACAGCTGGGGCAGGGATTATCAAACCCCACAGGACGGGGTATTCACAGAATCACATGGGGTTGGAAGGAACAACCTCTGCACTGGTAAGGCCACAACTGGAATACTGCATCCAGTTCTGGGCTCCCCAATTCAAGAGGGATAGGGAACTACTGGAAAGAGTCCAGCGAAGGGCAATGAGGATGATTCAAGGATTGGAGCATCTCCCTTATGAAGAAAGGCTGAGAGAGCTGGGGCTCTTTAGCCTGGAGAAGAGAAAGCTGAGGGGAGACCTTATCAATGCTTAGAAGTATCTAAAGGGTGGGTTGAAGGGGGATGGAGCCAGACTCTTTTCAGTGGTTCCCAGTGACAGGACGAGGGGCAACGGGCACAAGCTGGAACATAGGAGGTTCCATTCAAATATGAGAAAAAACTTCTTCACGGTGAGGGTGACAGAGCCCTGGAACAGGCTGCCCAGGGAGGTGGTGGGGTCCCCGTCTCTGGAGATTTTCAAGACCCGCCTGGATGCAGTCCTGAGTAACATGCTCTGACATGCTCTGGGCAATCCTGCTTCGGCAGGGGAGTTGGACTAGATGATCTTTATGGTCCCTTCCAACTCTAAAAATTCAGTGAAATTCAGTGAACCTCTGAAGATCATCTAGTCCAACCCCCCTGCCAAAGCAGGTCCACCCAGAGCAGGTCCCACAGGAACGTGTCCAGGCGGGGTTTTGAATGTCTCCAGAGAAGGAGACTCCACCACCTCCCTGGGCAGCCTCTTCCAGGGCTCTGCCACCCTCACAGGAAAGAAGTTCCTCCTCATGTTCAGGTGGAACTTCTTATGTACAAGTTTGTGCCCATTTCCTCTTGTCCTGTCACTGGGCACCACTGAAAACAGACCGGCCCCATCTTCTTGACACCCTCCCTTTAGGTATTTATAGGTGTTGATCAGATCCCCCCTCAGCCTTCTCTTCTCCAGACTAAAAAGACCCAAGTCCCTCAGCCTCTCCTCATAAGAGAGATGCTCCAGACCCCTCATCATCTTTGTGGCACTGAATGGGCACTGAATAGGTGATCCCTCTTCAGTACAAGAACCTGGAGGCATCAAAGAACACCTGCAGGGCCCGAGTCAAAAACAAAGAAGCAGAGACTTCTTCATGAAAGGCATATCTGAGCAGCGACCCTCCTTGCCAGGGGATATTGTGAATGCCAAACATTTATACACGCTCAGGAGAAGTCTAAGCAAACGAGAAATCTTTTATTCTTTTCTAGCATGGTTCTCAACTCACTCAGGCCGTGGTGCATACTGCTTCTCAAGCACTAACCTTGCACAGGAATATTTTTACGATTCAATGCTGTATGGCTGATTTTACGATGACACGTTTTAGGTGTGCAGACATGCCTCCTGCAGCTCGCAGCTCCGTTTCCCTGTCCTGCGAACGGCATGGAGAAGGTGAGCGCGCTACCGCACGCTGCCCACTGCCCGGACCCGCTCAGTGGGACATGGCTCTGGGGCAGAGAGGAGAAAGCCAATTCTCTGCCACAGCTTTACCTCGCCTTAGCCCTAAGGCCCCTTTTCCCCCCTCTTTTCCACTCCTTATGTGTCCTCCGATTTCTGCAACAGAGGAGGCTGCACGCCACCAGAGAGCAGCCTCGCTCTTACCCTTCTCCGTGCTACGTTCAGAGTCTTGTAAAAGAGGTACCACTTGATTATCAAAAATCGGATCAAAAAGATGCGAAAACAAAAAAGTGAGCAAGACTTGCATGGGAAACTGAACTACTCCTGTATCCCAGCTTGAATGCTCAGTCTGGCAACTTCAGTAATGTTCTTTTCATTCATGCACGTCTCTTTTGTCCCCATTTTTGGGAGGTGTTGTGTGGTTTCTGTGTGTGTGTGTGTTTCTCTTCTTAAAGCAAATGCAAATGTCACCATCAGGTGACGACATGAACAGCAGATGCGCAGGGCTGGAACCCTCATTTTCCATACACAGCCTTGCGGTGAGCCAGGAAAGTCGCTCTCGGTGCATCAGCTCCCAAATGGGATGAAGGACACGCTTTGCTACGCCCAAGCAATTCCCAATTTGCTACTGACAGTGGCAGATCAAGGACTTCAGAGCCCACGCTGGAAGGGACTGCACCCCGGGGAGCACTCTCCCCTCTGGTCACCCCAAGGAGCCCTGTCCCACCCAACCCATCCCTCTGTACTCTCCTTCCCTACCCAGCCACCCGCTTTGTCCTTGTTGGTCCAACTTGTTCCTGCTCCAAAGCCTCCAGCACCACAGCTTCACAGCCGAATCCCCTAGATGATTATTCTTATTATTTTTAATTGGGACCAAAACAAAGTCTTTTTCCTTACTTGCCTTCTTGGAAACAGTAAGACTTGTTTTGGCTGCAATCTTCTCAAAAATTCCATCTGGTGTAGACACCTAACAGGGAAAGTTTAAGGCTAAAATCTTTAAGTTTGGAAAAATCACAAACAATTGAAAACATATTATTTACAGGAAGTCCAATACAGCCCTAACAGTGCTGTCGGTCCTGCTAATAATTAAAAGGCAGCAATCTATTACATTATTTTTAGTTGTGCCCTTACTCTCCTACACACAGGGGTCTTAAAATATCTGTGCGTCTGGGAAAAGTCTTTTTCCATGTCAGCACTTGGATGCTGTCCCACGGGATAAATTTGCCACACGCATACAGCACTAGTACTGAAACCATTTTAACTCGTTACTTATATAAATCAAACACAGGGAAATCACCCCTGTGCAATCAGTTTAATTACACTCCCCCCTCCTGCCTGCCTCCGATACGGATGCGATAGATCCCGGCTCTAACAAAGCTGAAATTCCAAGTGCTGCAGGAGGACTCAGGGTGGCACACGCTCTCCAGCTCCTGGGAGGTCCAAGCGAAAGTCTGAATGAGTTCAGTGGGTATGTCACGGCAAAGCCTTTGGACGCTTACAAGCACTGGCAACAGAAAAGCTTTAAAAACCTCAAACAAGCAAACCATCGAGCTGACATTTATTTCTGAACAAAGAAACCCTACCTAGCACCCCGGGCCCGATGATCCTGGTCACGAAGCATGTTTGGAGGGGGGTAAGGGAAATTTCCATGGCGGCGGCAGCTCCCCACCACTCCAGTGTGAGGGGCTGAATAAGGTCCAGGGCTGGCACACACGGTGCACGGTGGCAGCTCTCCAGAAGTACATGATTGACGTCAGTAACTTGTGTAATCATCCTGCCTTAGCTCAAGTCTATAAACAAAGTTTTGGGGGGTTTTGTGGTGGTGTTTTGTTTGGGTTGGGGTTTTTCTTTTGGGTTGTTTTTTTTTTTTTTTTTTTTTTTTTAATCCAGCTCTCAGTAGTTGTATTTTCTCATAGGACTGGAACAATGAAAATATTTGAAGAAACCTCCACCATAAATTAAACTGCAGCAATCAGAAAGGCCCGCCTCCCATTGAACTTGTCCTCCCAAGCCTGAAACCTACTACTGGATTCGCTTGTTTCTTAAAGAAAGCCACCACTGTAACTCCTTGAGAAAAGTCTTCAGAAAGCCTCGAAACAACACATATAAGAGTCAGAAAAATGTCTGATTATGATCAATTTCCCCCTTCCCCAACAGCCTTTTTATATTGCAACTCTAGACACAGACTGTGCCTTCTGAAATCTGGGGAGAAAACCTCAGCTGGGGTAAAACATCACAGCTCCATCCATCCCACTTGTGATCAGACCACTTGCACGTAGAAAGTGAGTTTTTACCCTCCCAAAGGTTAAAACATTGGGATAGATTTTGTCTTTTTTAATGCATATCAATGCAATCATCTCAAAGCAGCTTTGTTTTAACACTGGGATGTGCAGAGAGATGATTTTGGCTACACAGCAATTGCAAAGCCTGGGCACTTATGAATGGTGCTATGCGATATTCCCCTCGTTCTCCAAGCGATTTACAGAAAGCAAGATAATAAATAAAGTGCTTGCTTACTTCAAAGCAATTTTTGAATCACATCTAATTGATCTTCAAAACAACCTCTGCAGCACTACCATCCTTGTTTTCAGGAGAAGAAAAGGACAGGACACTGTAACGCTTTACGCAGGGTCAAAGTTAAGAGATGGACTTGAGATGGGAACAGCTTTTCTCCTTCCAGAAGTAATTCCAGTGTAAAATGCTTCAGTAAATCTGAATATCTTCACTTACAATTATTTTCTGGCGTTGTCATGTCTGAAATCCCTCACACTTTTTTTCCCCGTAAATCTGTATTACTGCTCCTTCTGCCTTTCAAACTGACTATACACCCAGTGGCTATTTTCCCCATATTCCTTGACAGCATTTTATGTTTTCTGCTACAAAACTGACAAAAGATCCTCATGTGGATGAACGGCAGCAATGACAACTTTAAAAAGTATTACTGGAAAGCCAGAAGTTTGAACTGTACAGCCTTGCCACTGTCTGGAAGGCGGGTATTGATCCTTGCCTCGGTGATGGATAGCCACATCCTTGCTGATTTCTCAAAATCATGAAAAAGAGGTTCAAGGATGAAGGCCAGTTAGTTATGCAGGTCAAGACCACATCCATTACCGCGCAAGAAACTCCAAAACAGTGTCACCTAAAGTTGGTACTGATGCTGTATAAAGAAGAAAGATTTTAAAAGCGTTATGCCTACCTTGTTGATGTGCAGTTGCTGTTGCTGGAATTGCTGTTTGTGTTTCTCCAAGAACTGCTGGTGTTGCTGCTGGATCACTAACTGCTGGAGGGCCTGGGCATTCTGAGGAAGGGGAGCAGACTGCGTGCGCCCCAGCGGGCGATGCTGACGGAGTTTGTGTATTGAAGGGGAGACCCGTTCTCCACCAACCAGAGACTGTGCATGGAGGGGCAGTCCTGAAAGATACCAGTCTGAAGATAATATGGAGGAAAAAACAGCAGAGAAGAAAAAAAGGAAGAAGAAAGGAAGGGAGAAAACGGCTGTTGAGTAACACTAATGCTGACAATGATATATAACGTTAAAACCAGCCACCTCGCCTTTTACAGCTGAAGCATCCTTAAAAGAGAACAGATAACAATTAATTACCATTGGACGGAGTAATACTTTTCTTTCTTTTGAATTCTTTGTTTGCTTGCTTACTGAGAGACCCTAGGGAAATGTTTCATTTTTTAAAACCAGAGATACCTGACAGAGCCTTCCATCGCTTGGTGGGTGACATGAATTAAGATCACAGCGGTAGTTTGAAGAAGTTAAAGTCTTAAAGCTCGCCTTGGTATGGGGAGTAATCCCTGTTTCAGTTCTAGAAAAGTACCAACCCAAGCTGCTACCCCACAGCATCCTGCAATTATACCCTACAGGGGGCTCACTGGGTATGCTGAAGGAAGATGGATGCTGATGAAGCTGCTTCTCACTCTAGATGACCACGTAGGGAAGCATGTCTGGCCTTGGCTGTGCTATACCCCTCCCCATAGAAATGACTAGGGATGAAAACTTCCGGGAGATAAACTCCTCTCCAGGTTTGCACTGGAAAAAGGCACTCCCTTGAAGCATTTCAGGAATATGGGAGCCATCAGGCTTCATTATTTCTGTAGAAAGAACATAAGTTAGAGGCCAGGATGATAAAGAGTTAGAATTGTTTCCATCACTATCCTGTGTATACATGCTAGTAACTTAATGAAAACATAAGGTTATTTAGGGATAACTTGCATTACTCATGCCCTTGGCAATTTGGGTGTCTCTGATGACTACCACATGAAATACCCATCTGAGCTCCAGTAAGGGCACATCTTTACAAAGTATCTTGTCTTTTTAGCTGTTCTTGGGGTTAGCCAGTTTTTACTCTGCTCTCCGAAAACATACTTTACTACTTCTTAGAAAGCTGGGACATAAAGACACACACCCAACACAAGGGTGGAGAACCTGAGGATAAGCCTTTCCTTAACCTAGAAAAGGCTCTAAGGAGACCTTACAGCCCCTTCCAGTACCTAAAGGGGGCCTACAGGAGAGATGGGGAGGGACTCCTCATGAGGAGTGGAGCAATAGGATGAGGGGTAATGGTTTTAAACTGAAAGAGGGGAGATTTAGATTAGATATTAGGAAGAAATTCTTTACTGTGAGGGTGGTGAGACAGGCTTCCCAGTGAAGCTGTGGATGCCCCATCCCTGGAGGTGTTCAAGACCAGGGTGAATGGGGCTTTGAGCAACCTGATCTGGTGGGAGGTGTCCCTGCCCATGGCAGTGGGTTGGAACTAGATGATCTTTAAGGTCCCTTCCAACCCAAACCATCCTATGATTCTATAATTTTGCTAGTTACACCTTGAGATAGAAAGGCATCCCTGGTGTGAAATGCTGCCTCCCTAAGGCGGATAAGGCTTCACGTACTTTTAGGAGAAAAGCACTCTTTTGCTTTACCTCATTGCATAAAACAAACTAAAGACTGCTCAAAGTGGTTAGCAACATTCAGAAACACTGCCCAGTTCAGGGGTCAGAGGAGTTTTGTTTTCTCTTTCTTCAGTCTTCCATTGAGAAGAGAGAGAAACTGCTCAGAAGTCTGTAGCCAGCTGAATACAGCGGGTAAGAAACACCTTGCCATTTGTGTCCCAGGACATTACCTCCTTTCCCCACTGATTCACAAATGCCCCACGTGGAGGAAACGGACTCATTTAAAAGCTTCTCCTCTTGGGGAAAGATTCATCGAGTTTCTCTCACCCTTTACTTTTCTGAAAATAATAATGTAAAAGTGTATCTTATTTTATAAATGCACGTCTCTATACATGTGTGTGTATATACACACAAACATATGTCTGTGTGTGTATGAATAGACGAATAATTTGGAAAGATGCGGTCCATTTCCCTTCTAGCACAGTTCTTACCAAAAGTTCAAATGAGACAGCAGAGGAAGGGATCCTACACAGTTTGCATAGGACACCTTGGAAGACGACCTCCCTCCAAGTGAATGACCAAGGTCCCCTTGTGAAAACTTTCCGGAGAGATGCCCTGTTCCTACTCCAAATACACAGGTGAAAGAGAGGTGAGTGATCTCTTGTCACAAAAGGAACAGCAGACCTAAGGAATTCTGCTCTAGTTTCCCCAAATCCTCACGTCTACCTTCCAGCACAGAAGCAGCATGCCATCGTGCCGGATCATTTTTCAGCTGTCAGGAGACTATCTCCAGAGCTGAAGGCTATCGGTGGAATACTCATAAACTCCACTTTGCTTGCAAGGAAGTTTGAAGTACTAACTGTAGTTTGGCAGCCAGTACGCTTAGGTCTTTTGAGACCACGTGTCAGCTTGCTCGCTCTCAGTTGCTGCACCTGGAACGTGTGTTTCTTCTCGTTGCTCTGTGGTATAGTGAATATTTTTCCTAAGCGTTGGTTTATAACTTGTTGCAGTCACTCTGAAAACACCGCCCATAGCAGGTGGGCTAGAAGAAATACAATCAGAAGCAAAGGAAGTACACTGTAAACTGAGAGAAGCTTTGAGAGAGGTCAAACAGGAAACAGAACAGCACTTCTTCCTAAGAGCGCTTTAAAGCAAATGCCAGCATCAACAGAGAAGAAAGTTTTGGTGGTAAGGTAAGAGGAGAAATTTTCCCCAACAGCTCTTCATCAGCAGACCTCGGGCAAAGGGCAACTGGTGAAGACCCATGCACTAACTCTGGGTAACCTCGTCATGCCACAGAAACCACGGCAGAAAGAGGCAACAGAAAATTAGGTAAAGGTTCAAGAAATCTGCACATACCACTCTCACGGCTCCGAGAGCGCTGGCTGAGCATCGCACTGCCGTGCTTCTGCTTCCCCATAGGTACATGCTAATAAGTTTATCGTAACCCCACGTATATTCCTGGGATGTGAATGTCTAACCAGAAACAACCCAAGCCAGAGCTATGCTGTAACACTTCAGCGATTGACATCTCTCAAGAGTTTCCATTAGAAATGGAATGAAATAAATAAATATGAACACGTCTATAGCTTACGCGGAACATCTTTTGTCCCAACAATACACACTGTGAAACAGAGACGCAACCAACTGGGGATTATTGCTTTGAATCAACCCTATTTATAGAAATACGCCTTCCCACAGGTATTTAATTCTGAAAATATGACACACAGAATGATTCAAAGCAATTAGCATACTGAAAATGTAACATATACAAACAAATACAATCTGTTTGAATGCAGTTGATTTTGTCATGTTTTTGCCATTTATAATAATGATGAAAAGCAAGTATCTTAATCTGAGATTTTGCAAATGCATGCCTTTCGTATACAGAACAGAAACCATCCATGATAAACAGGAAGGGTAATCGTAAGACACAATGTTATTGTCTCCAGTTTAACTACATAGTTTTAAGTTGTGACCTACAAACTTAGGCTTTACTTATGGAAGTAAATACCATTTATTTTTATTTCACCAAAACGACAAGACAGTTTCCCCATGCCTCTGGCTGAGGTAGGCAACCTCTGTTTTTGCAAATGCCTCCACTATTCAATGTATCAGCAAACACATCCTCGAGGTTATATATCTTATACCTACAGAATGTACAGATGATGCAGTAGCTCTTTCATACAAGAGAACACTTGATAAAAAAACCCCACAGATGTCACCCGTTCTCTTTCCCCAGCTGGGACTCAGTTTTGCCCGTTACCTGTGGAGCACTCACCTGTGACTAGAGGAGTTTGTGCAGTTGGCTGTTCCAGTAAGACCATGTGTTGCAGAAGAGGGTTATGTGCAGTTCCCCCATCTCTTTCCAACGTTGTAGTGCTCAAGTAGGGAGTGAGGTGGGTGCCAGGAAATAAAGAGATCCGCTGCTGTAAGGTTGGGATAGTAAGTCTCTCTGCATCCTGCTGTGCTGATCCTCCCTGTAAACACATAATTGACGGCACTGCACATTAAGGGATAAATCAGTGGCAGCAACGTTTCAAAGGCTGCGTCCCCCCCCCACTTACACTGGAAGGGCCAGTTGCAGGCAGTCCTAGTGTGATGTTGGGCAAAGAAGGAGACGTGTAGAGTGGAAGCTGTGTTACTGAGCCTTCACGATTCACAAGTCTGTGAGCCAGGCTGGTCTGGAAACAAAATCAAGAACATTGTCCTGGTGAGAGAGCATCCACAGATCAGATCAAGGACACAGGACACTTGCTGTGAGGACACACCAGGAACGGACAGAGCTGAGACTGGAAACACTGGACAGGGGAGCTAAGCTGTGCTTCAGATCCAGGCACAGCCCAGGTGCATGCCCTGAACGTCACCGCTGTGGCCGTGCAGGGGGTGACAAAACTGGGATAACCAACACAGGGCTGATCTTCTGCAACCGCCACCAACATCCCTGCCCTACAGACGACCTTTCACAGCTCATTTGATCTTTCTTGGAGACTAATCTCACCCCTGCATCCTCACCAGAGCCCTGCTTCTGCTCAGGCTTCACGCAGTGCCACTGCAAAAAGCTTTTGCAAATCTTTAACAGCTTGCTTCTCCTTCCCAGGTATTTGCCCTTTTAATGCTAAACCAGGTTACCTTAAAAAAAATGGCATTACAATGGCTGTTGTTCTCTTTAGCAAATCACAGGCAATTTATGCTATTTACTAGTGTACTTCAGCTTAAATCAGACTTTAAAAAGTTCTGTCAAAAAAACCTTAAGGCTGCATTTATGTAGCTATTTCCTGATTTTCAGGGTGAAATGCAAGATTTACTACATTATATTATGGCCATTTAAACCAGGAACACTTACGCAAAGATACCTCAATTTCAAAACAAGACTGATTTGAAACATGCGCTAGAAAATGGATTATAAAAATTACATTATTTTAAACTGCCCAATTTTCCTGTTAGGAAACAAGTGTTCTGATCACCCTGAATTCTCTGTAGGTGATTTTCCAACTGAAAAAAAATAGAGTTTAAATTTCAAAAAGACGTTCTATAGCATTTCTACTGTTTATCTCAGGTGCTATTATGAAAAAAGGGATTATGATTAACTTAATATTATACTATGAAACAATCTATATCAATGTAGCAGAGATCTGAAAAATAGCTTTATACATTTTAGATTTAAATTCATAGTCCCATATGTCAATGAGACCTTGCAGGTTATTTCTTTGGTTGTAGATCTAGGACAACTCTGGATAATGAAACCCTATTTTTCTCCCTTCAGGACTCTAAGATGAGACTTTAAAAACTTGCAGCAACCTTTTTGGAGGAGGGGGAGTGTCACCTAGTTTTCATACAACCTTGTGCGAAATTTCATCTGCAAAGTGAATTTTTTCTTATTTCCTTTTGCTTTCATTAATGTCATTCAAGCTTACTGAAAAAGTATTACAGATCAGTTCTCCCGAAAAAAGAGTAAATCTGCTTTTACGATCCCAGTTGACAATTTGCTGCCCCAAAGGAGGAAATCTGCAGGGAGCATTTTGCTATTGAGCAATACCTGGTAAGGGCACGTGATTGTGCATACCCACACCCCACTTCTTCCAAGTGATTTTGAGCACTACTGGCAATTTTGCTTTAATTTAAACTACATAATGTTAGCATGCCACATTGAGAATAAGACAGTTACAGTCAGCGGTATAATGAAATATTTTACTGATATCATAAATGAAACAAAACTACATCCATTTTCTCTTTGAACAATCAATACTCCGTAGTTGTGCCTCAAACCATCTCCCGGGGGTTTGTTTTAAAAACAACGAAGAGAAAAATGCAGCAGCTTGATGCTACCAGCGTATGGTATTTAGCAGCATTATCATCACTTTAAATATACAGATCCCATCTATAGCTGTACACAAACATTTTTTGAATTGAACAGAAGAGAACAATTTCAGCATGTACAATTTTAATCTGCAGGCAAGTACTTTTTATAGTCTCGTATCAACTGCATTGGCAATGAATATCATGTACCTTTCAGAGATGGAAAAACCTTTAGATTTAAAAACAGTATTTAAAAATAGATATTGTCTATTTGAAAAGGAGGCAGAGAGCTGTAGTCTTTCCACACTGAAGGCAAGCACTGAAACTTAAATAATGAACTCAGATACCGTCTTCCAACATATCTGAAATGGCTCAAGAGGTGACCCAGCAAACTAAGAAGCAAAGAGACATCTATCTTATTTGTATCACAAGAAATTGTCGAATCCTCTAGTTTTTCCATCAGCAGTAATTGGAGATTTGCAGCTTGCTAAGTACAAATAAGACTGACAGCTCCTAAAATCAGCAGAACTGGTAACTCAGCACTAATCTTCCTGGGGCTAACACAAATGTACCTAAGATGTGCCCTAAGCTCAGCCAATCTTCAGTTCTGCAAACACGATAAATAACCCCATATATAAGATACCTTTCCCCAGGTCTGTTCCAAACTACTAAACGGTCGGTGTGCGTCTCAGTGTCAAGCGAAGATTCCACCTTATACTATCTTAATCTTTTCAAGAATTGTCAATCTTGTAAGGTCTACAGTAGACTACAGCAGATGTAGATATGTGTTGGATAATTTGGCGGAGGAGAGGGTAGAGTAGAAGGCATATTGCCTGTATTAAATGCTGCTACACTACACTAGAAAGAAAAATAAAGTGAAGATCTGCACAAAACTAGAAAGCAGTAAGGGCTTACATTTATGCCATAAGAAGTCCTTTTGAGCTCTAAATGACAATTTGGGGAGAACAAGCCCAAGCATGCTTTAGAATCAATAGAATTGCCTGGGTTGGAAGGGACCTTTCAGATCATCAAGTCCAACCATCAGCCTAACACTGACAAAACCATCACTAAACCATATCTCTAAGCGCTACGTCTACCATCTTTTAAATACCTCCAAGGATGGTGATTCCACCACTTCCCTGGGCAGCCCATTCCAATGATTGGCAACCCTTTCAGTGTAAAAATTTTTCCTAATATCCAATCTGAACCTCCCTGGCACAACTTCAGGACATTTCCTCTTGTCCCATCGCCTGTTCCTTGGGAGAACAGACCGACCCCCCCTGGCTACACCCTCCTTTCAGGGAGTTGGAGAGAGCGAGAAGGTCTCCCCTCAGCCTCCTCTTCTCCAGGCTGAACACCCCCAGCTCCCTCAGCCTCTCCTCACAAGACTTGTGCTCCAGACCCCTCACCAGCTCCATTGCCCTTCTCTGGACCCGCTCCAGCCCCTCAAGGTCTTTTTTGTGGTGAGGGGCCCAAAACTGGACACAGCACTCAAGGTGGGGCCTCACCAGTGCCCAGTCCAGAGGCACCATCACCTCCTGAGTCCTACTCACCACGCTGTTGCTGATCCAGGCCAGGATGCTGGTGGCCTCCTTGGCCACCTGGGCACACTGCTGGCTCATGTTCAGCCCACAGTCGACCAACACACCCAGGTCCTTTTCTGCCGGGCAGCTCCAGCCACTCTGCCCCAAGCCTGGAGCGCTGCAGGGGGTTGGTGTGACCCAAGGGCAGGACCCGGCACTTGGCCTTGTTGAACCTCATCCCACGGGCCTCAGCCCATCCAGCCAGCCTGGCCAGATCCCTCTGCAAAGCCTTTCTACCCTCCAGCAGGTCGACACTCCCACCCAACTTGGTGTCGTCTGTGAACTGACTGAGGGTGCACTCGATCCCCTCGTCCAGATCATTGATAAAGATGTTGAAGAGAACTGGCCCCAATAACGAGCCCTGGGGGACACCACTCCTGACCGACCACCAACTGGATTTAATTCCATTCACCACCACCCTCTGGGCCCGGCCTCCAGCCAGTTTTTAACCCAGTGGAGAGTCCTCCCATCCAAGCCATGGGCAGCCAGTTTCTCCAGGAGGATGCTGTGGGAAACATTGTCAAAGTCCAGGTAAATAACATCCACAGCCTTTCCCTCATCCACCAAGCGGGTCACTTTGTTACAGAAGGAGATCAGGTTTGTCAAGCAGGACCTGCCCCTCATGAACCCGTGCTGGCTGGGCCTGATCACCTGGGCATCCTTCATGGGCCGCATAATGGCACTCAGGATGGTCTGGTCCATGACCTTCCCAGGCACCGAGGTCACACTGACAGGCCTGGAGTTCCCCGGATCATCCTTCCCCCCCTTCTTGTGGATGGGCATCACATTTGCTAGACACCAGTCATCTGGGACCTCCCCAGTTTGCCAGGACTGCTGGTAAATGATGGAAAGTGGCTCAGTGAGCACCTCCGCCAGCTCCCTCAGTGCCCTCGGGGGGATCCCATCCGGCCCCATAGACTTGTTTATATCCAGGAGTTGGAGCAGGTCCCTCACCACCTCCCCTTGGATTATGGGGGCTTCATTCTGCTCAGGTGTCTGGGTACTCAGGGGGTCCTACTACTAAAGACTGAGGCATAGAAGGCATTTTCCTCATCCTTTGTCACCATGTCACCATTTTGACAGTCCTGATGTTCAAACAGACACCATATTCATGGGGAGGACATGGGATAAACTGGATTAAAAAACAATGCACCAGTGACACAGGAGCTGCTGTGTTGAATCAAACCTCAGTTTGCCCAGCCCATTACCCTGCCCTTGACATCCGCAGCAGAAGCCTCAAGTGATGGTGAAAGCTTACGGGATTATAAACTAGCACAAGGCATCAGGCACCAAGCTTTCAAATCCCTAAGCAGGGAGGAAAAGGTTAAATCTGTTCCTTTTAACTGAGGTCTGGTTTGGTCATATTTAGACTAACCTAGTGCACACAGCAAATTCACCCTATATACAATATATGAGAACAGGTTCCCCAAATTTTACAATACTCACATTTGACCAGGAAACACTCTTCATGCTCCACCTTGCTAAATCACTTTTATTTTCACTCTCTCCTCACAACAAAACCCCTACAAGTTACCACAAGCAGCTTGTGAGCTGGCTCAAACTAGATTTAATAAACAGATAATTCATCCTGTCAGCCAGATTGAGAGGCAATTCCCAAAGTCTGCTCCAAGACGTGATCTGGGTGGTTTTTTTGGGGTTTTGTTGGTGGGTTCTTTTTTTTTTTTTTTTTAAGCATGGCGCACACCGGTTTGTATGCCCAAATTGCTAAAACTGCAAAAACTGATTAGAAACACAAGCATTAAAAATCAAGAGTGAGGAAGGGCTCTGTACCTCTGCTTGAATACTTGTGACTGATCCTGCAATTCCATTCTCGGTGCTTATGTTATTGGAGCTGTTGTTTGGAGAGCTGGGACCAGATCCAGGAGCACTGTTGCATGCAGAGTCTAAAAACACATCCAAAATCAACTTTCAGCATTACAAACAATCTCCTTGATGGTATTTAGACAGATAATAACCGCTTGAGTTTTGTTTTGGAGGAAAGCAACCCTCCTCCTCCCCATTTGTCCCCCTAAATCTTCCCAGGGCTCTTAAAATACTGACAAACACTTTCAAATGGTCTGCCCAAGTATCTACTTACTCTAATTATATCTTCTCCTCATGGGGGTTTCTCTTATAGCATATTAATAACTTTAAATATGATTGCAAGATAATAAAAGACATGGAAGGCTTGAAGAGGCCAAACTGGCGGATGTCGGACTGTCCTGCTTCATTTTTCTAGAAGTGTTTCTCTGCCCCTCTTTAGCCTATAACCCTAACGACACCCTCTCACCACATATTGCATCAGACTTCATGCTGGATCCAGGGAACCGTCTCAGCATCGACATTTTCCCATGCAGGCTTCTGGTGTCTCTGGATTTACTAGAAATCCGCTGCCAGCCCCAAGCCCTCGCCTGAGAGCTGACCTCTGCTTTTATAAAGAACCACTGAGATTTTTCCAGTGGAGGCAAGTGGGCAGGTGTGACGTCCCTGCCACCTGCAAGGTGCCCACACTGTGCCAGGCCCTCAGAGAAACACAACCTGCCTTGGGCTGCCCTTCACACAACAGCTCCCACGGCACTGAGGTCCCCAAAACTGCCTGGGGACTGACTCACAAGGATGATATTTTGCCAGGATGGCAAATTAAATCGTTTAAGAGACTTAAAAGCTGCCTGAGTGACATGGAACTGTATGGTTGAGCGCAAAAATCAGGCAAAATTTTACAGGGTCCAAAACAGTAAATCTGTTTCAAATCACTGCCTTTTTTTTTGATAAGTCTCCTTCACTCGGGGAGTAAAACACTTTCTCATTGGAAAGACCCATGGCAGAGTTAATACCCCAAAATAATTCTGTTATCACCCAAACACTAAATCCTCTCGGAGTCTCATTTTATCAACAGAGTCCCTGTGAACTCAGTAACCAGAACCACAGAGATGACCAGCCTGCAATCAAAGCCTCCCCGTTAATGAGGCAGAAATAACAACAAACAGAAACAGTGCACGGAATTGCAACAGGCAGAAAACTTCCCTCAGAAGGTCTCTCACCTGGTATATGGCACGGCTTCCAGTGTTTCTCCTTTTATTTTGGAAGGTAAATAGAATTAAAACTTTTTTTTTTTTTTCCTGAACTTTTCTCTTCCCCAAGCACAGGATTTGCCCAGTGCCAGAGGAATCTCCCAGCAGCTCCAACGGCTCAGGCTGCAGCAGTCTCATAACTGCTGCAGGATGCCCCAAGAGAAATAAAAGCCAACTGTTACAATTTGGGGGGATTTAAAAACAATTATTTCCTTTGTGGCATTATTCAGTACATACTATTTTGCTATTTCAGGCCTTGCAAGTACCTGCAGCAAAATAGCAAAGAGACTGTTTTAAAAAAAAAAAGAGCCTGATTGCTCTTTGTTGGCTCTGTATTTGGGGAGGCATATCCCTATCAAGAAAATTCAGCACCGAGTAACATCCACCTGAGCACCTAAAATTGAACTTCTCCATGGAAAGCATCTTCAGAGTCTAAATGTTTTGAAAAAATATTCTGATTGCATGGAAAATATGTGCTTTTTCTGGGACAATCTCATTAACTACAACATATTAGATCTCGTGTATACTACCGATAGGAAAAGTACCTGGAACATGCAAACTGTGACTCTATGAAGATGTATTCTTCAGGGACTAAACATACTTTCTGTTCCTTGAAGTGGGACTTCTTTTAAAAATTATTTTTCATTCAAAAGTCCCCTCTTACTGTAATAACTCAGCTATTTTTCTAGCCAGGCTCCAGGCTGGCTTCTTGAACCAGGCCCATGTTCAGTGAGAGGCAGGAGCTTCTACTACCAGTTCGGAAGGTGTTACTGGGATCAAACGGTCAGCCATTAGGGCTTGGTTTATCCTAAAAGCTATGTGACACAGCAATATAAGTGAAGTAAATTCAGTTTTCAGATTTGATATAAATTATGCTTAGTTGTTAAAATCATCTATTCCCCCTGAAAACAGAGCCGCTCTGACACACAAAGTTGTGTACAGCTACCCCAGGGTCTCCAAAAACCACTGGGCTATCTCAAGAGAGTTCACAGAGTTTGTTTGAATGACAATAGCATGCTTTAAAGTGAGACAAAAGTCTGGAAATGCTGTCACAGAGGTACTTACACAGAGGCATCCCTAGATGGTGCTAAAAATTAACTTTATGGTAATCTATATAACCTACTTTACTCTGATCTCTCCTTACAAACTTTACTCCCAGAAGAATATTATTTTTCAACAAGAAACTATCAAGTAAGTAGTCAGAAATATCAGCTATATGGAATAAAAAAATGCCATACATGTTTTCAAACTTTGGCATAATTACTTAACAAGGAACTATGGCAGCCTGCCCAAAGCCTAAAACAAACAGGGGCTGTAAAGCATTTATTGCTGGAGAACGACAGCTGTGAATTATGGCCTCCCCACAGATATCAACAGCAGCACCTTGGAGAAATTTTATTTCTCAACAACCTGTTGCTGAAGATCGTAGAAATGCTTGGGAAAAAAACCACAACCAATCTGGTGGCATATTTACATCTGTCTATCCGCTTTTTAAAACAAACTACCAAAAAAAGCTCGTTGAGTTGGTAACGCTGTCTCAATAGATGGGTACCCAATGGACGAATGCTGCTGATGCCCATCTGCATCACCCATTGCTGGACTCTGCTAACTTCATCCAGGATTCACCAAAATTGAGAGGCACGCAAAAGATCCACACTGCACAATTAACGAAATGCAGGAATTAATTTTGGAAAGGGACATCTCATTAAGTATGTGGTTGCTGGCAGAGATTTGTTGCTTACCCAACGTACCTGTGACATCCAGCGGGCGCTTTTTAAGAGCAGTAACCACCGGACCATCTTTTCTGCGCAAGAGGGGACTGCTCCGTCTTTCAGCAACTTTTTGCTTTAGTCTGGATCGTAACTTCAGATTGGGTTCAGACGCTGAACAAAAAAGGAAAAACAAACAGTGTTTTGGACAATACCATTTCAGTAGTTTTTTTACTTAACGCAAAGGTGGGTTGCAGTTAAGCATTTGCAGAAGCCTAACCAAAATTAGTCATTTAATAGTATATATTTGGAACAAAGACTTCTTAATATAATGAACAGGTCCCAGCCTACATGATATCCGTGTTCACTGGCAGTAAAAGTCAATAGCATTTTAATTAAAAACCAACAATCATCCTGCAATGTCTTCTCTCAAGTGACACAGACTTACAATCTGCTGTGAACTCAGTGGGACTAGTGTGGAGAACACCATTCCCATCCCCTAGCTTCCCACCTCTGCCCAACTTGCTTTTAAACCAGTGGTAAACCTGACTTACAGGATCAAAAATACCAACACGGGAATTGGTGAGACAAGTGAGATGCTGGTGTTTGGTCAGCATGGAGCATCACCGTGGGGCTGAGACTCCATGTGTTGCTGAAACGGGCAGTTTCACACCCTTGGAGTCATCCAACCCCCAGGTGAACTGGCTTAGGGAGGAACACCACGGAAGGGGGGGAAAAAAAAATACGAAAATCAAACCCCACAACCAAACCAGGTGAATCCTTTCCTGATGGTTCACCTCCCTGAAGCAACTCACCTTGGAGTCAGATGAGCCTGTGTCAAGTGGAGCCAGTGTTAACTCAAGAAAAAGGGCATAAGAGTGTGGCCAAGGCCAAAGCCAACACCAGGGAGGAGAAGGTTTGTGTATCTGGGGAGCAACATGCTTACATCATCACAGCCACAAAATTAAACCGTATCTAAAGCCACATCAAATACTTTGAAAATTCAGGGATGCCAAGGGTAGGTACATATGTATTTCCTGAGACCACAGCCTGGCTTGCTTTGTGTACATCATACCTTTGAGAGACTCTCTTAAAAAAAAAAAAAACACCCTTCTGCTGTACCCAAATCCTGAGATTTAATTTATCCTGAAGTTGAAGTAGAGCTTCTGGGAACCCCTAATGCCTCTGGGCTCATGACAGTTGGCAACACTGAACATGTTTGCACAGCACAGCTTATCAAGTTTTTATAAAGGTAATGAAGCCTTAAGTCAAGATTCCTCCTGCAAGATGATTTTCTCTGTAAACTTTTTGATCTCTTGAGTATACATGAAGTATCTGCTTTGGCGCTGGAGGGCTCCTGACAGTTATGAGATTTGTGAACTGGCCCAATTTTTTCCCTTCCTCAACCTCTTTAACAACTCTGCGGCTTAATCCCTTTGAATCGACAAATCCTGTGCTCTCACCATTAACTGCCGATACACTCGGCTCCCTACACTCCAGGGCCAATAATCTACATTTCTTTAGAAGAATTAAAATAGGGTTTACAAACTGATTTGAATTAACTAAGTCTGGCTATAGATATATTTCCCTACAATTGGCTTTGACCATTGGGTCATGTAAAAGATCAAGCCTGACAACGTTAATTGCAGAGCTCAAAAATCAGAAGGCTGATGAATTTAAGATCAAATGCTTGAAGTTAAGCCATCAAAACAGTTCTTTGATGAAACTTTTTTTTTTTTTTTTTTAAAAAAAGAGCTTTTCATGACTGTTTTGGGCATAAAAATGCCTGCAAGAGATAAAGGGAGCACTAAAAAAAAGTGTCAGACTCCTCAGGATGATGCTTAAAATGCAGTATGAAGTGCATTAGCAAAGGGGGAATCGTCTTATGTTTTGCATATAAAATGGCAGAGGACTGAATGCAAATCTGTCATTGCTTGGAGGGCAATATCAGAAGAGTGGACTAGTTAAAATACAAGCATACACTCTTAACTAGCTACTTCACAAAGTTCTCCTCAAAACAGAAGTTGACTTACTATTTTAAAAGTAGGCTTTGAGCACGTGAACATTCAGTACTTCGTCCCACATCCTTTAATTCACAGCTTTAATTTGTTCCAAACATTGAGTATTAGTAACTGTCTAGATGCTCTGGTCAAGAACTTTAAAGGACAAATGGGAACGCGTCACAGCTAGATGCTGATACATCCATTTTAGAGCCATTCGTGCAGTTAACCAGCAAACGAAATATAAGCCTATGCCACAGCTGTTGGAAGGATCTGTCTTCTGACAAAGAAAAATATGACAATAAAAACTGTATTTTGGCACAAATTCTATTCGTATGGAATTCATACCCTGCATGGTGTTCATCTGAAGTATGTTTTCTGTTGGGAACAGAAAAGTAATTGTGTGGCTTTCAAATACAGAGAATGAATTGGTTAGAAACACCTTAAAAATAGGCAAGGAAACAAAAGATCTGGGGTCACAGATTACCCAACACTACCAGGTATGACCCATACGTAAAGCCACAATAAAAACATCCTTCTTTGTAACAAGAAGGGCACGAAGATAGAAAACTACAGCCTCAAAAGAGAAAGCACCTCTAGAACAAGCCATCGCAAAAGCAGCATATTCTAATTTGTCAGACAAAACTCTTTTCAGGTAAAACCATTCCATATATTTCTCCTCCGGTTCCTCAGCTGGAGGATCAAGTTTTGAAACTCCAAACAGGATTTAAAGAAGCACATTTGTTTAGTTTGCTCTGATTTCATTCTGTTTACCCCCCAGATCTAATCCCAAATCTAACATGTCGTCAAGTCTTCGGAGAGCATAATCCTAAACACGTTGAATTGGGTGCTACATAGCCCAAAGCAGGGGAATTAAAACTCAGTACAGGCAGCACAGGGCAGTACCGAACGCAAAGAATTTACATAGGGCATTTATATGTCATATATACATGTATATATATGTGTATATATATACACATATACACATTTACATATCTATAATAAAAGATGTAGCTTTCAACAGAGGTATTTCCAAAACGCAAAATAGTAATTTAAGCATATTCAGATGTTTTTTAAACTACTATATAATAAAAAATATCTTTAAGTTGAAGAGGGCTGTCCTTCAAAAGTATAAAATAGGAATTCAAGGAACACATAACTACCAAGACCAGACAATCAACACAGGTCCAGTGTTCTCTCAGGAACACCAGTTCCAATGAAAATCTCCCAACATTCACGCTGTCAGGCAAGATGCCCAAAAAAAGCCTTGCTCCCCACCACTAACTAGTGAAAACTTAAGAGAACTGGAAACTAAATTACAAAACTTACTGGTCTTCTAAATGTCAAGGTGAAATCTTTTAAACAAACGCCATGAAGTTATCAAAAAATCAGTTTGATTCCTGTTTAGCAAACAAATGAAGCCCATGCTCAGCTTCCACAAAGCCAGTGGGATTTCTTAAGCAGTGACATACTTAATTTGGCCTATAACAAGGATTTATACAAAGAATATTTTGTTTTCCTCTGAGTAAATTAATAACTAGAACATAAGCCAAAAGCTTCCCTAGTTTTCACAGGCTCAAACCCAAGTTACCCCTCTTATACGTCATTTATTGCAGCAGGACCCATGTAATCCAATTCTTCAACATTTATGTCATTCTCATTGTTTTCTTCCTAGAATTGCATACCCTAAGCCGCTGAACTAATCTGACATGAAGTCTGTGTAAGTCAAAAAAACACGAAGTCCTGGGCAGAGTTTGCCCTGTTCCCATTACCCATCCACATTTACCATAAAAAACCCCCAAACAATGCACCATGAAAACCCTGATCCCAGTCCTTGCACATCTTCATTTTGGCAGCTGGGGACTGAGAAGGGCTGTATTCTTCTATTACTTATGAGCTTCACCCTAAGCCTCACCAGCCAGGCAAAGGCCAACCCAATTACCTTTTCTGTCTTTTAAGGTCCAGGTTACTCCATGGGTAAACAGAGGAGAGGGAGAAAGAGAGCTGCCTGAAACTGGCCAAAATTTTAATGAAGGTAAATTATCTTTTGCTTAATGGAAGAGACCACGGGTTCTGCAACCAAGCGTTTACACCGCACTCTGTGTCTTCTTTGCCCCCCAGCTTGGCTCTACCCCAGACCTTAATTACTGGTCTTCCATGTACACAGTGTGGGCTCTCCTCTCCAAAAATTGTGGATCACGACCTACCTACCCAGGAAGACCTGATAAAGCTGGACACGGCAAAGTTCACCTAAGGGCAAACAAAAAAGCCGAAAATCGTTTCACCATTAGCCCTCTGAAGGCCAAGTGAGCTGATATTCATAGGCATCACCATAGAGTGGGACAGGAATAACATGGTTCCTCACAAATGTACCTAGTGGAGATAGGTACCACAGGGCAGAAGGGGCAGCAGAAAATTCCCATCCTAGAAAGCAAAACAAGAATAAAACCAAGACAGGCTGCTCTTCTGCAGGAACAAACTCATTTTATGATCATGGTACCACGTTGGATGGCATCACCTGAAATAATACGTCTAGGAACGTAGGTACATGATTAGAAAGGGACAGATAAAGATATTGCTGGGTTGCCTTCCTTTTCTGATAACGGTGTTGGCACGAGGCCTGTCGAAGGGCTATTTATGGAAGACCGTGTCCTTAAAACGAAAACTTATTCAAGGCCAATATTTAGCACTTTTCATGCTAAAGTTTAGTAGTAGCAGCAGTAGTTCAGCATAGGAAGAAGGCTTTAACACCCATTAAACTGAGGACACAACGTTAACGCTTTTTACAGTTTTGCTATCGTCTGCTTGCCTGACCATAAATCCATGCAAGGTCACAGCGTAACGGAGCACCACCATGGTTTCTGCTGAGAGTAGCCAAGACTGGACTAGAAAGACAAACATGTGGAAATGCCACATCTCATCTCTGCCTTCCCCTTTACAAAGCCTAAATAAAGACAGCAGCTTTGCACAGTTCAAAGTATTATCTGAGAGGAAAGGTAAGAGACGTGGAAGGGGATGAGGGCTAGAAAGGAGAGAACAAGGTCCTCCAAGCGAGTTGCTCCAATAAGGTGTTTAAAACAGCACTGAGTGCCACAGAAGGTAGGATAAAAACATGCAATTTCGGTACAGCATCCAAAAAGCTGCACCTAGGAGTCCTGGTGGACAACAGGATGCCCAACGCTGGGCTGCTTCTATGGGATGGAGCGACCTGCCCTACCTCCAGCTTCCTCCTGCCCTGGATACTCTTCCAAGGAACTGTAAGAGAGCAACATAAACCAAATAAACCAATCTCACACTGTTACACATGGCTGCAAACTGCTGAGGGCCAGGAGAGAAGCCAGTAGGACATGCCTCCAAAGAAGCACAGCTTCCTTAGGGTTTCGCTATTACACTTTGGTTTGGAGAAATGACTCCAAGTCACTGCTCCAGATGTCATTCATGCAGTGCTCATGGTCAAAGCTGTCCCGTAGAGGACAGGCACGCACTCACCATGCTCTCCTAGCTCAGACTTGATTCTTCTTGATCCACTAGATGCAGTGGCCTAAAGGCCAAGTGTCTCAGCTCTGGGTAGAACAAACCTGGGCATGTGTATATATATATGTACATGCACACATACAGAGGTGAAACCATGCACGCTCCTGGCAGTCCCTGTGAAGCAGAGATGGAGCTGAGAGGACCAAGAAGAAGGGCAGGTTCACTGAATGATTGAGGGCTAGGTCCTAGGTCTCCCAGAGTCCCTGCTCCCCAAGGGCGACACTAAACCAAAAGACTTTGTTTGGTCTTCTACTGGAAGAGGTTTCTCCTTTGATGCACCGTTGACAGTACACCTCAAGAAGTGCTTTGATGGGAAGTGCCCGTGGATCCCCAGCTCTCATTCCAAAAGTGCACCTGCTTTTCCAGAGCCCTGAGCAAGGAAAGGGGCTGTCCCCTCCTTTTGCCTCTAGGCAAACCTCAGCACCAGAAAGGAGCACCCACAGAGCGTGGCTCACCGCCCCCGGCTGCATTCACGGCTACTGTTTGTGCCAAAGAAAAACAGGGGAGTGACGGCATGCGTTTGGACCTGATTGTCAGAAAAAATGGAGGGATTAAAGCAAGCATTTGCTGGTCCTCCAGCTGCACTTTGGTTTGTTGCTGCTCTCTGAAATTTCAATGGGCTGGTCCGAAGAGCTATTCTGTAGCATCACATTAATAAAGTGATTTTTGTCTTTAGTAAGTTATTTTCAGATTAGAGAGACTAACGTCCTCCACTTGGGGTGGGAAGAGGGTATTTATAACAACAGGGATTTCTCATGCAGGTCAGTGCCTCCTCTCAGCAGAGCACACCCCCGAGGCAGAGCGTGGGTCCCTGGGACGCAGTGAACTGCCCAGACCTCCGACCACGCCATCTGGAAGGACAATGTGGGTGGGAAAGCAAAGATGCTCTCAACCATGAGCGACACGCCATGCCGTACAAAGCTCAGAGATTTTCTCTAAACTACACTCCCACACTACACCGGGATTTCAGCCTACTCTATTTTCCTCTAAACAATCTTTGTCATAAAACAAACCACTTAAAACATTCCAATAATCAGAACCAACTCTGAGAAGTAGTATGCCTTTCTGGACAAATACAGCATTTTAATTATTGACAAATCCTTTCATTTTCCCTTTTCTTTCTTTTAAATGCAAGAAGTTCAGAAGAATTTCACCTGCTTAGCTGCAAATAATACTCAAACAACCTTGTGCTTCTGCAATAAAGCAAGGAAACCAACATCACAGGATGCCTTCCTCCCTCAGGTTCCTCTGTTTTGCGTGGAAAAAGAAGAATATTAGCAAACAGGAGATGGCTAGTGCCAGCCTGTGGGCTCTCCACTGTGGGCCAGCAAGTGGCACAGGGTGCACAAGGGCTAGGATGTGCAGGGATGTGCAGGCAGGGAAGGACCATGCTGCTTGCTCCACGGACAGGCAGCAAGCGATTGGAACCCTGCAGGCTAGGTACATCTTACCATCACGTGCAAGCTGGGGCCTAGAAGAAGTCATCGTTCCCAATCTGCTCGTGCTTGATTCAGCCAGAAGAACAACATCGACCTTTTCTATTTCTTTTAGGAGCCTGGTGGGCTGGAAGCTGAAGTGGTTGCCGGGACCTTCAGCAGGGCCGATATATTTGTCAGATTCCTTCTGCAGTAGGTCCAAAATGGTGACAGAATTCAGAGAAACCATTGGTCAGGGCAGCTCTCCAAGCAGCAAATGCACCAGACTGCCTGTTTACACCACATGTGGGCAAGTACGAGGAGAAAGGTCTCCTTTTTGTTGCATTCCTTTACTCCTTGAGGGAAGTCACTGCAGCAAAAGGATGGACAAGCCATGGTCTAATGATGCTGATCTAAAAACTTCTCCTTGGACCTTTCCTGACAGTTCTTAACTGTGTGGGCTGTTAAGGGCCAGGACAGCTTTCTTTTCTGTATCACAAGCCCTAAGACACAGTACTTGACCTATAACCAGTTCTCCTTGTTCTGTCATGACCTGTGCAGAAGGCAAGAGACATTGCTGGGATGGGAGGTTTTCAAGTAGGATAATTGTTCTTCCCTGGTCCCTAGAAAAAAGGAGCTGAAAGAGGGGTCCGTGACACTTTCTACTCGCCATTTCTCCCCAAGTACATGCTCCACGCACGCATGTGCTCATTTACTATTTAGGCAGGAAATTCAGAGACAGACACATGCCAAAGATGTCTTTGTAAGCATTCAGTCCGGCGTTCAAATGCAGTCCAGTTTTAGAAATAGTGGAAACTCACAGGCAGAGATGTTACCCCACAGCTCTGCAGTGAAAACACGTCTAGGACCACAGGAATCCTTCGCCTCCTTAAAATCTTCATGCCCTTCAACATCCTTCTGATCTTCACCTCCTCAGTGTAGCCAGTGGTGATAACAGAGGTAAAGGAAAAGGCAGGATCCAGAGCCTCAGCAACGCTTCACAAAACAGTGAGGGTGGCTGCAGCAGCCATGGGCCAAGTAGCCCCAGGAATCGAGCCAAAAAGACCAAAAGCCACCCACCCATTGCTCTTGATGGACGCAGGTCTTCTTTTGCACAATCAACCACAGTGGTTTGGCAAATGCCAGAGGGTTGAGAAGTGCTAACAAAAGAAGGACAAAATGACATTAACAGCACACTTCTGATAACATCAGCTTTGTCCAAAATCCCACCTCTGCTGACAGATCTGGCAGGAGAAAGGCTTAAAGACCAGCAGCCAGCCCAGGGCAAGGGAACTGAGCAGCAGAAAAGGCAGAGATCCCTCCAGAGTGGGCAGGAGGGTGGAAGGAGGACGACTCTCTTGAGAAAGGTTCACTTTATCCACAGCAGGAGCAAAACCACAAGGAGATCTGAGCCTGCTTCACAGCCCCCGTAGGTCCTACAGACACAGCCGCTTTCACACGTATGACTTCGGAGTACATCTTTTACAAGTACTTCAAAAGAAATGAGCTGTTTTTCTCACCTTGGGGTCAGGTTTAAACAGACGCAGGGGAACGTTTCCAGTTCAGGTTTCCCAGCAAGCTGAATGTACGTTGGCCAGGTGAGTCTAGCAGGTGTCCAGTTTGGCAAAACTTCTCCTGATTTTAACAACAACTAACTGAAACGCTATGGCTTTCATTAGAAATCCTGATTAGCTGTCAAGTCCAAACGAACGTGAGGAATCCTCAGCCTACTTCCAAGCAGGAGTAAGTGGAAAACCTAGTGTCCAGCCCTGCAACAGGGCTTAAAAAATACCAAAGCCAAACAAAAAATCCTATGTAAGCAGGAGGAAAAGAATGTCAAAAAGTTAAATAATTCTCTTCAGTCTTTCACAAATCTTAACGATGGTGGTCATGTCAGCTTTCAAATTAAGAGATTGTTTTAATATATGCACTGCTCAAATTCAAAAAAGCAGGGAATGCCATGAACAACCTCGCTCCTGGAGAGAAAATGAGAACACCATATTCCTTAGAAATGAGAACACCATATTCCTTAGAAATGAAAACCTGAAGAGCTATGTTAAAAATGACTTCAGCAGCTCCAAGAAGGCTGTTGACAAAGATTCTTGGGGTTATCAAAACACGCTACAAAAGATTGCCCCAACCCAGGCTCAAATTCTGAAATGATTCTCCAGAGATTTTCCTTACAGGGTCCCAGTACAGCACATAACAAAGCTTCATTAAATTTGGAAGACATCAACCTTTATTTGTGGGCACAAAAGGTAATTTCTACTTTCCCCTGTCAACAGCTGTCGACAAAACGCATACACTAAAGGAAACATATATATAATAAAGGAATCTACACAAAAGAGGAAACAAAAATCCTTGTGTTAATCCAGTTATTTAACAGCAAAACATCAGCAGCACCAACCGAACTGTTCTTAAGTCAGTTAAAAAACCGAAGAGTCTCAAAGCATTTAGATAGAGGGAACTGAGTGAAATGCATCCCTCAGCCAGGCTAAAAACAGGATTCAAGCAATTAGTAACTGCACCAGCCAGCAGTCTGACAGGAAAACAATTTCATGCAGGAACGAAACGGCCAAGAAACAGGAACATAATTCAGTAAAACAAATCAGAGGGGGTAGGATTTCAGTGGAGAGGATGCATTAGAAGCACGTTTTACAAGCCCTGACTGTTTCCCATGCTGAACATCTTCAAGCACTCAAGACATCATTCGGGCACACATCTCCTTCTACCAAAGCCAGCACGGCCAGTTCAGCAGGTCGCTCTCACAACATTCACACTCGAGTTGTAGACTAGCAAGTTATCTCTAAATTTGCGCAGAGGGATAACCCGTGACTACATCATGATGCTTTAAATAAGAGTAAAGAAAGGCAGTATTTTTAAAAGCCATTGCAGTGGGCATTTATTCTTCCTGAATGGTTTCTCAACGTGCAGGACACGCTGCCAACTCTGAAAATGCATCCTTGAAGAAATAATCGTTTAAACTGCCCTCCCGCAGCCCCCTAAGTCACCCTACCCCTAACGATGATGGTGGTCACATTCCAGCCCCAGTAATCAGAACTATATTGTGATGGACTCTGTTATTTGAGCTGAAAATATTTAAGCAAATTTAGTAAAATTTGCCTACACGATAAGGCAGTTTTAAATTACAAACACACAGCCAAAAATTTTGCCTGGTGCCAAAAAATCCAAAAAGCTCACCCATAATAAAGAACTTTATTTAGGATGGGCTCCAGCTTTCCCTGCCTCTTGTTTACACCAGGCTGTTCAGGAGCCTTTCTTCTCCAAGCAACTTAACATTCTTGGCAATGGGATTTCTGCAGGATATCGCTGTACCAGAGACTGAAGTGCTGTTGCGTTGAAATGAAAATAAAACAACAAAAAAAAAGTCTCCCCTGAACCTTGCAAGTGAACTTGTATGTATCACAGACCAGTCCCCAAAAGATTAATGCTGGTGCCCAAAAAGAACAAGCATCAGCATTCTGGAAAAAAAAACAAAATCAGCTCAACATCTTCCTGTTTTAAAACAACAATGACTTTGGTTGCTTCCATTTTTAATAATGTGATCAGACACATTTATCATCCTCAATTCACCCTGCGTGACAGGGCTTTTATTCAGCTAGAGTCGTATTGAGAACTCAGTTTGGGAAGCAGCAAAGGGCTGAGATGTGCAGACGCTTTCCTTCTCCTGCAGAAATCCCTTTCTGTAACACCGAGACCGAGAAGGGTGACTGCTCCTCAAACTCCATCTCCGAAGTCAGGTCCCCTGAAGTAATGAGCAAGGGAGGTTTTGGAGGACGTCAAAGCCCCTTTATGCTGGGGGGATGCTAGCACACCAGAAATGGATCACCTGATTTTGCAAGGTATAGGAAAGAGCTAAAAACCTCATGGAATGATGCTGTCCGCAGGCCCTAAGGGATAGGTACGATGCCAAGGAATGCTTCCCTGCATGGAAACACTGTGATTTCCCAGAGAAGCCTGAAAGCCTTCAGCAGAGAAGCAAATGGCAGCAATGGCTGCTAGCAGCCCAAGCATGCATTTCTCCTTTCCAGGCAGAGGTGTACGCCAAGCACATCTTTGTGCTTCACTGCCTCTAGAGCTGAAGGAAGTCTCCTTTGAGGGCAGTCCTCCAACAGCACTCACCTTCCCTACAAACGGCAAAGTCCCAAAGCCCAGACAGCATCACTTCAGCTGTCCTGCGCACTGACGACACAGCAGCATCTACTGCACCTAATGGGGTGTTTGGTCTTTCATTAGCTAGAAGCAGAGATTAGAGGATGCCCTACCATTCAGCAAATCCAGTTCTCTAAGCTCTGCTTTTGGAGTCCTCCAGAAAGGGTGCAGTCAAAACTACCACCACCAAAGGTACAGGGTGTGCCCAGAAAAAAAACCATATCCTGGAGAGGGCTTGCTAATTTTTGGTTGACTTCTTGTGCAGCTGAAGTGTTTGGCACTTGTCACCCAACCCATCATGCCCAGTGAGGGGGAAGACAGTCTACTGCACAGCAGATAGGCATCCATCCACACATCCAACCAGCAGGCCAGGTGCTACAGTCCAGAACTAGAAGTTCCCAGAATGGTTTTTAATGTGCAGAGCTGGGAGGCAGGAGGCACAAGGCAGCAGTATGGAGGTGTATTTTTTTCTCATCAGATGGCAAAAGAAGGAAAAAACCCAAGCTTACAAAGGTAAGGAGAACTGTGTTACACCTTGCACTGCACCTAAGATCTGCTCTATTTCTAACTATTAGAAGTGCCACGAGAACACCTACATCCCTCCCAGAAGGAAAATGAGGGGCTGCCACCTGTTGGGAACTGATCTAGGGCAGCCAATTTGAGCAAAGACTGTAGCAAATCCACAGGGAGATTTGGTTAACACACTGTCATCATTCCTTATCACAAGGACAACACACTTTTTGACTACTGGTGCTCATCCCCCCCCATTTGAAGATCAACAAAACATACCTGAGAAATAGCTAGGCAGCACCTGCAGAAGGTGCAAAGTTCAATCATACCCCTGCTTTCCTCTTACCTCCACTCCATCTTTTCAGAAAAGTTTTTTTTTCCTATTCTGACGGGATTCCCAACACATAGCACTGTTTGCTACATCCATGCGAGCAGCATTGCTCCCGAAATCAGGATTAGCTCCTTGAAGCTCAGCAATTCCCTGGAGGAAGCAGCCAAGGATCACGAGCTGGCCAGGTTAGAAGCTGAGGCTGTGTTGTCTTAGGCATGTGATACGGAGCTGAGGACCACAGCCAACCAAAACAACCTGGTTTACATAATATGTAGTTGAGAAACAACTGACCTGCTTAGCCATCACACAGGGAAAAACCTAACTGAGAAATAACTGTCTAGGTGCGAACCAAAAGCCTTGCAGGAAAGTCCTGATGCTTTGACTGGCAGAAACATTTTTATTTATTTTAAGTATAAACTTGTGTATAAAATGCAAATCCCAGAAGAAATGAACTTTTTTTGGTACTTTTCTCACTCAGCAAAACACACTTCGACTTCAGACACCCAGATCTTTGTATTAGCTTTGACTTTGTGAAAACATCTCACAAGCTTAAGACACACAGCTCTGCTGTCCCCTGACTGCAGTTCTGCAAGTTTGCACCCCCAAAGCAACTCCAGCCTCCCCCTAACACTGCGTGTACAGTGACATGAAGGGGGAGCAGGATGGAGTGGGTGCTTGTTAAATAAATCACCCCACGAAATACAGCTTTTTGGTAACATACCTTTTTTTTAAAACAAAAAAAAAAAAAATTAAAAAAAATAAGAGGACCGAGCGGCACAGCAAAGACAGTAGGCAACAGAGAAAATCAACGTGAGCACTACCTGTTTTTCTGAGTGGGAAGTCATCTTTGGAATCATACATCCCCAGTACAGGGTGATTGTAGGTGCCGGATACACCACTTTGGGGTGGGGAGCTCTGGTCCAGAGAGCTGTGTTGTGTCTTCCTGCACAGAAGGAAAGAGAAAGAGAAGGGAGAAGCTTTACACCAGTGACGCACAAAGAGAACAGCAGCCCGTCTGTTTTCTTAGTGGAGAGCAGTGCAAAGGAGAAGATCTTGGTACTAGCTTTCTCCTTCTAGGCACTCGTGGAAAAGAAACTGAAGTTTAATATACAAGGAGGTAAGTAAACATACACTTAACTTTTAGTATAAGAATGAACCTGTTGAGCATAACTCAATTCACGAAGGTATTTAACCATGAATATAATTTTAAGTGTGTACTTGGGCTGGGTTTTGGTAAGTCATATCCCTGAAGCTAAGCATGGGTGTTGTTACCCCCCTCACTCCCCGAATGAACAATTTCCCTTCATTGAGTAAAACCAGTCAGAGTAGACAAAGACTAAGGATGAAACAAAACTGAAGTATGAGGACATTAGATGGCACATGTTTAAGTTGGCTAACAGCAGCCATGCTGCACAGGTGGCCTTCTGCTTCACCGCCTCCCAACCCAAGCAGAGATAGGGCCAAAGTACTCAACACCTTTGCAGATTAACTTCTCGAAGCTGATAATTTATAGCTTTGTTTGAGCAGGCTGCTGGAAGTAAATTATGGTCTGTTTGCTAAGGATATTAAATAATGAATGAGTTTTCTAAGCCTCCTACTAGTTTGTTGGCTGCATCTTTTCTACTTAATGACTTGTGCCCAGCTTTGCCATTTCCCAGGAGCTCCGACAACCCCGTCCAGTACAGACTTCAAGAAGTCTCCGGACTGTGCCTGTTAGAGTAGCTATATCAACAGAGTAACTCATTTAGCAATACAGGTGACAGCCACATTGCTATCAAACAATCTTACATTTTAAGTTTAAACAAACGGAATTTAAACCCCATATTACTTCTTAAAAATACTAAAGAACATGGGACAACAGAAGCGAGCACAAGTGAAGATTTGAAATTTTACATTGCTTAATAACTAGGCGTTCTTGGAGACCTTGGTTAAAAATGTTCTTCTAGAAAAGGTTCTTTAAGGAAATAAAATGGGCCACTCCCATTTGAAAATTTAACCAATCTATCCAATTCCTTGAGCGGTATGTTCTGAAAGCACAAAGCAGAAGTAGGCTGTTTGGTAAGACACATAGCATCAAGTCCACTACAAGCTACACCCTTCAAAAAATAAGGGGCTAATGAAACATCAGGAAACTGCATCGATTTTCTATGTGATTTTGTTACAAAAAGCTCTGAGAAGTTTATTTGGACATCTACATCAAAGTTTTCTGTACCCACAGTTCTTACCAAGCAGTGTGACTCACTGTGGTTTCCTAATCCTCCCCCCTTTATATTCCAAACTTCTCTCCACATACAGGCATAATCATTTTCCAGGTTCTTACACATTTGTTTATTCATTAGCATTCACGCACACCATGTACTCTTTTACATTAAGTGCCCACACGCATGCACAGTTTAATCATCACCTGAAATCAAAATGGAACCAAACTGAAAAATATCTGAATCCCTCCGGAAAACAGAAGTCACTTTCTCTGCCGGGATCAGCTCATGCCACAGGAAGGCAGCACAGAGAGATGTTTCATGGACGGGAAGCCCGGACGCGGCAAGCCAAGAGCCCTCAAATCCACCATGTCACACAACGACATTTTTTGCTCTTGCCTAAACAAGCAATAGACTTTTTCTTTTTTTTTTTTTTTTTAATCATGACTTAAGCTGCACAATCGTGTATATTGAAGCTATTTTCATCACTTTGTTAGAGAACGCGCAGGAACTCAAAGGGGCTGTTTAGATGCGCTTTGGGGTTGCTGAATGACAGATATTTAACTCTGCGAACGGGAATATATTCCACTGCCTGAGAACTGGGATCCACCACCCTCTGCTGCTTGGAGCACAATGCACTGCTCTGCATGCCCGCTCAGGAATTTCAGAGGTTGAAAAAGGCATGAAATTATATACTATATCGAGTTTTCAGGCATTCCTGAAAGTGCATACCTTCACATAACACATCCCCTGTTCTTTGAGCTCTGAGGTCCTTCAAAAACCCATGTGCACAGCAAAGCATCCACGATACTTCAAACGTATTCAGGCAACATAACCTGAATATCTATTCAAACATACGTATCTGTGCTAGAATGTTTTGTGTACAAAGACCGCAGACACCTATGTACATACATACATACATACATCCCAACACACAGCGAGACCTGGACAGGCTGGAGAGTTGGGCAGAGAGGAACCTGATGAACTTCAACCAGGGCAAGTGTAGGGTGCTGCACCTGGGGAGGAATAACCCCCTGCACCAGGACAGGTTGGGGGTGACCTGCTGGAGAGCAGCTCTGAGGAGAAAGACCTAGGAGTCCTGGTGGACAACAGGATGACCATGAGCCAACAATGTGCCCTGGTGGCCAAGAAGGCCAATGGCATCCTGGGGTGCATCAGGAAGAGTGACCAGCAGGTCGAGAGAGCTTATCCTCCCCCTCTGCTCTGCCCTGGTGAGGCCCCATCTGGAGCACTGGGTCCAGTTCTGGGCTCCCCAGTTCAAAAAGGACAGGGAACTGCTGCAGAGGGGACAGCAGAGGGCTACAAAGATGATAAGGGGCCTGGAGCATCTCTCTTATGAGGAGAGGCTGAGGGACTTGGGTCTTTTTAGTCTGGAGAAGAGAAGACTGAGGGGGGATCTGATCAATGCTTATAAATACTCAAAGGGAGGGTGTCAAGAGGATGAGGCCAGTCTGTTTTCAGTGGTGCCCAGTGACAGGACAAGAGGAAATGGGCACAAACTTGTACATAAGAAGTTCCACCTAAAGATGAGGAGGAACTTCTTTCCTTTGAAGGTGGCAGAGCCCTGGAAGAGGCTGCCCAGGGAGGTGGTGGAGTCTCCTTCTCTGGAGACATTCAAACCCGCCTGGACACGTTCCTGTGCGACCTGCTCTGGGTGGACCTGCTTTGGCAGGGGGTTGGACTAGATGATCTCCAGAGGTCCCTTCCACCCCCATAGCATTCTGTGATTCTGTGACTGGAATAATTTGGTGCATAATCATATCTCTCTACCCCCTTACCATGCAAATACTCAGTTAAACTCCCTTTCATGATTGCTACCACACTGAGTGGCTACTTCCCAAGTGCATTCTTTACAACTTCCAAGGGAAATAATAGCCCTGTTTGCTAAGCCCGACATGCTCTGTCTGTGCTCCTTCTAAGCCACCCTCGCTTATGTTAAGTATCCTGAAGAGCAAAACCTCCTGGGAGCAGGGCTGTCCAGCGGGTTCAGAATCCACAGGAGGGACAGTCTGACAATGAAATTTAAGAGAACTTCTTCTGTTGTAGCCTATCATCAACGTAATCTTAAAATTATAGTCCACAAAGCTATTTTAAACAATTACATACAGACTGGAGCCGTATATATTAAACAGAGTTTACAAAGTGGCTTGAACAGCATAGAGCTGAAGACAGAGCAAGACCTCTGTGAAAGCCTCCAAGACACATCACTGAGCATTACCAAATTCCTTTCTTTTGTTTAGTGGATCCTTTGGACTATGATTATATTCTGCAAAACCTCTAAAATTGCTCACCCTTTTCATCCCAAGGGTTGATCCGCACGTGTGCATGCGACCATGCCCTTTAACATCAGTGAGTAATTAGAGAAGATTCACTGAGTATAAACACTCAGTGCTGCACCAGCAACCGACAGCGTTCAAACAGATACAAGATACCGATGGCAAAAGCACTTGGGCATTTCAGTGGAGAAAGGGCCTGGGGAAGGACAGCTATTCCACATGTCAGTGGGACATATTTCATATCACTGCCATTCATGCAGAACTCTAGTGGTGTTCAAAACCCTTGGGAGATGTGTTTTTTCCGAGTAATGCTTTCAATTTTTTAAAAAAAAATAAATTCACTGACCTTAATAAGACCAAAGGAAGTGCTTAAAAGCAGGTGTGTCATTTAAATGACTCTTTCAGCAGCTGTTACCACTTAATTGACTTGCCTGCTAACTGTGGGAGCATCGAGTCTATCTACTGTAGGAGCATCGAGTCTATCTTCTGTAAGCCTCGTTTGCGCGTGTTAAAGTCAAACACCATCCAATTGAATCGCATTAGAAATACATGCTTACATAAATATCTCTATAACTGAACTGGTAACCTGTAAGATGCCATATAAATAAATACGTAATTAAAGATTTTCTCTTTTTTTTTTTTTAAATATTTTTAAAATAGAATGGAAACAAAAAATCTTCCACTTCTGCCTTAACAACTGAAGGGTGCATTTAAAAATCCTCCATTGGAAGATAAGACACCACAGTTGCACAGCCCTGCTGCCCATCTGCCCTCCTCGAAGGCTGAGCAGAACCAGCTCATGCCTTCCTGCAACTTATCACCGAGACAGACCCTCCAAAAGATCTGTGAGGCCTTGGAGGCCTTCTTCATGTTAGAAACCAAAACACTGATCCTCTCCCCACCACAAAACAGATGGAGGGATGAGGAGATGGCAAGCCTGTTAAATCCATAAGAAAAAGGATGGCCCCTTGTGCAACAGTTTGTATGTTTTCTCTACCTGTTGGCATCCCTGGAGCATCACAGAAGATATTTTGATTAACATATGTCACAATAAACCTAAACAATATATTGGTGCTCAGAAAGTTCTCAAAATCAGCTTATAACAAAGGGGGAAACATACCGAAACCTTAAAACGTGACTTGGCTAAATAACCTCCTGCGTTCCCCCTGGCCCTGTAACACATAGGGATATTACAGACCTTTGCTCTTCAAATTCATCTCTGAATGCTGGATTCTTGGTGAAATAGCAGTTAACTGAAAACTGTGCAAAACATAAGGAATTCAGATCCCTCCCAAATTTATTTTTCTCTTTTCTAAATTCACCGCTGATGGCAATTCTATGCCAGGTTTCTCTACAGCCAGAGGATCAAAAGTTTTGGAAGAAAGTACTTATTTACTATCCGTAATTCTAATTGACTTTATACCACTTTTGCATTAACAGGTATTTAACCAACTGGGAAAAAAAATTGAGAACTTAGTGGCTGTGAGAGATTTCAACTGCCTTTAATAAAATCCCCAAATTTCTTGATGAGTCTCAATTAAGAAGAGTGGAAAATCAGCTATCTAAGTTGATAAAAACTGATTCTAAAAAATCTAAAAAAATTCTAAAAAAGCAGTTATCTAAACTGATCTAAAACTCAGTTGTCTTGACTGAAATCCAGTTTCTCCTATTTCTTATACTATCCTTGATACTGACCTAGTGGGCCTTAAATATTATCTTTGCATAAACTAACAATATTTCACTACTTTACCCAGTGCCATAACCAGACAATTTTCAAGTCTCAGCTTAGATTTTTCAGAGATGTATTAAAACTGCTCAATCTCACCCTACTGGAATAATGTTTGCATTTTTCTGCCAACTATACTTGTACTGGCTTATGAGCCAGTAATGAGCCAGCTACGGCTGGGATCTCTTTCAAATTTAATTTCAGCTTAGTTTCTTGAATTTGGAAACACCTTCTGGCTATAACCTCATCATCCCTGTACACATGTTAATTTCTTAAGACTTGAAATACTGTCAGACACTCAGCTTGAACACAAATTTCACAAGGTATTCCCAAAATTATAATAGTGGAACTTTTCAAACAATCTCAAATTTTGGGATTTTCTTTTATACAACGAAGGTGTGAAGTTCTGGAACTGAAACGTGTGCCTTGTTAATAATGCCCTCGTTTATATTTGCTATTTGATGCATGTGAACTAATCAAAGAAGTCACTCTCTGTTTCCATGTCATTATAACATCAGCTTTTACCTTCTCCCCCACATGACACTTGGGTTTCCTTGAGACCAACAGCTGAAAATTTTCAGTTGAAACTGTAGATGTTGGGGCAATTGCAATTAGAAGTGCAGACAGGATGCACTTGATGCTTCCAGCAGTTTACAGAGAAGAGCCTTGTAAACAAAACTTCCAGCTTTGAAAGACGAAGACAAGCAGTAAGCATTAAAGGCTTTAAACGTAACCCTGGCACAATTATCCCGAGTTGCAATTTACTAATCTTAAAAAAATAATTTCCCCATTTTACTAAAGTTCAAGTTTTATTAACACCTGGCAGGACAAAACCCTGGGTGAAAAGCTACAGAACTTATAGAGGTTGGTCTTGATGGTAGAACTCACGAGTTTGAATAATCCTGAGTTAAAAATGACAGCAAAGATCTCTATTCACAAAAACACTGTGACCATCACAGAAGATATGCAAATTATTCACACTGAAACCCTCTGAAAAATGCATTTTGGTAACGTACAGCAAAGTCAACCCCTGGTTCTATCACTGCTCCGGTGCAATCAGTAAACATATCAAGTCTATTCCCCACATCTCCAGCAACTTTAAAAAGTAAAGGTGGCACCGGCTGAATCGTAGAGATAAGCCCAGCACCACTTACCCATACCAGAAGCGAGGATCGCTGGATATACAGTGGTTGAGATTCCGGTGTGCCAATGCCTTCTTCTTATTTAAGACAAATTCTTGTAATTTCATCTTTACTTCTGTGCTTGCCACGGCACCTGAAATGTCAGAAATAAAAAGGCTGTTTAATCAATTCACATACTTTAAAGAATTTAAACTTCTAAAGAGATTCAGAATTAAATCTTTGATTTCCAGTCCAAAAGAAAAAATTTTCTTTCAAAGAGAAAAGAACAAAGTATCTCCAGTAAGGAGCTCTCTTTTTTTTTTTCTCTTTTTTTTCTTTAGCTTTGCATATAATCACAACTTATGTTTGAAAACAGAGATTTAATCAGAGATTTATCATTTCACTATGAAAGATTTCTGAAGAGGATTTTTACACTTGAATAAAAGTACACTTAGAATTAGGTATTCCAGCTTTCTTTTAATCAAAGGTATTTAAGAAAAAGGGTTTTGTGTACACTCACGTTTTTAAATGTCACATCTGCAAGCAGAGGGGGAATGAGACGAATGTCTCATATGTAGATTTTGTCTTGGAAACTCTTGTAAATAGGGACCTTTGTTCAAAAGTATCTGTGTACAGTAAGACCTGCATAATATTCCAATTCATTTACAAGTGTGCAATCTATTTCTTCAAATAGAAAATCTAACATTTAAAGACGAAAGTTAGTGATTTTGTAGCACAGAGTTAAAATGTCAACTGTGTAATTTCTAGTCATTACTTCCTCCACAACAGAGACCAGTACATTTTACAGCAATGACGGATTAAAATTATCATTCAGTTGAGAGAACAGACCCACAGGCAGAGTTCCTGATGGAGTAATGCACAGAAAGTTTGGTAAGCAGAACATGTGGAAAATGATGGTTCATCTATACCGTGGCGTAAAACAAGAATTCCAAAGGAAAATATTTGGGCTACAAGAAGATGAAAAGGCCAGGAAAACTCTCTGCTCCACTGGGAATAAAAACTTAAAACATGACAGGGTGATCTTTTGTTTCCTGGATCCTACTCAACAATGACATTTGACAGACGGGGAAACCAGTTTTTGTACCTCTACACGATAAGAAAACTACACTATTTCTAGAGAGCACTGAAGACGTGATACTGTTCAACCACCAAAGCCGCACTGAAAAGCTTGAAAAGTCACTTCTTTGGAGCCCTGTGTTTCTCACTAGCTCTATAAATGCAGGTTCGGTGTGTACCCCAAAAGGAAGTTCAAGTGACAAGCTGGAAATGAATTCATACAAGTACAGCAAGCCACGTGGCTGGACCGAAATCGGTGACAAATTCGTGTCGAAAGACCTTCTCTCTCCAAAATGTGTCATCTTTTATCTATTAGCATCTTTAAAATAATCAAACATGGCTGTGTTCTGTAAGTTTTGGATAAATCTGGCATTATTTGGAAGACTTGAAGCTAAACATTTTTGGAGTTTGAGATTTACAAAAGTTCCCCAGGCATTTATTCCTTCTTAATACGAAGCCAAAAGGCCCCATATATGTTTAACAAGATAAAGATGTGTGGGCTTCCCCTTCCCTGGGCGATGCCAGAGCCACCGACCAAGCTGTCATGCAAGACCATTACTCAGCTCTTGACCTTTGAGTTGAAAGATCAGAAGGGAAAAACCCAAACAATGTAACTCCTCTTTAATATGCTATACTGGGTTATTTTGGACAGTCATACTGTTACAGGCAGAAGCACTGTACAATATCCAGTAAAGATGTCACAGAATCACACAGGGTTGGAAGGGGCCTCTGGAGATCATCTAGTCCAACCCCCTGCCAAAGCAGGTCCACCCAGAGCAGGTCCCACAGGAACGTGTCCAGGCGGGTTTGAATGTCTCCAGAGAAGGAGACTCCACCACCTCCCTGGGCAGCCTCTTCCAGGGCTCTGCCACTCTCACAGGAAAGAAGTTCCTCCTCATGTTTAGGTGGAGCCTCTTATGTACAGGTTTGTGCCCATTTCCTCTTGTCCTAACCCTGGGCACCACTGAAAACAGACTGGCCTCATCCTCTTGACACCCTCCCTTTGAGTATTTATAAGCATTGATCAGATCCCCCCTCAGCCTTCTCTTCTCCAGACTAAAAAGACCCAAGTCCCTCAGCCTCTCCTCATAAGAGAGATGCTCCAGGCCCCTCATCATCTTTGTGGCACTGAATGGGCACTGAATAGGTGATCCCTCTTCAGTACAAGAACCTGGAGGCATCAAAGAACACCAGCAGGGCCCGAGTCAAAAACAAAGAAGCTTCCTTCTTGAACTGGGGAGCCCAGAACTGGACCCAGTGCTCCAGATGGGGCCTCCCCAGGGCAGAGCAGAGGGGGAGGATGACCTCTCTCGACCTGCTGGTCACACTCTTCCTGATGCACCCCAGGATGCCATTGGCCTTCTTGGCCACAAGGGCACATTGTTGGCTCATGGTCATCCTGTTGTCCACCAGGACTTCCATGTCTTTCTCCTCAGAGCTGCTCTCCAGCAGGTCACCCCCAACCTGTACTGGTGCAGGGGGTTATTCCTCCCCAGGTGCAGCACCCTACCCTGTCAAAGAGGACTCCAAAGTCAGAAGGGGATAATCTGTCCTATACACGATAGTACAGACCATGCAGCGGTAATAGGACAAGAGCAGAAGTCAGACATCAAAAGCCCATATGTATGGAATAAGCATAGGCAGGAAGTAAGACACAGTCCCAATGGAAGTGAAAGGCATAGCAGAATAAAAGGAGGACAAAAGAGAAGAAATTGGAGAGCATGAGCTCAGGCAGCAGCCCTGGCTGGGGGAGCAGCTGTGCACGGTGGGGAAAACCAAGCTCTCAAGCACACTAGCTGGCCCTTTGGTTTCAGAGGGCTTGACTGCCTAAGAGGAGCAGGGAGCAAAGAGCAGATCAACTGATAAAGACTGCAAACAGGAGAGTCACAAGGAGCAAAGTACTACAGACAGGATGGCTCTAAAGAGCCAAAGGACTGAGCCAGGTTACTGCCGCACAGGCAAACCCTAGTTACAGAATCACATGGGGTTGGAAGGGGCCTCTGGAGATCATCTAGTCCAACCCCCTGCCAAAGCAGGTCCACCCAGAGCAGGTCCCACAGGAACGTGTCCAGGCGGGGTTTGAATGTCTCCAGAGAAGGAGACTCCACCACCTCCCTGGGCAGCCTCTTCCAGGGCTCTGCCACCCTCAAAGGAAAGAAGTTCCTCCTCATGTTCAGGTGGAACTTCTTCTATTCAAGTTTGCGCCCATTACATATTGTTACAGGATCCAATAGTACCTGGATATGGGATAAGGCAGGGGTAGTGGGGGGAGAATAAGGGAGGGCAGAAGCAGGACCAACCTCCAGCAGGAAGGAGGAGGCTGCACAACGCAAGAGCAGAGGAGTAGAACATATGGAAATAAACAGGAAAAAGACCCGCATGATAGTGTGGGCTGATCACAGCTGGCTACTTGTAGGAGAAAGTCCAAGACAAGCCATGTCCAAGGCTGCCCAAGCAGCAAGGGACTGAATGGTCCATGCCCACAAGGAGGAAGACAGACTACGCCTGTCTGTAAATGGAAACACCGATGCAAGGGGCTAGTTCCTGGTTCAATCCTGACAGTGGAAAGACAGGGCAACCAACTATCACTCCTTATCCTGCGCAAAAACCACCTTTCTTCCATATACATTTTCCTTCCTTTCGTGGAAGTCATGCTTTTGAACAAAAGCTTTATGAGAGCGGGTATCATAAGGTGCTCATGAGGAAAAGGTTAAGCCTCCTGAGATGAGAACACAAGGAGCTGGTATTTTGGTAATCCAAACCGATTTGTGATCTGCCTTCTAAAAGGTACAAAACAATATATTTTGGCTTACAGTGATGGAGGAAGAAGGGAGAATATACTCTACACCTATTACACACTCTTCATATTTCAGATCAGGACTAATTTAGATGTGTTGTGCTTAGCAAAATTTTCTCATGTGAGAAAAATAACTTAAGCATTCTTAAGAGCTGAGGTGCTATAATGATTGTACACTGTAGTACTTAAATAAAAGTAATTTAAAAATAAAACTGTAGCCATGGGAACAGGACCTTCAACTTAACATCCCCAAATTCTGGGTTTTTTTCTACACCTATGTGTTTCACCCAAAAGGTGCTTCGATAATTTTGCCATTCTACAGAGATTCAGGCATTTTTATTTACTTGCAAATTTCTTTAATGAGACTAGCCAGGTATCAGTTTTGCAGAGAGGTCTAGAAAGACATCGGTACAATATCAACAGCTGATGAGAACAGCAGGGTGAGGTGGAAATGCTTGTGGCTTTCACCCAGTTTGAACCGACTGCCTTTACTTCGGAAAATAGCACAAACCGGCCAGAGAACACCAGAAAGCATCACCCGTGGCAGCCAGCCGGGCAGCAAACCTGCGCTATCATCACCTTTACTCTCTCCCGAATGTTAAACTGCTTCTTTTAAATAGATTTGGATCCTTCGGTCTTTCTAGTATTTAAAATGAACAAAACCCAAAGCAAAACCACACAGACATGACGGACCTCTTACGAACTGGTTTGCGAAGATACCGATGTAGGTCTGTGCACGCCCTCACTGTGGCTGCAGCTTAAGCTCTGCCACTGCAAGGTGCACGTGAATGGAGGGGGGGATTCAACCTTCAGATATTTATTTTTTTTTTAACCTCCTAGACCCCAGTCCTCTCCTACTAGAAAAATTCTTCTTGGAGCTTTACGTTGTTCCTGGTCCCCAGACAGCATCCCATCTCCTGGTACTCTTCAGCCCTCTCCACTTCTTTTATCACAGGCTTTTTTATTTCATTTGAAATGAAGACTTAATGAGTTGATAGTACAACTTGGCGAGGTATTTTTCCTCCCATTCACTACTAAAAGAAAACCAAACAAGCAACCAAAGTGTTTTTGATAAGGGGATTTGTGAGGCCATAATCATTCTACTGAATCTCATGAAGTGCATAATGACATCAGGGAAAGCCAACCACAATCTGTAACCTCATGAAAGAAGTACTTTCTGAACGAAAACACTTTAAAGCTAAGAACTGAGAACTCGCCTACATCTTAAAAGAGTGAAATTAAGAAAAGTAAAAGAAAAAGAAATGCAGCGTGCATCTGGTGTATTTTATGGGCTTAATATTCTGACTCTATTGGGAATGCTGCCAAAAATACTTCAAAAACATGTTAAATCAAGTAAAGAGACGATACGCTTCCTTTTGAAAAACGCTGAAATGACATTTAGTAAGACAAAAATGAAGATAAAGCATAGAAATACGTTTCTCTCTCACCCTCAATACCTCCTAACAGTTTCCATAAGCTCCCCGTGCAGCTGAGCTCTGGCGAGAGGCTATCATGAACATTTCTCCAGCTTTATAAAGCCGCTTTAGGGCTCCCATTCATCTGCTCTACCTGTAATCACTAAAACAAGCAAGCTTTTGATACTTACTCTCTTTTCCTTTCTCTTTGTTTTTTAGCTGCTGAAGTTTCTGCTCTCGGTGCTGCTTCTCCAGCTCCTGCTCCTGTCGGTGTTGCTCCAACTTCCTCTGGTGCTCCAACAGCTCCTGCTGATGCTTCATTGCCAGCATCTCCTGTTGCTGCTGCGGTGAAGGGATGAGGGGAAAAAGAGCAAATTAACACCGTCAGATTTCTCAGAGCTAAACCAGAAGCTGCTATCAGATGACAATAATGTTGCTTAATTCATAGAAACGGGAAAAAACGGTGTTTTCTTCCTCTAGAGGCTCCTGCACCACAATCCACTTCCCGTAGCCCAGTTTCTAGGGCAGCAAAGCACTTACCCTAAGCCATAGGCACTGTGTGCTCCAGGCCTCAGGGCACAATCTGTCTACAGGCACAAGCATCCTATTCGGAAAGCACCTCATTTGAGAAAGTTGACAAAAAGCTTCTGCCCAGATAGCTGCTTCCCCGACCACTTTGTTGCTGCCAAAGAACGTGGCTGGGTCCCCGCTTCTGCTCCGTGAGCCCTCTGCTGCCACCGCTGCCCTGCCTGAGCCTGGTGCCCAGGTCCTGTGCTGAGCCAGCGCAAACTGCAACTCCAGGTAGACCTTCATTTTCTCTCCCTCGCCTGTTTTAAGTCAAGCGCCATTAGGACACCTTAATTGTGAATACTCACATGTTCGCCATGTACAAATCTTGAGATGAAGGAATATTGTTGAGCTCCCCAAGTGAGGCACTTGCAGCAAAATACACCATTATCAATGTGGATTTGGAAAGATCAGTTCCCTGGCGCATATGCTTTTTTGAATAAGCCTCAAATTATATGACTTTGTGCTTTGGTTTCTCCAAAAGTCCCACTCTCTGTCTCTATATATAGAAGAGTTCCCATGGACTGGGACAACTATATCTTTTTAACTTCATCAAATGCTGGTCCTTTCCCACATGCCATGCAAACCTCACACCCCAAGCTCAATGCAAAAGCACCAGCTGCCTTAGGGGCATGATCACCACCTGTTTCTGAGCCTAATTAAAAAAAGAATTGATTCATTATTAAAAAAGCCCCCAAAAATATCTCAAGGAAGAATCTACCCTGGACGCACATTCACAGGAAGATATGAGAGACAAGCTGCCTAACTAAGGTCAAGATTTGCAAAGCTTTCCTGAAATGGGATGTTCAAGACTTGAAGCACCAAAGGCTCCTGCCCTCATCCACTGTGGAAGTCCTCCCTTGGGTCTCCGCATCCCAGCACCTGGAAGATGTGCATGTACGTACCAACCTCCTGGGAAATTTGGGGTGGATCTTCCCAGCCCAGAGCCTCCTTTTTGAGTCCGGGGTGGGGTGGTGGTTCTGCCAGGGATCGGGGGCAACGGTTTAACCCGCCGGGCCCTGGGGCAGTACCTGTCAGTGCTCAGAGAACACCCTGCATCCTGACAGCCAGCCAGGAGCAAGCCAGGCTGTGGAAAAGCGGACGACAAATGACAAGTCTCAGCAGCTTGCAGCTTGGCTAGGTGTGAAAGGATCTCCATGGGGCTTGCAAAAGGTACCTTCCCCTGTTGCAGGGCTTCTCCTTTGAGTTCCACTAAAAATTGCTTTTTCTTAAAAAAAAAAAAAGCTAAAACTGAGATTTACCACCTCCCAACTTCATTTGCGTCCTTCTCCAGCAAGATACATGCTGAAGTGAACTTTTTGGGCTGCTCTGATTACCCTTGCAAACGCCCCTGAACACAGGAGCACGCCAGCTCCCCAGGACCCTGGTCGCCTTACGCACGCACCACAATCTTTACGTGTTGGCAGTTCATAAACTAGCAGATTGATTTTAAGCTGGCAGCCCTAACCTTCCAAACCTTTACTGCTCTGGCGACAGGTGAGACTTCTCACAAGCAAATAGCGATAGAACAAGAGAAAATGGCTTCAAGTTGCAACAGGGTAGGTTTAGGCTGGACATTAGGAAGAAGTTCTTCACAGTAAGAGTGGTCAGACACTGGAACAGGCTGCCCAGGGAGGTGGTTGTGTCACCATCCCTGGATGTGTTTAAGAGCCATTTAGATGTGGTGCTGGGGGATATGGTGTAGGGGAGAACTTTGTAGAGTAGGGTAGATGGTTGGACTCGATGATCCCAAGGGTCTTTTCCAACCTAGATGACTCTATGATTCTATGGTTCTCCAAGGCTGGACTTAATCATAGAATGGTTTGGGTTGGAAAGGACCTTAAAGAGCATCGAGTTCCAACCCCCTGCCCATGGCAGGGACACCTCCCACCAGACCAGGTTGCTCAAAGCCCCATCCAGCCTTGGTCTTTAATGGGCGGCTGAGCACCACCCACTGCTCCAGGTTCACCAAATCCAGTATGTGGAAAGGGATCAAGCCAAGCTATGGCTATTAAGACAGGGTACCTGCTCCCTTCCGAGAACATGTCTCACTCCATCCTTCTCCAAACCCTGACAGCATGTGTGTAAGCAAGACTCCACTCCCACCCCACATACACTGATATTTCCTTCTCCTTTTGCACATTTTTCTATTTATGCTTTTGACAATGTAATTTCTTATTTTAATTTGTGGTGTTGAACGTTTGTACTATCCAGTGTTTCAGCTGTGGATACGCTATATACAATACACATAAAATTATACAACTCCATACAAAGATGCAAGAGGTACTTTACAATCTGCCTGGCTATCTGCTGGAAAGTCTTGATGGAGGAGTCCCTGCTGCTGCCGATTCCAAGCAGGCAGACTGTTGTAAAACACCGAACCCCGGTTAGCAGAATTTACAGTGACTGCACCTATGTTTTCTTTCCTAATTCTATTGAATTTTATGTAAACAACAACATACCCAGACTCAAAAAACCTGCAAAAGTAAAAAGAAAAACAAAAAAACAACCCCAAAACAACAACAAAAAACCTAGAGAAAACTAGTTATTTTTGTTTTATAATTAAGCAGCAGCTTCCACTAACACATCTCCATTTGGAGAAAGAGTATCTTTTCAGACTTCCAACAAGTCCACCACATGGTGGGCTTTTATAACCTAGCCGTAGAAAGTATGCAAATGAACAATATTTAATGCACAATATGTTAAAACAGGTTTTGTTATTTTTATGAAATCAGGAGCCTTTTCTCTCCATCTGCAGTCTCCCAGGCTTTGCATGCTATGCTTCCTGCAATGGTTTACATACATTAGGATGCTTTAGAAGGAACTGTGCTTTCATTGACATCTGTAGTGAAATGTAAATGAAAAGACCAATTTGTATCTGGATGGCTTATAGAAGGTTCATTAGAGATGTATTGTTTCCACTGATTTTGACCCCAGTTTCCACAAAGCCTCTTCCTAATATAGTTTTCAAATCTTTTCAAAGTGGAAAAAATAAAAATGAAATAAGAAATAAATGAAGAAATCCCTCCAATCGTATCCATGAAAAGTGAAAAGAAATCACTTTGTTGGTGTTGGCTGTAGCCTCAGAAGACGACTAAAGAAAACCCATTGAGGTACTCTGTCTGAGCTGCAATGTCTTCTTACAGCAAAAGTATTTCTCCTCGCTCAGGGATGAAAACAAACCACACAGACAGTATTTGACAAGAAATGTTCGGTGCAGGCTCAGCCAAACGCAGGGGCACCGGTGATGCAGTGCCTTAATCAGGAGATACTGCCGCTCCAAAGACCTTGCTATAGGCAATCCCGCTTTGGCAGGGGAGTTGGACTAGATGATCTGTAGAAGGTCCCTTCCAACTCCAACAATTCCATGATTCCGTGATTCCGTGACCTCAGATCAGGACCTGGGGTGCTGGCCCGAGGTGAGGCTTGCATTGCTCCTCCTTGTCGCTACAATACCCACCTTGTTATAAAAGAGCCAATAACTATCACATTAAATCAGTTTTCTGCACAAAAAGACCCTTTTTAGCTTTAAAACTCACTTGATGCTAGACTGTGCCCCCATTTTATATTTTCGAGGGTTTAAAATTTAATTTTCTAATTTCAAAATGTTTTTTTTTTTGTGCTGATGCTTTGTGAAAAAAGACCCATAAGTAGCAAGAGAACCACTGACTAACAGGAAAGGCTGGAAATCTGACAACATACAAAAAGCTGTCCCATGCACAAAAAAACCCAAAACTTCAGAAAAATATGAGCTTCTGCTTCAGTTAAAGCAATTACTGAATTAAAATTAAAAAGCAATTATGACCTGGAGAGGCTGGAGAGTGACCTGGACAGGCTGGAGAGTTGGGCAGAGAGGAACCTGATGAACTTCAACCAGGGCAAGTGTAGGGTGCTGCACCTGGGGAGAAATAACCCCCTGCACCAGGACAGGTTGGGGCTGACCTGCTGGAGAGCAGCTCTGAGGAGAAAGACCTGGGAGTCCTGGCAGACAACAGGATGACCATGAGCCAACAATGTGCCCTTGTGGCCAATGAAGGCCAATGGCATCCTGGGGTGCATTAGGAAGAGTGTGACCAGCAGGTCGAGAGAGCTTATCCTCCCCCTCTACTCTGCCCTGGTGAGGCCCCATCTGGAGCACTGGGTCCAGTTCTGGGCTCCCCAGTTCAAGAAGGACAGGGAACTGCTGCAGAGGGCACAGCAAAGGGCTACAAAGATGATGAGGGGCCTGGAGCATCTCTCTTATGAGGAGAGGCTGAGGGACTTGGGTCTTTTTAGTCTGGAGAAGACAAGACTGAGGGGGGATCTGATCAATGCTTATAAATACTTAAAGGGAGGGTGTCAGGAGGATGGGGCCGGTCTTTTTTCAGTGGTGCCCAGTGACAGAACAAGAGGAAATGGGCACAAACTTGAATAGAAGAAGTTCCACCTAAAGATGAGGAGGAACTTCTTTCCTGTGAGGGTGGCAGAGCCCTGGAAGAGGCTGCCCAGGGAGGTGGTGGGGTGACCTGCTCTGGGTGGACCTGCTTTGGCAGGGGGTTGGACTAGATGATCTCCAGAGATCCCTTCCAACCCCATGTAAATCTGTGATTCTGTGATTGGTCCTACCCTGCTCCTACACTAAGCACTAAACTTCTTCAAAGGTAATACCCACACGTTGTCGTCTGACACTGAACCTTCCCTTGACTGTCACAGTGGAGAAAAAAAAAAAAGCATACCGATGTCTAAAGGCAAAATGTTTCAGGGCTGCATTTGAGTGGGACGCAAATATCTTCCACCCTCAGGTCTTTTGGCAAGTGCCCGAGTTTGGAATTCATAAGCGTCTCTTGAACTGCAATCCATGGCACACCAAGAGATACCTAGGTGCCTCTGATAAGGATTATTAATTACTGACTGACATCGCATTCACGTACCACATAATACATGACATCTCTTGTGCTGGCAAATGAATCAAGGCTGACTCCGCAACACCCCTGTGTTAACTGCGCGCTGCTGGAGCAGTGAGTTTTTACCCCCAACTGTAATGAAATTTAAATATTTGAGAAATACAAAGTGATACACCAAGGGAATCCCTTGCATTCAGACTAATTCAACTATTAATTTGAGAGGCACGCCGTGTGACAAACGTGCACACTGTATTAGGGAGCGTGGCTAGGATCATATGAATTAGGTGCTCTTGCCAAAATAAATATTTGTAAATATTTATAACTATGGGGATTCCTGCATATGTTTAATGTCACTGCTTCCACTATTTATGAAAACTGCACAAATGTTCAACTATACCTGTAGTTAGTGCTGCTGGTGCTCTCTTAGCATATCTGAATATTAATAAATGTAATAAGGAGAATGTAGAGCATTTCCAGGTAATTACCAACAGCCAGCTGGTCGTGAGGACTCAGCAGTGCACTGAATTTTGCCATCAGCTTCCCCAATTGTCTTCAGTTCTCAAGCGTGTCTACCTAGAACAGGGACTGACACCTTATCAGTAAGCACACTGACAACTTCCACTGCGTAAAGAAACCTCTTTTTTTAACAAAGTGGAGCTAAAATGGTTTCCTTTAGTCATTACAAGAGAAGTGGAAAGGTAGCGCTCTGAAATCTTCTGCCAGCCTCAGCCCAGAAGCCAGCCTGTGCCCCCCTGAGAAGCGCACGGTGCTGACAGCAAAGATCCCATTAACCAGAGAGAATGTGGACGTATTTCATGGAGACATAGAATCACAGAATCATTCAGGTTGGAAAAGACCCTTGGGAACATCGAGTCCAACCACCAACCCCACTCTACAAAGTTCTCCCCTACACCATATCCCCCAACACCACATCTAAATGACTCTTAAACACATCCAGGGATGGTGACTCAACCACCTCCCTGGGCAGCCTCTTCCAGTGTCCGACCTCTCGCATTAAGACTTGCATAGCCACTGCTTGAGTTGCTAGATGAGTAGCAAGAATGCAGATCCTTCCGGCACCTCAGTACCTTGCAGACACTACCTTATTCTTCCCCCAAAAGCCAGGCACTGCTCTCTGCCCACGCTCCTCTGCTTCTCCCTTCCCATACAACTGTGCTTTTAAAGGTGCTTCTGTCATTTAGTTCACACGCCATGGTAAAACTGATTAAAATCTGCAAAGCAGGAGAGGTTTTGAAGCTTAGACTATGGCTTCTAGGTTTTTATAATATATATTTTGAATAGCTTAACGCAATTAGTGGAAGACGGCATAAAACTATCTGTACCCGGACAGCTCACCCTTACTCATGCAGACAATCACACATGCAAAACGGGGTGAACAACAGCTGGCATACTTATTGCCGACAAACGTCTCCTGTAATCCAAAACAACTTAGTGTTGTGTCCGACTCCTAACCTGCATCTCACTCTACGCCTGAGATCACCTACTGAAGGTGCTTCAGCATGGTGGGACACCACCCAAAGCACTTCTTCTGCTCCTCGTGTCTGTAGTGATTCCGACTTCTACCCAGCACAAGGCAGCTAGGTTAAGAAGAAACACCGATGAAAAGGCAGCCTGATCCTCCACCTGTGGGTCAGTGTTCCACCTCGCACGTACACGTGGTTTCCATCTCAGACCAAGGTCCAGCCTGTCATAAGATTGCAGCCTGAGGACTTCTTCCAGGCAAGCTCAGAGACTGTACAACAACCTGCCACCCTCGAACAAGAGCTTGGCCTCTGCTGGAGGTGACAGCTTCAAAGAAGTTGTAAGGATACGCAAGTCAAATACTAGCTTCAAACTAGTCTTGCCAGACAAGACCAAAAATAAACCCCAAGCAGATCTTTTCAGCACCCCCTGAACCTGTGCTGAGTTAAGGGATGGCTCAGTAAGCGCTTTCGGAAGCTTCACCTCATTGTTCTCTCACCTGGCAGGCAGCGGGGCGGGGGTTCTGGTGCAAATAGTGTTTTTAAGACAAACCATCTGCCACCTGCTTTGGCAAAATTTTACAGTTTTGGGGGTGTGTGTGTGTGTTAAATCAGGTATTTAAAAGGAACTGGAGCTAAAAATAAAGGAAAATTGTAGCTGATTATCAAGAAAGAACTCACCAAGACACATACGCATCAAATCACCCCCTGAAAAATCATTAGCATGTGGGTGTAAGCAAAGCACGGGTTTTGACAGATTTCTGGGAGAACTGCTGTATTGGGTTATTTTAGAGCGATCTCAGCACTGGCCATTCCTTTGGCTGGACTCTCTGCCTCATGTTCTTCCCATCCTGTTTACTGAAGTCTCAGGCCGTGGCTCCAGTTTCAGGATTTGCTCTCTTGGCTCCATCACGGTGTGTTTTCATTCCGGGCGGTACGGCAGATACCTCCTGGAGCACTAGAGGCTCGTCAGAATCAATCAGTTGTACTGGCAGACGGGGGTGGGGGTGGAGGGGGAAAAGTGGTTTTCAGCAGAAGCCAAGACACAAAAACCTGAAAGCACAGCTCAGAAGAACGAATGTCTGTCATCTCTTTTCTTGGACACATCAGCAGCTGAACGTATATTCGACGTGCCCCCTTCCAGCCCTCCAGCAGGCTGACAGCAAGCTGTCCGGTGCCAGAAGCTCCCATGGCCAGCATCCCTTCGCGGTGCAGGGGAACAATCCTTCCCAGCTGACAGCTTCCCAGGCGAGAGACTGATCTTGGTTAGACACGTCCTACTGAGAATGTCTGGTGTTCGAAGTTTATGAGGTTCAAATGCCTCCAGGAAAGGGAACGCTGGTTCTGTTCCCTGATCGCCAGCTCTAGGTGAAAAGATCCCACGTTATTAGTTTGGCAGCTTATATATGCATATGTAATTTTGTATCCCCCTTTCCTTTCCAGGCCATTACTCCTCATCTCCCCTAAAAGGCTGAAAGCTTGCACAGCAGCCCCAATCCCTCTAAGCCCAGAATATCTGCAAAGGGATAGCGCTAGGAATGCTTTTGTATGTGCCTTTTGTCCCCTGACTGCCACTCCAGTCTAGTTTTTACCCTTTCTCCAGAAGCAGAGCATCTGAGAGCCTTTCTAGAAAGCAGCGAGTTTGATTTGTGGTATCCAGCATCCAGTTCAGATCCTTCTCCCGTTTTCCCCTCTAAAGGTGAGGAAAACACCTCGCGTTTGCCTCTGCTGTGCTTTACATGGTTGTTATCGAAGGGGAGGACAAATCCGTACACCTTGCACCAGGAGCAGGGAACATCCATCCGACCATGGATGGCAATAAGGAATCTCTGTAAGTCAAAGAACCACACAAATTGTCCTGAAAGGAAGGAACCCCAGACGTTTAATGCTAAATAAGATTTTATCATGCTGTAAGTGATCAGGCTGCAGTCCTCGGAGAAGCAGTTATGTCCTCCATGAACCGTTTCAGGGTGGAGGGAGCAGAGAAGCTGGAGTGGGAACGTCATGCTAAAATCAGTATCAGGAATGGAGATATAGGACAAAGAGATCCTGTAACGGGAGAAACTGGAGAAGTCATCACTGGGTTTTGGTCATTTCAAAGAAGGAAATACGAATAAAGCAAAGGAGGAGCGTGGCTGTATCCACTGATCCACCATTCCCAATCCCCTGTGTGAGGGAAGAGTGACCAAACCAGAAAGCTGGCAGGGACAGGAGAGCTCACCGCACTGCTCCTGCCAGGCTTCTCAAAAAAAAAAAAAAAAAAAACGGGGAAAAAAGGCACTGAGGACAGAATAGCACTGCTGGCAGCGTGGCTGCTGACACACGGTATCAACTGCCATTCACGTGTGATTTCGGGTTCAGCTCCATTTGCCAGAGGGTGGGCACAGCGGTGAAGCAGACTCCAAAGTGCTGCTCTTCCCCTGCCCGGAGGCAGTAACAGCCCCGGCACCCGTGGTGCCTGCAGGAAGGCTGCATGCTAAAAACTGAGTGTCCAACATCATCCGATGCTCGTGCAAGCACAGCAGAAGCACCCTTTTTAAAGGTAACATGCCAGCAGCGTAAATGCAAGATTTATCGTTTTTACACACCACCACTAGTTAAATCGGAAACTTAAACGTAAGAGATTAATCCGATAACATTGTTTGTACTGTGCGTATATGAGTGAAGTTATTCACAACATGATTTAAGTTTTAAATGTAACTTCATTCTCCCATACAATAGCTGAATTTTGTTAAGACACCATATGCAGCAGCATAGTTTATGAATGCAACAAGTTTATGAATGTTAATTTATCAGCAATGGCACACATTAACAGGGCAATATTCCTGGTATAACAGTAGGATTCCCCTGGGTATTTCTTTACCCATGCCCTGGATTCTCTGTGTGTTCCCTTTCACTACTTCCAATTTATTTTAATTAGTTCAAAAATAAGATAAAATTGATGTTGAAAAGTCAGAGGTATTAACGGCAAAATATTCCTTTTTCTCCTGTTTATTTTTAAATTCCAAATTAAATAGAGGCCATAAGGCTTTTAGCGTTAAAGAAAAATAAATCATTGTGCCCCACACACATTTTAATGGGAGACAAACTCATGCCATAGAGGATGAAAGAACAGAAATTTGATCACTTCAAAAGCTGTTTGGACTCCACAGAGAAAGTGAGCATGTACCACGGAAGAAAAGATCCTGTCTCTCTTTGTCACCCAGTGAACTCTGCCACTTCTGCTGTTTATCTCAGACATTCAGCCTTCAGAATACCCAAAAGTCAGCTCAATGTAAACCCAACTTCAGCAGATTAATTAACAAGAAAATGCAGTGGGCAAATGTCTCTTCTTTGGCCTCACTACAGGAACATGGAGCAGCTGAGCTCAGGGGGCAACAGGCTTTTCATCTCCCACCGCTGACGGGTCAGAAATTCTCCATATTCTGCTGGAAAGCTGTGAGCCCCAAAGCAAAGGCACCTGAGTAATGGTGCAAGGAGGACAAGGCTGGTTGTTACCAGCAGATTCCATCGACACTGGTACAGGGATTCACAGGATGAAAGGCACCGCATCCGCTGACTGCAGTGAGATCTGTGACATCGCTTTTGACTGAGGGGTTTGCATCTCAAACACCGGTTTGTGCATCTCAGACCTCGGCAAATCTGGAGTTTTCATTCTGCTTGCTCCTTCCATCCCACTAACTGTGGCCCATCTCAGAAGAAGTCAAAAGGAAACATGCAGCTTTTACCAGTTTTAAAGTAGGTCTGAAGCACCCCAGCTTCAGTCCAGAAACCACCACTGCTGGGTTGGAAGATGCCCAAGTTAACCCAGTCTGCTGCACGACAACTTCTTCAACCAAGAGATGGGGCTTACAGGTGTCCAAGCTGCTATACGAATTTGTTGACATTCCCCACCCCTCTGTGTGCAGATTTGTCCTCATTGTTCTTAGAAAAGGTCTTGAAGTTGAGCATGAGGAAAGCCACCCCCCAGCCTTCAAAGAGAGCAAACGCTCTGATCTTGTGAAAGCTTTCCCCGGGGTTACTTCCATCAGAAGTTAAGTTCTGCAGGATCCAGGTCTAAGTCTTGGAGTCAGCTCTGTGTACCAGAAAATCGAGGCAAGGTCACTGAAAAAGAACAAGAAGCCACCTAGAAATAGCAAGAGAGAATGGAACAATGCATTCAAGTAGTAACAAGGCACAAAACGTTCCGTCTGGTTTTTTTTACCACCAACTGTAGGCAGCTGCAGTTTCCTAAAGTGAACAATCCTACCATGGCAGAGTACACACAGGAGGAGACACCTGGTATCTCCGGGCTTTTTAAATCTCTCTTGGAAACGATGCAGGCTGTGAGGAAGAGGTGCTCTGCAGAAGACAGGCACAAAAGGGAGCAGAGGGAGTCCCTGCGCGCTGGCTGCTGCAAGAAGGACGGAGCAGACAGGCTCAGCAATGGGAGTCGGGGTACGGGGAGGTAAAATGGAAGTTTGTCCCTCTGAGAGACCAACGTAAGGAGCAGGACACAGGGGGAAGGGGCATGCTTTGCAGGAACCAAGGCGCCACCTTCAGTGTCCCCAGCCCAGGGGCAGAGGGAAGGTGCCACCCCAGCACAGCTGCAAGAGAGAAGCAGATGACACCAACCCCACCAATAGATTTGAAACAAGCCCATTTTTTCCTGTGATGTAAGAATCAACACAGAGAGGCCACCAAACAGAGGCTGGAGGCGCTACCAGGGCTACATTGAAAGCAGCCGCACTAGAAGACGACGTGATGTGTGCCCAGTGAGCTATTCTGCCGGCAAACCCCCCACTCCAATGGCACCAACATGACACCCATAAAGTCTAGAGATCCTTGGAAGAAAATTACATTTTCTTCACAGCATTGCAAAATCTGTCCATAAGATTCCCCAAAAGGCTTTTACTCTCCAAAACAAAAATAAGGAATGGTCAGAGAGTTTCACCCCACGTCTCCGAACAAGGGGCTGACACCTCAGATGTTACCACCTCTCCATCAGTGCTCAGAAGCTACACTGATGAAAAGAAATAGTCATTTTAAACCAGCAAAAGCTAACAAAACCTTCTCCTCAGGCTTTATCTGAATGTTGCTATCTATCTATATATAAAGCCAATGTCTGAAAACATTCCACGTATTTTTATTTATTGGCATGAAGCCATTAAGCAGCATAGCATGCTGTTAAACGCAGGAAATCTATGCTATCCCTCTGCTACCGATGCACACAAATGCTCTTTCCTCAGATGATGGGAAAACCAGGAATCAACATTGCATGGCAGAATTAACATCTTTGCATGCCTCCAGATTAGGATTTCAGGTCCATGAGGAGCTGTGAGGCTCAGCCGCTTGCCTGTGTTGCCATCCCATCAACACTAGGATTTCTCTGGTGTCTGCTGTCGTGTGCTAACACTGACGTGCGTCAGCATTCTGAATAAGTTTCCGGCTTTAGCTATAAAACAGCCGGAGCTGGGAAGATCCCTGCTCTGAGCTCGGGCAGTGCAGGGACAAAGAGATCAACCGCTTTACCCACCGCATCCTTCACTTCTTGGCTGAGCGTTCACCGCCCCAGGTGCCCCTCACCCTCTCCAAGCGTGAATCCAGCCCCTCTTCAATCATCTCGCTCCGGTCCTTAACCAGAAGGCAAATGGAAAAGCTTTTGGTAACTTCCAGCTGATCTTGGCTGGGAATGAGTGACTCACAAAGGAAAAAATTCACTGCTGATTCCTTCACAATCAAAGGTCAAGCAAAGCTCACACTGGGACCTGCAGAGAGGCTTTCCACCGTCTGACCGGCAACAGCCCGGGCGCCAGGATCCTTATTCCATCCTTGTTTTTGTTTAAGGCAGGCAGATTTGAAGGCCATAAATATTGTTACACATCTGGCGAGGCACGCCTGGATGGAAAATCCGTCTTGCTGAAGGTAAGAGGCTACAGGAGAGAGGAGCCGTCGCCTCTGTCTCCAGCCAGCCCACAGCAGCCTCCAGCGCCCATCGGCTCCGACTGCCTCTCCCGCGCCGCTTCCCCATGTCAGGCCTCGGCAAACTGCAAAGCTGCACTGTAGTTGTGAAAGACAGTTTTCTCTATTTCCATATGGTGTGAAGTCTTCGTAAGACTTCGCTTATTTTCCCTAAGCAAGTCAGGGTTTTCTCATTATTCCCTGCGTGCAATGATCCCGCTCCCTCCATGCTCCGAACTCTAACCGTCTCCATTATACTTTCCTTCCACAAATATTATTTCACTCGTAGCCCGGCTCTTCAAATTATACAATCTCCTGGAATTTGCCACCTTTATCTGGAGGCCATTTCTTCCAAAATACATAGTCTATAAAGCAAAGAACTGCTTGGTGGAAACAAGGGAAGGGATCGCACACGCAGGCAGAAGGACTTGCGACCATCCTGTCATCTTCTCCTCTTGCGCTAGGGTCAGACAATTAAAACTGGGCTGCTGGAATAAAACCAAGTTCTGGAAAATGCCCAAACTCCAGATTTCAATAGGAAAGAGTTATCTACTTGAATAGAAAAACAAGACAGACAAGCCAGCATTTTTCAAGGAAATTAAATTTGCTCAAGAAGAACTTGAGGTGTTTCTTATAGCAGTGCTTTGCTTGGGGAGTGGGAGGGAGAGATACTCCCCCCTCTTAATTCACATCAAGTCAGAACAGTTCCTCGATTCACACCGACACTACAGTAATAAAAGAAAGAAAACAAACGGGTTAACGTTTAAAATGAGTAAGCTCTTTAAAATCTTCGTAGCGCTGCTTGCTGTAACTTAGCAATCGCTGGCTGTGCATACGTCCGTCCAAAACACTGAAAAGCTGCTTAAGAAATACATCAAAACTATTTTTTTACTTTTAGTAGTAGATGCCCCGCAACTGAACTTCTTTTGACAAAACTATTCAACGCCTCTAAGTAGAAGAGTGCAAAAATACTTAAACCTGAATGTCTTGACAGAAGAGGGATCCAATGCAATGTCTGCTCTGCGCACGTAACCATACACAGACGTGGGTCTGCTATATCCAAAATACCCTTACAATCCAGGAATTACAAGCAAAAGGATTTAGAAACAGGCGTAAGACCGGGTAAAGCACAGGAACTGCCGCTCAAGTACACAAACAGATGAACATACAAATGTTTTGCACGGCAAGATTAAAATGGTGGATACTAGGCTGTAATGAGAAAAGCCAAATTAATTGCTTCTAGCTAGCGGTAGATACGCAAAACAGAGTAAGTTTAGAGCTTTGATGTTTGCATTTTTAATTTTTGGTTTCTTTCATTATATTTTGAGGTTGTTCTGATGCTGAAAATTCTAGCCAAACTGCAGGAGCCCCGAATTTTTGGAAAGGAAGTAGGCTTGCAAGATGCATAATCACTTTGCAATAGCTGCTGAAAGCTTCCTTTCTGAATCAAAAAACCCCAATATCAGGGAAAACACCAAAGAAGTCTGAGAATCCAACCTGGTGCAGCAGTAAGGCACGCTGCGAGCTCACTCTAGTCATTACATATAATCCTAATCAACAGAAATGTGGGTAGGTTGAGGTTCCCAAGCCTTTTTTTACCCAAAGTGAGACTTCATCTCCACCTGAGAATAAACTTGAGAATAAAAGCTTGTAGAAGCAATGGACTCGTGACACCTTCATTACGATACCGTGAACTCAGGCTACAAAACACTTTCAGGTGAAGAATCTCCCAACTACATTGCTCACTCTAAAAGATTTCTGCATATCGAAAAGTTCACTTTGGAGACAGGAGTCCGATGAAATTCTTAATCTCGTCAGCGATGCCATAAGCCAATCATCAAATCAAGCTAACTTATTCCGGGCTCCCAAAGAGAGTGTCAAGAATTCGCTGTTTCCTTCGTGTATTTAGTTTAAAGATTCAGAGTTTGAGTAAACAGAAAAGACGACGGACCGCATCCCCGCTCTTGCTACTCCCCACGCTGGGGATACGCTGAACAGTAGCACGTCCGCTTGGACCTTTCACGCAACAGCCGAGTTTACGGCTGCGCACCCCCTGCCTTGGCATTAAAAGACGAGGAGAGAAGCAGTAAGAAACATTTCCTTGATCCAATGTCCCTGGCAAGAGCAAAGCCCTCCCTTGCACGCTTGGAGCTGCATGGTGTGCACACATGCACGTGTCCACACGGGACATGTCCGACACACCCTGAGCAGCTGATTTTTAGAAAACGCCTGAATTCCTCCAAAAAAGAGCACTGCATCTTCATTTAAGACGGTCTCTATACCAAATCTCCCGGTTCAAACCCTAGCGCTTCACTTACACAGAATAAAAGTTTTTCATTTGCTTTAATATCCCCCCCTGCTTTTTTTCGTAAGCCATAAAGGAGCTGAGCAGCTCGACGTTCAAAGTACAAGGTTGTAAATTTTGGTTCTCTGGTCAAAATAACAGCTTCCCTGCAGCCTCTACAGCCGCTGCGCTTCGCACAGTTGCCAGTTTCTGAAAGTTGGTTTAATCTAAGAGTCACCAAAATGTGGGCGGACTTACGAACACAAAAGCAAGAAGTATGTTTTCATAAAGAAAATGCATCATAATTACACACTGGTACGCGGGTTTGGGTTTACTTTGTGTTTGAGATATCACGGGGTTTATTTCAATAATGTGCTGTTTTATTTTTAAAGCAATTCTAGTCACAATGACCCACGACTATTGGAGATCACCTCGCAGGTCATCCTTCTTCATAAAGGATTATAGCACTCCCATTTTAAGTTTTTCATCTAGCTAAGCTTATATATTAGAGGAAGAACTTCATTACCTAGCCGTCTAGATACACTGTGCTAACTGGCTTCTCAAAAAATTAGATCTCGACTTCCTTTTAACGCAGTCTTTTACCAGAATCAGTCATAGATTTAACATAAATGAAAGCTAGTATGATCCTACCATCAGTGCTTTGAGCTTGTTCATTAAATCTGAACGACCCTTTCTTATTTTTTAATAGGCACATATCTAAAGGCAAATGCAATTACAAGGAAATAATGGAAATATTTGTCACAGAAATTTCCCATCGCTTCCTCCGGAATGCACGATGTGAACCGCAGACGTTGTAATAGTTCTTGTGCTATTCGTGCATGAATAGATACATACAGAACCGCATGTATAGATACACAACCACATACACACACACATACACGTATGCATACATACGAGTACATATATAAATGTATTTACACGCATGCACCTCCCCACACCTTTGTCCTGAAGGGAACAGAGGACTCACTAGGGACACAGGCATTTGCTGTTAATCGTCTTCAAACAGCAACTGTTCTTACAAACCCACGCTCATAGCTGTGTTTGAAAAGTCTGTAAATAATACGCCATTAACTTTTAATCCTATCTTCCCCACTCTGACATGTATTTTGTATTAAAATGAAAGTTATATAAGGTTGAATTGAGCTTGCTTTTTAATATTACATTAGCGCTATTTACCATGCGCAGTGCTCATTCCCCTTTGAAAAGACGGCATATTAGTAATTCTGAAAGCTTATGTTGCCATAGCAATAGTCTATCGCTGTGAAATATTTATATAATGTCTGATGTTTTCACTATGCAACAACCATGTTCTAAACTGTACTTCCTACTCACCCTGCGCCTTGCGCTTCCTCTCCATCCCCTGCAGCAGAGCAGCGCAAAGACCCAGCGGAGCCCGACCTGCAGCGCACAACCCGCAAACAACCTCACGGTGTCCAAACCTACCCGCGTCCACTCAACCGGCATCTCCTATTCCTCCAGAGACACCGAGCTCCAAAGGTTTGCTTTACACCTCGTGCTGCCAGCATACGTCCAGCGAGCGGTTACATGCCATTCATAGATTCATAGATTGGTCCAGGCCGGAAGGGACCTCCAAAGGTCATCTAGTCCGACCTCCCCGCAGTCAGCAGGGACACCCCCAACTAGACCAGGTTGCCCAGGGCCTCGTCGAGCTTCACCTTGAATATCTCAAGGGAAGGGGCCTCAACCACCTCCCTGGGCAACCTGTTCCAGTGTTCCACCACCCTCATGGTAAAGAACTTTTTCCTAATATCCAACCTAAATCTCCCCTTCTCCAACTTAAAACCATTGCCCCTCATCCTGTCACTGCAGGCCTTTGTAAACAGACCCTCCCCAGCCTTCCTGTAGGCCCCCCTCAGGTACTGGAAGGCCGCTATGAGGTCTCCCCGGAGCCTCCTTTTCTCCAAGCTAAACAACCCCAGCTCCCTCAGTCTGTCCTCATAGGAGAGGTGCTCCAGCCCTCTGATCATTTTGGTGGCCCTCCTCTGGACCCGCTCCATCAGGTCCATGTCCTTTCCATATTGAGGGCTCCAGACCTGCAGACAGTACTCCAGGTGAGGTCTCACCAGAGCAAAGTGGCAGAATCACCTCTCTGGATCTGCTGGCAACACTTCTTTTGATGCAGCCCAGGATGTGATTGGCCTTCTGGGCTGTGAGAGCACATTGCCTGCTCATGTCCAGCTTCTCGTCCATCAGCACCCCCAAGTCCCTTTCCTCAGGGCTGCTTTCTAATACCTCATCCCCCAGTCTGTATTTATACTGAGGATTGTTTCTTCCCAGGTGCAGAATCCTGCACTTGCTTTTGTTGAACCTCATGAGGTTCAACTGGGCCCACCTCTCCAGCCTGTCCAGGTCGACAGGGTTGTCCACTCCCTGTCCCTGCCCAGGGACAGGGTTGTCCACTCCCAAATATGTCATATCAGTAACAGGGAGCCTAAAAACCCTTCCTGTTTGGTTACGTTCTACTGAAATTAGGCTATGCAAGTTTTCCAACTCCAGATGTAGGTCTTGCAAGTCACCTGTTGGCAGCGTGGCACAGGATTTCTGAACATGCACAGGCAGGGGGATAAGGTTTAACAGGACAACGGCTTACCTGGCTTCCTACTCCCAACATTATCTCAATGTTTTTTATTATCTCAAGATTTGTTTAAATCTTGGTGCTCACATCCCTTTACAAGAGTTCATTCTTTAAACAGGATTATAAAGGATTGAGGGGTCTGGAGAACAAGTCATAGGAGGAGAGGCTGAGGGAACTGGGCATGTTTAGTTTGGAGAAGAGGAGGCTGAGGAGAGACCTCATTGCCCTCTACAACTCCCTGAAAGGAGGGTGTAGAGAGGTGGGTGTTGGCCTCTTCTCCCAAGGGAATAATGACAGGACCAGAGGAAATGGTCTGAAGTTGGGGCAGGGGAGGTTTAGATTAGATATCAGGAAGAATTGCTTTACTGAGAGGGTGGTCAGGCACTGGAACAGCCTGCCCAGGGAGGTGGTGGAGTCGCCATCCCTGGAGGTATTTGAGAAACGTGTAGAGGTGGCGCTTCAGGGCATGCTCTAGTGCCTGAGATTGTTGGGTTTTGTGTGTGTGTGTGTGTGGCTGGACTCGATGATCTCAAAGGCCCCTTCCAACCATGAAGATTCTGTGATTCTGTTATCAAGACCAGAATGGTGTCTCCACCCCCAAAATAAATTAGTACGTGCATCTCCTGGTCAGGGGATGCTCTCAGATGCCACTCAACACAGGGCCACCCATCACTTACTTTGATGTGCTCGTGCAGCTGGGCCTCGTGCTGCCGGGAGAGCTGCTCGTGCTGCCGCTGGAACTCGGCGATGAGGATCTGTCTCTGGATCTGCTGTTTCTGCTTCAGGGCCAGGAGCTCCTGCTGGAGCTGCTGCTCGCGCAGCGTCGGCTCCGTCACAGGCATGGAAAACTGGTGGTCCAAGCGCAGATCCATTGGGACTGAAGTCGGTGCAACTTGCAAGGGCAGTGCCGTGGTCACATCAACTACGATATGAAAACACAACAGCAGAGATGAACATATTCCTCGTTCACACTGGGATCTAAGTTTTTATACAGTGTCTTGCAAAGACCTTGAGGAACCAATCAAGTACAGCCCCGTTAAACTCGCACCATTTTTTAAATGGTAAAAAAAGCACTACAGGAATTCAGAGTTCAAGCGGTTTTCCTTCAGCCACCACCTCCTACAAATACATGCATTTTCTAAAAGCAAAGGACTTCAGTGCATTGCATGTGACCCTTTTTGGTACCACGCCATATCTGCCTATTCAAACACCTATTCATACACCTCTGTTCCACCCTTCTAGCATCGCTTGAAATGAGAAGGCTAAAGATTCATCTAAGACTTCACAGAAAGGCTCAATCTTAACTCACACCGGATCATCGGATGGACTCCTACGCTAAGGAACACGAGGCTCCCACTTTAAAAATCTATGCAGCAAAACACGAACATGCTGTATCCTTCATAACCGCTTTTGGAAAAGAACTTAAGACAAAAAGCAAACGAGTGATGAAGCAACTAGGAAAAATTGCTAATTGCTTCAATGACAAAGTATTCTTACCCCCTGCAACCACTGGCAAGGTGTAGGGGTGTCTCGTGCTGCCGCTGGAACAGGCAGCGGGGATGCTGCGGAGCGGGCAGCCGTGGGAGGCAGGTGCCCGAACGGTGACTGTACAAAGACTTGCCCCTGTCATTCCAACTCCAACTGGGACAAACCCGAAGCACAACCAAGACTAAAGTAGAGAATGGTAGTGTGCCCTCAGCTTCACTGTAAGAGGTGCATACTAAGAGAAGAAAAAAGGGAAAGCTATCACCTCAATTATCTGTGTAGTAAAGATCAGTTGCTTCCCCAAAAAAGAAGGGTCTTGTAAAAAAAGGGCAGCAACAGACATCTACACAAAATACCTGTGCAATAACTGAACTCAGCTTGTTTCTGCTAAAAAAAAAAAATAAAAAAAATGCCATCCCATGAATGACTAAAAATTTCTAAATTCTACCTGAATGACAGTTCCGCATTTCACATGTACTCTGAACACTTGCCACATTTAACGCCTCGCTGTACGGGGCAATCACTCAATAACTCTTCTGATACCTTTCAGTGAACATCACCTGCAAAATAAAAGAGGCTAACCCTTCAAAAACATTGAGCTTCAACAAAACTGGGAAATAAAATGGTTTTTGTTTGTTTTGTTGTTTAATATTTAAGATGTGTTTGTGCAAGCTTAGGAGTGACCATCAGCAGCATCCCTGAAGCTGGATCTGTCACACATCTAAGACCCCACGTTGAAGGGTTACCCGAGGTTTGCCTGGGACTGTGGGGCTCCTGCCTGCCCCTGGGGAAGGCATGAGATTCTCCTGGGGGTAGAGATGCCATCCTACTATGCAGCCAGCAGTACGAGCCACCACGAGGCCAGCCCCAGCAGGACAGACATCCTTCCAAAGCGAAGGCAGTTTTATTATGTGAAAGCTAATTTCTCTCTGCCTACAAACGAACCAGCTCGTGAAGTAAACTCCGATTCAAAAGGAAAAAGCACGGAAAATGTTTAGGAACTGCCGAAGGGTCGAGGAAAAGTTTTACTAAGACAGATGGCCAGTTTTCACCACCTGCATGTCACCCGCAAAAACCCTACTTGAAGAAGAACTTTCATTTTACACAAAATTAAACTCATACTTCACTTCAAGCCTGATCATTAAAGCCTAGGTCTGATTTTGGTCACCTCTTCATGGATGCAAGACAGAAGCACGGAACAGGTTGACTGCATTCTTCCAAGCAGGGTGTCCTCAAAGTCGAGGTCACTTGAAATCAAGTGTAAATTGTTAGAAACAAAGGAGGACCCGGCACCGAGTGCAGCACGCAGCCCTGGTCACACAAGCGACTTCGCTGTCACCCTTCTGTACCATCCTCTGGAGAGAGCCACAGTGATGAGCAGCAAATGCCTACACACACCATCACAAACTCTACCAGGACATTAATATCATCAATCCCAGCGGAAGAGTTTTAATAGGTTTTCCCCAAGTGCTATCCGTGTATTTGGTTTTGCCAGTAACTGGCGCAGAAGAAGTTGATGCTGATAAAATCTGAAGCTAAATAAAGCATAGAGGCACAGAAAAGAGAAAATAATAAAAAAAACCAAACAAACCAACAGTGGAGCAATTTAGAAAATTCTGAGGTGTTCCCAAAATGCACTGCCAAGGGCAAGGCCACAATGCAGGGACAGGGACCACAGGAAAGGCAACTCCATCCTAGATCACAGCTCCTTGGAAGGGGGCACATTGAGCAAAGTGGTGGGGTTTTAAAAAGCAGAGCCAGGCTAATGCTGCTGGAGCTGAAGGGGGAAAACAAGCAAAGGATATCACGTACCAAGTGATGAATGTAGAAATGTTGCTTTGTCTATGCAAGACCCATTTCAGGGAGAACATCACCACTTCTTCAAAAGCAGAGAAATATAGCTTAGCAGCAAAATACAGCTCAGTGTAAGGAAAGGAAAACGCGGTGAAGAAAATTCCTATTGCTTTTGTTTGAAAATAAAGATGCAAGAAAAGAGGGGGTGGCCTATACAGACAAAATTATCTGAACTGGATACTGGAACTCCTGCAAGTTTCTGGAGAAGAGAGGCCGTGGATTCCTGCACCTCACAGCAGGTCCCACAGGCCGGGAAAGCAACACCACCCACCCGCTCCCTGAGCCACAGCAGACACCCCCGCCACGATGTCCCTACACCCTGCTTCCTGCTGTCACCTATGTCCCTCCTGAAGAAGGCAGCAGGAGCGCAGCACACGTGCAAGAGCAGCTGCTTCCCCCTCCCTACGCTCAGCTCGGGCCAAGAAGGAGGAGACTTTTTCTTTTTGGATGGAAACATTTTCTGCAAAAGGTCACATTACTGGAAGTGTTGCTATTTTTCAACCCACAAGCTCTTCCCTCCACTTCCCTATTGTTTTCCTTCCTGTGGCCTTTTCCCCTCGCCCCTCTGTCTCCCCCGCAGGACCAGAGCCGGGATTCCTCGCCATGGGTCACTGAGCCACGGCCAGGGATTCCCAGGGAGACCCTATAGCCCCTTCCAGTCCCTAAAGCGGCTACAGGAGAGATGGGGAAGGACTCTTTATGAGGAGTGGATGGGTAATGGTTTTAAACTGAAAGAGGGGAGATTTAAAGTAGCTATTAGGAAGAAATTCTTTGCTGTGAGGGTGGTGAGAGCCTGGCCCAGGTTGCCCAGAGAAGCTGTGGCTGCCCCTTCCCTGGAGGGGTTCAAGGCCAGGCTGGATGGGGCTTTGAGCAACCTGCTCTAGTGGGAGGTGTCCCTGCCCATGGCAGCGGGGTTGGAACTAGATGATCTTTAAGGTCCCTTCCAACCCGAACTATTCTATCGTTCTATTTCAAGGAGACAGCCATGCTCTTGCTTATAGATAACCACCCAAACCCACCTAAACAACATGTTCCTAAGCCCTCCTCGGGAATGGACAATGATCTCCTGCATGGTCAGTACCGGGGTCAGCCCTTTCCCATTCCTGCCCATGGAGCATCCCTATGGCACACGCTGCAGCCGCTCGCACAGAAAAACCCCCTCATCCATTTTCCCTGCACACCAGTGGGTGCTGACAGCTTGGAACCAGCCCTGTGGAGGCCACCTCGTTTCACGGGCTATCGCTTCAGAAAGTTCTCATCTCAGATAGCATGCTTTAAATTAGGTTTAGATCCAGGTTTGCCAGGATTTCAGTATTTCAGAGTGGCAAAAGAATGTTTTGGAGTCCTCGGGCACTGCTTAAGCTCAGGCAACCCCATAAGGGGGTTATAGATATAGGTTGCCCTATATCTATACAGTACCTGCCCCAGCAGCACAGCATATGGGGCAAGAGGTGCAATCTGAAACCACCATGTGTCCCCAAGACGGTGGGAAATGGGATGCTTCTTGGAAAAGTACAAGAGTAAAGTTTCCGTGCCAGCAAAAATCCCATTACTATGTTGGATCCTTACAGAAACTGGGGAGAGAGAGAGAATGAAAGAGAGTTCTAATGCAGACTAGGTATTTGTAGCTATTTGGTCAAAACCAAAAAAAAAAGCCCCCCAAAAGCAATCCACCTTTGAGAATACGAGGCACTGTGGCTATCAAAAATCCAATGTGACCAGCTGCATACAGATATTATATCCCGAGCATTACTGATGTAATTACTGTATATTACAGAAGACGTACAGTGATTATTCCTGGAATAGCAGCAATTTTATCGGATGGCAAATCTAGGGAAACTCCAGGGGCTGCCGTACTATCTCACCACGGGCAGCAGCTTTCCAGAACAAATTAGATCCACCTTTAAAAGATCAGCTGAAGCAGAACTGTACAACTCCGCTCTGTCTTATCCCACCGAATCAAACATATAGCGATTGCTCCAACATAAGGACATAGACAGACCTGACCACCAGCAATCCATGGGATCCATGTGGAAATGATGTCCAGGCAAGCGCTCGATACAGACACAAGCACAGCATTGCTGGAGCTCTCCTATTACTCCCCCCACCCCTTCCCAAATTTATAGATAAATACCCCAGAGCTCCAAAACTCCCCAAAGATAATCTCGAGTATGACTTAATGCAACTTTATGGCCCCCAAGGCTCCAGGAGAGCTCGAAACAGTTAATCCTAGGGATCAAACCCAATGAGTCAGTAAACCAAAGAGCGCAGCAGGCTCCGTGAATCATAAGGCTTTTAAATGCATTGACTATTTTTATGTCCAGATAAAGATTTCGGAGCACCTGGCAATAACATCTCCCATCTTTTATACACGTGGATTAAAGGTCAGCGTTACTAAGACGGAGGCAGCAGTCACTTGCTCCTGCTTACCCGGTCTCCGCGTAAATCTGTTTACCTTCAATACAGCTCACTGAATTTGTCAACGCTATTCAGGCTAAATGCAATTTTCCTTGAAACTTGCATGCTTTTTTCCTACACACACCTTTATGATCCAAACACTGTGTTTCCTAAAAGCAGAAAATAAAAGCTTTCAACATGTTAAAATAAATCCAATTCCAGCTAGGAGCAATACACTACTACCGTGTGATCACTACTACTTGTGATTGCATCTTCTGATCCATGACTCCTGCTTGGCTCCCAAATAAGAGCCTTAACGTGCCCCGTGCTGGATAACGGTCCCAAGAAAACTCGACAAACCTCCGATTTCCCATCCAAAGGGACTCATCCCCCCTGAAATGCCTGATGGGCGGGCACGGGGCACCAGCTGCGGAGATCACGACCACAATTCCCATTCAGAGTCTCGGCGGAGGCTGCGTCATCCCCGACTTTTACTATTTCAGTCTCAAAATACCCCTATTTGAAATGCCATGAGCTCCCCACAGAAGTGGAGAGCGCTTCTGACCTACGGAGCCCTCCTGAAAACAATAAAACCTTCTCTGCTTAATGAACACATCATCAAAACAAAAAAGCCTGTATTCTTATGAATATTTTATGGTAGACTAGAAAATTGCTTTTATAGGTTCTGCCTTGAGAACACATTAATACAATCAGATTCATGACGTTAGCAAAAGCACAAAGACTATATTCAGAGTTTTAATGAGAAATGCCAAACCCATGAATTAGAAGACAAGATGGTGATTATTAATAATAAACGCATGTTCTGCCTGCCTTTTCCTTCCCTGTAGGAATGGAAGGAGAAAACAGGAGGAATTTTAATTATTTTTTTTTTCCCTAACCTAGGCACGTAGGGATTTTTTTATGGTCGAGTTACTATTATTTTTATACCAAGTTAGAAACACTCTGCTGTTTTTTCCCCGCCCAAAATAAATAAAACATGGCTGTGCATCAAAGACTGCCTGTGTGTTGTACGTTAATTAAGACCTAAAGCATCCCAGCCCCCATCGATCGCTGGCACAGAGCGGCCTCCTGGTTGAGATTGTAAATTTGACATCTCGCAGCTTGTCCCTAACACCGCTGAGTGGAAGCAATCTTAAATACATTTAAGGTGTTACCTGCTGTAAACAAACTGATAACCTGAAACTCGAAAGCAAGGGTGAAATTTCTACAAAAAAACCCGTTTGATATTAAAAATCATTTCACATAAAGGCTGCAGACCAACACGTTATCAGGTCAGTCATACATTGAGTTTCTTCCATGCTCCAAAATGGAAAATAGCTTCTCTAAAGGTACCGAGCATTTTTGGATGGGATTAAGGGAAGGTAATCTGTATTTTCTTCCCCTTCTCTGATACAGCATTTTCATTCAAGCACTTAGAAGACTGAAATACAGGAGTCAGTCCTGAAAACACACTGAAACATACGTTAAACCAAAATTTCAGTACGAGGCAGACCCAGGATATTTGAAACAAAGATTTAAATTCAAATCTTGTTTCAGCATAATCTTTACTTAAGCTAAACTTTAAAAATATTTCTCAAACCAGTTTTGTTTCTTTTTAAAAAATCAAAAGCTGTTGCCAGAAACTATTTTTTTCCTTTATTATTTCTTTTTTTAACCTAAGCAGCACAGAAAACCGACTCTCTCCCATTTTAAAAAAAAAGTCATCTTCAAATGGAAAGTGCGTGAAACATTTTGCCGAAGACCTCCCTCCCTCCCTCCCTCCAGCGCAGAGCGAGTCCCGTTGCATTCGCCCAGCTCCTTCCCAGCCACCCTGCTCCTCTTTACTCGGCAATTCCCTTCGGCTCAAAGGGAGAAATCACATCAACCTCCCCAGATCTGCTGCACAAGGCTGGGTGCAAGCATCCCATCAAGGCTGGAGGGGAAAAAAGCAGCACACACCCGTCCCGGCAGCCCCAGTAGGATATATAGTATGGACATACCACCACGTGTCTGGACAGTGAGCTTAGGAGACAGAGTGCATAAAACCCCAATAAAAGAGCATTTGGGCTCCCACAGTAACTCTAGTCCCTGGTGCCTTTCCAAATGGCCACACACCAGGGAGGGGACGCTCCTCCGGGTGGCTGCGGCAGAACCTCCCCGGCCAGAGCTCTGCTTTGAAACCATCGACTCCCCTTCTCCCCCGCCTCTCCATCTCCCATCCTCTCCGGACTTGGGCTTTATTTCTAACTAATGAGTTCGCTTTCTAATTACTGGCGCCCAAGCATTGCCCTCCGGGCAGATTCTGCCAATACCGGCACATCAGCCTTTGAGCACGCACACGCACGCACAAAACCCATCAATACAACAGCAAGAACCCGTGCTCAGCATCCCCAGGCTCTCGGGTGCTGCCATCGGAGACAACCCCCCGCCGCCCCGCTGAACCAGCGCCGTGCCAGCACGGCACCAGGCGTGGGACACCGAGCAAGCGTGCGTGCACAGACCTCCCCCCTAAGCATTAATTTTCAGCTGCTTTCATCCCGGGGCAGAAGCAATAAAAAAAAAAAAAAATAAAATAAAAAAAATAAAAAAAACCCCATGTGTTTATTCCACTGACTTGATTTCCCGGGATCTGCCCTTGCTGTCTGGCAGAAGCTTTTGAGTTTTAAAAAAATTCCCTGTGTTTTGCAAAGCCTTCAGATACGGGTTCGTTGTCAGCGGAGAAGCCCTTGGCGTACCAGAAGCCCAGCGCGGGCAGGCTTCAAAGCCGCAAAACGCCGTTTCTAAAACCTTCATTTTGCTTAAAATCAGCCTGGAAATGAGGCAAGGAGCGACTGCCGGGCTTCAAGCGCCACCGAGGGACTGTTTGCGGTGGTTTATTCTGGAAGGAAGATTTGTGTTATTTGAGCGTTGCTGGATTACGATGATTTAAGTTGTGTGTGTCCCCCCTGTCCCCCGTCCCCCCCGGGAGGTGCCGGCGTGTCCCCCCCCGCAGCCAGCCCGGCGGCTGGGCAGCCCAGGCACGCTCCGCCAGCAGGGCTTCCACTGCCCAAAATGTCAAAACTCACCGAAACGCGAAGAGACGGTGAGATCAGAGCTATTAATAGACACCAGCTACTGCAGTATCCGACTGCAGTGCCAGGATCAAAGCAGCGTATTTTGTGCGTGAAGCGGAACATCGGAGAGGCGGCCACGGCGCAGCACCCTCAGAGAACCTGGGGTTTAGGTGGTTTTAATCTGCAGCACGCTAGGTGCCCCAAATATATGAAAAAGAAATTAATAGGTGAGGGGAACACTCCCCCACACGTTACCGTCTATATATTCAGCTTAAGCTCTTGAAAAGATTTCATCAGGTTGTACTCGAGGAGCCCCAAACCTTGTCCAGGACTCCACGCGGGTGGTAGGAGCAGGAGGTGCCTGTGTGGCAGCACCCAGGACACCAACAGCCTCTGCAGCACACCGAGAGCATCATGTGGGAGCAGGATGAAGGCATAGCCCTGCCACATCCCTCCATGAATTCATACCGCACCAGGGCAAAATAAAGGACTACGTGCAGAGCCGGGAAGGTGGGGTGCTGTGGGACAGCAAGGAGAAGCACTTCATTATCTCCACTTTACTGATTACAAAATCACAGAATCTTTGTGGTTCGAAGGGACCTTTGAGATCATCAAGTCCAACCACACACACACACAAAAAAAAAAAAAAAACCAACAGTCTCGGGCACTAGAGCATGCCCTGAAGTGCCACCTCTACACATTTCTTAAATCCCTCCAGGGATGGCGACTCCACCACCTCCCTGGGCAGGCTGTTCCAGTGCCTGACCACCCTCTCAGTAAAGCAATTCTTCCTGATATCTAATCTAAACCTCCCCTGCCCCAACTTCAGACCATTTCCTCTGGTCCTGCCATTATTCCCTTGGGAGAAGAGGCCAACACCCACCTCTCTACACCCTCCTTTCAGGGAGTTGTAGAGGGCAATGAGGTCTCCCCTCAGCCTCCCTGGGCAGCCCATTCCAAGGCTTAATAACCCTTTCAGTGAAGAAATTCTTCCTAATATCCAATCTGAACCTCCCCTGGTGCAACTTGAGGCCATTTCTTCTTGTCCCATCGCCTGTGACTTGGGAAAAGAGACCAACCCCCCCCCCGGCTACACCCTCCTTTCAGGGAGTTGGAGAGAGCAATAAGGTCTCCCCTCAGCCTCCTCTTCTCCAGGCTGAACACCCCCAGCTCCCTCAGCCTCTCCTCACAAGACTTGTGCTCCAGACCCCTCACCAGCTCCGTTGCCCTTCTCTGGACACGCTCCAGCCCCTCAAGGTCTTTTTTGTGGTGAGGGGCCCAAAACTGGACACAGCCCTCGAGGTGGGGCCTCACCAGTGCCCAGTCCAGGGGGACCATCACTTCCCGAGTCCTACTCCCCACGCTGTTCCTGACACAGGCCAGGATGCTGGTGGCCTTCTTGGCCATCTGGGCACACTCCTGGCTCATGTTCAGCCCACAGTTGACCAACACCCCCAGGTCCTTTTCTGCCGGGCAGCTCCAGCCACTCTGCCCCAAGCCTGGAGCGCTGCAGGGGGTTGGTGTGACCAAAACAACCTTTATTCTCCCAAAGGCAAGGACCAAGATCCCAGGTGGGTTTATTTGGGGCTGGAATTACACACCTCGCTTAAGCATCACAGTGCAGCGAGGCGGAGAAGTCAGGCCACTGTTTCACCCCGAGATCAGAAAGCGGTCCTCGCTTAGAGGGACAGGCCAGTCCTCTGCTCATGACGGGGCCATAAGGACAAACATCTCTAGCGGCGCTGGCAGCGGAGCCATCCCTCGAGAGCAGGCAGGTCAGCACACCGCAGCCACCGGTATTTTTGCACAGCCTGCTACGGCGCTGCGTGGGTGAAGGCACAGGCAGCCTGGATCCTTTCCTGGCGCACAGGCTCCGAGTAAACAGCAGCTGAGGTTTCCTCCAAGCACCACACATGCTGCAGTTCAGCAAGGGCTGGAGTCGTTCCCCGCTATGAGAATATTTCACGCGGCATGAATGGGAACCAAAATTAATCATCCCATCACCCACTGAAACACATTGTGAGGCACGGCACCGTAGGCAACAGATGGAGCTTTAAATGTCACTCATTCATTGCAAAGAAACTTTTTGCTGATTACTATTGAGACCCGAAGACATAATAAAGGCGCAGTGATTCTGCATTTCTAGAACCAGCTTTTTTGATCCTAATACCTTCCCTGAAAAGATCTCTTTAGCATTTTTTCAAGAAATTTATGAGAGATCTACATACAAATTTTATTCGCGACAACGAGAAAGCCAAAACTTGAAGAGCAGCCCACTTATCCTACTTTCTTCATCTCACATTAAAAAAAAGTCTCTTTACTTGAAGAAAAAAGAAAAACCTCAAAAATCCATCAACAATAGACAGAAAATATCATTTCACAGTGTTTACCTGCTCGCAACCTATATACATCAGAGTTTGGAAAAAAAATAAAGTTTCATGCAAAATATGTGGATCTTACAGGCCACAGGCATTTCTGATGGTCCCGTCTAAAGGACTGCAAATTACTTCCAACTCTTTTGACCGGGGGCTGCAGCACCACCCTGATCTCCTGAGCACCTTCAGCATTGTGTCCCGCCACAGCAGGGAAGCCAAACGCTTCACAAATAACATAGGGCACTGCCAAACATACAAAATATAATAAATAAGTCCTTAACAAGAATGTGAAGAGCGCCTCTGAGAAAGCCAGGAATGAAACCTTCATTGCACAGATGTCTCCACCAGATAAGCCTGTGCAGGATAGAGGAGCTCCAAAGGAGACACTCAAGTTTCACCGCCTCCTTTGCAGTCATTACTACTACTACTACTCTGTCTTGTTGTTTTAACCAACAAATTCTTTAACAAATGAGCATCTTGGATGATGCCAGAGCTTTTACTGAAATTCAAGACAATGGAATAAAAAAATAGTGCAAATACCTTGGACGGTTTCTTACTTTAGACTTTATACAGCACGGTTTCCTTGCATGCTGAGGGGCAGACAACCAAAATCCCAAGTTTCCATAGGAAAAAGCATCCAAATAAATAGTAATAAACACCAGAAAACAAAACAAAAAATATACATCCCTTCTTAAAAGGCATTCCTGGGAATATAATTTCATCGGCCTCCTTGTTTCAAGGATTATCCGGTAATTGAACCTCTTTGATCCATCTGTCTCACTGCTGTTGGTAGAAGAAACTTCTCCCCTTACCAGATAGCCAAGCCGAAAAAGCAGGTTGAAGTAAGATCTGATATACTTCTGAAGAGACAGACCCACACGGATTTCTCATATACTTCTCTCTAATCTCACTATGAACATCCTTCAAGGGAAAGTGTTACTTCAGAAAAGAGAATTAAACGTGGAGGAGATGGAGCAGGAGCCTGCAAGTCTCATCCTTAGATTATACATGAAAAACTCCCCATGAGGGGGGAAAAAAAAATAAAAATATCTACCCAGCCAGATACTCATGGGTGAGTTTGAGGGACACACATCAAAGGTAGGGTTACACAAATACCTGGACCTTCGTTTGGGGTTCTTTCGGGAGCCTGGTAAAGCAGTGACCTCTATATCAGCAAGAATAAAAGCCAGCAGATGAACTAGCAACAGAGTAGGAGCGGCAGGAGTTAACCAGTGAACTTTCAGGAGGGCAGGAGACATCACCACTCCTCCTCACTAGGATGCATGGAGGAAGAATTGTTTTCCCATTGTAGCCACTGTCAAAGCACAGTGGTGCCACTCACTTAGAGGGAGGGGATCCTGGGGCAGAGCGGGCAAGATGATGTGATGAGAACCGAAGTGAAGGTTTGCTTGCAAGTAGAGATGGTGCCAGCTGGTGAACAGCCAGGCCATTCAAAAAGGAGCTGTGTGATAAAAGCAGTTATGGCTACAAGGAAACGCTGTCAGCTTCCTAAAGACATCGAGACGAGCTAGGCAATCAAAGTCACCAGAAGGAAGGCTGGTCCTCTGCCAAACCCACGCAGAGAGCCCGTGGCCAGCCCCCGCTGCATCCTACCGGCTTCTGAGGCAAGAGAAGGGAATCGTTATTGTTAACAGAAGAAAAAGCAGCAGCACAAATATTGCTGAAGCCAGGTCTGGGCACCACCAAGGGAAAGCGCCCAGCAGAGCAGAAGCAACCCAGCAGTCTCCGGAATCAGCAGCCGGCGACTCCACGAGAACGGGAGCTTTAACAGACAGCTCAAGATCTAACGTACCGATTTATTGGGAAATTAAGCCACGGTACGTTAACTCCAGGTGAAACAAAAGACAAGGTGAAAGAAAATTCTTAGCAATTACCAGTCCCCGTGATATATGCTATAGTTTTATTAAAAAAGACATATCCTGGTCTTTTTTAAACACCAAACAAATGAACGGTTGTTAATAACCAGCTAGTCAATTCATTTCTGCCACCAGTCAAGGGACTCCCAGCTGTACAAAAAGGCCCCAAATGTGCGATGCAATCTCCTCCAGCATGGAGCAGGGGGGGGGGAAGTGGAAAAAAAAAGAGTAAAAGCGGCAAAACCAGCAGCTAAATAGCAAACTGTAACAGGAAAGCATTCAGTAGCTCTCAAAAAATCTCATGGATTGCTCAAAGGCTGCAGTGTTTCAGCATTTTATTAGAAACCCAGACCCTGGTCCAAGAAGACAAGCATATGTTCAAACGGGCAAGTAGCCCACAGCTTTCTGTTAGCCCACTCTCTCAAGGCTTTTGCTTTCAAAAAACCCATATACCGGGGTACCTCAGCTGCTGCAAGGGCCCAGGATGTTACTTGTTACCCACTCAAAATGATTAAGATGCGTAGAAAAAAAAATACTCTATTTTAGGAGCATTTTAAACACTAGTAGTTTTCTAGAGAAATTGAGGTAACCTCAAAATATTCAGATTCCGCGACAACATAGAGAAATTGCACCAAAGGACTTTCTCATTCCTGCAAAATGCACAGGTGTTTTCGGTCACTTCATGCAAACACTACAAAACACACACCTGATTTCTTTTTTTTAAAAAAAAATCCTTTTCTTTTTTTTAAAGATGCATCAGACGAAGTGAACGTATTTAAATACAGCAAGTTGATAAGGGAGTAATTACAAAATCCCTTTCTCAAGGAAGCCCATCGGTATGAGTGTGGGCTAACAGGAAGAATCAGCCTTTCCACTGCCACTACCAAAATTCTAAAGGACAATGGAAGATTTCCCCCGCATCCCCCATTCCAGCAGCACTCCACAGAATCATAGAATTGTCTAGGTTGGAAGGGACATTCAAGATCATCTAGTCCAACCACCAACCCAACAATGACAAAACCATCACTAAACCATGTCCCTAAGCCCTATGTCTACCCGTCTTTTAAATCCCTCCAGGGATGGTGCCTCAACCACTTCCCTGGGCAGCCCATTCCAAGGCTTAATAACCCTTTCCGTGTCAAAATTCTTCCTAATATCCAATCTGAACCTCCCTGGCACAACTTCAGGACATTTCCTCTTGTCCCATTGCCTGTTCCTGGGGAAAAGAGACCGACCCCCCCTGGCTACACCCTCCTTTCAGGGAGTTGGAGAGAGCAATAAGGTCTCCCCTCAGCCTCCTTTTCTCCAGGCTGAACACCCCCAGCTCCCTCAGCCTCTCCTCACAAGACCTGTGCTCCAGACCCCTCACCAGCTCCGTTGCCCTTCTCTGGACACGCTCCAGCCCCTCAAGGTCTTTTTTGTGGTGAGGGGCCCAAAACTGGACACAGCCCTCGAGGTGGGGCCTCACCAGTGCCCAGTCCAGGGGGACCATCACCTCCTGAGTCCTACTCCCCACGCTGTTCCTGACACAGGCCAGGATGCTGGTGGCCTTCTTGGCCACCTGGGCACACTGCTGGCTCATGTTCAGCCCACAGTCCACCAACACACCCAGGTCCTTTTCTGCCGGGCAGCTCCAGCCACTCTGCCCCAAGCCTGGAGCGCTGCAGGGGGTTGGTGTGACCCAAGGGCAGGACCCGGCACTTGGCCTTGTTGAACCTCATCCCACTGGCCTCAGCCCATCCAGCCAGCCTGGCCAGATCCCTCTGCAAAGCCTTTCTACCCTCATGAGAAGGTTTCCCAATGTCAGTGAAGACTCTCGCTCAAAGCAAGCTTTTCCTTGGCATTAATGCACAAGCCCCTGGCATCAGCATGGCCTTTTCAACAAGGAACAAAAACTCAGCGCTCATTCTGCTGAAAATATCCCCAGTCCGTGGAGGCCAGAACATCCTTTTCTTTGGTCAGTATTGGACAGGCACTGCTTCCCATACACATGGGGAGCCAGAGTGACGTTGGGATGAGTTTTAACACCACAGATGTACAACAGCACAACAGTTACGATCCAGGTTTGATTCTAACAGTTTTACATATTTTCACAGGAATATCTTTTTAAAATCCGCTTTAAACCTGCCTTCTCCAGAAAGCCGCAGTGTAACAAGAAACACCTCTATGAATGAACTTATTCTTTTAAAAGGACAAGTTAATTTTGTTGCTACAAGTTTCTAGAATTAAAGTTCTTTTTTTTTTTTTTTTTTTAATTAAAGAACGTATGCTGGTTGGTGGCCTGCTGTGTCTATTAGAAGCTTCACAACCCATCTGTTGAGCAGTGTTTCAGAAAGCGGTAAGAGGACTGCCGTCAATGCTAGCCCATCCCATGCATGACAGTCCTTACACAATCAGTCACAGAATCATACAGGGTTGGAAGGGACCTCTGGAGATCATCTAGTCCAACCCCCTGCCAAAGCAGGTCCACCCAGAGCAGGTTGCACAGGAACGTGTCCAGGTGGGATTTGAATGTCTCCAGTCATGATGTTGAGAACGACATTTGAATTTAGCAAAACATCACTTATATAAATGGTAGTGTCAAGCACGTAAAATGGCCATCTCCCGCTTTTCCCAACAGCAACCAAAGGTGGAGCACAAGATGGCTATTCTCCCCCTGCTCCCCAAAGATTGTCCTTCAGCTACAGTAAGGAGCACTACTACCAAACACTACTGTGTAAAAAACAAGGAAACAAATCAACATGTGTTTTATAAGGCTCACAAAAGTATTTTGCCTAAAAAATAAGCACTTTGTCCCCTCCCTGCATCCTTATTGTATTGGATGAACTCCAACTGAAGAGCAAGGACAATGACACTCCTGTGCCTGCCACCCCAGGGCTCTGTAGAGAAGATGGAAGGGAAGGACAGACAGTCAGTGCTCCCCAGTCTAATCTGTACTGCTGGAGAAACAACACACCTAAGGAAGGGTGGATGAACAAGGATAAACACCCACATGAGTTCCCACTTCCTCTCCTATTTCCTTCATTGTACTTTCATCACCTTCTCTGTCGCAGCCATCACTCTCAAAAGCCTTGGTAGCATGCTTAGAGTAGACAGATGGGCATTAGTTGGGTACAGAAGTTAAAGACTCCCCTTTGTTTTGACCCCCCCCCCCCTTTTGGAAATTTCCTAAGCGAGCAGCATTCAAGCTGAAGACAAATCATTCCCCGCTGTATAAAATTTGGGTTACATCTACACTACACCTACTACAACCAAAGTAAGATGTGAGCATCACTGAATTTCACTGAATTTCACTGAATTTTTTTTAGAGTTGGAAGGGACCATATAGATCATCTAGTCCAACTCCCCTGCTGAAGCAGGATTGCTTAGAGAATGCTACTCAGGACTGCGTCCAGGCGGGTCTTGAAAATCTCCAAAGAAGGGGACTCCACCACCTCCCTGGGCAGCCTGTTCCAGGGCTCTGTCACCCTCACCGTGAAGAAATTCTTTCTCATATTCGAGTGGAACCTCCTATGTTCCAACCTGTGCCCGTTGCCCCTCGTCCTGTCACTGGAAACCACTGAAAAGGGTCTGGCTCCCTCCTCCTTCAACCCACCCTTGAGATACTTATAGGCATTAATAAGGTCTCCCCTCAGCCTTCTCTTCTCCAGACTAAAGAGTCCCAGCTCTCTTAGCCTTTCCTCATAAGGGAGATGCTCCAATCCCTTAATCATCTTTGTTGCCCTTCGCTGGACTCTTTCCAGTAGTTCCCTATCCCTCTTGAATTGGGGAGCCCAGAACTGGATGCAATACTCCAGTTGTGGCCTCATCAGTGCAGAGTAGAGGGGGATCATCTGCTCTGATGAATTCATCACTGCTCTGATGAATTCTGGATTTTGCTTTTTAAAAACGCAAGTGTCAAACTCCATTTAGGTGTAGTTCATGCAAAAATGGTGTTTTTATTAAAAGGAACACGGTCTTGATATAATTAACTACAAACATCATCATAGCTAAACTTGGATTCTTTCAAAACATTTCCACAAAGAGTTGTTTTTCTTCCGTAGAACGTAAGAAAGGTCAGGTGGTTTTCTCACTGTGTTCATCTAGCAAAGTTGCTTCCTTAAACCAAATCTTTAATGCTAAAGCATCTCCTTTGCTGCCTGTTGCTATTTGGAGAACAAAATGCCCTGCTCTTCCAATTCCAGCGCAAGCTCCTGCGCACCACCCAGCCTGTGCGTGTGCCAGCTAATGTAAAACCCAAATCACGGCATGCAGCTAAAGAACTCCAAAAAATGGTGAAACCAAAGAGAATAAAGACTGACACAGTCTTAATGAACTACTCCATGAAATTTTAAGAGTGGTATCTAATGTAAGTCAGGCAGACATCAATGCCTTCAGGAACCCGCAGCTGATCTTGAGCAGAGCAAGCAGATCAGAGACTCTTGCCTGGGGACCTCCCGTTGTGGGCAGGCATTACTCCAGAGTCCCACGCCCAGGAGCACATTTCAGCTCCACATCAGAAGACCAGCAATTGGATGGCTTATTTCTGTTGGGCAACTACTTCAGACTGTGAAGCCTGGACCCAACTATAGGGTTTCCAGACTGTGGCAAGTTAAATGATGCCTACCTACTTATGGAGTAGGCTACAGCTCTGCTCCAGTTACATTCAGGCAACAAACTTCTCTGCCAAAGGGTTGACTGTAGCCTGGTTCTTCCACAAAAAAAAACCCAAAAAACCAGGACGTTGTGAGAAGCCCAAAGGCAAGAGACTTAAAATATATATAAGGATGGAGATCCTATATGTATCCTTACCTAAAATAAAAAAAAAAAAAAAAATAAAAATTACTGACTTTTCAGAGCACTTCAAAAAGATAAAAGATTTTGCCAAGAAACTAGAGAAGATTCAGTGATTCAGCCGACCTAGGCTTCAGGGCACTTGGTTACGAAGGGGAAATATGGACAAAAGGCATTCAGAAAACTTTAACAAAGAGATAAAAAGGACACCCAGGCAAGCAACCGAGGAACAGCTAGAGGAGGCAAGCTGGAAAGGAAAGCTTTTAAAAGCAAGTTTAAGAAGGTTACAGTTGATTTAGCAGTAACTGGAGACAAGTAAAGGCAAAAATTATTTGCCTATAACTTCTCTGAAATAGTACACAACCTGGTCACTACCAAGAAATGAGGCTACAAAACAATGTCAGCGGGACATTCATTTTTGCATTAGGGTTGCTTTCAGGAGCCCCATATTTGGGACCCACATTGTATGGGTGGACCCACCCAAAACGTATGCGCGGATCCACCAACAGCCTTGAAATGCTTCTCAGCTAAAGACAAAAGGCTGCAGGGAGGAGAATGAAGCTGATCACGAGGCAGAGCTTGCATTGATCATCCCCTTTTACTGAAAAGGTTTGGAGAAGGATTATTATGAAACTCCCCATCCATTTGCAGTCTTCTGTGCACATTCGCAAACTTAGCGTCTTCATTGATAAAGATTGTGAGAAGCAACACATCTGGAAAATCAACAGAAGGCCTTCAGATCCCCTAATCTTCAGATTAGGGGATGCACAAAGGACCACAGGGATGATGTGGCTCCCTTAAGGTCTGTCTTAGAATCTTAGAATCGTTCAGGTTGGAAAAGACCCTTGGGAACATCGAGTCCAACCATCAACACCACTCTACAAAGTTCTCCCCTATACCATATCCCCCAACACCACATCTAAACGACTCTTAAACACATTCAGGGATGGTGACTCAACCCCCTCCCTGGGCAGCCTGTTCCAGCGTCATTCCAGTGTCTTCAGACCTTAAGTAGTTTTTCTTATAGCACCCTACAATAACTGAAACGTGACAAAAATGGGACATTCAGTTCTTGCATTTACTTCAAATACCCCTTCACAAAAAATTGTTACAAAGAAGGTATCCAAAGCTAAGCAAACAATCACTACCAAAACTTTCTTTTGATAAAATACTTGTTTGATACTAATAGACAATTAATCCCTTCTCTATCAAGCAAGGCACATTTTACATGAATAGCAGTTTATTTTTAGGCCACTGTAACTAAGGACTGTGTATTCTACAGCTTCCTCCCTCAAGTGTATGGAACCTATTCTTAGCCAATGTTTTTCAAGAAATGCTAGAAATCCATTTGCATATAACACTTTTTGTAATTTTTCTTTTGTGCAACACAAAGTTGCAAAATATTTGCTGCTGCTGAAGAAGGAAACAGCACTTCTGCAAGCTGCTTGAGAGCTTGCTTAGCTCCATTGTACCTATTGCCTTTGTGATACCATTCTGTATTAAAGCCACCAACACCGTAGTTTTTGTTTCTGAAACATATCAAGTTATAAGAAACATTATCAGATACTACTTCTCTCGTTTAGAATAAATACCTTATAAAATTACTTCTCCTTAATGTGTAGTTACCTTAATGTGCTGTCATTTAAATAAATTCTGAACTTACAGTGGTTTTTTGGTGTTTTTTTTTTTTTTTCCTTCTTACAGAGCAAAGAATTTATCCATTAAAATATATACCCGAAAGATTACAGAAACAAGTCATCCTTGCAAGGAAAGCCAGAACGTTTGAAATATTCATAAAACACAACAGCATATGTGAAAACGAGCTGCTTAGCTCTCTTTAGAACATCATCCTCTGAAAAAACCAGTTTTGCTCATAAATCCTAAAAAAAAGAGACAGGGTATAAAGCGAATTTTACTGCTAAATAGCACTGATAAAAGCTTATGGTTCCAGTAATACCAGTAACTAGTTTTCAAGAGGTGTGTTGAAGAAATAGACCCCTTCCTAGAACTAGATCTGCTGGAGAGCAGCTCTGAGAAGAAAGACCTGGGAGTCCTGGTGGACAACAGGATGACCACGAGCCAACAATGTGCCCTTGTGACCAAGAAGGCCAATGGCATCCTGGGGGGCATCAGGAAGAGTGGGACCAGCAGGTCGAGGGAGGTCATCCTCCCCCTCTGCTCTGCCCTGGGGAGGCCCCATCTGGAGCACTGGGTCCAGTTCTGGGCTCCCCAGTTCCAGAAGGAGAGGGAACTGCTGCAGAGGGGACAGCAGAGGGCTATAAAGATGATGAGGGGCCTGGAGCATCTCTCTTATGAGGAGAGGCTGAGGGACTTGGGTCTCTTTAGTCTGGAGAAGAGAAAAGGGAGGGTGTCAAGAGGATGGGGCCGGTCTTTTTTCCGTGGTGCCCAGGGACAGGACAAGAGGAAATGGGCACAAACTTGTACATAAGAAGTTCCACCTAAAGATGAGGAGGAACTTCTTTCCTGTGAGGGTGGCAGAGCCCTGGAAGAGGCTGCCCAGGGAGGTGGTGGAGTCTCCTTCTCTGGAGACATCCAAACCCCGCCTGGACACGTTCCTGTGGGACCTGCTCTGGGTGGACCTGCTTTGGCAGGGGGGTTGGACTAGATGATCTCCAGAAGTCCTTCCCAACCCCATAGCATTCTGTGATTCTCTGATTCCCATGGCTGGAAGACAGTGGGGAATACACCACTGTGAAGGATGTCAGCTGGGGTGAGTCCACCAAAACTGCAAAGCCCCTGGGTTACAATATGTAAGCACAAGAGGAAATACCAGGTGCTTGTGGGCTCCAAGGCTGCAGTAAAAGGCCCGTCTTTCAGCTGTGAAAAGCAAGTTTAACTGAGGCCAAGCTAATTGCCAAGATGATTAAGGGGTATAACAACTCCCGAGAGAAATGGTGAATCTTCCTCCTCTCAGTTCACAACTCTGTCTTGCCAGATGACTGACCTAAATGTTTCTGGGTGGCATTTAGGTAAAAACATAGTGGAAAGCCAGGTGAGGTGATCTAATGGCATTTTGAGAGAGAATGCTTGTGTATATTTGTAATTGCCAGATGAATCCCAGACCATGCATCTCCTGATGTGTCAGAAGCCCATGCCTGGAGGCCACAAAAACCTCTCATGCCCCACAGGATGCAAAACCTACAGAAGCCCTTCTGCTCTCCCAGCTGATGAGCCGAAGGAGCCAAAGAACAGCACTTAGCATTTCCAAAATGCCATTGTTACAATTTTTTTTATATACAGAAAGGTCTAGAAAGAGAACAATTTCTGTATTTGCCTGCTCAGACCACCCGTCTTAACTATGAAGACGATGAGCAGAAATTTTAAAGCACGTTAAATCCTGCATCAGTGTTTCCATACCGAAATAAAGCTGTCTTAATCACTATAGTTTAATCCTCCTGTGATTTAGCCTGCTTTAATTTGCATATTTCCACTTCACAGCCCATTTGCCTCAAGTTTGCTTCGCTCACAGTAATAAGCTTCAACCGCAGAGCTCTGCTTGGGTGAGTACTGTGAGACAGCACCAGATCTCCTGCTCCCCAGCCATGCAAGGAACCCAGGACATCTCCTACAGCACTCATGGACGAGGTGCTTGGGGTTCCAGAAGTGATAGCTGAGAACAGAGGAGGGATGAAGCAGCAAGAGCTGTTATTCCCTCACAGCTTTAATGGCTGGGTGGACTGAGGAACGCCTGCTACACGTGTCCTGTTGGTGCTGGGACAACTGGCCAGGGCTTTGAGTAGGATGGCAAAATGATCTAAGTGAAGCATGATCCCTCCCTGCTGTCAGAGAAGAGCCAGGTTACTGGGATGACTGGAGCGATGGACGTGGTTCTGCAAGAGGAGGCTACAAAGCTAATCTATATCCTAACCTGTAAGGATGCATACATGAAGCGACTATTAGAAAAGCCCGTTATTTGCAGATCACAAGAGTAGCACATTGTTTAGAAAGCAAGTTGTTGGGTCCTGTTTTCAAAGAATACAAAGAGTACAAACTCGTACTGTCTTGTGCAAGACGCCTGACCAGCAGAGGAAGTTTTAGGCAATCTGCTGTAATAGCTTTGTTTATAGATATAACAAAACTAGATAACCCTCATCAAATGAAATTAAAGGGAGGAAGAAACATTAGTCTGAAGTACCTTATGGTCAGTTTGATCACTAGTGTGTAATTGACGTAAAATTCCTTATTGGCCTTACACAAACTTTGACTTCCTTGTACCATCATCACTTTGTCAGAAATGCCATCTTGGTATTTTTAGGTGACAGTACACTTGTTTGTTCTGTAAATTTCTGGTGAACAAACTTGTTATATTTTGTAGGTCACTTGGTTTTACCATCTGCCTTGATTTATGCTTAAGTGTTGTTCCTGAAATCCCTCATGTCATACATACAACCATAAAGATGTCGTAACCAGCAGCAGTTTGATTTTGTATCATCATAATGTAAATAGTCATGGTTAATGGAAAAAAGTACCATCAAAAGCTTGCGCCAGAGCTGTACAAAGGCATTTAGTGGTGTCTGTCCTTTACTCCCCTCAGCCCCACGGTGGGTTAGGATATGATTACAAATTCCCATGGGAAGGCTGGTGTAGGACTGTATGAAGGGCAGGGCCAGTGTTGAGGACAGTCGATGCTCAACAGGGAACATCCCAGGGAGACACCCGTCCACCAGAACCATCTCCTGCAGCAGGTAGCGACCTGCATGCAACCGCTAGCACACTCATCTCTGGAGAACCTCACAAGCAGGGACACAGGCAGATTATCCCCGAGTTAAAATAAAATCACAAATTGAACATTTTCTCCCAGAAAATACTTTCAAGGTTTGCGCACCTTGAACATTTCACAGGAAACATCCAGCATCATTTTTCATTAATGGTGCCCAAAACTTCAATAAAGACAACTTTTAAAAGCTTAGCATCATGGTGTGCTGAAAATATCAGTCCTAGGCTATAAACAAAAACAAACACCAATGCTGTTCACCCTAAACACTTCACAAAACCACAGAATGCTATGGGGTTGGAAGGGACCTCTGGAGATCATCTAGTCCAACGCCCCCTGCCAAAGCAGGTCCCACAGGAACGTGTCCAGGTGGGGTTTGAATGTCTCCAGAGACACAGACTCCACCACCTCCCTGGGCAGCCTCTTCCAGGGCTCTGCCACCCTCACAGGAAAGAAGTTCCTCCTCATGTTTAGGTGGAACTTCTTATGTACAAGTTTGTGCCCATTTCCTCTTGTCCTGTCCCTGGGCACCACGGAAAAAAGACCGGCCCCATCCTCTTGACACCCTCCCTTGAAGTATTTATAAGCATTGATCAGATCCCCCCTCAGTCTTCTCTTCTCCAGACTAAAAAGACCCAAGTCCCTCAGCCTCTCCTCATAAGAGAGATGCTCCAGGCCCCTCATCATCTTTATAGTCCTCTGCTGTCCCCTCTCCGGCAGTTCCCTCTCCTTCTGGAACTGGGGAGCCCAGAACTGGACCAGATGGGGCCTCCCCAGGGCAGAGCAGAGGGGGAGGATGACCTCCCTCGACCTGCTGGTCCCACTCTTCCTGATGCCCCCCAGGATGCCATTGGCCTTCTTGGCCACAAGGGCACATTGTTGGCTCATGGTCATCCTGTCGTCCACCAGGACTCCTAGGTCTTTCTCCTCAGAGCTGCTGCACTTACGCATACTGGCATCAACAGCAATAGAGAAGAGCAGTGACACGCACAATCCTCTGCTTCCAGAGAGGGCACAGAGGTAAGATTTGGACAAAGTCTACATAATAGTTTAGCGATGCTCTATAATGGCTTCTTTTTTTTTTTTTAATTTTAAATATAAAGATTATTTTAAAAAAATAAATTTAAATCTTTTTCTTTTTTTAGATTCCCTCGATAGACATCTATTCCCTGTATTCGCTTCCAGTTATATCAGCCTGCTTTCCCCAAATCTTTAAGACAACAACTGAAGATAACTTTACATTAGTATAAGTGAGTCGTCCATACACAGTTCCATGTGTTTCTTGCTTTAAGTCAGTTCATAAGCAGAACGTGTATCTGAGCAGAACGCATGTGTAGTCACGAGCCATCGCACGATACGAAGCTAAACCCGTGGTGGGAGAGATACTTCACTGAAAGATTTTTCCTGTCGTTGTGAGCCCACCTCAGATGCTTGAAGAAGCTTTTCAAGCCACACTGACAGCGACAAAAATAAGGCAGTATGACAACTAGCTGGTCCTTGAAAAGGAAAACACAATATTATTAAGTCTTGGAATTTTATAGCTGATTTGTCCTTGTTTTGACCATAATCTCACAAGTGATGCCAGCAGCAAACCCATCTGGCACGTGTAAGACTAAGTATCTGCTGCTTGTGAAAACGAATGTCTTAAAATTAGCATATGCATTAAGATTTGGTTTGCAATAGCTTAAGAACAAAAAAGTTCAGTTTAATTTAAAATGCCTTGCTCCTCCGAGACCGTTTTACCAAGGAAGTCTAAACCTGTTTATAGCTAAAGGAAGAAGGGATGGCACTGAAAACCAGGGGTGTCACACTTGGGCACAGCCTTAACACAACGCCCAGCTGCTTGCCTTTGCTTCACCAATAAACCAGTTTATCTCATTTGTGGGAGAGGCAAACAGCTTCCTGACCGCAGCTCTTCCAGATGCTCCCTACCCGAGAAAGACAGGTTAACGGTGACACTCGTGACGTTACAGCTCTCCTCTGCTCCACAAGATCGACAGTGGGAGGTAATGAGGCAGAAACCCACAAGCATAACCGTATGATAGATAGTGTTGAATCCATTAACTAGGCGGTACGTTTAAGAAGGGTTTAATCTCCATCATCATCTGTGTTGCAGTTAGAAATGTCCTCGGTACTCTCAGACAACTATATTCTCCAATAGATGCACAGCTCAGACTTTTGGATGTAAAGTAGTATTTAGATATAAAATAGCAGCTAATATTATAATTCAAAGGTGTAAAATAATACCATGCATTATTTAAGGGCTACTTAAAAGTTGAAATTTTTGTCATATGCAAGAACTTCTTTTCTGGGATAGAGAGTAAAGTGTATTTTGAATCGCATACCAACCTAATATCTAACATGCTCTAGAACTGTCCAAAAAAAACTGCTTAAAGCTGCTTTAAAAGGACTAGAATTTTTCTTAATATTATAACGATTTTTACACTGCATGTAATTCTTATTCATCTGTCATCTCACGCACCTCCCTCAAAAGTGATTTTTCTCTTGTGTGACAGAACCACAGCGTAGCTCCTGCAGCTTATCCTCACCAGCATCAGTAATTTCATTAGCACATTTACATGGAACCAAATCTCTAAACTGAAGCTCAAACTGATGATGATCAGAGGGCTGGAGCCCCTCTGCTGTGAGGACAGGCTGAGAGAGTTGGGGTTGTTCAGCCTGGAGAAGAGAAAGGTCCGGGGAGACCTTAGAGCCCCTTCCAGTCCCTAAAGGGACAGGAGAGATGGGGAGGGACTCTTTATCAGGGAGTGTAGTGACAGGATGAGGGGTAATGCTTTTTAACTGAAAGAGAGGAGATTTAGATTAGATATTGGGAAGAAATTCTTTGCTGTGAGGGTGGTGAGACCCTGGCCCAGGTTGCCCAGAGAAGCTGTGGCTGCCCCTTCCCTGGAGGGGTTCAAGGCCAGGGTGGATGGGGCTTTGAGCAACCTGGTCTGGTGGGAGGTGTCCCTGCCCATGGCAGGGGGTTGGAACTAGATGATCTTTAAGGTCCCTTCCAACCCGAACCACTGTACGATTCTATGATTCTTCAAAAAAAGGAAAAAAAAAAAAAAAAAAAAGGAGCAAGGAAAAGCATACATTGGGAGAAACAGTGCACAAGAGCCGTTGCTTGGCAGAAGTGTGCAAGTATTTACACGCTTCAGGAATTTGTCAGGGTTCAATGATGTACAAGGTGCGAAGTAACTGCATTTTCTGCTTCCCTCCTGGCGTGGCACTGCAGCAAGCCTTTTCCAACCCAGCTAACAGCATCAAAACTTCAAAGCTCCCCCTCTGTGCAAAAGAACACAATTTGTGGTGAAATTGGGTTCTTGCAAAGAGAAAACAGAGTTTATCCGACAAATGTTTTATTCCCTGAATATGAGTAAACCACATTTTTGACCCTGAAAATGTACAACTGGCATCTGCAAGGGAATGCTTGGGGAAGGAGGAAAAATGTGTCCTTAATGAAGTTGCCCTCAAATCTTCCCCTTCAGATTAGGGCAGAGGACCAGCTTTATCTGCCTGTGCCTACCTGAAATGGCTTTTAAGGCTGTTGTCAGCAACCCAAGGGGACCAACAGAGAACAAAACCAAGTACAACACGTAGAGGCGACACAATGCTTGCACAGCAGATATTCAGTACCCAGATGGCTGCAAAGAACTGAAGAGGCTTCCATGAAGAGGGGTAGTCTTAAATACGGTATTTTGAAAACTGGTGCAGAAAGTTTTTCAGGAAGGTGAACTGAATTCCAGGATGCTCTTGCAGAAGCTACCAAATGTCATACTTGGGTTGAGCACACACACGCAAAGCAGTCACAACTGCAGAGGCCAACTGAAACCCGCTCTGAGCAAGCACTTGGTAAAAGTCAGGTGAGGAGCAACGCTTCAAGACGACTCTTGGCACATGGAGTTTCAAGGCTTCGATTAACACTTTGAATGGAAAGCACGCAACATGGCTGGGAAAGCTCTTCTCCCGGGGCACAAAAGGACTGGAGGTGATAGCAATGTCAGCCTCATGCCCAGCCCTGGCACATGAACCAGTAAAGGGAAACTAGGCTCCCAGTTCAGGCTCCATTCCCTGCTCCCTCATCTCCTCGAGAGCATCAGGTCTGCAGAAGACTGCAGAGGCAGGAGGCGGCAGGTCTTGAGGAAGCCCGTGATCTCCCAACTGCTTATAAGTCCAGGCGAACATTTCCCAGCTTCGCTGCTGAGCTGGCATCAGCGGGAGCAGCACCCACTGGGAAGCAGGTCACCCCCTTACTGCTCCCGTGCCCTTTCCAAGCAGCTCGGAGCGCTGCTGCTATAAAAAGAAGTGCAAAGATGATACAAGAAAAGGATACAGCACAAGGAGTAAAAAGGACAGACAGCAAAAGGAATCCACCAGGCACCCAACCCTGGCAACTTCCATGTGTTATAGAAGGTGCTAATCACGATGCCATAATTAAAGGCTGAGCCAAGTTGTGGGTCTCCCAAACCAACATTCACCAAGACGCTTTGGGAAGGCAGAACAGCATCCGCACCCTGCAATACACGGCCTGACAGCAGAAGCGCTTTCCTAAGATCTAACTTGAATTCTGCTGCTCAAAATACAAACTTCATTTTTCTGGAAAAAAACCTCAATTTTTTTTTTTTCCTGTGTCATTACTGTGAACGTTATCCGTCCTATGCAAAGGGGTAATTTGTGGGCTGTTTTCTTTCAGTTTAGTATTTGAGTGTATTGTTCGTATTTTGATAGTAAATACCACCTTATTTTCTTTTTCCTACTGAATGGTGGATGCTCACTACCTAGCTTCAGGATTGGACAGTTAAAAGCAGAGTGCATTAATCCATGTGTTCCCCAATCAAGATAAATTGGCAATTTTTGTGGTGGTTCCCCTAATTCCCTGTTACACGGAAGGAGGTGCAATGACCTTGTGGCTCTCACTCTGCCTCAGAATGAGAGAAACCCAATTACAGATATCATACGTATTTGGCTTCGCATCAAACTAGACGAAGTTTCTTGGCTGCTTATTCAGGATACTTGATACTCGTGCCAACATAGCCAGTATCCTTCCCGCTATTTTATTTCCATCTCTTATCAGTGTCTGGACACAGCCGTATCATGTATCAAGGCTAATGTAAAGCAATAGTCTAAACAAAAGTTAAACCTCTTCCTATGCCGTCATTCTAGAGAATGTCATTCTCTGCAATTTTAAGGATTACTCTGTGTTTTTTTCCCCACTACTAATTTTTCTACATCCTCCTCTCCCTTAAAAAAACCCAACACACACATCATTGGAAAGAAAATTATCAGAACTGACAAATCCTTATTCTTCTCCCACAGTGCAGCCAGAAGTCTCTACAACCGAGCCTTTCCTGTATCAAATCCAAAGCACCCACCCAGCCATGTTGCAAACCATGACCATTTCCACAAAGCCAACAGCAGAGATTCGGACCAGCATCTGCAGAGGAGGGAGTTGGAGACCAGGGTCTCACCCACCCTTTCTGCCCCAAATACAGATACATAAAGCCCAGCCGCTGGAAATCACGGTCCTGCCCGAGGGCATGCACTGAAAGGACTCTTGCCCAGAGCACATTCCAGTTCTATTGTCCTTCCTCACTCTCCAGTGTGATACCACCTGCTTGAGGAAGTATGAAGCAGGTCATTCAAGCACAGAACAGGAAAACGAGTTATTTCAGGTGTTTCCTTCCCCCCCTCCCCACCTTTATTCACTCTAATCACGTTGTCTAGCTTGTAACATCTGTAAAAAGACAAAACAGCTCAACCAACAGCAAAATGACAATGAGCAAGCAGTGTGCTCTTGTGGCCAGGAAGGCCAATGGAATCCTGGGCTGCATAGGGAAGAGTGTGGCCAGTAGGTCGAGGGAAGTCATTCTCCCCCTCTACTCTGCACTGGTGAGGCCACAACTGGAATACTGCATCCAGTTCTGGGCTCCCCAATTCAAGAGGGACAGGGAACTACTGGAAAGAGTCCAGCGAAGGGCAATGAGGATGATTAAGGGATTGGAGCATGTCCCTTATAAAGAAAGGCTGAGAGAGCTGGGACTCTTTAGTCTGGAGAAGAGAAGGCTGAGGGGAGACCTTATCAATGCCTATAAGTATCTCAAGGGTGGGTTGAAGGAGGAGGGAGCCAGACTCTTTTCAGTGGTTCCCTGTGACAGGACGAGGGGCAACGGGCACAAGTTGGAACACAGGAGGTTCCACTCGAATATGAGAAAGAATTTCTTCACGGTGAGGGTGACAGAGCCCTGGAACAGGCTGCCCAGGGAAGTGGTGGAGTCCCCTTCTTTGGAGATTTTCAAGACCCGCCTGGACGCAGTCCTGAGTAGCATTCTCTAAGCAATCCTGCTTCGGCAGGGGAGTTGGACTAGATGATCTATATGGTCCCTTCCAACTCTAAAAAAAAAAAAATTCAGTGAAATTCAGTGAACCATACATCTGCATGGGGCTATCACACAGCTTCCCAAGAGTCTGATGCTCCAACCAGACTGATTACCATCATCTTCTGTTTCTAGTTTTTAATTATATTGTGACAATAAGGTTGACATAAAAAGATATATAATCAAGAGAACACTGTCCCTGGACCAGAAAAGGAAAATGTTTCCTTTGCCCACCCACAGCACATACCAACATCATTGTGCTGCAGCCTGGACCAGGCTATGATGATGGCTCACGAGCTGGCATGTGGTCACCGTGGTTCTCAAGGTCTCCAAATGGATCATTTATTTATTTATTTATTGTTAACACCATTAGGTAAGATAGACCTCAACTAGTAGCCAAGTAATGTTTAGTTGTTCCAAGCGCTCTGCCCAGCCCAAGAAATTCTGGGGGCATCCCCTCTGAGGGTCAACAACTTGGTTGTTGAACGCCAATGATCACCTGGAGCTTTAGCCATCTGAAATAGCTTATGAAGAGCACGTAGCGGTGGATGAGAGGAGCCACAAACCACGCTTTTCTCATTAATCAAAGCACCTCCTGGGCTTTTCCCCCCAAACATTTAAGATAAACTTCTGTGTGTTTAACACGATTTACAGGGCACTTATAAGGTTTTCACTACTACCGTCAATCTAACAAACAACGGGTACTGGTAGCATGTTTGAAACGTGCCGTGGCCCCAGACAGCTCATGTTTACCTTGGAAAGAAGTCAGTGCTCCTGTGCCAGCAGATCTGCATTTTGTTCATATGGAAAGATACTCGCCAGTGTATTGATTAAGGTGCTATTAACTTTCTGCAAATTTACCTTGGCCTTCTTAAGAAAACAAGTTCTCTGTCAAACATCTCAGAACTGGGAGGAGGCTTTGATTGCCACCGAAACACTCATCTGTTAAAATATGTTGCATATTAGCATTTAATAGGATGCTCTCACACAATTTGGATCGGTAAATGCAAAACAACTTAATAGCACTGATGTTCCCTAAGGGGCATTCACAGCAAAGATTCAAACAAGACCACTGCATTTCCATTTCAGAGGGACCTGATGTAGCTCCCTCTCACGGGCTCTTGGTCCACCAAATCCAGTGGCCGGCCAGAGGGAGAAGAATGGTGAGCAGAGCAGCAGCAGTTGGGTCATGAGAAGGAGACTTAGGAGAGGCAGCCACCGACAGCCAGGTCACCTCCAGCCCTGCCCAAAATGAAACTTCTTCCCAAATTCCAGCAGATTTAGTAAGTTTTCACCATCCCCCACTACGGAGATGAGTATCAGTCACACTATGGAGATGAGTATCAGTCAGAGAGACCTGATTTTCTCACAGAGTGCCCTGGAGTGCAGACAACACATCAGAAGAAATAACGAAGAGATAATTCGAGAATTGAAATCTTTTTGCAGCACATTAGCAATGTTGCCAGCAGTCACAGTCCACACTTCATGCCACACCAAAAAAAGTTCAAGCAGCAAAAGTGAAAACTTCCCATTCAAAACCCTATGTAATTAAAAATTTTCAGGGCAACATAGGTACACCACAAAGTGAAGCTCCCCACCGGATGTCCCAGCAAGCCACAGTGACCGAGTGGCCACCTGGCTTTAAGGCACACAAGCTACAGGAGAAGCCCTCTGCTGCTTTCAACAACTCTCTTCAGGAGAAAGTACATTACCAGTGAGAGCGTGGGTAATTCTCAGTTTAAATGTAATTACGTTTAAGAACCTAAAGAGAAACACAGCATTCTAGCTCTGATCCTTCAGATCCACTCTCCAGATCAGCTGCAGGTGGAAATTGTTTGCCTTTGTTACCCCGTCACAAGAGAGCAGCTTCAAGCCAAAGTACTTTTTTCCCCCACCTATGGGTCTGAGATGGAAGATGCACATAGTGAGTGTCCGGGAATGAGGTGGGGTTTTTTCTTATTCAATGCTGACTGCTCCGAAGGACTGCATGTAAAGGCCCTGTCACGACGGGTTAGTTATGTTAATACACGCTCTATTGTAGTTTAGACTTATCAAATCCAGCCCCATTTTTGTCTGCATTATCACCTGGAACCATTTTTGGGGGCTCTGCCACTCCAGCAGCTTGTGCCAAGGTGAAGTCATCTTCACTGCGTACTGTCCACTTCATACAAGACCGACGACTCTCCGACTTCTCTTGGTTTTTGTTTGGACTGAGACACATCAGCCTCAGCCCCGACTCGGTCCTCCTCCCCTCCTTCTGGCTTTTGCACAGCGTTATCTTCTAATCCCCCACTTCCTAGGGGCTTTTAATTCCTGAGTATGAAAACACAGCCGAGGGTGAAGGACAGGGATCTGAATTTTGTTTAGCACTGCTTCAAGACACGGCAAATCCCTGTAACAGGGATTTACAAATAACATGAAAGAAATTTTACTTTTCCTTTCTCTATGAAGGTGGGTTTGGGGCCATGCTTCACCTGCGGTTTGCCAGCACATCTCTGCCACCAGGAAAAACTAGTTCCTTTTTAGACCCTATAAACTACCAAAGGTCGGAAAGGCAGAAGAGGAGTGATTCTCTCTGGATAGTCTCAGCTGGCTTTAAAATCCAAAACATAATTTGTGAGGTTAAATGCCCTCACATGCACACTTCCAGCGGAGTGGAAACCTGACCACCACCATCTGTTTGAGTTCCAGGGACAGAGCCGGGTGTTTCTCCCCTGCTCCTGCTCGGGAATGCCCTGCGGCTGCCACTACGCAGCGTGGCCAGTCCTGTTCAGCACCTATAACGACATCTTTCACTCAAAAATACAGTAATGAAGTCTGCACAAAGAAATATTTTAAGCAAGTTTGTGCAATTGAGCACAGGATTCCTGAAGTAGCTTTTTTATTCTTGTGTGTTCAGAGGCAGGGAGCGCTTCCAGCCCAGGCTGTGTTTCAGTGAGGGTAGACAAGCACACACAACCCCATTGAGAAGCAGATGTTTCACCGATGCTTTTAGATCTCTGCCACTTGTTTAATCATGCTCTTTTTTTGAATATCTGGAAGTATCAAATCAACATGTTCCCGGACCCCAGGACCGAGGCGTGCCACCTTTGAGAGGGTAACACGCTGGAGTGTCACAGCGTGTTATCTGAAGGGAATTACTGTCACTCTCCGAGCTGGGTTTTATCAGCAGAACTTTACAGCTCGGTTAAACAAAATCCCTCGTCATCTAACCTGGACTGAGACAGATGGGGCAGGTCTAATACCGTCTTAAGAAATTTCCAATTTAAATGAAAAGCACCCCAGCTCCCTGGCTTACTGTTGGAAGAGCAAGAATTAGTTTTGCTCACTCTTCCCTCTCAGTGCATCACAAACACCTTCACAAACCTATTGCTGATCCCGAGACCTCAAATCACTACCTTTCACCAACAGAAAACCCCGACGCTCAGAGAGCAATTTCAGAAATGGAGGAGTAAAACCCCACCTGCTGGCTGGGCAGACCTGCATGCTGGGCACCGGAGCCCCAGCGCTCCCCGGGCACGTGCCTTCACACCGTCTGCCACTCGGAGGTTAGCAGAAGCAGAGATTTGCCACTGTGATACCAGAGCTGGCAAGACAAAGTCCTGTTATGTGACGACAATATACTGTCTCCTCCTAAAAGCAGATCTCTGCTCAGAGCAAGACTAAAGCACCGTCCTCATTCCAGACTCCCTCGCCCTGCCAGCCCCACAATATCAGCAAGACATTTGAAAGGCTCCTGCTTTAGCCTCATCCTCTTCCCTACCACTAAAAGGCATCTTGCCAATTAAAAAAGGGACACGATACCTGTGCAAGCGATTTTGCATCTAAATTTCTGAGGGTTTCTATTACAACCCAGTCATTCTTCTCTGTATTCCTAAACAGTGCAAGAAAAGCATCACTTTAAAAATTATGAGCTTTAAAACCTATGACAGTAGCACACACAATGGAATAAAATCCAGTGCCTTCAACTTTCAGGTGTTGTGGCTTAGCAAGGTCAAAAAGGGAACAAGAACATCATTTATGACCATGAGGATTAAGGAATGTTTTCTTTCCAACCAAAATAAGAAAAGCACCTCTATAGTATAAATATTTATCATCAATACAGAGTGGAAAGGATTCATTTAGATGTGGTGTTGGGGGATATGGTGTAGGGGAGAACTTTGTAGAGTAGGGTAGATGGTTGGACTCGATGATCCCAAGGGTCTCTTCCAACCTAGATGATTCTATGATTCATAGATTGGTCCAGGCCGGAAGGGACCTCCAAAGGTCATCTAGTCTGACAGCCCTTTGCTGTGGAGCCATCTCTCCATCTGGGCTGAGCCCTTGGCAATAGCCAGGAGAAGCCTGTCCACAGGTGAGGACAGGCTGAAACACACTGATGATGAGGGGCCTGGAGCATCTCTCTTATGAGGAGAGGCTGAGGGACTTGGGTCTTTTTAGTCTGGAGAAGAGAAGACTGAGGGAGGATCTGATCAATGCCTATAAATACTCAAAGGGAGGGTGTCAAGAGGATGGGGCCGGTCTTTTTATAGTGGCGCCCAGTGACAGGACAAGAGGAAATGGGCACAAACTTGTACATAAGAAGTTCCACCTGAACATGAGGAGGAACCTCTTTCCTGTGAGGGTGGCAGAGCCCTGGAAGAGGCTGCCCAGGAAGGTGGCGGAGTCTCCTTCTCTGGAGACATTCAAACCCCACCTGGACACGTTCCTGTGCCACCTGCTCTGGGTGGACCTGCTTTGGCAGGGGCTTGGACTACATGATCTCCAGAGGTCCTTTCCAATCCCATATCATTCTGTGATTCTGTAACCCAGAGCTGTTCAGTCACAGCAGAGTCTTCTCCAGTCAAACGTTGCTGTACAGTACTCCCCACTACACCCCTTAGCAGTCATACGATCCAGATGTTCCCTCATCCAGCTGCTTCGATGCACACTGAGGTAAGAGGGAGCAAGCCCAGACCTGGCCTTGGCTGACACCATGTACGGGTAAGATAACGCTTCTCCATCCCCAATCCTTATTTCTACCCAGGTGACACTATTTGCAGCACGCTATATAGAGGGCAGCTGGTTGGAAACTCAACAAAAAGTAAGTACTAGTTACCAGTGGCTGACTTGGGGCACTAGAATAAAATTCAGATGGCACTAACTGCATTTACTTATGATTTAACGAGTTGTGAGATGCAAAGCTTTAGCCGCTTACTGAATTGATAAAATAAGGTATGAGCACAATATTTTTCTCGGGTCTCCCAAGGGCCTCCATGTTAAAGGCTGGGAGGTTACAGTTGTTTCAATTAAGGACAGTGACCATCAGGAGAAGTCTGGCCAAAATGTTCCAAGTTCAAAGAAAGTACAAGAATGAAGAATTAAGACTGCCTGTTTTAAAAGGAAAAAAATAAAAGAAAACAAAACCAACAAAACAACACGCAAACCACTGCCCCTTCTCCTTTTCCCTGCACCATTTCAACTTTTCCCCATTACAAATTCCTACGGTGCTGATTTTACATTGAGGATGTTCCACACATCATCCAAACACTGTTGTGGCTTTCATCCCCATGTAATTGGCTTTTTTTCATTTGCGATGCAGAGATTACAGGTCATGCCTCGAGGTTGCCATCGCACGAGGGAACTTCACTAAACCCACCCGTTAGGCTTGCATTTGCAGTCACCTGTGTATTTATTTTCCCTGTGGATGGGAATATGTGTGCTTGTCTGCAATTCTTAATTGACCTTTTCAGTACAAAGCGACACAAAACTCTAAATGACTACAGAGAATCCTCCCATGCTCCAGCTTATGGGGCTACATCTCCAAATTTATCTTTCCTGGTGAAAACCGTATCATCCTACCTCCTAAACATCTGTGCATCAGCTGGTAACCCCTCTCCATCCCTGTGACCACTGGCACATCTGGAGACCAGACCTGATCTCCAACCAGATGTGCAAGGAAAGACTCATTTGCCCACTTCCAGATAAGAAGCTTCTGTCAGACAGATCATCCAGTTTCTCTCAACGGCGTTCGTTTACCTTCACGACCAAATGGCTGCACGGTCATTAGTTCCCCGCCGTGCTCACTTGGCTCCTGGGGTATCCTGGTGACACACTTGCCATGAAGTCACCACCCTGCTCCAAGTGTCACACAAAAGCACTATCACTGAACGAGGTACTTGTCTAGTTACCCTAATACAGTCAAAACAGCCAAGTTAAATTAATCCTCCAGTATAAGATTTCAATTAAAACTTTTGGCAACATTTGCGACAGGATCTGTCTTACCAAGAACAATACCAATGAGGTGGTTATTTTTTGAGTGCAAAATGAACGGAAGAATACCCACCCAGCAACTTTTTTGAGTCTGTCCATCCCTCCCCTGTCCTCCCTCCTCCAAAACGTATGAACAAACCAAACCTGCTAATTTCATTCACGACCAATTTTCCTTTCCCCGACCGGAGGAATTCAGCCTGCCCAGCAAAACTTAATGGAAATCATTCAATCAGAACATGGATATGCTTCCTCCCCAGGTACATAATCAAGTAGCTTGGCTTACTTTGACCAGTTTTGCACTACGTATTCCTTTTCTCATACATTACACAGACATCAAACTTTAAGAAAAGTACTGCAGAAAATAACTTGGTCTGATATTTTTCTAATAAAGCAATTTCCCAAAATGTTTAAAGCACAAAACCAAGCTCTTATTACATACAACTGAAAAAGTATTTAAGAGCTTAAGACAGTTTTGGAATAGTAAGAAAAAAAGAATAAATGTAGTCCCTCAATACTTTTTTTTTTTAATACACCGATGCAACAGCTTAATCATGAATAAATTGGAAAAAAATTGTATTCATTTCTTTAACCTAAGAAGCAATACGCATACAGGTGGCAGATCACTTTCCTTAGTGAAAATAAAGGCTTCCATACATCACTTAACCAATACACATGACAACCTGGGATCTTCAAGACCTTCATCAATATCGTTACAGGGTGACTGTATCTATGAGAAGGTCTAAAATCAGGTTAAGGAAGGCAACTGTTGACTTAAATTTCACCCATGGTTTGGTCTTTGGTGCAACCTGGAGAACTGCTACAATAGCCTGTGAAGAGTTCTTCTCACCAATGGAAAAGGTCAGTCATTGAATTTCGTTAGAAACTTTAAAATAAATTCATCTTGCATATTTCACTAGCAAGAACTGTAACAGCTTAAAAAACACCGAGCAAAGTATTATTAAAATGTGCAGTACATGTATTCTGCATATTACAATTACAGTTCCAAGTCAATGGTTCCAAAGATTTTCACTAGATCATAAAAACTTAAGACCAGTTTATAATGAAATCTCTAATTCAAATATGAATGAATCATCCAATATGACACGATTTCTTGAATGAAAAACAGATGGAAAAGAAGTAATGATTGAGCGGTTTAAGTCACAAGATATTAGTTAAGCCAAAGGAGCAGATATTTAATCATAAGCACTTGCTTCAAGTTAAAGGAGACACCGGCTTAAGTCAGACCTCGAAACACGCCATTCAAGGGGCGAATGCCAAGCCAGCACCCATCAGAAACATAAACGAAATGGCTTTCGGATGAATGAACTTAGCAATGCATCCGAGGCACAGAAAATGCTGACTTCACATTTGCTTGGTGGCAAAGGGAGTTAGGTGAGGACGGAGGAGGATATCCCTGTATGGTCCTCTGAGAAGTCTGCAGAGTCCATGATTTAGGAAAGCATAGGCATGCAGAAGAAAACCACGCTGGTGACGCTGAAGTGCTCACGTTGCACTCCAGCTCTCGAAAGACCCTATTAGTTGAAGACAACATCCCATCTTTCAAGGCCTACACACTTAACAAGTCAAAACAAAGTTAAACCATTACATGTTGGCAGCGCTCTCACATTAACTAGCTGCATCGGTGTTACCGGGGCTTTTCGGCTTGAAGTAGCTGGGTTACAATTTTTATTTGTACACTTAGTGAATTATGTCTCAGCCTACATAATTTTTGGGTTTGGAGCAAGTTTTTTGGGGGCAGGAAGCAGGGAAAGCAACAAAAAGGGAAGGGAAAGGTCTATTTAATCAACCAAAGGCAGTTCTCCAGGTCAGCATCCGGAGACTGCGCCAATGTTCTAGGCATCCTTGCACAAGCCTTTCACCCGATACTCCCTCCACTGCCCAAAGACAAAACACAGCCAAATATAGCCCTGAAAACCAATATACGCTGGGGAAGAGCCTCTGGGATCTCGATAAACCCATCTCGTGTCAGAAGAGGAATTCCTAAAATCCTAGGAATGCAGGTGGCTGCTGAGCAAGGACTTCTGGTATCTATTTCCCCTTCAGCAATAAAGTACCACAAGTAAATTTAGGCACGAAGCACTCTGGGGAACTCCGTAGCGCAGAGCACACCCATAGAAAGGGAAGGCGGACCAAAGCAAATATGCTGCTAAGAAACCAGTCTGCAGGAACTCCTCCAGCAAAGCCTCACATCCATCTAAGCAGGCGTCAGGAGAAGTTGATGGAAAAGAGGAGTCGAGGACAAGGTGTGTCAGACCACTCCAGCTACAGGACAAGTGTTATCTTGAGAGGGGAAGGGGATTAAAGATAAAATAAAATCAAAACAAAACAAAGATTTCATCTTGATTACCTCTTTAGGGTTGCAGATCCAGGTAAAACACCCGGAAACACAAAGAGCAAACAAGACACACCAGGCACCCAAAGATTGCATCTGCGACATGCAGAATTGGTTTACCGAGAAACGCCTCAGTCCGTGATCAATTTTCCATGAAATATTTATCGCTTTTCATTCATGGCACAGTACTGTTATTTTTAGAAGAGCCAGAGGCAATGGGGACACATTACTGATTAACAATTCACGGGAGCCTTTAAACGTCTGCTCCTGTTGTGCCATCTCCTTCTTCCCTCAGAAGTTTAATGTAAATACCGTTGTGTGTTCACAGGCTCTTCCCTTCATCACCTGCTTTTATACAAAAGCAAAAGCTCAAAACAACCTTTCCTTTGGTAGGGAACCAGGGAGAAGCATTATTTTGAAAATAACACTTTGTGAACAGTCAGGACTAAGCAAATTCAGTGAAACCTATAGCTGATCAGTGTGAACTAATAAACTAAACAAGGTGAAGGAAGAATAAAGAAAAACAGCAAGTTGGGACTTGCAGTAACGCAAACTTTCCTGCCAGTTACCTTTCATCTAAGAACACAGCTCCGTACTCAAGCGCTTAAGATTTAAGTGCTGCTTTCAACTTTAAAAAGAGTAAGTCATTAATAATTCATTCCACCTCCTCCGTTTAATAACCATTTCCCTGTGGCTAAAAAAGAAGGTGACAGGTACATATTTTTTCTGAGACAAAACACAACAAAATAGAGTTTAGGAGCTGTGTGCTCCTGCTCTTCCCACCCCACAGAATGGGGACATCCATAGACCGTGTCCTGGGCAGACATCAAAGCGGTCCCTGCTCCTCTCAGCAAGAGAGGGTGGTGTAACTCCCTGCAGCACACAGATGCTGAAGTTCAGACAAGAGATGGTGCCTTACCACGCTGCCCAAAAAGCTCATCCCTCTTCATACGTCCCTACGCTCCCACACAACCCTCCAACGGGCTTAAGAGTCATTAGATTATCTTATGATTATGACTGACAAAACATGAGTTTGGGTGCAATACTGGTCCAGCAATGAGATTCTCATTCCAGCAACCAGATTCTCTACGGGTGGCAATTCCCTCCCCTGTCCTGCACCAATAACCCCAATTTGCTGACCCCGTTCTGGGCACAAAGGTGAGCTTTAGTAGTACCTCTAGCTGGTAAAACACTTCCATTGTCATTCATAGGCTACATTTTGTACTTCTGTCTTAGGGTTGGAAATAATATCTGTTGCAGTAAATACAAGGTTAACTTGATTTTAACTACCAAGGCTCTAAGCTACACGAACCTGCATTTTCTCTGCTATCTTATGCCAGAGCATCTCAATGGTGGCAAAATCAATACACTGAGCTTGCCAAAATTGCTGCAGCTTTTAAATAAGCTAACAACAGGACAGTAAGCAAACAATACTTTAATCTGCTTAGTGTATGATTGTGACATTAAAGTGATTTCTCAAGAACTCACTTTTAATGCTAATTTGGTTTTTTGGGTGGGTACCCCTCCACCCCTAGCCCCTGGACTCCAGGGAGAATAGATCAGGAGATTTTTAACATTAAAAGATTCACCTTCCTGCATGTGAGCTACCCTTCTGGGGCATGATAAAAGCATGTGCCATCCCCACACTAACGTGCCCCAGTCCAAACAAGCTCTTACCTGCGGAGGCGCAAGCCTGTCGGGAGCCCCAAATCCTAGCCGACTGGCCAGCAATTTGAACCTGCTTCAAAGCCCCACTGCACCAGGCTGATTTTTCTGAAAGAGCTTTTGAAGCAGACACGCTATAGAAAGCAAGCGAGTATCTGGAAATCCGGTGCAGTGAGAGGGCATCCCCTTGCTTTGAAGGGATAAATTAACAAAGGCGAGGTATTGGGCTCTGTTAGACCCACTGGACTACTACTCCTTCCTCCTAGAGCCAGGGATTAATCTCCGATTTCAAAAGCCTGTAAAATCATGTAACAATATTAGTCCAGAGGTTCTTGCAAACCATTTATTCATATATTCATCAGCATTTTTTTTTCAAACGAGTGTGGAAGTGAGACCGGATAATTAGATCCAGGAAGAAGAAAAAGCAGGGAACTGAAATCTCACGCGTAATCCTCTGGCTGCCCCTGCAATGCCACTCTTGCCAGTGGCAGATCCAGAAGAGCCCCAGTGTCACGCTGGAAGAGTCGTCCCGAGGGCTGAGGAGCAGCACGGCAGGAAAAGGAGTGGGAGAAGGTCAGTGTGGCCAGCGGCGGTGGCGGCGATGGAGAGCAGGGACACAGCCACCTGCGGAAGAGCTGCTTTGGGCAGCCTCATGTAGAAGGATGCAGCCTGCTCATTACCACCATCGGGGCATCATCTCATTAGTCAAGCCCTTGTTGCTCTTGTAGAAACTGATCAGCCACCTGAACGCTTCTAGTAACCCACTGATTCCTAACATTTTGCAGGAGACTACTATCGACCCTCAAAACCTCAGAAAACCACCACTGCTCACTGCTCTAAGGTGCACGATGGCCTCCCAGACATCCATGGTTTGCAGATGACAGCTGGAGAAGCACCTCAAGAAAGCGTGCACCAGCTTTCCACCCGATCCGCAACAGCAACCAGAGAGAGGTCTTCACCCAAGGGGCAACAAGCCCAGCACGTTTTCCTCAACTTCTTCATGAAACAAATATGCCCCAACGCAAACCATTTGTCAACTGCACTCAACCTGCAGTCAGTGATACGATTATCATCATTGCTTTTACCACAACTTGGGAACGCATCCCTGAAAAGCCAACGGAAACGCTATGAGAAGGGGAATTTCTTTCCTAATTCGGCAACTGGACTGTCCCCAGCCCTTCACGTCAGGCCATGACCAGCACACTGGGGAAACACGGCTGCTCGGCCGAGACTGTTCATCCCAATTTGCAGTTTCATTACTTAAAGTAAAGCTTTTAAGTGTAAAAAGGACTAGTTTCCATCTTATTTAATTCTAATTTTACTTATATATCACCAATATCAAGCTGTTTTCACATTTCTAATACCAAAGAAATTGCTAAAGATTGTTTTGTAACAAAATGAGCAATTATAAACTTTATAGCAGGAAAAACTGAAAAGACTAATGGGAGGCTGTTATGTGAATTACCATAAACACAGCCTTATAAAGCAAGCTTATTCTACAAAGTACACTTAATGAACATTTATTTGATAAATCTCAAGGATGGTATCGACAGTACACAAACGATGTTTTTCTAGAGGATTATCTGCAAAATATCTGGGTATAACACCTGGGCCAATCGAGGTCTTCAAGACTGGCCCCCCAGCTTTGCACTATGGAAAAGGCAGAGCATCTCTCAGTTTAGAAGCATAGGAAGAAAAAGTAAGAGGACAAGAGAGCTCTGTTGCTTCCTCCTTACGTTTGAATCAGTCCCCTTATGCAGACTGCAACTAAGTTCACTGCTAAAAAGAAGAAAAATACTGCAAAACAGAAAAAAAAAATACTTAAACCCAGTATGCTAACTCGCAGGACAATTCCTTCACCCTTCTGCGAGCAATCTGCTGCCGCCCATCAGAGCAGAGAGTGGCCACCTCTGTGCTCACATATCTGGGAAGCTTTGTCTCCTGCTAAGCACGGTACCTTAATCTTCATGAGATTTTCCATACAATATTAACTAAAAATAATCTGTGTAGTCCTTGCTCCGAAGTTCTCTGAATTCACCAAGTAGAAGTTAAGGAAAAGCAACGTTGCACAACAAACTCAACAATTTATCCCCTTCCCTCCCCTGGGCCAAAGATGCAGCAATATTCTAAAGCCAGAAAAAGAGAAAAAAGGCATTATCAAACAGATTGTTATATTCCTGTGCGAGAGGTGGGTTGTGGGAAAGAGAGATAAATCATTTTCCTAAAAGCACACTTTGCCAATGACCAAACTCCATTCTACTCAACCCATGTCACTCGTAAAATGTTTTCATAAAAATGCTCTAAACATTTCTATTTTGTACTTGAGACGTTGCACAGGACAGAGCGCGCTTAGGGTACTGGACATCCCTTTCTCATCTTTTTACATCAAAGAAGAAACACTAACAAGGATCAAACTTCTCCTTCACTTGGTTTGCGGCAGAGAGAAAACATTTTGGTTTCCAATGTACATTCCAACGAATGTAGTTCTGGGAATAAAGGCTCATTTTCTGCTCCAGTTTATTCATCGTGAGGGCTACAAATCAGTCACTTTACTTTAACCAGGACTGGATAAGGTTTTAAACAGAATATCCCACGATAGGATTAAGCAATTTTCTTCCTTAAGCTGTTTTTCAACACCATTATTTCAGCCATGCCTGAGACTCAGAACAACGCCCCACAAACCCACACATAACTTGTTTTTCCAGAGCAATACGTGGTACTCCTTCTCCTTTCTTCTAGCAGAAGGTTCTGCAGCAAACTCCTAAAGGTAATAATGATAAAAACTAGATAGGACAATGGTTTTCCCAAGTGGGTAAGTCCCTCAACTTGACACCAACTTTTAAGGGTGATTTTAAAAACCCATCAGGATACACAGGTATAGGCAGGCACCACACCTGAAAGCCAGCTGATGAGCCACTTCCCAGATCATTGATGATATTTGCTTGCGTTTACAAACATGCCCAAACATCTTTTTGCCAAATACTGTGCTTCCAGGTTTTAATTACCATTCTGCAAATCAAAATATAAGATAGATATTTCCAGCCCGTGTATGCACTGAAGGGCTGAAAAGATTTCTCCAAAACTTAGCACAAACTGAAATAAGTGTAGTGTCTCGAGTGAAAAATAACTGGGTGACCACAGTCCAGAGCCAATGCCGCCTCTTACACAGGGTCCCATTTTCATTCCCAGTCTGTCCTACCCTTTGCCCACTATATGCACAACCAGCCTGAGCTTTCCAGGTGACACAGCAATTCCCACGGCTCAAACGTTGGCAGAAGCCATTTGACAAAGAGACATTGCTCCTTCTCTCACATCCAGACAAAACAGCACAAGCACAGCCCCTCATTGGTGGCTAGCTGTTCATTTTTACCATAGGCATACAGCTGAGCTATTGAAAATACCCAAATCGGAGTCCCAAAAGTAAGAATGCTGTAATTCCTGTATGAGTCCATAACACCTTAAAAAAAGTCTCCTTTCATCTGGGGAAAATTAGAGCACACTGAACTCTACTATCAGGTTACCCGAGTTATTAACCAGCCTTTGTCCTGAAATATCTCAAAAGGAAACATTAAACATAATAAGCAACAACAAAATCAGTTCCCCCCAAAAAAACAGAAAAGAGTAAAATACAAACCCATCACATCCACAATACTGGCCATTGATCTACTGACAGAAAAGAAGACTGTGACTCCTCTTGTGCAGAGCCACAGAATTCAATCTAGTACATGAATACAAAATAGGGAGTAAAATCTTTAAGTTGACCTGTTTTACCACAGTAGTCTGGAAATAAGAATCTCTCTCAGGGTTAGGAAAATATAACCTCCCTTACGTGATGGACAAGTTTTGGAGCACATGGAGGGAAGAGAGATTTCTCAGAATCCAAAGCCAAACACTCGTACGAGGATCTCTTTCTTTTTTTCCGCCAACACTCTACCTCCTTAAAAGTTTCCTTCCCAAATATGCATTGAAGTCCACAAAAATCTAGGTTAGGTCATAGCCCATTTCTACCCCCCCAACCCTAATCTACTGAAGTTGTTTTGAATAAGCTTCGTTTACATTTTTCCAACTTGCACTACCAGAAGCGCTTAGATCTTCTGCGAGATCTCTTCCTTAATATAAAAGCACCTGAAGGCATTTTGGAAGGCAGCAGTGAAGGGAAAGTTGGGTTTTTGGAAAACTCGAGCTCCGACCTGGAGAGTTGATAATGCTCCATATACCCAAATCATACCTACTATAAATATCTGTATCTGTTCACACCTGGGAAAAAAAAAAAAATCCACTTTTGGAAGAGAGAAGGGGGAAACCCAAAAGCCAGCAGCAGATCGCTTTCCATAGCATTTCACCTATTGTGACTAAGACTTTGGTTTCCATCACTTGAAGTGCTGCAATTGTGAGCCATAAGGTCTCTCTCGGCTCCAGAAGGAGCAGCCAGCCTCTCGGATGAACACTCTGGCTCCTGTGCTTGTTTCAGACCAGACGGACAAGACCAAAGAGACATTGCAGCAGGATCATTAGGAGAGGGAAGAAAAGCAAATAGTCCAGAGTGATACGCTTTGATCAGCCTGTGTTTGGTTCCTCATTTCAAAACAAATGGTTTGTTTTTTAATGGGAGCAGCAACCCAAAAACCTACTTTGCTTCGCAGTGCTCCTTTCAGGCTGTGGAGAGACTCATAAGGTGCTGATTTGTTCTGCTGTCATCTCCTTTCTAAGGAAAAACAAGGAGCTCCAACCAGGTAATGCTCTCCTTCAATCCCTGCCGAGGCTGAGAGCTGAGAGCTATTTAGGGCTCCCAAGGCTGCTGCGCTGCATCCTCCCTCCACTCCCAAATCCCACTCGCCCAGCCTGGGAAAGTAGATGTGTGCCAGTTCTAACACACTTTGTTCCAGCATTTGCATTCTGCTCTCCCACTTGCAAGACAGAGCTGCCGAATATTTTACTGCATTCCCAGAATAGGAACAACATTTAATAAAAGTTTCTTCTTACCAGAGCTAGGCATGTGGTTCACTCTAGGTGGATTCAACAGCTCTACTGGCTGGTCTCTGCCAGAAAGCCCATCTGGGGAAAAAAAATAAAAAATAAAAAAATCACATCAATCACATCAACTCTTTGGTTAGCTGAGCTATTTTTAGATATTCCAAGCAGGAAAAAAAAAGAATAATAAATCACTAACCAATTATCAATGTACAACAGAAACACAGGTTGCACAAATCAATAGAAAGAAGAGCACGAACAGGACAGTTCCGTAACAACCGCTCACACTAAAGCACAGAACAAAAGATACTGTTTCCCGAATTGCGCTCAGGTTTTCCTGCTCTCTAAATTCAAACCAGTACTGATCCCAATCCAAGGAAAACGGCACGTCAGCTTATAAACCTTACCATACAATAAGTAAATTGCAATTCATCCCTTGCTCGGAGAACTTAGCGAGTTAAGACAGAAATGCAGCCCTGCGAAGCGAAGTTGAAGAATGGCTGTAATATACCGGGGAGATGTTAAGGAAAACTGACAAATCACTGCAGGATATTAAAATGCATAGACAAGCATAACAAGCCCCATTTTGCATAAGTTTGGATTTCAGAAAGGCATTAAAAACATACTTTGCAAATGATATGCAGAAATCCATCTTGCTGAAGCAGTTCTCTATTTAAAATATTTCAAAGATTGTATCTTGTACTCAGGTAGAATTAAAACAGAAGAACACGATACCTGCTGCTGCAGACTGCCAGACCAGATCTTCTAGTCACCCGTTCCCCTCTCATCTGCCCCCCCAATAAAAGCTGAGGCAAAAAATGCTAAATTATGTTTTCAGAACTTAAGTAGTTTGTATTCACGTATCCATAATCTATCTCAAACCTATTTGTTCCACTGTGAATATCTCCACCTTTGCCAGTTCAGTCTCACCCGTTCTCTAACGCTACAGCACAGATACAATCAAGCCAAAGCCTGTCTGGAGACATCAAAGAAGCCACCACATCTCTCTCAGTCAAAGCAAAGGACAGTATCATAAAAATGTTAAAATGTCAGCGGAACATTACAAAACATACAAAATTTAAATTAAAAAAAAAAAGAAAATCACACTTCATTTTTTTCTCATATTTTCTCTGTTCCAAGTTTCTAGAGAGAAAGTGCAGGTGGGTCCTCTCCATCCCTTGCGTGGGTTTGCCTCCAATGACCATACCCAAGGATCAAGCAATTGCCTCAAGCAATACATCAATAAATTAAACTATAACCATGCTGAGTTCTCCTTCTCAGACAAGTAACATAGATTATTCACATTATATTTTTTTGGGCTTTCGTCTCGTTACTTCTAGAGCCAAGAGAGTGGCGGGGTTTGCCGAACCAGAGCAGCCAACCTCTGGTGTTGGTCGGGTGACACTTGGCCAGCTGAGCTTCACCTACACAAGCAGCAGCAAACGGCAATAAAGGAGGAGGAAACTGGATTGAAATGTAGAGTGAAACATCGCTCTTTTAAATAACTTCTGCCTCAGCCACCCTGAATTCACGAGTCAGTGGTCACTGCAGATCAAAGAGCATAAATGGATAGCAAAAAGATATGATCCTCCCGGATTACTAAAATGTCGGGTTTTACAGCCTTGGTTTGTTTTTTTCTGCAAGACAGGCGCTTGCTATCCCAACCCTCACTTGTAATTTTTTAATTCATTGGCCAACTGCAACCCTACTTGCTGCCGAAGCCTTAGCTATGTTCCCGCGCCGAACACACCAGCATCACCCCGGGACCACAAGCGGCTCCCAAAACTCATCTCTTCAGCCTGTCAGCAGCTTAAAAGAAAAAAAAATACCACTCTGCTGGGCTCCCTTAGCAACGGAACAGCAGCCACCCCAGCAGCCAGCTAGCACGGCACGTGTAGGCACTGCAGAGCGTGCCGCAGCCCGGCTGGAGAAAGCGGCTGGGAAAAGGGAGCACGCAGCAGGGAGAGGCGAGAACAGCCCCAGGAGCCCCCGCGTTTTCCTGAGGAGCTATTTCAGATGAAGATGTGCCTTCAGAGGATAAGGACCCATCTACAAAACAGAGCCTTGTACCACAGAATCACAGAATGGTAGGAGTTGGAAGGGACCCTTCCAAGCAGGGTCACCCAGAGCAGGCTGGACAGGACAGTGTCCAGGGGGGTTTTGAATATCTCCAGAGAAAGACTCCACACCCTCTCTGGGCAGCCTGTCCCAGGGCTCTGGCACCCTCACAGTAGTTTTTCCGCATGTTCAGACGGAACTTCCTGTGTCCCAACTTGTGCCCATTGCCCCTTGTCCTGTCACCAGGCATCACTGAGAAGAGCCCAACCCCATCCTCTTGACACCCTCTCTTTAGACGTTGATAAGCATTGATGAGGTCCCCTCTCAGTCTTCTCTTCTCCAGGCTAAACAGCCCCAGGTCTCTCAGCCTCTCCTCATCAGAGAGGAGCTCCATTCCCTTCATCATCTTCGTAGCCTCCACTGGACTCTTTCCAGTAGTTCCCTGTCCTTCTTGAACTGGGGGATCCAGTACCAGCAGCCCAGGTGCTCTGCGAGACAAATCCACGTCGATTTTGACAAAAACACCCATTTGCAGTGAGGTTGTTGGAGTGAAGGTGCCTGTTCTCATGCTAATCCCAGCAGTTTTGAAAAAGCGACACATGAAACCCGTATCTCCAGTGGTACAAAGCTGCTGGCAGAGACCAACTGAAAAGAGCCCACCTATTCCTAGCACAAGTCCACAGCTTCAGCTATTTTGGCAGGCTCACCTGGCTGGCCAGACAGACAGACAGACAGGCACCTGCACAACGCCGGCAACCTGCTTCAATGCCAACCAAACCAAGAAAGACCTTTTATTTTGTTGCCCGTGGACTTTCTCCCTCACTGGAGTGAATTTTCAGTCTCACCAGTGCATCACAGATCACTGACAACAGTGTTGGTTAATGGGGATTTTTTAAAGACTTCTTTTTTTAAAAAAAAAGAGAGTATCTGGATTTTAAACTAATTTTAAAAACCCAAAAAACAATAAACTAACACTCTTCAATCTTCATTTCAAAATGAGTGATAGAGACATCTTTTAAAGCACTGACACCTAAACACTGGAGATGAAATCAAACTATGTAAGGCTGAGGTTCTGTATTTATTGTATTGAGTGCTTAAAATAAAATAATGTCTATTTGTAAAAAAAGAAAAAAAAAAGGAAAAAAAAAAGAAAAGGGTGTGTGTGGCACTATTTGTATAATGCACCTCTTCTCCTAAGCTACCAGTAATACATGGATAAACTGGGTTAAAATAAGATATAAACACACAAGCTGGCACATGGCTGGCCTCCTCCCGAGGGGTTAGCCATCTCACACCCTGAGCTCGTTACTATATATATTTTTTTTTTTTTTGTAAAACCCTTTGAGTTGATATGTCCAGACCATAATAATCTCACCCTGCTCCTGGTAAACTACCACCTTCTTTCCCAGCCCTCTGCACCCTGCTCTCTTGTGCAATTTGCAGATGGGTACCAAAAGGTGCATCATCTCTGGCTGCCCGAGAGGAGCCTGCACATCCAGGCAGGCCAGTTCAGCCCAGATGACCCAGGACACCTTCTCTGTTATGACAAAACATAAGCAGCAGTGAAAAAGTCAAAACCTTGGAGATATTTCAAGCTCATTTTATACAGCTACTATGCTTTGATACAGTCTCCCACAGCATCCTCCTGGAGAAACTGGCTGCCCATGGCTTGGATGGTAGCACTGTCCACTGGGTTAAAAACTGGCTGGAGGCCGGGCCCAGAGGGTGGTGGTGAATGGAGTTAAATCCAGTTGGTGGTCGGTCAGGAGTGGTTTCCCCCAGGGCTCGTCATTGGGGTCAGTTCTCTTCAACATCTTTATCAATGATCTGGACGAGGGGATCGAGTGCACCCTCAGTCAGTTCACAGACGACACCAAGTTGGGTGGGAGTGTCGACCTGCTGGAGGGTAGAAAGGCTTTGCAGAGGGATCTGGCCAGGCTGGCTGGATGGGCTGAGGCCAATGGGATGAGGTTCAACAAGGCCAAGTGCCGGGTCCTGCCCTTGGGTCACACCAACCTCCTGCAGCGCTCCAGGCATGGGGCAGAGTGGCTGGAGCTGCCCGGCAGAAAACAACCTGGGTGTGTTGGTGGACTGTGGGCTGAACATGAGCCAGCAGTGTGCCCAGGTGGCCAAGGAGGCCACCAGCATCCTGGCCTGTATCAGTGACAGCGTGGTGAGGAGGACTCGGGAGGTGATGGTCCCCCTGGACTGGGCACTGGTGAGGCCCCACCTCAAGGGCTGGGTCCAGTTTTGGGCCCCTCACCACAAAAAAGACGTTGAGGGGCTGGAGTGGGTCCAGAGAAGGGCAACGGAGCTGGTGAGGGGTCTGGAGCACAAGTCTTGTGAGGAGAGGCTGAGGGAGCTGGGGGTGTTCAGCCTGGAGAAAAGGAAGCTGAGGCCTCCTGAGACCTTATTGCTCTCTCCAACTCCCTGAAAGGAGGGTATAGCCGGGGGGGGTCGGTCTCTTCTCCCAAGGAACAGGCGATGGGACAAGAGGAAATGGCCTCAAGTTGCGCCAGGGGAGGTTCAGATTGGATATTAGGAAGAATTTTGACACGGAAAGGGTTATTAAGCCTTGGAATGGGCTGCCCAGGGAAGGGGTTGAGGCACCATCCCTGGAGGGATTTAAAAGACAAGCTGATATAGTGACATGCTTTAGTGGTGGTTTTTATCAGAGTTAGGTTGATGGTTGGACTAGATGATCTTAAAGGTCCCTTCCAACCTACACAATCCTATGATTCTATGCCTCACTGCAGAAGCAGCACATATTTAAGAGAAGCCTATGCTCTGTAACTCAAATGTTGTCCTCCCAGCAGCATCCCAACAGCCATAGGTGAAAGCCAAAAACTCTTACTCCAGCCACCACCATAAATGCAGGCAGAGTCTATCTGGTTTCAGACACTGATTGCTGTCAGGATACTGGAGAAGATTACCTGAAATTCTCCGCCCGACATCGGGTCAGCGGCTTAGGGTGCCAAACACTCTTTTTCTCTGGATTGTGGCTGTTGCACAGTACCTGTAGTACTCAAAGCTGCGATGGTTCACACAATCCATGAGCTTCACTCAACAAAAGAACTGAGCACCTTGGACAAAATTTTGTTGCACGTGGAGAGTTGGCAGAGTTGGAGAGGCATTTCAGCCCAAAAACAAAACAAAACAAAAAAACCAAAACCCAGAACACAATCTTGGCCTCTCAAAGCAGTTAAATTTCCCTGTTGTTTCCTCAGCTTCCTACAAAAAGCTAAAAATGCTACAAAAGGCAAAGAAATCCTTTAATTTCAAGCGACTAGCTGATCGGTTTGTCAGGAAAGTTAAAATACCATTGCATTCAATAAAGCACCACATCTCCTGCCAAGAAAATACTGACAAAAAAACCCCAACAAACCAAAGCAACCAAAAACCTTACACCTTCCAAAAGGAGCAGACAAGTCCCTGACACTGGTCTGAAGGAAGGCTTTGAAATCAGAACTGCACTACATCAAATTGTGATCATAAAATCCATATACCCAGTCTACCAGGATTCCTCCTTTGCTGCCCACAAAAGCACTTGCTTTATTGCTTCCTTTTCTCTCAAACAGATGAGCTAAATCCATGTCAAACTTTTAAAGAATTATCTGTGAAAGAAGCCCTGAGAACTGACGACTGAAAGATGGGAGGGGTTTGGGGTCCTAGGCTGTGATGATGTGCTCTACGCAACTTTAAAAGAGGGAAAAAATATCCCTATGTTTTGCATAATCAACTACGTTGCGTCACAGATCATGTTGCACCATTACACTGAAGCTGGTCACCTGGGGGGATCTAAGCCCCAGGAAAAGCAGGTTGGATCAATGGGCCAAGGCCAATGGGATGAGGTTTAATAAGGCCAAGTGCTGGGTCCTGCATTTTGGTCACAACAACCCCAGGCAACGCTACAGGCTTGGGGAAGAGTGGCTGGGAAGCTGCCCAGCAGAAAAGGACCTGGGGGTGTTGGTGGACAGCCGGCTTAACATGAGCCAGCAGTGTGCCCAGGTGGCCAAGAAGGCCAATGACATCCTGGCCTGGATCAGGAACGGCATGGTGAGTAGGACTCGGGAGGTGATGGTGCCTCTGGACTGGGCACTGGTGAGGCCTCACCTCGAGTGCTGTGTCCAGTTCTGGGCCCCTCACTACAGGAAGGACACGGAGCTGCTGGAGTGTGTCCAGAGGAGAGCCACCAAGCTGGTGGGGGGTCTAGAGAAGAAGTCATAGGAGGAGAGGCTGAGGGAACTGGGCATGTTTAGTTTGGAGAAGAGGAGGCTGAGGAGAGACCTCATTGCCCTCTACAACTCCCTGAAAGGAGGGTGTAGAGAGGTGGGTGTTGGCCTCTTCTCCCAAGGGAATAATGACAGGACCAGAGGAAATGGTCTGAAGTTGGGGCAGGGGAGGTTTAGATTAGATATCAGGAAGAATTGCTTTACTGAGAGGGTGGTCAGGCACTGGAACAGCCTGCCCAGGGAGGTGGTGGAGTCGCCATCCCTGGAGGTATTTAAGGAACGTGTAGAGGTGGCACTTCAGGGCATGCTCTAGTGCCCGAGATTGTTGGGGGGTGTGTGTGTGTGGTTGGACTCGATGATCTCAAAGGTCCCTTCCAACCATGAAGATTCTGTGATTCTGTTTTTCTGCTACTGCTGCTTTGGGTTTTCTTACCACTGTTACCGGAGACTCTCTTTTAAACCAATTGCTGTAGAATTGATCTTTGTGCGAGAAGGGAAAAGCGTGTGGTTTATGCCAATGCTTAGAAAGCATTAAGAGTGATCTGGGTCTGCAAATGCCAACCTGAATGCCATCAGTTTGCATTACCAACAAATGTTACATTTACGTGTTACATGTTAAATGTGTAACATTTACATTTAAGTGTTACAAGTACCTTTACAAAGTATTCAGCTCCAACCCTCTCCAGGCTTCACCATGTATCTACAGACAAAGCTTCGGCAACTGTAAAATTTAAAAAGAAAACCCTCAAAGATGCTAAAATGATCTGCTCCACACACAGGTCTACAGTTCTCTCCCTGCTCCTCCCCAGAAGGGATCACGGGGTGCTTCTGCAGTCCCCCAAAAGCGGACAGGGATGGGAAGCAGCTTGTCTTACCACGGTGGACAGGCAAAGAGGGTGCTAAGACGTCAAACCGCACAACCACAATCTGACTCTTTCACAAGCCACAAACCCTGGTTTGAGTAGTACTGAGATAAACCACATTAACTACAAGATGTTTGAGCTCTCTACTAGCCAAGTTTTTCTAAAGGTGCTAAAAATAACTCTCAAGAAAACGTCCTCTTGAATGAGTTCTGTGCTTATCAATCTAATGATTTCACCAAAAATACCAGAAAGCAGCAAGGGCGAGTTTTTTCCCAGCCGTACGAGGGAGGCTGAACTGGGCAGATTGATCCCAGGGCTGACAGCAACTGGTGGACACCAGAAGCAATGCCTGCAGTCCAAGATGCTCGCAAGGGAAAGGTGAACTGCACCACCCATCGAGCCTGGAAGAAGGCAGACAACAGCCTGTCTGATTTATGGCTCGAATTAAGAGAACATTTAGTGTAGCTTAATTTCCAGATGGCTATTTAACTCATTAATTAATAAAATGAAGCCATTACTCATTGATGGGAACCCGAACACTTTATTTTTATCCTAGTCTGTTCCAAAAAGTTGTTTAAGTTACTTTGAAAATTCAGCCAGGGGCAGGTTTGGAAGTAGCTGGGTTTGCAGGACTTAAACATGTTGAAAATAACAAAGCCAAGACAAGATTGGAGTTGGACTAGATGATCTCTATGGTCCCTTCCAACTCTAAAAATTCAGTGAAATTCAGTGAAGATGACTACATACAGTACGTTCCAGAATAAGATAGAAATATGCACTGCTAAAAACTCTCAGAAAAGAGGAAGCAGCAAAATTAACATCATCATCATCCAAGGCAAAACCAAAGGAAACAAGGACAGGGAAGTGCAGCTTAACTACTTTTAAAAAAAAAAAAATAATGAACAAAAATAGAAGGTTGAAGTATTCAGTGAGCTCTTACAGAAAACTGTAAGTAACCTTACTATAATTAACTGTAATGAGTTTTAAAACTGCAGGGCAGAACTGGGAATGAAGAAGTTATTTAAATAGTTTTCCATGCATTCAGATCTTTCAACTTGATGCAAATCACCCTGGCCTATGTGAACTCCTTCAGTAAAGTGACGATCAACCCACAATTATCTTTAAAGACACCCAGAAGAGAGGAAAAGTCTTACAGAGCTGTAGAAGTAAAACTTCAAGAAAGGCAGGGGAGAAAAGCAAGAGAAAGAGGTACAGAAAACAGGCGTTATTGACTAGGATTTGATTTCCCAGAAGAAAGGACAATTTCAAAAGGCAGAGCAAAAATCAAGTAACAGGACAAACCAAGATGGATGGATCAAGGTGAAGTTGAAACCAGGCAATCGATTTATTTCTTTGTCAGTATATCTGGCTGGCAAAGTGGGGAGAAAAGTTTTGATTTTACCCAAGTTTTTTAAGACAAAAATACTGAGAAGCTACATAGGGCCTATCAGTAAAAAAATCAGATCTTCATGAATCACCCTAAATCAAGTAGACACCTGGTTTAAAAAGCCCACTCAGTCATCACCCGCTTGTGGGTCAGAACCAGCATGTTGCAGCCGTTCACCATTTGCTGGTAAGAGCAGTAAAGAGGATTTAAAACTCAGGTGTACCCTCACACCACAGAGATATCCCTTTAGGGCATGAGCTGCAGAATTCAGCGACAAGATGGAAAATGGATGGATGCAAGGTTCAATGACAAATGAGTAAAACCCTACCACCTTAAAATGATGACGATGATGATAATAGCAATAATTGTCAAATGTATAATTGCACGATGAGAAATACCTGGCAAAGCAAGGACACCAGAGATAAAAGCCAAAGCACTTCACCAAACTGAGCATCCACCATTTGGTAACGATGCAGAAGACACAAGTTCATCCCAGGATGCATTAACAGGCACCTATGCAAGGTAAGGGAGATCATTACTCGGGGACATGACAGCCTCTGTGGCCAAAGTGCTGCCCCTGGGTGTAGATTCAACACCATAAGATGAATTGCAGGCAAACATGGAGAAACCTCCGAGAAAACAAAAAAAATTTTTTTAAATTCATACAGAGGGTCTGCAGAACTCAATAGCTTTTCCAACATCAGCCTGATCTCTGTTGAGGGAAGACAATACAGTGGCCCCAAGACTTTTTCAGGATGAACAATTATCTGCTAATGCAGGGAGTTTGAGACCTCTTGACCAAATACTTTTCTGGTCATCGTTAGTCATATACTTTCTGGATAACATGGCATTACATAGCAATAATCGGACATTTCTGAGAAGGCAAGGAATCATGCCTCCTGTAGGCGACAAAGTCCTAAAACCTGAGACCTTGCCATTGAACCGCCAGTCCACGTCCTCCACATGAGGCAGCTACTGCCACTTGCCATTCACAGCACCGGGTTCCTTTCCAAGCTGGTTTTGGGATGAGCTTGGCACACAAATTGTAAAACCTCTGATAGACTCCACCATTCTCAGTTACACGGCAGGAACTACAGCCGTCTGTTTAGAAATTTCCAGTTCCTAGATAAGAAAAAAGGAGTACAAAAGAAAACTGCTGAGCAGTGAGACACTCCAGTGAGACACCTGCAACAGTCCGGGTAGTGATGAATTTGATAATCGTTTCTTTGCATCAAACCACTTGCAAGGCAGTTACTAGGTTATTTGGGCTATTTTTTCCCCACAGGGATACGGCTCAACAGCTTGCCCCCCCATGCCTTCCAAGCCAAAGTAGGAAGATGCTCTAATTTCTCAGTACCCAATCGATAAAAAGCCTCAGGCAAAACAAGGCTGCTGACAGTAAGGCCGGGACAAACAGCCATCAATTCGGCATCCGTGATACTATTCCAACCACATCCTTCCGAGAGTGTGCACCCACATTTAAAATCAAGCTTTTTCTAAGGACAGAAAGGAGATGTTTCTGGATCAGCGACTCCTGAATTCGTAGTCGTCATCAAGCAAAGAAGTGCTCCCCTCACTGCTTTCTAGTAAAACAATTATGAAGTTGTCTCGCAAAGAAGAGAGAGATCCAACCCCCTTCTCTCCAACCACAGCACCTTCCCGTCTGCTTCAAGGTACAGCTGAAAGACACTTAAACACAACAATATTGCGTTCCACTGAAAATCTCAAAGACAGAATCAGCTTTACAGTCATCTTCACAGTCATCTTCATTTAAGAGAAGAGCTAGTGCCTGCTGGACCCGGGTTACTTTCAAAGCCTGTAGGTGGAGGAATGTTGGCACGATTAGCTTCTACTTTGCAGTGGGAGTGGGCTCTTGGAGCAAGCCCCTGGCCATCCCGCTTCCCATACTTTTCCACATCCCATATTTTTGGTTGCATCTTGGAGCAGTCTGAGCACACAGACTGAATTTGGGGGGTAGAGGAGGAGGACACACCTGAAAGTCAACCCAAAATGTCCTCCAGTTCATCTAACACGCTCCAGCCACTAATGGAGACTCGCGTCTGAGGGACGGGCTCAATCCAGTCCTAAAGCATGTTTCAAACCAACCCCACACAGCCTGTGGACCTCAGCAGCAGCATCTGCTACGTCCCACAGAGCTCATCCTCTGCATGGTACCTGCTTTCACAGCCACAAGCTGTTCTTCGTACCTTCCCCCAGCCCTTCCCTCTGATGAAGGCTGCCGAGGGGTCTCGAAGCCAGCGTCAGCCTCATCCCTTGTCACCAGGCTGCTGTCAGCAGCTTTAGGGAGGTACAGGCTGTGACAGGGGAGAGCTCCTCGCTCTTCCTGGCACTGCCTGGGGAGTTACACACTGACTCCCCTACACGTGGAAGCCCATGGCAATTCCATGGACCTCTTCCAGGCCCAAGAACATCTAGTTCTTTCCCCCCCGCTGTCAGTATGTATGTACCAGTGTCACGTTATAAAAAACATTTTGCATTTTATACACGAGTTTGGGGGGTTGTTTTGCTGAACAATGTGCAAACAGGATTTACCTGCATTACTTTTTGGCAGGGTTTGGCGTGGGTAAGTGGGTGGTTCTGGTCAACGGTATTCCTGAATCTCCCAAACCAGACCATGCACTGACCTTGTAGCCCCGGCACACCAGGTGGCCAAAAAAGGATCACCGAGGAACAAAAGTCTCTGTCCCTGACCATTAAGCACAGTCCACTAAAAACATCCTGACTTGCATATTAACAGCTATGGCCTGTAACAACTAGTTAAAATATTAATAATGAGAATAGTAATTATCATGGATGTATTATTATTTGTCTACTCATTCAAAATTTACAGAGAAAAAAAAGTCTTCAACATTTACAAGAAAGCAATTAAGGCAGCAAATGGATTATTTCTCTTTAAACCTACGAGAAAATGCTCAGTGCATATTTCCTCTCTAATTTGTCTGCACTCAAGAATCTATTTTTGGTAGTCTCCCTAGACTGTATTGTAGCACCACATGTACTGTAATGGCATTTTAATTAGCCCAGAGAGCTGGAAGATGCACTATGCATCCGAAAGAGAAGGAGCCTTACAAAATGAGAGCATCCTTCTCTTCCCTTCTTCCAGATTTACAGCAGCTATCAAGTCAAAATACCAATTATGGTTTCAATTGGAATCTACTGCAACTGCTATAAAAACCATTGCATCACAACAGCCTATAGAATTCAACAGAAACAAATGTAGTATTTAAACACTATTTACACATACTTTAAAGGTGGATGGTAAAAATAAAATGCTGCAGATATCCACAGGCAGAATGAGAGATTGAAGTAGAGGAGACAATGAAAAAACAATAACAATATTAGAGTTGGGTTTTAAATACGCTAGTGTTTGGTCTGCAAGTAAAATCAAGAAACTATCCATGTAGATGAAAGCTAATCCAATCCTGTTTATATGGGTGGGGTTTTTATTACTATTATTACTACTATATCCAATACCCAAGCTAACCACCTTCCATCGCCAGTGAGTGACATAATGCATAAACACGATGAGCGCGGTCTTGCACACATTTAGCATGCCGTAATTGTGACTTCTCACTTTTGACACAGTAGAAACTCGGTCAGGCTGATGTCCACCTCCGTTCCAGAAGAGGCTGACATATCTGGAATTGCAGACCTCCGTCATACCCTTAACAATACCGATCGCTCCGGAGACATTCCTAGGTCCAGACGTCAGGTGGAGGTTGCACAGGGCTCCACTGAAGCCAACAGCAGATCACATCGCTCAGCACCTCGCAAGCAAGAGCTATGCCAGGTTTTATGCCTTCTTTTGCGTGGTTATAACCCACATGAATATTTCACGGGAGTCCAAAGAAACATGGGCATAACGTCTACAAAAGCATCATACCGCCTTCCTGCCAGAACCTAGCAAAGATAAATCCAACAGATCCCACTTTTGGTTAACATCAAGGTAAGAGCAACACTCGGTGACAGTTAATAAAAAAAAAAAAAAAAAAGCAACCTTTAACATACTACTAGCAAGTTATCCTAGAAGCCAAATACCTAAGATGCATTAACACAGGAAACGTTGTGGCCCTCAGGGTGTTTACGGATTAATATCGAAATGACAGTACACTACTGTTCAAATGCCAAATTTTAGTAGTCTTGTGTTCTACTTCCTACGCCATTATTTTCCTTAATTCTTTGCAGTGGGAGGATAACGCAAGTCCTACTAAACATGACAATCTTCAGTCTCTCTTGCGTTCTCCGATGACTTCATCTGCACAAAATTTGAAAGATATGTCATTTTGGAGATCCACTGTAATAAAATAATCCTTTCCATGTAAATGCAAGTAATCTAAGATCTGTGGTAACCTATCCATTAGATCAAAAAGATAAGAGCTTACTGAAAATGGTCTTATAGAATTACCGCAAAAAGGAACATTTCAGCAGGGTTGCTTACCCCTGTGGGCAGGGGAAGTCAGAACCCCCTACAGCCAGCCCTGCCACTGTCCCCTGAACAGATGCAGCATCACATGGAGAAAAAAAAAAAAAAAATACAAAGGAAATAATTACCGCATTAAAGAAATAGCACATACAGTTCACATTTGATGTGTATTTTTCTTTTTAAGTCAAAAATATTCATATTTAATGTTAGTTTTCATGTCGTTCTTCCGTTTCAAGCTCAGCTCATTTGGTACACAGAAAATAACCACAGAGTCCAATTCAGATAAGCTCAGGCACACGTGTGCAGGAGAATCAGAACAAGCATCCTATGTTCTGATCACTTGTTGCACCTTGGTAATCTGAGAGATCACTCAACTTTACTCGGGCAAGATCGAGAACCAAGGAATACACCTACTCCCATTCAAGGGAAACACCACGCAGCCTTCCACACAGGTGTACTGAGCACCAGCACCCTAGCCATTCCCAAACACGTTCCAACTGCCACGGGAGGAGCCGGCTCACCCTCCGTCCGAGGGCTTCAACGCTTTTCACGCACACCCTCCATCTGCACGCTGTCACCAGGCCATCTGAACGCCGGGCGGCTTTACTTCTCCAGTTACAGGCAGAAAAGCCTGCTATCTTGTTTCATACACACAGTCACCATTAAGCAAGCCACACCAGGACAGGACTACGTCACAGACCTGGTTCTATTTTAGGTTTAGCTTATCCAATCATTTCCTTGCAGCCCCTCTTCTGCAGCCAGTATCACAAGGTATTTGGCGGTGGGCATCAAACGCCGTCTCCCACCCAGCGCTGCCTGGAGTTCCAGCAGGACAGCTCACGGTTTCCACCACGTGGCGGATAAAACACATCATTGTGTCCCTGTCTCCTCGGAGTGCTGGGAGACTCAGGACCTGGGGTCTGCAGCATCCTGCTATGTCGTGATGTTAAATCCACCTCAGATGAGATGCTGCACGCAGAACCAGCCCAGTACCTTTGCACAGCACCCCTCCGTTATCCCAGCCCTATCCCATATAAAGTCAATGAACAACAGCATCAGACAGCAGGAAAATTGTCCCAGTCTACATGTTCCTGCATAATAACCAGCCTTTATCTACCAGCTTTAGACAGCCTGTATATAGCATCTTCATGTCAATTAATGTACAGATTTCTAAAATTTGGACTTCAGATATTTTTAAATCCTGGAGGAAAAAAAAAAGAGGCTACCATTTCAAAGCTTCTAAAAGTATATTCCGCTTTCACAGATTTGGTGGAACAGCAAGCTTGCAATGAAAGAGTCAAGACTGCGCTGTTTATTACTATAAATACATTCATATATATTTTCCCTGGCACACAGCACTTCAATTTTTAAAGGCAAAAGATTCATCAGCTCTTACGGATAGCTTCATCCTTACTGCTTTTATTCTGTCAGCGAGCACACGCTCCTGGCAAGAGTGGAGGAGGGTGCAATCTGCCACCATCTGCAGGGTGCTATCCATCTGAAAAGGTGACTGTCCTCCTCGAAAAATTAGCATAGTCCAAGCATTAAAGTTAACTCCAGAATATTATGTTCAACCAACAGACTCTTTCAAGGGCCGTTCTGCAAAATGTTCCTGTTCCCTGCTAACTTTACGGTGTTGTGGGGTGGTTGTTGTTTTTTTTTTTTTTCCTAAAGTTTTAATGTAGCCTTTTTTGATAAAAGTGAATAAAACTTTCCATCCTTCTAAGTGTGCAAATGGGTAAAGCCAGCGTTCCACAGTCCCAGATAAATATTTCTGCAGGGGAACAGTAGTATCAATGCGAGGTGCTTAATCTGCCAAGACAGATCCCAAGAACTTGGGCACTAAAAAAAGCAGCCCCCCCCAGGACTGCCTTGGCATTCAGCAGGAGAGGTGCTGCTGGCACCCAGCCATTTCCCAATCACGCTCTATTCAGAGCACATGAATTCACGTTTAATAGCTACAAACGCACAGATATAATGCCACTTTAATCAAAACTAATATTTCAGCAGGTTTTCAAAAACTGATTTGTGATATACAAATGAGGCGAGCAAAGAAAAAAAAAAAAAAAAACCCACAACCTTGAAATTATCTGCAATTGTCAGCAGAAGGAGACCTACAAAGCACATTTTAAAGGCAGGAGAGAAGGTTGAATAACCTGCTTAATTTTCCCTTCTCTCCAGTTGAATAAACTGTAAGGAAGAAATCCAGCTGAAAGATAGCCTGGCTCTTCTGCAGCTTCCGAGATTCCAGCTCCTGCCCACATGCTCACAGGACACTGTTCAAGCTAATGAGACATCAAGCAGGAAAAAAGGCTTCTCTTTGAAGAGGGAACAAACTGTATGTGAATCCAACGGCTGGGTTTCCTTCCTCACCCCAGCCCTGCATTTTACCAGCACACACGCTAAATAACACTCATCCACGAAACCATTGCCAGGACAGGCTGTGTCCAAAGGCTCCCATCCTTTCCACAGCAGAAAAGGGAAGAGATAATAATTACTCAGCAACCCATTACACTAATGCTTTTAGAAAGCAGGCTAACCCAGGGAAAATTCCTAGATGAAGGAGGGTAGGGAGAAAGGAGGCAAAGGAAAGTGATGCTCACACTCCTCCCCGGACACTGCTGTCAATGGGAACCATCCATGATTTCACTACTAAGCAGATGCCTTCTTGGCCGTACAAGCCACAGCTTCTTGAGTGGATGGCAGAACTGGAAAGAACGGAGGAAAAAGGGAAAAAGGGGAGAATTTTTCATTGAGGAAAATAAACACAGAGACGTGGAAACAGGACAATCGGCTAACAGAGCAGGGCTTGGGTTTGATGGAGATGCTGGGTCCCAGGTGGCTGTCAGAGTGCAAGGCTTTGAGTTTCAACCTTTCAGAGTGCTCCATCAAGCTTCTCTTCTACAAAACAAGAGACAATACTGAGGAAAAACTCCACACAAGTGAAAAAAATCCTTCAGAGTTCTGAGAAGCTTCCAATCAAAGGCAGAAAACAAACAGCACAGTCAGGGAAGCTGGACTGGACATGCCTGCTTTACACACAGCTTGTTGGAGATCCACAGCTCTCGAAGCTTGAGCGAGACCCTGAGACGCCTTCCTGCTGTCACACCAACCTTATTCAACGTGCACAAGGACAACACACTCAGAAACAACAGCAGCTCCATGGGTGCTGGTCCCTCACATCTTTATCCTTCGTGTATCACAGCAACCACAGCTCCCCTCTCCCCCAGGGCTTGGATTATGTAGGACAGTGTAATTCGTTTCAAATCAGTTCCCTCCGATTTCATATACATCCACCAGACTGGCAGAGATTTAATTAAGCCATCTTGATTGAGATGAGCCTGCTCCCTACCAACCCAGTACCAGGGCTAGCTCGATTGGGTCTGAAAACAAATGCCTTGCTTCCTTCTACCTGCTACCCGTTTTATCCATTAGGTCACATACTTCGTCCTAAGAACTTGTATTTAAATATAAATCCAAACTAGAGCAGACAGGGACTCATTTCAGCTCATACTGCTGTCCTGGGTAAGAGTCAGCAGACGGACTCAAACATCCGCGTGCATCTTTCTTGGGTACCTGCACAGTCCCTGCAGCAATACCTTCCCAAGAAGCTTCTCCTTGCACGTGGTACCTTCTCCACATCCAAGCCCGGTACCTTAACAACAAAAAATCTGTTGCTTATTGATGAAAAAATCCTTTTGATCAAACATTTTAAGGATCAGAGACAAGCAGACCATGCTTATTGGCAGCCTAAAGAGCAAACAACCCTAAGCCCACTGAGGACAGCAATCACATGTTTAAAATGCCATCCTCTCTCTCAAAAAGAGAAAAAGACAAGTTTTGTTTCCTTGCTTTGCTCATATTTCAAGTAGGTGCACATGAAAATTTAAGAAATCGGTGTACGAAGTTTGGACAGTTATTTCTGCACAGTCATACGACAGACCATCAAGATAATGTAGCTGCTACCAGAAATACTCCAGCAAGGAACAGCTGCAATATACTCAGAATCACATGGGGTTGGAAGGGACCTCTGGAGATCATCTAGTCCAAACCCCCCCCCCACAGCAGGTCCACCCAGAGCAGGTTGCACAGGAACGTGTCCAGGTGGGTTTGAATGTCTCCAGAGAAGGAGACTCCACCACCTCCCTGGGCAGCCTCTTCCAGGGCTCTGCAACCCTCACAGGAAAGAAGTTCCTCCTCATGTTTAGGTGGAACTTCTTATGTACAAGTTTGTGCCCATTTCCTCTTGTCCTGATGGTGCTGCCCTGGGTGAAGCTGCCATGTGGGACCCCGGAACTTATCAACATCCAGAGGTCAAAATCCTTTCCTAATGCGCTAATTCAGGGCACTCAGGAAAAAACAGCCAACAGAGATAGTGCCCAGAAAAGGGCAACTGTGTAATCAAAGTCATCAGTTAAACTCTGAAATGAATGAACTGCAATTAAAACAACACAGGCAATTCAAAACAGCAGTCCCCAGTGTGACCATACTCCAAACTTCAAAGCTGGCTCTTCACTCTCAAAACAAACAAACCCCCCAAAAGTGTCAAAGAAGAAAGGTGGGTTTTCTTGATCTAAAGATAAGAATGTGGAGTCATTCATCAAAACACTCTCTTTTGCTTTACAATACTCAAACTAAATATTTCTGTGGAAATTACTGTCTTTCTGCCAGAACCGAGAAGGCGATGCACACCTTGTACAGAGAGCAGTAGATGGAGGCCACAGGAGCCAGGGGGACAGGTAAGGTGTATCTGACAGCAAAGGACTTCTTCTGCTATCATGGTAACATCAACAGCAAGCACCGGCCTTTTGCTTCTTGTCAGAAGGGCAGAAATCCCAAACGCATTCATTTTTGAACTGCTTGTCACTGAATTTTAGTGGCAGTCCATCAATGGAGCTCATAAAGGAGCTCTTCCCTGCTGCCTTTGCACAGCTCACACCAGAGCTGCAGCAGATCTTTCCAGGATTATGGAGGGTCTCATTTTGGTCTTAGGCAGATTTCCATACACAGACCTTCTGTTCCAAGAAAGCATTTAATGTCTCCTTTTATTGCATTAATCACCAGCACACGCATCTGGCAGTCATTTCCAGCTATTGATTCAGAGAAAGGTCCTCCAGCAGTTAAGGAACACTCAGGTGCTCTCTGAAAACGTTTACTTGCAAAGAGAAGTGCAACTTGCACCACCTCGTGACCACTGAAGGCCAAGAAAGCTTGTGAGTACCTGACCTTCTCGTTGAAGATCACAGAATCATTCAGGTTGGAAAAGACCCTTGGGATCATCGAGTCCATCAGCCCCACTCTACAAAGTTCTCCCCTACACCATATCCCCCAACACCACATCTAAACGGCTCTTAAACACATCCAGGGATGGTGACTCAACCACCTCCCTGGGCAGCCTGTTCCAGTGTCTGACCACTCTTTCTGTGAAGAATTGCTTCGTAACGTCCAGTCTACACCTACCCTGTTGCAAGCCCAGGTTGCTTCCCTAGCTTGATAACCACTCACAAAGGGAGGCTCTCTCAAACAAGGCTCTCCAGCTTGCTTCCAGATTTTCTTCTCATAACAGGATGCACTATTTTAACTGCTGGCTGTATAGCTGGACATCAGAGAAGGTGCCTAGGAACTACTCAAAGAAAGAAGTCTTGACAGAAAAGGAAGAGAAGCTACCTGGCCTTGAACCCCTCCAGGGAAGGGGCAGCCACAGCTTCTCTGGGCAACCTGGGCCAGGCTCTCACCACCCTCACAGCGAAGAATTTCTCCCAATATCTAATCTAAATCTCCCCTCTTTCAGTTTAAAGCCACTACCCCTCATCCTATCACTACACTCCCTGATAAAGAGTCCCTCCCCATCTCTCCTGTCCCTTTAGGGACTGGAAGGGGCTCTAAGGTCTCCCCGGAGCCTTCTCTTCTCCAGGCTGAACAACCCCAACTCTCTCAGCCTGTCCTCTGTCTCTAAACTCTTGCATTTCCCATAAACCTGAGACTCGCCTGGATATCTCTTCTTGTCTAGGAGAAACCCAGGATGTTTCACACTTTGACAGCAGTAACTATTGTTGATGGAGTAAGAGTATTCTTCTCATGGAACTGAAACTGCTCACAGAAACCAGCTTCAGCCTTCAGCTGGAGGAGAGAGACCACAACTCCCCCAGAGGACGGCTCTGACACCCAAACTCGGGGCCTGCTTTGATTCACCCTGATGATGGAAAGCAACAGAAGGCTCTGGCAAAGAAAAACCTCACTGACGCCACAAGAAAGGTAAAATCGACAACTTCTTCCTCGCACTCAAAATTTCTTTTTTCCCCCCGTTCTATTGCAAATAGGGGGCCAACACAAACTGCAATCCTCATGTAAACATCATGGTTTTTTCTTATCGCTTTCCCACAATGGATCATTTTTCCATGGCTATCTAACACAGTAATATTAGATAATATTAGTAATACAGATTTTTTTAGAGTAAAAGCATTTTAAATTGAATTAAACACAGTAACATGAAAATAGCACATTTTGAAACAAAAAATCCTAACCCACTGCCTCTTGAGGAGCAAATCTCATTTCCAAGCCAATTTCCAAGGAGAAAGGAGTGCGTTTTACCATGAGGTCAACCCAAAACACTGGGCTTTGCATACATACAAAATAACACCTGAATCTTAGTACTGGGGGGGTGGGAAGACCCAAAGAAATATTGTCCACCATCTGCCCTCCCTTTCACCTTAAGGTGAACGGTGTTCGGTGGCTGCACGCAGCCAAAACGCTCGCCCGCTGGGCCATGCTGCTTCAATGGCATTACACACGAGTCCCTGCGCCTTACATGACCAGGGCAGATTCTTTTCATCTCAAACAGCTTGCAAAATACTTAAGACTCATCTAACTGATGGTGCTGAGCAGCTTTAAACAACAAAAAGGCACATTAAATTTAACAGCAAAATGCATTAAAAGAAATTCACAACTCTACTCTGTACCAGTTTCCTTGACAAATTAGGACAAAAGAAATGAAAAAGCGTATTAATGAGTATTATTTGCCCATTCCTTTTGAGCACGTAAGCTTTTACCTGCAATGTGCGGTCTCACAGGGGACTGAAAAGCACCAAACCACCCCACAGACTGCACTTGCATAAACCCTGCAGCCACCCAAACGTGCACCGTGCACAAGGTCTGTCCAGAGACAGTGTTAATACATAATAAAAAATCTCAGGAGTTTTAACACCTAGGTGAGGTCTGAAATCCGTGAGGATTTCTCTGAAGGCTGAAACAGATGACTGCATGACAAAATATATTTTGTGTGTTACAAAGGAAAAAAAAAACCGTTCCAAAGAAATACTCATAGAATCATAGAATCATCCAGGTTGGAAGAGACCCTTGGGATCATCGAGTCCAACCATCTACCCTACACTACAAAGTTCTTCCCTACACCATATCCCCCAACACCACATCGAAACGACTCTTAAACACATCCAGGGATGGTGACTCAACCACCTCCCTGGGCAGCCTGTTCCAATGCCCGACCACTCTTTCTGTGAAAAATTCTTTCCTAATGTTCAGTCTAAACCTACCCTGTTGGAGCTTGAAGCCATTCCCTCTCATTCTGTCATTAATTACCTGTGCCAAGAGACCAGCACCAACCTCTCTACAGTGTCCTTTCAAGTAGTTGTAGAGAGTGATGAGGTCTCCCCTCAGCCTCCTCTTCCTCATACTAAACAGTCCCAGCTCCTTCAACCGCTCTTCATAGGATTTCTTCTCCAGGCCCTTCACCAGCTTCGTTGCCCTCCTCTGCACCCGCTCCAGCACCTCGATATCTCTCTTGGATTGAGGTGCCCAAAACTGGACACAATACTCCAGGTGTGGCCTCACCAGTGCTGAGTACAGGGGCACAATCACCTCCCTACTTCTGCTGGTCACGCTGTTTCTAACACAAGCCAGGATGCCGTTGGCTTTCTTGGCCACCTGGGCACACTGCCGGCTCATATTCAGCCGCTTGTCAATTAGAAGCCCCAGGTCTCTTTCTTCCAGGCAGCTTTCCAGCCACACTTCCCCAAGCCTGTAGCGCTGCTTGGGGTTATTGTGGCCCAAGTGCAGAACCTGGCACTTGCCCTTGTTGAAACTCTGTAGAGGTCTCCAAATATTACAGGCGTAAGAAGGTCTGCTGTACACTTTAATTCTGATTCTGCTCTCAACCAAAGCCACCACTCACCTTGCTCCAGTGCACTTGCCAGGTTTTACCTTCATGAGCAGGGAGACTATGCAGCAAGCGACATACTGTGAACGACCTAACCGTCATACAACCAAAAACACGTTGGAGCGACAGCGAAGTCCCCATTCCCAGACCAGGAAAGTTTAAGACACCAGCTGCAGTGTCCCAACGGCCCATGTGCCACCAGAGTACGCGTCAGGTTGCCGTAAGGGTCCTCCCAACCCTCTTCTCCTTCCCTCCAAAAAAAAAAAATAAAAATAATCAAATCCCATTCCAAAAATGCAATTAATACATTAGTTTCAAAAATGAAGTAACCCAATAAGGATAAGGGATTAGCAAGAATACATTTTTGATTTAAAAGGTCACTCCCAAGTTCAAGCAAAACTAAACACTGATTTATGACCAGTGGAAACATCAGGCTTTAAGTCGCACACGAGCCGAGAGGAGCTGAATATAGCCACGTGCTGTCAACTCGCACCCCGAGCCGGCCGTGAAGCCAACGCTGCCATGAGTGGGTAACTGGAAGCAGGAAGGCAAGCCCCACGGTCCCAGTTACAGAGCATCTGACAAACACGGACCCTGCCACAAGCAGGAAATTAAAACCCACAGCTAAATAAAACAAAGACTGAGAGCTGCAAGCAGTGCAATAAGCCAACTCGCCAAAACAGCAATGCCACAAAGTGTCATCGTTCTTAGGAATCAAAATTTATCTGGGGAAAAAAAAAAAAAAAAAAAAGTCAAGGCTTTTTATAAATCATTCCTGTTTTGTTATTTTGGTTTTGTGTGATGACTACAAGTAAAAATGTAAACTAAGATAGTTGTTTTTACTGCTTGGGATACTCCTTAAGGCACCATTTACTCAGAACTAATCAGAAAGGAAAAAAATATTCAGGTTTTGTTTTGTTGTTTGTTTCATTGTTGTTTTGTTTGGGTTTTTTTTAACCTGAAGTTATTTATCTCCCATTTCTCATCTTAAAGCCTCCAACAGCTTTCTGTCTGCTGCAACCAAAAGCCAAGTGGCACCTCCCAGAAAGCCATTAGAAGTCCATTAGAGCTTCTCCTGGCCAAGGAGTCCCTCCTTCCCATGGAAGGGGAAAGACATTGAAAAATGGGAGAGTGGCAAAATCAAAATTAATGCCTTATACTACTGTGAAACAAATTTCCCAAGAGCAAGGCAAATGTGGCCACGGAATAACCTATTCCCAAGGCTGCAGGAGTCGCGTTGGGCCTTTGCTGCCCATCTCGTGGACATGGCACTGCATGGAAGGGGCCACCCCACTGCTCTGAGCCGCTTGGAAGCTGCACCAAAGCCCTACAAACATAAAAACAGCCAGAGAGCTATTTTACACATACATTCAGGAAAGCCACAAAACACATTCAAGCCATCTCAGGGCAGGCAGGAAGCATGTAGGAAGAGGGAAGCTTGAAATCAGCAAGTTATTAATTGGGAGCTGCTAGAAAAAGCATCCAGAAACCCCCACAATGGTGCAACCGAGTGTCCACGCCAAGTCTGAGCACTCACCCCTCTCCCATGCTGCTGGGGAGATTTTTTTTTCAGCAGAAAACGTAGATAGGAGTCTCTGGGTTATGCTTCTGGCTCTGCCAAATAGCCACAAAGATGAAAAGACTCTGAACTAGGGCAGATTGGACAAAGAAAACCAGTCTTTTTCAAGTCAGTGATTCGCTCTCTCGCAAGCAACGCTGCTTTCACAAGTAGGACTCTCTGGAGAGGAGACATATGCTGCCTGGAGATAGGAGCTAACGTCTTTAAAGAATATTTTTTGTTTAATGCATAATGAGCCTTGAACTCTCTCTCTTTAAACAAATTTAGAAGTAATGTCTTTTCCTTCATAACGCCTTTCCAAATCCATATTACATATGTTGAAGACCACGAAATAGAAGGCTTACTATATAGAAGACAATGTTATCACAGCAATTAACACATTTATATAAATGCATGCATACGTATTCATTATATTAATGTATGTACACAATTATTGTCCTAACACAGTGATATATTCCATTAGTTTACGTGAACAGCAAGTAACAGCATTTTAGTAAACGCGCCAAAAAACAGAGAGAAAAATTAAAAACAGGTCATGAATTTATTTGGAAATACATTTCTGTAAGCTTTATCCTCCCCTCCTTTAGGGTGGGAAAGAGTGACTGTAATTTGGCAGTTTCCTTAGACGGTAGGTTCCTGGTTTCCCTCTCCCTGCACTTAAGAGGGACATTAATCTTGTGCACTGCACAGCTGGCAGAAGAAAAGCCCAAGGTGGGCACCAAATACAGCTAACAGCCCTCCAAGAGCCCATGGATGAAACGAAGCCGAGGCAGGGGAACAGGGACACAGGGTCCCATTGCCATCGGGGAGAGCATCCATGCTTCTACCTGGCTCAGGAACCATCGGGGACAGCCCACTCCTCGGTCCACAGACCGGGGGCACCCGCCAGCTCCCAGGCTGTCACAGCACACAGTGGTGCTGGCATTTCCCAGCACCTTCCACCCTTCACTTCTAGTTTAGGTCATTCCCTGAAATGATTTAAATACGGTCAGTGTGAGATTTTCTCCTTGTGCCAAGTCACTTTGAGACATTAACAGCAAGGTGGAACCTGAGGATGATGAGGCTGGAGTGGCTAAGCGGCGCTGATGCCAGCAGGAGGAGTCTGCTGGCACTTCCCATCCTCCAAGGCATTTGCCACCAACAAAATGTTCACATTCTCAGTTCCTCATCTCCTAGAACTAGTGCACATTATTATCCTGAATGTATTATCCTACCTGTATTTAAAACAAAACAAAACCAAACCAATCCAAAGCCATGATTTCATACACGGCTAAATGACAAATGCCTCCATCAGCTTTGGCTGCGTTTTTCAGTGTTCCACACTGACAGCTGGTTTTGTTTTCATTTCCTCCAGCCAGGGACAGAGAGACCAGCCCTGTTCATCTCTCATACTCTGCTGTGCTGCCTTTTGCCAGTGCACCAGCATCCAGAGGCAGTGCTGCAGTGGCAGACCCAGCAAACCCACACTGCACGTACACGGCCTCCCCGAAAAATTCACTCTGGCCCACATTTCATAAAATCATAGAATCATCTAGGTTGGAAGAGACCCTTGGGATCATTGAGTCCAACCATCTACCCTACTCTACAAAGTTCTCCCCTACACCATATCCCCCAACACCACATCTAAACGGCTCTTAAACACATCCAGGGTTTCAATTCGCCCAGCGCCCGGCTAGCAGGAATTGCTCACCCTTAGTACACCATGTGCAACGGAGCATCTGGAAACACTGGACATTTGTCAATTCCGTTACTCCAGATGAGATATCCCCCTGCGCTGTGTATGTTTTTCCACTTCTTGAATTGGAAACGCATCAAGGCAAAGCCGATCCCACCATTGTAGTACCTGAAGGACTGCACAAGTAGGACCTGATCCAAACCGAAGCCTTCGGACAGGCTTTCAGCACAAAACCAGCCAGCTGACACACAAACGATCCCGCAGAATCATAGAATCCTCCAGGTTGGAAAAGACCCTTGGGATCATCGAGTCCAACCATCTACCCTACACTACAAAGTTCTCCCCTACATCATATTCCCCAACACCACATCTAAACGGCTCTTAAACACATCCAGGGATGGTGACTCAACCACCTCCCTGGGCAGCCTGTTCCAATGCCCGACCACTCTTTCTGTGAAAAATTCTTTCCTAATGTTCAGTCTAAACCTACCCTGTTGGAGCTTGAAGCCATTCCCTCTCGTTCTGTCATTAATTACCTGTGCCAAGAGACCAGCACCAACCTCTCTACAGTGTCCTTTCAAGTAGTTGTAGAGAGTGATGAGGACTCCCCTCAGCCTCCTCTTCCTCATACTAAACAGTCCCAGCTCCTTCAACCGCTCTTCATAGGATTTCTTCTCCAGGCCCTTCACCAGCTTCGTTGCTCTCCTCTGCACTCGCTCCAGCACCTCGATATCTCTCTTGGATTGAGGTGCCCAAAACTGGACACAATACTCCAGGTGTGGCCTCACCAGTGCTGAGTACAGGGGCACAATCACCTCCCTACTTCTGCTGGTCACGCTATTCCTGATACAAGCCAGGATGCTGTTGGCTTTCTTGGCCACCTGGGCACACTGCCGGCTCATATTCAGCCGCTTGTCAATTAGAACCCCCAGGTCTCTTTCTTCCAGGCAGCTTTCCAGCCACACTTCCCCAAGCCTGTAGCGCTGCTTGGGGTTGTTGTGGCCCAAGTGCAGAACCTGGCACTTGCCCTTGTTGAAACTCATGCCATTGATGTTGGCCCAATGCTCCAATCTATCTAGGTCTCTCTGTAGAGCTTCCCTATCCTCCTGGGAATCAACACTCCTGCTTAGCTTGGTGTCATCTGCGAACTTGCTGATGATACACCCTATGTCCTTGTCAAGATCATCAATAAAGACATTAAACAGAAATGGTCCCAACACTGAGCCCTGAGGCACACCACTTGTGACCGGCCGCCAGCTGGATTTAAATCCATTGAGCACCACTCTTTGGGACCTTCCAGTCAGCCATTGCTTGACCCAGCGATTGCTTGACCCAAGCCATTGCTTGACCCTGGTTCTGTTGACCCAGAACAGAAACACCTCTCAGCTGCAAGCTCTCCATCAACCCACGCTCGATGCAACTTCGGCCAATGTGAAAACCTCTTGATTTGCTGCCCCCCGGCACTGTGCTGCCACCGGGATCCCGCAGGCGAAGCAACCGGAAGCAAAGAAACTCCTACCCTTGTTCCCAGCCACAAGCCTTGTGGTTTGCACCCTCTCTGCTATATGCTAAAAAGTCACCGAGTAATGGAAGAGAAATCCTCACTGTTTTATCTCAAACTCCTCTTCAATACCCAAGGCATGTACCGTGACAGTTTTCTCCGAACATATTGTTCTCGATCCACAGTTTAAAATTCATTTGTGCCCCTGCATCGTTGTCATCCTGTGCTCCTGTCTCTGGCATACATGAGGTTTGACCTTTTCAGATTTACATTTACAGCATTCAGAATCTTTGAGAGCTCTGTTGCAGGGAAAAATGAGCCGAGAGGAATTTCTGGAATGGTGACGGGACTACTGATGTTTCCGAGGGCAAAACACACACTGCTTATATTCCAGCTTCCTAATACCCTGGTAAACAAGAGAAAATTGAATGACAAAAGCAGCCTAACTAGCTGGAATCTTCTGAAAGGTGGAAAACCGACTCCCATGGCTGCCCACAAGAAGCGATGATGCTTCGGCAGTTAATATTCAAGGGTAGCACAAACGATGTTCCAAATGAAGAATGCAGCAGAAAAAAAAAAAAAAAAAAAAAGAGAAGCCCACAGATCAGCAACTGTATTTCCGAATGAACTTTATTTCCGAAAAGCCAGGCATGCACTTCCAAAAGCATCCCACTATGTATCCAGCCTCATGTTTCTCCTTTTCTTTTGTGCTGCAGATGCCATACTTAATTTATAGAGATACCTTCCATCCAGCTGCCTCAGTACCGCCGGAGTTACAGTGTGTTCCTAGGCCATGGAAACTACCAGCCTGGAGCAGACCCTTCTCTCCACCACCAGCCCCAGGAGGAAGGCACACGCGCTTCTCCTAAAGCATCAGCCCCTTGTTAACAGATGCTCAGAACCCAAAGCACGGGATCTACCAGCACCCCCACCCGACGTGACCATACCTGTATGGTTGCACAGGAGTGCAGAACCAGGCTCCGGGATCAGGATAATCAGCTCCTAGATAATGGTGATCCTTCTTAGACACACAGTACCTTTGGGCTGGGCCAAAAGGTATCACCAAGATATCACCAAAATCAGGCCTCCTCAGTCCTAAATGTTCTTCAGTGCCATAAAGGACCCACGTCCAAAAGGGCTACCAAGAACACCAAACAGAAGACACCGTCAGCACCAATATTAAGTTAGGGCATGAAGGAGTTTTCAGGGGGAAAAAAAAAAATCCTCTTAGTCAGTCATCTTACTAATTGCAAGTTAACAGTTTTTATGTATTTCATTTCTTAACATGCTGATGATTGAAAATGAAGAGCACAAAGAGGAAGAGATGGGCTAAGTTCAAGGAACGGCAGCACCTTCTCCACAGATTCCCTGTCCCAGACCTTCCACCTCACTTTGTAGCTTGCTACCGCCCTGCAAATCATTGGCCTCCTACAAAATGCTCAGTCTCAAAATAATTCTCCCTCAAAACAAGTTGCTCTGCAAGGAAGAATGAATCGGTTGGATTTAAAATATTTTGTATTTAATTACCTATTGATATTTCCAGCACTGTAGGTTGCACAGAGAGGAAAGACACAAATGTACACGTACAACACTTACAAATCAGAAGCACTTGCCTCTGTTTTTAGCATTTTTTTTCCTAAACTACTATGACGATGCACAGTCTATCCATCTTGCTCTCCATCAAGAAAACCCATTGATCAGTGTCAGCCGTGAAAACCCAGCAAAGGGGTAAAGAGAACAGGAAATTGATAGCTAACTGCAGAGGAGACAACTCACAGGCCACGGTGTGAGGAGGGAGATGGGCAGCACAGGACTCTAGAAAAAGTGCAAAAAGCAGTAGGAAAACAGGACACGGCTGGTAAAAAAAACCCCACCTTGATAGTCCTGCTTGGGGCTAAATGCCCCCTCGCTTTTAGCATTGCTTCGAAAGCTCCACCTGTGAAAGGGAGAGTGCACAATATCCATAAGCTTTTCAGCAAAGCAGCTAAAGAAGTGAGAGCCATCAGCAGGGCTTTGCCATGCCAGGGGGGTGATGACCCAGGTACCAGTTGATACTGAAGTCCCCTGCCCTTCCAAAACTAAGCATTAAAACAGGGTTTGCATGTTTTTCTGGCAGCTCAAGCTGTGCTGTGCACCCAGTTCTCGCAACCTGAGTGCAACGTCCTGAAAGAACACCCACGGAAGCAGAAGAAACACCTTTAAGCCTTTAAAAGATGGCAGATTTTTTCACCTCAATAAATTAAAAATTATAGTGCACCAAGAAGAGAAGAGAACAAATTATCGATGGGCTGCAACACAGAACAAATCATCAATGGGATCACTCATTCCTAAATTGTAATTACCACCATGAAGTCCACGTTCAATCACCTCTGGCTAACTGGAGCTCCAAAGAGATGTGTGGGAAGAAGCTCACAAACCCCTAACCAAAACACCCCTAACCAAAATTCCTCAAGCAGGCTGTCCCACAGCAGCTGGCCGTGTGTCACTGCCGTGCAGGGTGGCACAGCTCAGTGACCTCCACTCAGTCTCACCGACAGGGCCAAGAAAAACACAAGATGTTCTCCACAAGTACAGGAAACACATTCTGGTGTTTCTAGAGAAGACAAACCCACTCAGTCTTTAACATCCTAGAGTTAAACCTACAGAAGAAGTATCTGGAAGTTAAAACACTCCCCCCAAAAAATATTTGCTCACCTTCCCTCTGGTTGAAGGCTTATCTCATGTTGCAATGTATATGGCCTGGAATGGAGTTGTTGACCCTTAGATGCAGGCCTTGAGATGACACAGAGAACAGCTTAATACAAAGCCGCCAAGATATGCAGAAGTTAAAAGTAAGTTTTTCCGCAGAAAGTCTACACAGCTTGTGTTGTAATGTAAATTTTAAATCATAATTCATGTTTATTTCATAACACTTTGGGAAAACACCTGTTCCCAAAAGACTAAGGCCAAAACCATTTACAGAGTATTAGGAACTCCCCTTGCGTACCCACTTTTTGCTAAACCTTGAAAAACAAAGTCATCAAATAGCAAGTACACAGTTCTATTCCTCATCCGATATTTAAGAATTATCCAGATGACTGAATAGTTCCCAGCTATTTGAATGACTCCCCCAGATGCTTTGAGAGAGCTTTAGAAGAGAAGGGGGTTTGGAGTAGGTTTCTTGGGTTTGTTTTGATTAATTTCAGCGCTACCTATCGGAAACGCAAGGAACCACAAAGCAGAGAAAATTTAAATTGCACAAACTCAGATTTCACCCAAAAGAATAGACAACACCACGAATCCTTTGACCTGAAGCCCATAACAAGCCCTATGACACACATGCTGTCAGACATCGGGTCAGGATCCACAGTGATGTTTGTAAGAAGATAGATAGATAGATATATGTATATTAGAAGTGTGAATACATTTCCAACTGCCAGGGAGTTGGGAAGGAATAGCTTTTGCATTCCAGTCACAGGCAGAAGCAAAACCAAAAGAAGAGCCAATAAAATGCAGTAGAGACCATAAGCAAGCATCGCCAGCAGACGACATGGCGGATTCTCCAGGCACTTGCTGTCCCCAGAAAGGGCCCACCAGCTTGATCTCTCCTTGGTTCAATTCATTTGCTCTGAAACAAGTCACAGCGATTCACAGGTAGAGCAACTGGCTTGAGCAACCTGGTTTAGTGGGAGGTGTCCCTGCCTGTGGGGGGGGGACTGGAATAGATGCTATTTAAGGTCCCTTCCAACCCAAACCATTCTGTGACTCTAACTTCACAGGGCTAACTCCTACCCCACTGCCATCTATTCGGAGTCTGTGTCTGCAGCTGCATCTTGGAGCCACGGGCAGCTTTAGCGAGGCAGAGGGCTGAACTGCTGCAACTGAAATTCTTTAGTAGCAACTTGAGATTAACGACAGACAGAAAAAACACTTGTGGTTTCCTTTGCTGTGGAGGTGACCACAGGGGCACAAGCAAGCAGCCCTGCATTTCTCCTGAGCTAGGCAGGGAAGGACAAAGTAGTCAGACACCAGGAGGAAGGCACATGAGCTGAGGGTCTTCAGAAGAAGACTCCCGTAAAGGCCCACAAGCCTCCCTCCAGACTCACTTCTCCCTCTACAGGGCACACCAACACACAAATACACGGCAGGCAGGGTAAATATTGCCAACGAGTCTGCCTTTCAGTCTGCTGAGGGAGAAGTGGAAAGAGGGGGTTCTTCAGGTGGAGCTTTGGCAGCTCTCAGAGGTGAGGAGCTCAGCCAGCCCTCATCTCGAGGAAGGGCAGTCGATCTGCTCCTGCTACAACAGCAGCACCTTATGCCAGGTTCCCTAAACACACATCAAACGACTAATAAAGCCACATAAGGCAAAGCTATTTTTACTCCTGTGGACACCATTAGAAATGCAAGCCATCCCTTGCAATACAGTGGCTTTTATTATGGACATAAAATTATTATGTGTCCTCGAAAGTAGATACTGTACATGAGTCATCATAAAGAACTTTGAACACACAGTTTAGAAACACAGGGATCAATGGGGCTCTTTGTTTACCCACTGTTTAGGAATCTTCCCTCTTAAGGAGGCATTGCACTGATCTGGTGGTGGCGTTCTACAGCCACTGGGCTCTTGCACACATAGAGCAGCAGCTCCTCTGCACAGAGTAATGCACACTTGCTACGTGAGCCTGTGCTGCTGCGTATGTACACATGTGCACAGGCACGATACCGTGCCACTCAGGCATTTAGAGCAACGAGTGGTGTGGAAGAGAATCAGTTCCTTTCACTTCTGTCACTGAGTGTTCCATCAGATGATGGCCACCCTAAGAACAGAAGGGGTGGAAGCACGTGGATATGGGCAGAGACTGAATAAGAAGACGCTAACCCTGACATTTTGACTGTACTTAAGCCTAAGAGGGAAAACTCAAGTGCGTAGTAAGATTCAGGGCAAGATTTTACTGCCATTAACTATTATCAAAAAGAAAGTAATTCCTTTCAAAGCAGAATGAGAGTAGCCCCACTGAAAACCCTTTCTACCATAGGGCCACAGCCACCAGGATAAGGGAGCTACAGCATCCTCTCCTCCCCAGGACAGCCACCTCCAGATGAGGGTACCACACACCAGCACTTAAGGCAAACGCAGAGCGCGGGGTCCCGGAGCAGAAATCACCTGAAGTCAAAATCCCAGCTAGAAGGTCACTTCATACACACATACATACAATTTCCACCTGGTTTTGTCTGCACAATCCCCAGGGAGATCAAAGCCAGGCTTGAGACTGCACTCTGAAAGCACTTCAGCTGCCAAAGCATAAAAAGGTTTTCGAAACGTATGTAGGTATCTAATAAAACCGAACTTCACTCACTCAAACAGAACAAAACAGGAGGCACTGGCCTATGGATTTTGTGATAGCTTAATATTCACAGTTTTGAGCCCAGAAGTATTGCTTATAAAGAGGGGTTTTTTTTTCAAATAAAAACAAAACACAACACATTTTTTATTGTGAAGATCTTCAAAAAGTTTATGAGCAACTTGAGGGCTCGGAAAGCTGGTGAAATAGAGCAAAAACATCCTAAAAAACTTCAAACTGCAGTCTTAGGTTACAGAATGACAGCATCCTGGAGTAATTTCCACTTCAATCAAGCTAATAGAAAGACTTAACTTTAATTTCCACTGAATGACTACGAAAAGCTTTCCTTTAGTTTAGGATGGAAAAAGTACTCCCCCTCCTAATTTTTCAGCTTGCTCAGGAAACAGTTCGGAAAGCAGATAAAGCGCAAAGAAGGTGCCAAAATTAAGCATGGTTTGACTGACTGTAGCTTTCCCCTTGGTATTTGGGTCTTCTCGGGGAGGCAGCGCTTTCTGCCTCTCCCATCTGCCAGGCCACAAGCTCTCACAAAACCAAGGCAAACCTAAAACACGTCCCGCTTTGACTGCATGCTTTGGACAAACAGGGCAAGATCTTTCATGAAACACCTCTTCTCTTTCCCTGCATAAGATTTTCCTTGAGCAGATGCACTTGTGCCAAGCAGCTCTCCTCCAGAAAGACCTCTAGCAGCACTGTTCAAGCACTGCTCTAACAGCCACCTCCAATCTTTTTGGAGGCAGGATCTGGAGACAGATTAGGGGCCTGGAGCATCTCTCTTATGAGGAGAGGCTGAGGGACTTGGGTCTTTTAGTCTGGAGAAGAGAAGACTGAGGGGGGATCTGATCAATGCTTATAAATACTTAAAGGGAGGGCGTCAAGAGGATGGGGCCGGTCTGTTTTCAGTGGTGCCCAGTGACAGGACAAGAGGAAATGGGCACAAACTTGAACATAGAAGTTCCACCTAAACATGAGGAGGAACTTCTTTCCTGTGAGGGTGGCAGAGCCCTGGAAGAGGCTGCCCAGGGAGGTGGTGGAGTCTCCTTCTCTGGAGACATTCAAAACCCGCCTGGACACGTTCCTGTGCAACCTGCTCTGGGTGGACCTGCTTTGGCAGGGGGTTGGACTAGATGATCTCCAGAGGCCCCTTCCAACCACATATCATTCTGTGATTCTGTTATTGCTGCAGCCCGTGATGGCAACGGAGCAGAACTGAAGTCTGGGAAAACTCATCAATGCAATGAGTCCCACTCATGTCACCAAGGCCCCTGTTTTGCGTGTGGCATGGAGAACCTGCAGCCCAGCCACCTCCTCCAGCTCAGCAGGCACCACCAGCCACGCATCTCCTCTTGCCACAGCAGAGTTCATGGTGTAAAGGAGACACCAAAACACACCTGGGAGGAGATGGATGCTGTGCAACTGCACCTACCACTTGCCAAATCAGAAATACACTTCATTAAAAAGCAGCTGCTTTTTAATGAGCTGCATTCTTAAACATTTCAAAGCTTGCATGGGTAAGGGAGATTCGGAGGTAGACCACTGAACTTTTCACATGCAGCTTTAAAAACAGCCAGCCCAGTACTACACTGGTTTTGTTAAGTCCTCCTTTTTCCAAGTCAAACAACAGTCTCGGTTTCTTCAAAGCCTTTTGTAACACACTGCCCTTTTACTCACTCAGCCTTAAGTGCAGCCATTTGCTAATTTCAAAATGCAGTTGTTCATAAATCAAAGGTCAAAAGGTGCTTAAAAACAATTCAGTCACTGCAGCTGGTGACCATTGATCTTTACAACTTTGGTAACTTCTAAGCAGAGAAATACCCTTCTAAGAGCAAGATTAGTCCAGGCATAGCAGCAGCTACTCTTTGATTTTAAGCTATATTTTGGGCGTTTTGTGAACCTGTGAAAGTAGGGTTAGGTGGCCAAGTACCAGCAAAAGCTTCAGAGGTTAAGCAACCACTTGTCAACTCAGCCAGCGAAGACGTGCAGGACAAGGACAGTCAGAAGGTGCTAGTCTTAGGGCAAGGGCATTTCTGATATCCAACCAAAAGACAACTAGGAACCCACATGTGTACTTCATTAAACAACTGAAATTTGTCAAATATCACGCAAATCTGAGGAGAATTTCTGCTGTAGGGAACCGCCTGACTCCAGTTCACTTGTCTATCACATCTCCCACACCACACATCTACAAGTGCAGCCAGGTTGCCTGAGGGCTCCTCCCTGAAGTGCTCCTAAACACCAATGTGGAAGTAACGTTGCAACTTGCAAACACGTTTTTTTCCCTTATATAAAAGTCATGTCTGCATGTGGTTGTCTGATAAAATACAATGATAGAACAGGTCCCTTCTTAAAAGTTGTTATCCTCAAGCATATGAAAACAGGACATTGTCACTTAGAAGCCTCAAGAAAAGAAAGATAAAGTTCACACACACACCCTCTCCAAACACCTCCTCCAAGACACCTTTAATCAGAGATTTCAAACAGAGAAAGGACCTATTCCCCCCACTTTTTCTTAAAAGTTTATTTTCTTATTATTATTTTTAAATTTCATCTAGTTTACATCCACCTTTCCCATATAAAAGGTGTTTGAGTAGCAGAAGCACTGCAGAGAAGACAAGTACCTGGACAGGAGCACCATGGTAAGCACAAACGTTGTTCTCTGCCATCACTAGACCAGGAAGACCAACAGAAAAAATAGTATGACCAGACTCTTTGAACCAAGCCACGTCTGTTTTATTAATAACATATAAAGAAAAGCAGGTTTCTCAGCCCCATAACTCATAAGCATTGGCATGGATCACCTATCTGCACCAAACTTAATGTGGACAAGAGCCCACCAGGATGACCAGGAAAACAACACCGATGAGCGAGGCTACGACCGCTGTAACAAAGCAAAAAAAGGTATTTGCTTAAGGAAAAAATAACCGTTGGGCACGTTGGGTCTTTGCGACATTCAGGAAGACTGTTTCCTCTTCACCTCCAAATAGTTTCATAGATGTTATGAACTACCATACTGGAAATACATGACGGAATGAACTGATAAAACAGCTATCTCCTTGCTACTCTGCCTCTGAGGATTAAAACCAGCTAGCAAGGACATCGCTATGTCTGGAGAAAGAAAGAGGCAAGCAGGCCTGTTAGTGTTTATTTCCACAGGGAAATACTAAGGTTGTCCAAAAACTGGACAGTTAAAACCAGCCAAAATTTACCATCAGAGAGTCCAGAGGAGGAAAATATGCGTAGAGAATGCCCCCCTCCCCTGCATGCACTCTAGTGTTTTATCAACATTTATTGATTTATTTTAAAAGTTGTGTAGAACATGAGTAATTAATAGACTGCCATATGCCCACATGCTGCATCTGCTACAGCAATTTATTCTTATAGTTATTTTATTACCTTCTTTGGGAAAAGAATGAGATAAGGATCAGCATCCTGACACTTGGAACCTACCTGGTTTCCATGACTGTCAGTAGGAAAACAGGAATTAAACCTCTAATTGCAGCCTGAAAAATAGTGAGAGCAAGTCCAATGAAGAAAAAAAAGAATCGCTTCTGTGTTTGTAAGAAGGGCAAAAAAAATAAAAGTGTTTGGAAGAGCAGTGGCCTTATTATGCTGGCAAGCCTACAACCCATGAGATCAATGTTTTGATGAGCACAAAGACTGGTGCCAGAGGGGGACGGGAAGGAGAAGAAGAGGCTTCAATGAGCTGAAAGCATGGAGAGAGGAAGAGGCAAGGAAGTGGTTTGAGACTGAACTAGGTCAAGGGTGGGTTCAGGACAAGGGAAAGCAGAGCATGCTCACACAGGAACCTCCGAGCTAGGGAGGACCTCAGAAATTGGTCCTGAAGGCTGGGAGGAGAGCTGAAAGGCAGAAAAATGGTCCCTCTCACCTACAAGTGAAAGGAGGTAGGATAAAAAGTGGACCTTGCGTACAAAAAGATAGCACACACCTTACAGTTCGCCTAACTGCTAGGCAAACCTTCGCCAAGAGGGCTTCAAAAGGGAACAAATAAAACCTTCAGCATGCTTCCAGGAACAGCTCTGTAACTATTCTAAAGATCTCTAGCTAGGTACCAGCGGTCTGAAGTGAAGGGCAGATAAGACTGTTGTGGTTTCTGGGTTGTAGCTTTTTTTGGTAACGCCTCTCCAAAAGACTTTCTGCTCATCAGCAGCATGAAGACACATCCCACCGCAAGGCTGAGTTTGCCACAAGGTATTTACTTCTGGGCTGGCAATCCTCTTTGAGGTGGGAGCACCGCTTCGGCACTGACACTGCCCGACTCCCCATCCGGCTGCAGTCACAGCTTCTAGGTCAAAAACTACAGACTTAACTGTCTAAAAGCATAGATAATTCTGCAAGAAAGGACCCCCATGTTTAGAGATATGGAAATATGAGTCTGTAATGAATTCGACAGAAGTTCTTATTTAAAAAAATAATTAAATGTAAAGACAAACCTGTATCCCTTTACATAAAAACACTCATCACAGCAACCTTGGGAATAAACCCCGTGCTTACACAATGAAACCTACAGATATATTACTGCGAGGGTGGTGAGACACTGCAACAAGTTGCCCAGGGAAGTCATGGATGCCCCATCCCTGGAAGTGTCCAAGACCTGGCTGGATGGGGCTTTGAGCAACTAGTGGAACTTACAGTCTAGTGGAAGGTGTCCCCCAGTGACTTATGATATTTAAGTGTCTCCAATATGAGCCCAGACCTATAGATTCGAAGAGTTCAGTGATAACCCGAGCATACCAGAAGGAGGGATCTGAGGGACCGGAAGGAAAAGAACATCAACTTCTCATCTTCCACTTAAACCACATGCTCTCTTCCCGGAGTTTGAGCCTGGACTATTGAACCCACTTTCAAGAGGATCTGCTTGATGCAGTCACTCGCACACTTGCCTTGGTCTTGTGTTCCAAACTGTGAACAAAGCCTCTCTTAAATGTGGTTTGATTGACGCAAATCAAGAGCTGAGAGGGTGATTCATAGTTGTCAGACCGTAACACTTGCATAAAAAGAGCATGTGGACAAACTTGCTGATGCACTGAAACGCTCAGCGCCACCACGAAAGGCATTAGTGTCAAACGCAGACCACTCACAATAAGGTGGGGTTTGATTCCCCTTCCCCTAAATGACATTTTGGATTTTCCTAGGTAACAGAGTTGTAATAAATCTTCAGACATAAACATGTAATTAGCATCTTGCTCTACTTCCCTACAGCATGGCAGGAAAGATTAGTATGTCAAACAGAGTTAAAGCATAATCCCAGTGGAGTTAAGGGATAACCCATAACCAGACCCCACCGATTTCCTGCAGTTTGACAGCAGGGCTGCCACAGTCAGACACAGATTTTGAGCTTTCTATTCCCAACTGAAGTCTACTCCCTCTTTCTCCAAAGTAAAGACATTTTCCCTTCTCTTTTCCTTTCCCATGAGCTTCACAGGAGCATGAAGTGCAGGACCAGAGAGGTCTGTGGCTGGGGACAGAAACATTTTGCCCGATTTCATAACAGAAGAGCCAAAAGCAGCATCAGACCCCATCACAAGCTACAGCTCTTACTAACACTGAACTGGTCCCACTTTCCTTGCATTTCATGTGGGCTCTGCATAGGATATTCACGGATGTACATAAAGCTGGGATCTTTCTATACTCTCCATGTGTCTCAGTCCAACTTACCTAGAAGAGATATCATGAAAAGCAAACGTGACTTGACTCTGTGGCTTCATTCTCAGAGCAGTCCAGCTGGGAAGTCTGCAGCCTAGAGCCACGCCATGAGACAGCTGCAGCCTTCTCTTGAAGGAGCTGAGATGCTTTCATAGGAAGATGGTTGAGAAGCATACTTCCTCCTTCAGTAAGGCCACATCTGCCCCAAAAGCAGAGATGGGTAACCTACCGCTGCACCCACAGGGCTTACAAAAGCACTCAAGAAGTAACAATTTTTGTGCCAACAACACAAAATAAACTGAAGATATTCTTTCATACTAATCTTTTCATCAACCATTTCAAGACAAATGCAAATACAGGTAAGAAGATTCAAACAAGCATGACTTCTGAAGTAACTCTTAAATCCAAGATGCACCTCGATGATACTCAGGTTCCCAGGGTACCTAGAACAACACGCATCTCTTCTCCAGTACTCTGCCTAAATGAGAGCCCCTTTCCCTCTGAGGGGCTGTAAAAGGGAGTCAAGATCTGCCCAGTGGCCTGCACCAAACCTGTGCTCCTTGAACTTCAGCTCCGCTAGCACAGCAATCCATCCCAACGCCTCTGTATCCTGAGCTGGCTCTACTGGAACAAAGCAAATGTTCTACACCTGAGCTCCCAAAAGAGACTTCCTGATCCATGCATCACCCACAGCCCTAACAGCTCCTAGTGTTTTGAGGACTCTTCTATCACCACCTGCATCTCCCAGCCCCTCACCTCACCTTCCAGCTAGAGTCTGGACTCAGCTGCCTTGCAATGACCATGGGAAAGTAGCTCCTCTAGGTCTCTTCAGAAGAAGGTAAAGAAAGGGCTAAGCAACAGAAATGCCTACCATCCCAAGTCCACGAGGCTCACCTCCTCCCACCATTTTCTTAAAATTAGCTGGAAAAAAAACCCACACTAAACCAACTGGCAGCAGCATCCAGGATCCTGGGGGGGGGGGGAAAAAAAAAAAAAAAAAAAAACCAAACCAAAAAACCACCAGAATAAATCAGCAAGTGTCTTAGACACAGGGTACATCCACATCAACATTTCAGTTTGGGCCAGTGCACTTCAGAAGGGTATCTCCTGGGACATACCACTGAAACCGCATTCTGTTTTGTATCTCGGAGACATTTCAGCTCACAAAATACAGAAAAAATTAACTGAGAAGAGGTACTCCACGAGCACACCTAATGGACTTTCTCCACTCATGGGTATTCAGTCCACACAACGAGATTAGGGCAGGTACGAAGTGAGACCCTGTGGGACACATGCACACCTTTCAGCACCAGCCCGTTCCCAGCATGGAGCCAGCCCATGTCCCCAGAATCCAGAATCGCCTAGGTTGGAAGGGACCTTTACGATCATCTAGTCCAACCTTAAAAAAAAACCACAAAACAAAACAAAACAAACCACCAAAACTAAACTGTATTCCCGAGCACCATGTCAACTCATCTTTTGAGTATCTCCAGGGATGGTGCCTCAACCAGTTCCCTGGGCAGCCCATTCCAAGGCTTAATAACCCTTTCTGTGTAAAAATTCTTCCCAATATCCAATATGAACCTCCCCTGCCGCAACTTGAGGCCATTTCCTCTTGACCTGTTGCCTGTGACTTGGGAGAAGAGACCAACCCCCCCTGGCTACACCCTCCTTTCAGGGAGTTGGAGAGAGCAATAGGGTCACAGGAGGCCTCAGCCTCCTCTTCTCCAGGCTGAACACCCCCAGCTCCCTCAGCCTCTCCTCACAAGACTTGTGCTCCAGACCCCTCACCAGCTCCGTTGCCCTTCTCTGGACACGCTCCAGCCCCTCAAGGTCTTTTTTGTGGTGAGGGGCCCAAAACTGGACCCAGCCCTTGAGGTGGGGCCTCACCAGTGCCCAGTCCAGGGGGACCATCACCTCCCGAGTCCTCCTCACCACACTGTTCCTGATACAGGCCAGGATGCTGGTGGCCTCCTTGGCCACCTGGGCACACTGCTGGCTTGTGTTCAGCCAGCTGTCTGCTCCTGCACCGAGCTGCCTGCCCAGAGACCCTCCACAGGCTGGATCCAGTCCTGCCTTTGCCACTTATTGCCATTTAAACACTGCTGCTCTGCTCCAGAGAAGGTACTTTAACTGAAGGGTAAAAACCTAAAAGAGCTTTCAGTATCACACATCACTTCCAGGTGGCTGAAAAGGACCAAGTCTAAAAGGCTGGAGGCACTCGAGTTGGACATCCCTGCATTACTGCAGCTGGGACCAGCCTAAGGAGACATCATTCCACCAACACAAGAATATCAGATCTAACTCACTGTGATGAAAATAGTTAGAGAGAGGGGGGCAGAAAACAAGAAATGAAGATTTCTCAGAAACACATTATCATTAACATGACGGAAGCACTGCAGCATATTGCTGAGAAAGAAATTAAAAAGCTAATTTGACTTGATATTTTTCAGTATAAACGCATTCAGTCCCATGTTGTTGGTAAGTGCTACGTCAAATACACAAGCCAGTAGAGCTGAACACACTCTAGAGGTCCTGCTATTACAAGTCACTAAAATAACTGACACCCAAAAACCTTCTGGCAGCTCACACCCGAGAGTAGGTAAAAATGCAAGCAAGACCGCAGACAATGAGGTGCTAGCAAAGGGACAGCACTAGAACAAATTATTTAATTTCAAAATTAACTTCAAAAAAACTTCAAAAAAACTTCAAAAAAACTTCAAAAAAACTTCAAAAAAACTTCAAAAAAACTTCAAAAAAACTTCAAAAAAACTTCAAAAAAACAGAACTGCTGGTTTTTATTGTTAGCTTCCAGGAAACTCCCCTTTCTCTGTTTCTAGCAAATTATCTGATTGGAAGAGTTTTTTTAAGTACTGAGTTCTCAATCGCTATGAGCAAATAAGCAAGTGCCCGTGCAGTTATGGCAGGATTTTTTTGCCCAGTTACAGCTCTGCCTAAGAATCTGGCAGGATGCAACTTCAGCTGTGCTCTCCAAACAACAGAACGCTTCTTATTTCCTCGGCCAAAGGAAGGGAGGAAGGGATTTTTCAGGCAGGACCCTACAAGCAGCTGTCCGCACATGTCAACAGCTGGAAGTCAAAGCACATTATCTTAAAAATAGAGAAGGCAGAAGATCAGGACAAGGTGACAGACACCAGCAAATAAATACGTTCAAATATAGTCCCCATAGTAAAATTTCTGTAGCTCTTAGGGTTTGGGTTTTAGGAAAACATCAGCGTGACTAAAATATTTAGGAAGTCCAGAAACTAAATCTTGCAATGTTTTTGGCTTAATGCAGAAAATTAGCTTTAATGACAACCTATAGTTACCTCTCTAGTAATTTTCTTTCTGCTTCATTGACATACATGACAAGACTTTATTAGCAGGATTAAAATTAAAACCAAAACATTTTTCCCAGCTACAAAGAATGCTTAAGCATTCATTGACACCTCGAGAAGAGACAAAAAAAAAAAAAATTTCAAAGTAATTCCACCACCTTTTTGTATTTCAGTTTTTCCTGGTATTTTACATCAGAAGTTTTGTATTTGCACAGCCATGAGCACAGATTTCTCATCATCAAGATTAACCACTGTGAAAAATGACTGTCATCGAGGGCCGTATATATCGTAGTATCACAAATTATGACTTCTAAGTCAGGAAACCAGCAAGCAGACGCTCAAAAAGAATGCCATTGGGCAATATGGATTCCCACTTTGCTCAACATTTTAAGGATTTCACACAATCCAATTACTAGCATTAGAGGAAGCATCTGAACAGATTCAAGATTTTTTTTTAGCACAGGAAGGGATTCTGATTTAAACTGCTTTCCCCATATTTGCCATCTAAACACCATACAGTTTAAGCTTATGTATAAGAAGCAGGGGAAACCCCAGATACCACTACTACCATGATTTAAGTGTGAAGACTTTAAAGTCCTGCCCGCTCCCCTTAGTCTTAAACAAGAGTTTGTGAAGTATAATTTTGTCCCTTATTCCCTCCCAGTCAAGATCATTATTGCATCATTATTTTGTTTGCTCTTATGTCCAATACCTCATTTTATCAGCTTTTCAGGGGATTTAGTGCTACTTTGAGCTACCCTGAACTCCCTCCAAGAAGCCAGAGGCAATTCAGGATCCCAAACATTGTACAGCTCGAGAGCTTTATACAGGACTCATCCAAACCCTGAGCAGTACTCGGATGCCTCTGGAGCACTAGGGCTGGGAAGCCGCTGAACACACACCCCCTACCCCCCTCACTGATTTCTCCACCGACCTAGATGGGCACAAAGCATGGTTTAGGGAATGTTGCCTGCAGAAATATCTTAAAAAATAAATAAAATAAGTTTAAGGGATGCCTGACAGGCTTTAACCTGCTAGCTGCAGCTGTCCCCTTTAAAAATTGTGGAAGGATTATTAGGTATCAAACAGCAAAGTCGTTCAGAATGGCCTAAAACCATTTCATTTCTTAAAACCTTTTTTTTTTTTTTAATGGCTGCTATTGCGACAGAGAAAAGACATGGTGTAATCTGAGATGATTTCTTCTGAATTTGATTTTTTTGAAGGCTTACATCACAGGAGTTTAACAATGTTGAAGAACATAATTCAAAAATAGTTCTCCCAAGCAAATACCATTTGGGCCATGCTTCCCAGTTACCCCAGCACAGTCTCCCAGACAAGACTAGCATCCTGGTACGCTCACCAGGAGAACTTCTTTGCACAATAAGAAATAAGGCTCTAGAAGCACCATTCACAACCAAAGCCAGTCACACAGTTTACTTCCAGTAATTAGGTTACGGCAACAAGACCCGACTTGTTTATTTAGAAAGAGTCTCATTTCTAGCAGAGATTTATTTCTTTTTCAATCCTGTGCAGTAACAGCCTACCTTCCTCTCTCCCAAGTACCTGTCTTTTTTTCTAATGGTCTTTAACGTTTAAATAAATAAATAAAGACAGCAAATTACAGCATCTAGTGAGTAAGGTGGTTGAAGGTTTTATTGACACTTGTTTGGTATGGCCAGGACAGCTCTTACAGCTTTACTACTCATGAATAACAGACACATTAAAAAACTAAAGTCAATAAAACATGTATGCTACATAAATATGAGCAGTATATTCAGAGTGCAGACCTTTTTTAGGGTGTTCCCCACCACCACCTTAATTGTCAAGGCAAGAACTGGTTAAGCAGCACTAAGGGCAGCACTGGATAATTTATTGCCACATTAGGTATCTCAGGACAGCAAACAAGATGAAAGAGCCACCGGTACAAAGAAACGTGCTCACGCGTCTGGAAAAGTTGCACATTGGTAATTTCTAATCCGGAGCAGAAGTACGGGTTGGTTTTTTTGTTTTGTTTTAGAAATTTAAAACAGGAGCGGTGTTTGAAAACCTTCAGAGATTTGGGAAAAGAAACGCAAAACCTGTAACAGATTTTGCTCGAGCCCTTCTCCGACATTAGGGAACTTCTAAGGAGGAGGAACAGAGAAAGGAGTAAGAATTAATGATTCTGGAAAGGAAATTTGGTTTTGCTAAATTGACAGTGTTCTGTTGGAGAGGGAAGTTACCCAAGCAAGTGATCCTGCAGCACACCAAAACCCTCCCAGAAGTTCCCAATCCAACTTCAACAGGAACGCAACCGTAAGAGCTTCCCAAACTGCCATTACAGTAAAGAAAAACATCTCAATTTACTGGAAGCCAGCAAAAGCAGAGTCCTTGACATGGCCATCAGTGTCTTCTATCTGGCTTCAAAAAGCTTGCCGTGGAAGTGAGCTCCGGGTCACGGTACAATCCAGAAAAAAGAAAGCTTTACTGTCTGTGTAATGAGTTACCAGGCTGTGAGGGGAAAACAGCACGAAGCAATTAAGAAATCAGGGATCACCATAAAAGCCGTGGCTCAAGGTTGCAATATCTTGACTCCTCTGAACTTTGTGTAGCTGAAACTTTTAGTACCGGTTTGTTTATTTTTTTGCATGCTTGTCAACAATTATGATTAAAAATATGTCAACCACTTAAATTATACACTAATTGTGACCACCATGCAGAAACGTGTCTCCAGAGCTGACCTCAGGCATGTTGCTGACACACGCAGTTTTAATCACAACTTCAAGAATTACCAACTCCCAATACTGAACGTAAAACTGGAGAGAATTTTCTAGATGTACTAGGAATAGGAGTCGCTGCAAGAGTCCCAGAAGAGCTTCGGCTGGTAAATCATTCATATCGCTTGAATACCAATTTAGCAATTCAGGTGAGAAGCAAGAAGGAAGAGTTACCCTATGCCTGAAGCTCTGTATAGCCGAGTTCCAGGTAAACAAGGGGCGTATTTCAAACCCCCAAAAAAAGAGGAGTAGAGAGACTCTCAAGGCACCTGCTTTCGCGATTGTGGGAACTGCACTCACTCAAAGGAGCACTCTGCCATGTCCTTGCTTGCACCAGAACACAAAGGCACTCCAGTTGGCACTTCTCAGCAGACGCTGCCGCTCGGCGTTGCGGCTATTTCCAGCGAGCGCAGTTCAAGGTGCACGCTGCTGCGGACAAGCCAAGGGCTGGTTTCTGCAGTAACAGATCTATAGGGCACGGATTACATACACATTCGGTTCTTGCTCATTTCCACACCATTGGCAACTCCCGTGATAAAAATGCACTTGTCAATCCAGCAGCTGCTCTCAAGCGGCAGAACTGTGAGCAGCTGCAACGTCTTTAACTGGGACCCCTAGGTGAGTTTTGGAAAGATGTTCAGAAGATACAGCTGCAGAGCCACCGTGTGCAGTTGTATGCAGACACAGAAGAGAGTGGTAATCCCTCTCCATGCTATTCTTCTGCGGTTTAAAAAAAATATAATGCCAATTTTCTCAGTTACACTCACTATAAATCCTTATTTAAGCATATCTGCACTAGCCTTTTTGACTATTTTGATGGTAAACTTGGTATCCAGATTCTGTTTTCTGAAAAAAACAGTCCAATTTCTTTTAAAGCTAGTACTTCTACTTTAATAGGTTATTATTTTCTGTAAATTTACCCTTACCTTTCTGCATCCCTGCATAGAAGACACAGCTATATTGTGCCCTGGAAGCAAACGCAGTGTGTCCAAAGCCGACCACCTCTCTCTTCTCAGCGCTGTAGGACTGTAACATATTGCTCTGCGGGGCTGCAAAACAGCCTGCCCTAAACAGTCTCGTACAGACCAACCCCTGAATGTCAAGAGAAGCGTTTCACTTCTTAAGACTGTGGAAAATCCACGCCAGCTGCGAGACGACGAACCACCACATGTGAGACAGCCGCCTTCTGGGGACCGCTGCTGCTCAGGCTCAGAGCCCCAGAAATAGCTGGTGAGTGGGCAGAGATCAATGGGTGAGGTGGTCAAAGGTAAATGATAAACATAACTCGCTACGGCAACACATTTGGGGCTGAAATACATACGGCACAGAGCAGAACTAAATTTGCCTTTGCAATTAACACCAGTCCCCAAACAAAACGAAATGCAGACAACCCCCCTTTGCTCCCCAACTGCTTGTGGGAAGGGGAGGAAAAAAAAAAAAGAAAAAAAAAAAAGGTCCTCTTGCACCTATTTATCACCTCAAGCTTGACACAAGAGCTGGCAGCTGTCTTTACCAGCACTGCCATCCTCACAGGAAGAGCAGGACACAAGGCTGGAGGCACGTCTCCTCCTGCAGGGACAACCCAGCAGAGCACCTGCCTCTGCTGCCGCTGCCCTACAGCACTCTCCAACGATTGTACCAGAGCAAACGGAGGCTGGGGACTTGCTATAGACAGGTAGAGAAAAATAAACAATCCAGTTGCTCACCCCACATGCAAGTGCTTTGTTTCATCTGGCATCAACCAGGGCACATTTAATCTCTTTTCAGTGACTCAGTTTCAGAGCGTCGCTGGAGCAGGACCCAAAAGCTGCACTTTTAACCCTACGGTATGAGGAGTGTCCCCTGCACAAAGATTCCTTAACACTTTTCAATTTTAAAATTTAGTGACAACCTGGAGAAGAGAACCAAGGCTGGAACCTAGTTAGGGTGCATTCAGAGCTTGGGGCCCTGAAACTCACTTTCATCCACAGGTAGAAGACACTGAAGGTGGGGGGGTGGGGGAGAACCAACACCAAACGGTTGTTTTTCCCATCGGTGATTTACCCAGTTTAATTTTGCTAGCTGGAAGTCCATCCCATGGAGTTAAATCAAGTCCTGCCTCTATCCTGTGAGAGCACCTCTGATTGAGAGGTTTATTTCGGAGCTTTTAAGTGACTCACACAAAAACAGCAACAAAGAACCAAATGCAAAGGTTAATATTGGGGGTTGCTAGAGAAAACTCACCTTTTAAAGTCAAGGAAGCAGTGTGCTACGTCAACTCAGCAGAGGAAAAAAGATTTTGGAAGCTCTCTTGCAATTAAGTTCAAATATAAATACCTTCGAACAGGAGCTTATTCCAAAATGCGGTATGGATAGCAGAGCTGAATTGCAAGGCTGTGCCCCATGGAGAAGATGATGGATCACGGGTCTAACCCCCAAACCGACCATGAGTAGTGTCAGAGTCACACCAAAGCGACTTTGAACAGACGAGCGAAGAACGCCATTCTACAGGGACTGTGTGATTGCTTAAACATTAATAAATCCCCCATAAAAGCTGGAGGCTATTTTTTCATCAATTTTAAACACAATAACTAAACTAAGGGCAGGGCATTTGTCAGGAACATATATTCACTCCCCTGATGTCTTTTGGGGTGCACAAGGTTTTCATCTGAGCATTTGCTTTGAAACTTAGAGGATCTCAACTGACCAGCCAGCACTAAAACAGCAGGCCTACTTGAACAGAAATACCTGAATATCCATTATTTCGCCCTCTGAGCCTGAAAAACCACCTTCCCAAAGAGCCATAAGCCGTTCAACCTCCAAGCTAACACAGACTCTGCAGACTCCACAAATGTTTTGCTGCAGCCTCAGCAGGTAAGAAGTCAGTCACCTCTTCACAGCCCACAAAGTGCCATGGGGACTTTTTTTTTTTTCCCCTCTCCTTTACCTTTAAAAGGAGCAAGCTCAAGTCAGCCTGGGCTGGTTGTGTGCAATCTATCTAAGTGTGAGGCAGCTATTCTGTTTAGCTGGTGGTGTTCCTGCACCATGTCACTGTGGACTGCTGTCTCCCCCTCCGGGCAAACGGGGTATGGAGACAAGATGCTTGCTTGCACACAGGAGAGGCATATATGGAATTATATATATGTGCATATATGCATGTTCAATATGTATTTTGTATATATAAGCATATTGAACAGCAGTAGTAATTCTCACTTATCATGAAAACCCCATTAGACACTGATATAGATTCTATTCAGACAGACCCTTCTATCTGCAAAATAGCTTGCATGGGTACCAAGAAATTGCCGTATTCCGCATCCTTTTCCTGATACCTGCCCCGAAGAGCCGCTGCAGTGAGCTCCCAACTGCCCAGGTCCCTGAGCTCAGCAGCAGAGAAGCCAGTGCTGCATTCGCCTGCACCGCGCTCGCATTTGGAAGGCGCTCTTCACATCCATCACAGCAAGGGGGTGTTTCCCCCCCACCCCGTAAATGATGAAAGGTTCATTTATTCAGGACCCGACTACATTGAGCTCTAGCTTACCTGGGAAAGCTTCCCATTCACCACAGGCGAGCAGAGTTTTCAAGACATGAATGTCTGTTTTATGAACATCTGCACTCCATGAATGCTGAGAGTAAGAAATTTATAAATGTGAGGATTGTGCATACGGGCAACACATTATATCTCTAAGGAAAAAAACATGAGATGCAAAACAGTACAAAAGCTTAAACCAGCACTGGTTCAAGATCATACTACCTCCTCTTCTAAAATTCGTAGGAGAATATCCCTAGCTATTCCCTCCTTATGACATCTCTCCAATATACCCTCTCAGCATACATCACAGTCCAAAAATCATCCTTTTCCAGGTGCACCACGGATATCTAAAGCACAGCCTACAGTCTCGCCTTGTACAAGCCCAGTCGATGCCATGCGGAGTAATTAACCACAAGGCACAAAGTTCCTCAAGTGAAAAATGTGCAGTGTGGGAAGCCCCATATCCTCAATAGCCCCCAGAACACGAGGCATCAACCCCTTCTTCAGCAAGACAAAGTTACCGCTATGCTCATCTGCCTAATGCCCCCACAATGGGGTACTATCTTACAGCCTTCATCCAGACACTTATCAAGCAGGATACTGGAAAAGCTGGATTTTAGGGGGGAAGGTGGTGAGGGGGTGAAAGCAAGCCCCCACCCCAGCATGGATGCCATGGGACAGCAGTTCCTCTGAGCTCCCTCGGCTTTCTAAGGAAAGATTGCAAAGCTTTAGAAAACAGCACCTGCCTCGGGGTGAGATGTCAAATGATTGGCTTGAGCCGATGCCATGCTTCAGCTCACAAAGAATACATCATCCCCAAGCCCTGGCAGCAAGTCTGTAGGTGAGTGCAGGTTAAAGAATTGCTACTTGGAAAAAAATCCCCAAACATATAAGGGTTAGCAGCAGAGATAATGGCATTTTGCTCAGCAGGTTTCATCCAGTACGAAATCCGGGGGAAAGACTTCACAAGCACATTATCCACTGTCCGAAACTAGCACCACAATTTAGTCCTCTACCAGCAGGCTCTGTTGATGGGACATTAGTTAGTATTCCTTTCCCTCCTGCCAAAAGATAAGGTCCAGGTAAAAGCTATGCAAAAGTCAGTGCAATTAATCTGCTAAATGATGATCCAGCACCCATCATGCTGGAGTGAAACAGTTAATTTCACAGCCTCAGAAGACAACAAGGAATTTCATGCCTTCCTCAAGCATCAGCTACCCTCTCCCTTGTAGGTCTGGAAAGCCTTATGGATTTAAACCCACATTTCCTTTGAAGACGGACTGTTGCAGCACTGTAATATAATAGTATAATAAACCAACAAAGTCTGCAAGTTAATTTGCATCGCCTTTAATCAAGACAGTTTCAAGTGGGTTTTCTTTATTATTGTCTCAGTGTCAAGGATCAATTAAAAGTTACAAAGGTGTCAAGTGCATCCCCATAACAAGCAGCATCTTTGAGATTCACCACCACTGATACCTGTGTGTTTCCACAACGCAGCTCACCAACACGTACACAAAAGGCACACAGGCCAGTTCAAATAATGCCATTCCCTTCCAATTACGCATACATGGAAGCTTCTCCTACCCACCGGATCTTTTAGCTGCTGCCCGTGGATGGGGGCTTTCTCCTGAGTCTGTCCAGAACAGGACAAGAGACCAAAAGGCAGAGCTGGACACCGACCGCCGGCAAAACGAACGCTCTCAAAGTCCGAGGAGGCAGAACCTGACAGTCCTTGTGTACCACGCACTGGAGACACGGGCCTTAAAAAACAACAGCCTCACCTGGATCAGTAGTTTGAGTTGACATCTCCCTTCCACAGCAACCTGCAAAGCAGTTCCCCCTTGACTTCACTGAATTTCATGGAATTTTTAGAGTTGGAAGGGACCATATAGATCATCTAGTCCAACTGCCCTCCTGAAGCAGGATTGCCCAGAGCATGTCAGAGCATGTTATTCAGGACTGCATCCAGGCGGGTCTTGAAGATCTCCAGAGAAGGGGACTCCACCACCTCCCTGGGCAGCCTCTTCCAGGGCTCTGCCACCCTCACAGGAAAGAAGTTTTTCCTCATATTTGAATGGAACTTCCTATGTTCCAGCTTGTGCCCGTTGCCCCTCGTCCTCTCACTGGCAACCACTGAAGAGTCTGGCTCCATGCCCCTTCAACCCACCCTTCAGATACTTATAAGCATTGATAAGGTCTCCCCTCAGCCTTCTCTTCTCCAGGCTAAAGAGTCCCAGCTCTCTCAGCCTTTCTTCATCAGGGAGATGCTCCAATCCTTGAATCATCCTCATTGCCCTTCGCTGGACTCTTTTTTTTTTTCTTAGTCCAGCTACAAGTTTCTCTTGAAGTCAAAAAATTTACAAAAGCAGGTAACAAACACACATCCTCACTATTGTAGGAGCTGATTCGACGCTATTTTAGCGAAGTCAAATTCTATAAGTTTCCTTGAATTTTTAAGAAAGCCTTTATAACTTCTTAATATAAGTTTAAGTCTCCTTTTGTTTTGTAAAAATTTAGTCTTATATGATAAAAAGAGGTATCATGATAGGATAAATAAAAATGACAGAAAATCAGCTGGCTATATTGGATCAAATGCATCCCCTCAAATTGCACTTTCTTCTCTGTTTTCACTGGAGATTGCATGTTCTTGTGTGCAAAACGGGACAGTCTTGGCTGGTTTGGGAGGGGAAAAATTCACTCTGGATGACTCTTATCATACCCAGCTGTGAGATCAAAAAGCAAACCCTCCATATAACAAAATCCTTATACTAGTTGATAGAACTGGTGATGAACTTGGAGCCTAAACCACAAGCCTTGCACTTCTCAGCGTGGGCCTACAGGAGCACCCAACCTATGGGCTGCTGCCCAATACAGTTACAATACCAACAACCTGGAGACTAAGCTTCATCTCCTTCAAGCTTCAACTAACCACCCCACCCTGAGTTTCCACATTAAGAGCACTTTTTACCTTTAGCTTTTCTTGTGGACAGGAAACAAGCAGGGTACTGATGTTTCCTCTCATTCCGCTCATTTCCTTCTCATCCTTTCAACATTCATTTCAGCAAGACAACAGCCCTGGGGAGCCCAATATTGCATTCAGCTTGCAACAGATCTTGCCTACGGGTTTGCCAGGGCAGGTACGCAAGCACTGACATTAAGATCAAGACCTGTACAGGAAAACTGATTGCACTGCCCTTTAAGGAGTATTGTCTGCTGGAACTGGGACAGCTTTTTCCTCCACCTGCCAAAGGATACGTGACTCCTGCAGTAACTGCTGAAGTCATACACGCAACTGCGCTCTCACCCTGCTCTTCTGACTGTATGGAGGTACCAGAGCTTATGGAGGAGGAGGAGGTAGGGCCAGCCAAGAGCTCTCTCCACCCAGGCAGAGACTGAGCACAGAGACCCAGCTTGGGACCATGTCAGTAGGTCAGCACAGCCTCCAGGCCATGCCTGCAAGCTCTTCATCCCTCAGCGGGTACCACTGCATCAGCCCAAGCTGCATCCTTTGAAGCATTGGCCTAGCTCTGAACTAGGAAGTTGTCAAGACAACTGAAGCAGCAGCTCTGCAAAACAGATAAAGCCACAGTTAGACATCTAATGGCTCTCCAGGTAAACATTTCAGGTGTGTGGTAGTGGGCTAATCTAAGCACAAGAACAGAACTTTTCAGTACCAGCAACTCAATTCTTTGGCATTAGCTGGTTTGTTTAATCAGGTATTACAATACCAGAAGCCTTAGCGTCTCTAGAAGTAGCTTGAATTTCTCCATAAAAGTCAACTTAAGTACGAGACTTCGGTATGAGGTTTAAAGACATACAAACTCCAAGATGGACTTTCTTCAACTTATTCGATGCAAAACGTTTAAGATATGCTTGAAAACATAATTCAGTGGTTGAAGGCGGGTTGCTATGGAGTTTTTGTGCAGACACAAATTCCCATGAGTTTGCTGATCAATACAATCCCAATAGATCTATAATTCTTCCAGTATATGAACCCATCCAGCATTCTGTTTAGCTCATACTGATGTTTTGGTTGCTCTATACCTAGCTTGATTAAGAAATCATACCTTTGCAATGCAGCAGCCCTTCTCTCAGCTATACTGCATATTCAAGACAGCATCATGGGGTAGGTTCTTTCTTACAGCCATATGATTTTAAACACCTTTCAGGACATATTCAGGGAATTTAGTATGACATGTTGCAGCTCTAGTGTTTTGTTGATCAGGTAAGGGTTTTGAGTCCAGTCAGTTTGATTTTTAAGAAACATTACCTTCACAGCCTCAACACCTCTTCTCCATGAGCTGCTCCTGCTTCCACATCAATACATGCCAAAACCCCAAACCAGTGAGTGAAAACAAAACCAGGGCCAGAGTTGCACTCCTCTTGTTTCAAACAGCAAGATCTGAATTCCCATAGAAAAGGTTAAATCTTTCAAAAGTTTTTAGATTTAAAATCTACCCAGGTACTTCAAAAGTGACATGGGGGTGGGGAGGGAAGGTGAATATTTAGCTTTTCTTAGAAAGGCTTGTGTATTTGGAAAACAAAAAAACCTCAAAAGCAAAAACCCTAACCAAAATCAAGAACCCGCTCTGCTAAAGGGCCAGTGTATTGAGCTCATCAGCCAGATTCTAACAGGCTCCCCAGAAGGAAAGACAAGTAAGCTAGAAGGGGGTTGGATTTAAAATTTTAGATTTAGATTTAAAACCTTTTAAAAATATTAGAAAAATCATATTTTAAACATTCAAATGGTCATCCTACCTCTATCTCTTCACGTGCTCAAGAGTCTACCCATCTCTATATTCTTTCCCCACCCATTGGTCAAAACTATTTCAAAAGGGATTGCAGTACCAATATGCTGCCTTTCTAATCACAGAAAGGTAAAGAAACAGGAAATATAAACAGATGCATTAAGACAACGTTGTCCGATTAGTCCTAAGTGCAGCTTGCCCTGCTGCAGTGGTACTCTGGAATCGGTCATTTATTTGATCTGAATACAAAGAGGACCAACCTGTTGCAGCAGTACTTTGTTTTCCGGATCATCACGACGGCAGTGAAAAAGTAATGGAGTTTTACCTCAAGGGCAAAGACACCGAAAACAGTACCATCCCCAACCAACCGCAGCACCTCACTCCACAGAGGGACCTTTCCCCATGCCACTGCGAAGTCTGAAAAACGTAAACCAGCAGTAACTTTAATTTGCAGTAGAAGGTCAGGCTGAGCTGCAGCTGCTCGGGATGCTCCTGGGGCTGTGCTCAGCTGCACTCGCAGCAGAGCTGGGGCCTGCAGCCAAAACATTCACTCCTCTCGCCTCACCATCAGTAACCTCTGCTCCTGAGTCACGGCCCTCTCACTGCCACCAACACGAGCAGCCCAGGAATGACACTGTACCTTCCTGCCTCGTGTAGCTCCCTTACATCGCAGCACGAGAACGCAAAAGCCAAGTTCTGTACAGATACATAACAGCGACACTGGCAACGCAGGATGCTACTGACACTACAGCTTCTAAGGGAAGTACTGCTTCTCTGCCCTTTCATTTCAACTGCATGTATGTCCCCAAAAAGTTACTTTTCACAGAATGCTATGGGGTTGGAAGGGACCTCTGGAGATCATCTAGTCCCAACCCCCTGCCAAAGCAGGTCCACCCAGAGCAGGTCCCACAGGAACGTGTCCAGGTGGGGTTTGAACATCTCCAGAGAAGGAAACTCCACCACCTCCCTGAGCAGCCTCTTCCAGGGCTCTGCCACCCTCACAGGAAAGAAGTTCCTCCTCATGTTCAGGTGGAACTTCTTATGTACAAGTTTGTGCCCATTTCCTCTTGTCCTGTCTCTGGGCACCACTGAAAAAAGACCGGCCCCATCCTCTTGACACCCTCCCTTTAAATATTTATAAGCATTGATCAGATCCCCCCTCAGTCTTCTCTTCTCCAGACTAAAAGACCCAAGTCCCTCAGCCTCTCCTCGTAAGAGAGATGCTCCAGGCCCCTACTGGCACCTATTCCCCTTTTGGGAAACCCCATGCTCCAGGAACCAGATTTTAGGTAACCCTACTTAAAGAAAACTATTTAGTGATTTCTGCTACTGTTACAAACAGTGGGATATGGGGCAGCGAGACCTTAATTGTGGCTTTGAGAGGAGCGGAGAGAGGCTCTGAAAAGCTCCCGCAGCTGAACATCCAAGTGATATTTGACAGATCAACAGCTTCATGTTCAGCCTCGTTATAAAAAGTTTTTTAACTTGGCAATAATTAAAGCTTTAAAAAAGTTTGAATTACAGCAACTACTCTGAATAAAAACATGAAAATTATAAACAGCAGAGAAATACAGGTGCTACACTCAAAACCTAAACTCAAAACCTAAAACTGCTAACTGCTTTTCATTTGTATTTCACATTTGCAGGGCATTTCTTCTGTACTTCCTACTTGTAGAATATGCATTACTTATCTGTTAATAAACCCATTCAGTAAAGATCCATATAGGCTCATACCTTATGTTATATACCAAGTCAAGTTCAGCACAGCCCTACCAGCTTCCTACTGCCTGGACATTCATGACAACATAAATACCTAAAACCTATCCTCCAACACATAAAAAAACCCCCTGCCGTCATCCCAATATAAAAATCAAGCAGTAGGAGAGAAAGTCAGACTAAGAATACTAAAGGCAAGGACACAACTTGAGCAGAGATGTTCCACAGTTCCCTCACAGTGGACAGAAATATCCCCATTTGTGTAAATACAGCCTTAGTCAACAGGGTGACAAATCTGTACATAGATAAATGTCACACACTGACGTCAGTGCCAGAGCAACCTAATCAAAGTACAGATTTCAACTATTTTTAAACCCTAGTTAAAGTATTTTTCTTTAAACAACAACAACAAAAAAATCATTAAAACCCATCTTTTTTAAAAAATGCCTTAAAAAAACCTCTACATAGCAATAAAACAGAGCTGAAGTATTTATTTCCCTCTGGTACCGTGGACATAAAAATGAAGCCATACCCAACCCCGAAACTGGCTGTTCTCTCTGATGCGTCACTGCACTAGAAAGCAGAAGATAAGGATTTGGGAAACCACACACATCAGATTGGCACTAGCATTTGTATTGGAAATTCACCCAGACAGGTTAAAAATAACACCAGGAATGTTTGCAGCCATGCTGAAGGTCGCTTTCAGCAGAGCTGCTGTTTTTATAGTAAGAGCTCCTGGCGACATGTGACTCGCTATTGCTAGTATTTTTGTCCCCAGAAAGCACGTTGCACGATCGGGTTCCCTTGGCTGAGAATTGAGGTCACGGAGGCTGGTAACAACCAAAGTAACAGTGCCACAGCAGGGAAGTCAAGCCCAACACTTACTTGATTGACTTGTTTTCCTTCTTAAAACTAATCCTCCACCGACTTACATTGGAAAAAGTAATTTCTCTCTACCAGAATTCTCTGGCCAACATTCCCGTAACGCATTTCTATGGTTTTAAGCACCATTACCAGAGATCTCAGTTTCAATACTTTCGACACTGGAAGGGGCTGCCCAGGGAGGTGGTTGAGTCACCATTCCTGGATGTGTTTGAGAGTCGTTTAGATGTGGTGTTGGGGGATTTGGTGTAGGGGAGAACTTTGTAGAGTGGGGTTGATGGTTGGACTCGATGATCCCAAGGGTCTTTTCCAACCTGAATGATTCTATGATTGTATGAATAATGTGAGAGTCAGCATGGCACAAGAAGTGTGTACGTGGACCAAGCCGCAGAGCTTCTCAATCTTCCGGCCTTGCAGAGCACCAGCTTAGAGAGGACATCATTACCTTCAGAAAGGTGTCTTTGTAAGTGAGCTGGACAAACACCCACGATACCTCACTTGGGGGGGGGGGGGAGGGGGATGTTCTCCGTGGTGACCCTGGGGACTCAGGCTGGGCTTCACAGTCTCCATTTAGAAAGGAAGTGATTCTGACCAGGAATGCCTGATGGGGCCATCAGCTCTGGCTTCACTGCCATCTGAAAAGCTTCACAGGTGCAAGGGGCCTTGCTGCTTCTCTGCTTTCCCAAGTTGTAAAGTTTTCTATAAACTCTTCATGTGGGGGGAAAGAATCTTCAACAGCTAAATCTCCAATTTAGGGGAATGGATTCAATCAAGAAGCTTCATCCTTACTGGAGACAACAGCAGGAGACAACTGACCGAAGAACAAGAGAGAAAAGGCAGGCTATACAAAGTTACAATACAATCCACACTGCAAATTAGTATTTCAAGGTTGAATCTAAACATTCAGAGCAGAAGTCACAGGAGGAAACAAGGAAATAGCTTTTAACAGCACATTCCCATCAGAACTTTTTCAGAAGATTTTGTGTTATAGGCTGCCCAGGGAGGTGGTGGAGTCTCCTTCTCTGGAGACATTCAAACCCCACCTGGACACGTTCCTGTGCAACCTGCTCTGGGTGGACCTGCTTTGGCAGGGGGTTGGACTAGATGATCTCCAGAGGTCCCTTCCAACCCCATATCATTCTGTGATTCTGTGTTTCTTCTTTTGAAGAGCAAACAAGGAATACACACCTTTTTTTTTTGGTTTTTTTTTTTTTTTTTTTTTTTACATTTTCATCCAGCCTCCTTTCTTTACTGTTTGCCACCTTCCACACCAGCCATCCTCAGTACAGACCCAACACAGGATAAAACCTGAGCATGTATTTCCACAGGGTACTTGGAACCAACGTGAAACTTCATTAAGTCCTGAAGTCCCCTCTGTCCTCTCTAGCAGCCCAGGTACAGCACTTGTTATCACGGCTCATCACTGCTTCACATGGTAGCCCTCTCATTTTCTGAAGATTGCTCACCCACCTTCCAGCAGTTTACAGAGCACTTGCTACAAGAGCCTCATTCCCTGAGACAAAGCCCGTCTTGCTGCTGGTTTTCCAGGAACAAAAGAATCTTATATTTTGTTTTCTAAGGGTGGCTTCTTCACAAATATTAACAACTCCTTCACACGTGAGCTTACATCCCTTATCACTGGAACTTCCTGAAGTCATTACTTCGTGTTAGGACAGCTGACCAGTAACCACATACAATGAATCCAAGTCCTCTTTCCAGGTTGTCCTTGAAAGAAGGCATGATACAGATTGGATGCTACTGGTAACGGCTAGCAGCAACTGTCCACATTGATCTCCTACTCTCGTTCTTTGCTGGGTTTTTAAAGGAAGAAACTTGCTTTTTACAAGGAGCAAGAATCTTCAATTCATTGCTAGCACTTCCTTCAGCTCGAACACAAAACTGACTGAGGAGTTTCTTGAAGTTATCTGTACTTAACAGATAAATGAAGACAGAATCATCGAATCATCTAGGTTGGAAGGGACCTTTACAATCATCTAGTCCAACCATCAACCTAACACTGATTATTAAAAAAAAAAAAAAAAAAAAGAAAAGACAAAAGAACCCCCCACATCACCAAACTAGGTCACTAAGCACTATGTCAACCCGTCTTTTGAACACCTCCAGGGATGGTGCCTCAACCACTTCCCTGGGCAGCCCATTCCAAGGCTTAATAACCCTTTCCGTGTCAAAATTCTTCCCAATATCCAATATGAACCTCCCCTGGAGCAACTTGAGGCCGTTTCCTCTTGTCCCATCGCCTGTTCCTTGGGAGAAGAGACCGACCCCCCCTGGCTACACCCTCCTTTCAGGGAGTTGGAGAGAGCAATAAGGTCTCCCCTCAGCCTCCTTTTCTCCAGGCTGAACACCCCCAGCTCCCTCAGCCTCTCCTCACAAGACTTGTTCTCCAGACCCCTCACCAGCTCCGTTGCCCTTCTCTGGACACGCTCCAGCCCCTCAGTGTCTTTTTTGTGGTGAGGGGCCCAAAACTGGACCCAGCCCTTGAGGTGGGGCCTCACCAGTGCCCAGTCCAGGGGGACCATCACCTCCCGAGTCCCACTCACCACGCTGTTCCTGATACAGGCCAAGATACCAACTTCATGAAAGATTTCTGACAACTTATTCCTCATGGAGACACAAAGCAAAGGTCTGTTTAGCATCTAAGGCACGCTACACAGCAGCCACTCAGTAAAAAGCTGTCGGTGCACAACAGAAAGATTTTTATTCCGTGGAACGTGAAAAGTTTCATCCATAACATACTGGCAGCCGTCAGTGAAAGAGCACAGTGAGGGGAGCTGTAAATCAGCCGTGCCAAACCCAGCCCACAGGATGCATCTGGGGGGCCTGACACGGCTCTCAGTGCCCTCCCGCTCCCATGGAAAAACTGCATCCCCGGCCCCCATGGCCTCCTCCAGACTCCACCACCAGCGTACTACTGCCAGCTTCTGAGCTTAACCAGAGAGGGCAATACAGAAAGGAGAAAATAAATCTTCAGCAGAAAAAAAAAAAAAAAACAACCAAAAAAACCACTGAGGTTAAAAAACAAGTGAGAAGAAAAGAGCAAAATTAAAATCAGCTATCACGCAATGAGATAATATGTGTGCCTTGACTGGTGAAGACGCATATGAAGGTGAAAATAGATGTTTACTGATTTCTCTTTCAAGCAAGGGGATGCCTCATTTAATGGAAGACAGCAGAGATAAACCTCTTGGATAAGATAGCAGTGGAAGAATCCATTTCCCCAATAGAAAGTATCAATGACTACCCATTTTCCCTTTTATCCTCCTAGCCACACAGCAAATTCGAGAAAACAAACTAACTGCAGTTCCCACTCTGCTCTCCTCCCAGATGCTTCTTCAGCTAAAGAATCCACGGCAGAGCCTGCACTGAACCTGTTTTGATGGTATTTTCTTACAAAACTTAATCAAGCACGGTAAGTAAAGCAGCTTCACTTTGAATGCTAAATTTAGTGGAAGTCTGCAGCTTGCCCGTGTAACCCATAGAGCCAGACTCACAAAGGTGGTCTCCCGGGACGAAGCAGTTTTGTCCAGCTCAGTTTAAACTGGAAATACACGAGCTCCCAGATACGGAGTAGCACGCAGACCTTAATTACATGAAAGAACACAAGTACAGAATAACAAAGTCTTTAAGCAAGAACCACGCTGAGAGCTCTGATGTCCCCTGCAGCACTCTCCCAACCCCCCAGCAAATAAAACTCTGTATTCAGGGAGGGGGAAAGGAATACAAAGCACATTTACTGTAATACTCACAGATGAAAAATTGTAATTGCTCTGCCTTGACATCTGGTTTCTATTTCACTTCCATTCTATCAGATTACATAACAAACAGATGATGCACTAGAGCTACAGAGTTCTTCTGCAAGTCTTGGGTGGATTTGCTGTTTACATTCTTGTTCATAAAAATTTAAGCTATGCCACACACATGGGGATGTTTGAGGCAGACAAAGGCAAAGACAAACAAGCAGCTTTCAAAGGAAAACATAAGATCATTTGGGGGCGGGGGGGGTGGGGGGTGTATTCTTTAAATCCAATATAGAAATCCAAATAGAAAATATTCCATTTCACAGTCCTGTTCAGAAATTGAATCTGCACATAACAGCACTTGGAGCTGTACAAAGTTTATGGGAACAAGCCACAGGGAACACACAAGTTTACAACCGGGTGAAACAGTTAGGTAAGCAAGTGCCAAATTTAACGATGCAAACACAAATTCCACTCTGCCCCATCATAGTACTGTTATCTAATTAAATGCAACTCCACATTGCTCGTGTCCCCCTTCCATCTTCTAATATGGGTCTCTTAAATAATGTCTAATAGGTTTTTTCCAGACAATGGTCCTTTTAAGTCACTTCTGCTGTCATGGTGATTCAATCTTAAGAGCATACGGCAAATGTGTAATTTTCAAAGTCAGACACCTACTCTGCTGACCCTGTCCCTAGACACACATTATAAATTTACTTTTGAGTCAAAAGCACATCCTTCCTCTGCAACAATTCAGGAAGTCATGCAGTTGCCACAAAGCTGATTCAGCTGAATACAGGTGATCTTCACATGCCAGCAAGGTTTCAGTCTTGTCTTCACCACACAAAACCAGTAGCATACCTTATCAGAACAGATGACTGGTTTCTTTCTAGAATGTGCCATGCAACCTGCTCTAGGTGGACCTGCTCTGGCAGGGGGTTGGACTAGACGATCTCCAGAGGTCCCTTCCAACCCCATAGCATTCTCCGATTCTGTGCTTCCTTCCTCAACACTGCAAGATGCAACAGAACAGTTGCACCCGAGTATATCGCATTTCAGAAACACGATATAATAATGCAGTTGTAGAGCTACAGTAACATACAATACCATCTCTCGAGCTTCTAAACGATACACTCAAACATGCAATTTTATCCCCCAACCCCGTAATTATCAGTTCGAATGAATCCCCCCTCCCCAAAACACAACAGAATCACAGAATCACATGGGGTTGGAAGGGGCCTCTGGAGATCATCTAGTCCAACCCCCTGCCAAAGCAGGTCCACCCAGAGCAGGTCCCACAGGAACGTGTCCAGGTGGGGTTTTGAATGTCTCCAGAGACGCAGACTCCACCACCTCCCTGGGCAGCCTCTTCCAGGGCTCTGCCACCCTCACAGGAAAGAAGTTCCTCCTCATGTTTAGGTGGAACTTCTTCTGTTCAAGTTTGTGCCCATTTCCTCTTGTCCTATCCCTGGGCACCACAGAAAAAAGACCGGCCCCATCCTCTTGACACCCTCCCTTTAAGTATTTATAGGCATTGATCAGATCCCCCCTCAGTCTTCTCTTCTCCAGATTAAAAGACCCAAGTCCCTCAGCCTCTCCTCATAAGAGAGATGCTCCAGGCCCCTCATCATCTTTGTAGCCCTCTGCTGTGCCCTCTCCAGCAGTTCCCTGTCCTTCTTGAACTGGGGAGCCCAACACAGGAATGAAAAACCCAAGAGCTGCAAAATAGCACAGCTTGTGATCGTCCTCTGCCTCAGGATGCTCAAGTTTCATCTGGAACAACTGAGCCATCTACGGATCCCATATTCACAGAAAATCACATCCACAAAATATTTTCCATGGTTAGAACACGCAGCAATTGACCCCAAACTGCAAGTTACCCCAGACTTCCCAGTGCAAATTTAAGTTGTCAGCGTGGCCTTCTTTACCCACACTTGCACATGTTCACGTCCTGCAAAGTACATGTAGAGCATTCAGGCCAGCAAAAGCATCCAGGTTCTCAGGCACCATAATGGCAAGAATTATATACTCATCTCATCTATTCTATTACATTACTGATCATCTTGGGTTCTCTGTTTTGTTTCTTAGCAGTCCTAAACATCTCCTACTGCTCACCATCAGGCGAGACACTGGACTAGGTATGCCTTGGGACTGCTCAAGTACAACCCTCTCTACAATTGGATTATACCTTCTGTAAAGACCAATTCCAACAGGGACTTTCCCATTTTGGTCCACAGCAACCTCATCACCACAAATTGTTTTCAAAAGAAGCAAACAGGGGACCCACTCTGCAGTAGAAGAGTAAAAGAGATAGAGTGCAGTTCCAGGGTGTAAATTTTGTCCTGGAAGGGGATCCACAGGTCCTATATGGAGAAAAGAAGGCCTCATGCACAGCATACGTTGCATAAATCCAGACTCCTATCACAAAGCCTTTAACTGCGTATCATGCACAAGCACTTCTAAGAACTAATTATCATTTTCCTTTGCATGAGCCCACTCACAGGAAATTTCGCAGGATGTGTATCCCTTTGATACCTAAAGATTTCAGTGAATCACTTTGCAAGCAGCTCCTCTCTCATACACCCCAAAGGGGCTCAAGCAGACGCAGCAACTGACACCCTTCGCACACTTACCTACTGCCAGGCTTGCAGGCATCTAACATTGCTTTTAGTAGAAATGGAACAAAACTCATTTTTAATCATTAAGAACTGACAAAAGCTTTCTAAAAAGAAAAGATTTTCTGTACTCTGTCTTTACCAAAGCAGCTTGGTATCTACGGGCCTTAAGAGCTGACAGGTAGCTCAGATATCCGAACCAAAGCAACAAAAGCAGGTACAAGATGCCCATGCTTTGTTTGGGAAATGCCTTCCAAGACTCCCTGTAGACGGGACCTCTCCGAGTAGGAGGTTAGTGACATTTAAGTTGGAGCCAAATACGAAAATAATAAAAGCATTGATGGATATCACATTAATGCTTTCCGATTTCCAGAGGCCAGTTGTTGGCTTCTGTCCCCACCTTATTACATAAATCTGCACACATTTACATTGTGTGGCGTGTAGATGATATCAGAAATGTTGAAGGCATTAGTCATGGGCAGACAAGTGGAAAAATACTCCAAAATACCATTGTTTTCAAGAAGTTTATCCCTCAGGTACTACAAGTATCTGCTGCCAGCTCTGGCAAACACAAAAGCGAAAAAGGATACTTCATCAGTGATAGAGAATCACTTCTGGACATGTCTTAACAAGTTTATCATTAAGAACTAAGCAAGCAACTAATAGTATCAATCTCAGAACAAAAAGACAGTACTAGGTGTATTCGGCTTCTTACCAGGAGGTGCCTTTTCCGACTGAATGATTCCACGCTGGACTAGGTTCTTAGCAAGCCCAGGAAGAAGTATTTGAAGCAGCAGTTTAGGGGAAGACAGAAAGAAAGGGGGGGGGAGAAAAAAATAAAAGCAATGGCACCTCCCATTACAAAACACCAAACACTAAGGTATTTAAGGTCTCCTAAGGAGGAAGGAGGTTCCATGAAATCAGCACAGATGCATCAAGCCCAGAGGAAAGCAGCAAGCAGCAAGGAGCAGAGGCAGAGCTGCTCAAGCCAACAGCCCCAGTGCTGTTCAGAGCAGACTGCAAGGGACAGCGGTTCCTTACTCCCGCACGCAGCCTGCGCCTACCCCGAGCTACCCCCAATTTGCTCTTGTTCTTAAAGCAACGAAATTAATGTACTTATTCTTCCATTTCTTCAGAAGTTCTTTAGTTGTCCATCTATTAAAACACATCAGGGTCACATTACATGCCTAAAACAATTTGGCTGCAAGAGTTTTCTTCAAGTCTCAAATCCTAGCAGTTAGGTGTATATTTTTGGTAGTTTGTCAAGGCAAAATTTGTAATTGGGGTAAAAATCTGTTCTTGGATTAGGAAAAAATTAACAACCCGTTCCCAATACCTTGTGTCAGTAATGAAGCCTGCATTTACAACAGCTTCACATTTCGGCGTGGATAAAATAACATCTAATTTACCTCGCCTCAGTTATCCTCCAGCTGAACTCTTGCTTGCGCTACCTTAACTCGCTCCCAGTAAGACACCATGCCTACCTCCCCTCCTAGCCCATGCTGACAAGATGGTTATAGCTGGTGAAGAAGTTCAAAGCAGTGGACTGTTCTTTTGAATATCTCCTCCTGCTGATGGCAGGGCAGGGGGAGAGGACACGGGACATGACAGGGACAGGCAGCAAAAGGGTCACAGAATCACAGAACGATACGGGGTTGGAAGGGACCTCTGGAGATCATCTAGTCCAACCCCCCTGCCAAAGCAGGTCCACCCAGAGCAGGTCCCACAGGAACGTGTCCAGGTGGGGTTTGAATGTCTCCAGAGAAGGAGACTCCACCACCTCCCTGGGCAGCCTCTTCCAGGGCTCTGCCACCCTCACAGGAAAGAAGTTCCTCCTCATGTTTAGATGGAACTTCTTCTATTCAAGTTTGTGTCCATTTCCTCTTGTCCTGTCACTGGGCACCACTGAAAAAAGAGGTTCTCTCCAAAAAAATCAGCACACAGCTCTAGTCATAACAAGTCCTTGAGCATGCCAAGAGCAGGACAGCAAACTCCACAGGGAGGAAGAGGGATGCAGAGAGAGCCTTAATTCTATGCTTCCTGACATTTTTATTTAGAGCAGCACGCAACAGTGTGAGAAAAGGGTCTACACGGCTCTGACTTTCTCCGAGGCCAAGATGAAAACTCTGTTTCTTCAGCACCAAAATTTTAAGTGTTATTCATTCCCGTTCATCACCTGTAAGTAAACTACTCCTCCATTCATCTCAGACTGGCAGAACGCAAAGGCATAGTGCAGAAGCCTTCACTTTTTACTATGATGAATGATGTTATTTTTGCCTTTAAGCCTCCAGTATCACAAATCACATATCCTTCACACGCATCACCCCCGGCTCCCTCCACTCAGCTATTGTGTCTTCCAGAGCTGTAGGTGTTTTCCTGCCGTAGCTTTACAGGAGCGAGCTGTGACATCTGGCTGGCTCTGCTACCGTGCGGCAGCATTGCAAAGAGTTGCATGTGTAAGGCTGTGTACAACCGCTTATTTATAGGACAGTCCAATTAATAAAGAGCTGCACAGGGCCAGCACACCACGGCTGACAACACAGCTGTCACAACAACTGCCCAATTTATGTTTAACCCCCTGAGCTTTCAACATTAACTTCACCTTTCAACACAGAAGAACAAACTGCCGTGGCCATTCACCATCGGACAATGCCGGGCACCCGAAACCACGGCACACATTGCATTTTCTGCCCTTCTTATCTGTTCCCACCAGCAATAAGTCTTCACTTCTGCTCAAATGTCAGACAAAACATCTTTAAGCTGCCAGCAAGCCTCTGCTGGCACAGCCATGGGCACTCTGCAAAGGTCAGTGGTTTGAAGAATCTGCGCAATGTATCAGAAAGCCTGTGATGCTCCCAGTGAGAGAGTGAGCCGTAATTAGGTTTGTTATCCTGGAAAGAGGTCCACAGCAGCATTTTACAAGTCCGATACCAGGGGTCGGGGGAAACTCACACAGTTGAATTTATTTTCTCGGCATCTAGAAAAGGGCTGGAGCTGAAACTAAACTTTAGAGACCAGCAAGGGCGCATACAGCCCAGCGTTTGCCAGCAGAGACAGGGCTGCCTGCTTTAGTCATGTTTAAGAGCCTTTGCAGATCAAACAGCTCTGACTGCATCTAACACATCAATCAGGTTACGTGGAAGCTCCAAGTCAGAAGTTTTCTAATTAAAGGCATGAGCAGGCCATCACTGAAAGTGTCCAGTAGGCTGGGTTAGTTTCAGTTTGGGAGAAGGGAGGAGAAACTCCCCAGTCTGAGTTTTCCGCCCCGCATCATCCATGTGCACAAAGGTATCCTCCACACAGTTTAGTCAGCAAAGTTACTAACTTGGAAGTGGCAGTGGTAAATAAAGGGGATCTAAGCTGATAAATCACTTAAAAGTTTGCCAATACAAAGAATATATTAACAAACCAGGATGCTAGTAACAACTTGCAAATGTGACAAAAACAGTCAAGCTCACACACATGATGAAAATGCAGCCTTGCGGGAAAAACAGCTGAAAAAAATCAATTAAGAGTGTGAATACAGAGCATTCTGCCTCTTTCAAAATAAGAGCCAGTTACAATCTCGCTGACAACAGTTTCTAAACACTACTTACTACTTTTTAGTGCAAAATAATTCCAGTTTAAGATACTGGGAGGAAGAAAGCCACTACAGTTCAAAAAAAGTCCCACACTTGTTTCTTGCAAGAGGAAAAAAAAGGAGTTTCTAGCACAACAAAAGTCATCTTTCAACACAACTGGCTCATACTTTTGCTTGCTAAAGCCACAGATACACGTGTGTCTAAACCACGTATATGCATAATTATTTCAATATAAAAAAGCTCCCTCTACAGAGCTCTCTAGGCTGAAGGAGCTCAAAAAAACCCATCCAAGACTCCTGACTTGCGACTTCTGAACGACCACTCTCCAGCCAGGCTCTCATGAAGAAAGCAGCTTCAACATTAAAAAACAAACCAAAATAAGCTGGAAAGAAGGAATTGTAAGTGCCCGTATGAAGCTATTTTAAAATTCCTTCCAGAAGGAAGGAAACTGCTAACTGGTATCTGAAGCAAAAGATGACCCCATAGTCAACGTCGACAGAAGACCCTTCACAAACTCAAGCATTAGTAACCCAGGCAGATTTAGGGTAGACACATATACACACACGATTACACGTAACCCCACATCCCTGAGCCAACTCAAACCAGCCTTGTTGCTTTCTAACACATCTTTTCTAATCACATCCTCCTGAGCGGTCACTTTCTGCCAAGATCCTCTGATTCAGGCTAGGCACAGACTCTCGCTACAGGAACGGCACAAAAACATAAGCACCACCACCTGACTTCACAATGAAAAGAAGGAAGAGTCCACACGGTCTGCACACCGACACAGGTTTGGCCAAGCAGCTGCCAAAAAGCCACGGTGATAAAACCACTGCTGCCTTTTCCTGCAACTTCCAACATCTCGTGCCTTCTTAAAGGGAGGGTGTCAAGAGGATGGGGCCGGTCTTTTTTCAGTGGTGCCCAGGGACAGGACAAGAGGGAACGGGCACAAACTTGAATAGAAGAAGTTCCACCTAAACATGAGGAGGAACTTCTTTCCTGTGAGGGTGGCAGAGCCCTGGAACAGGCTGCCCAGGGAGGTGGTGGAGTCTCCTTCTCTGGAGACATTCAAACCCCACCTGGACACGTTCCTGTGGGACCTGCTCTGGGTGGACCTGCTTTGGCAGGGGGTTGGACTAGATGATCTCCAGAGGTCCCTTCCAATCCCATGTGATTCTGTGATTCTCTAGCACCACCAGGTACATTTCAGACATAGGAATAAACTAACTATATGGTGAAATATTTTTAAAGAAATATTTTCATTTTCAAGCCTCAAGCTCTAATGGGAAAGGGGGCAGGGGGAATATTCTCTGTACATATTATGCATTGAACTTGACCAAAATGTGCAAATCTCTTCATGCATATTACTTTACAACTAAAGAGAAGAGGAGGAAGGGAAAGGGGAGACATTAATGCTGTAGCTCCAACACTTGGCACAACATGACTGATCCTCTACTCAAAAATACAGAGCTTGTCAAATCCCTACTTCGGGCTGAGAACAAACCACACCTTCCTTTCTGGCAAGGAAAGTCAACCTTAAGTGGGCAGTTTTCTCATCAAATAGCAGGTATTATACCTCTGAAAGTATTTAAAGATACAAATCACATGAAGGCCTGCCCTTTCGGGCTTCCTCCTGCCTGCAGTAGGCTGATAGGAGTGTTGGGGTCAACAGATTGCTTTTCAAAGGACAGAACGAATATTTGCAGAAGTTTATTATGAAATCAACAGTTTGTTTGATAGGAGCTACAGCTGATTTCTCAAAATCAGCAAAACTAACTTCAAAAGGTTTCATCCAGGAGTGGGATGTCTAGGAATTCTCCCCTGCTCCTCCACCAGCAGTTTTTGTTTGTATTTAGATACAGATTAAGAGAATAAATAAAAACAAGGAAATACATCTACACTTTAGAAATATTCTTAACACTTCTCTGCCATTTGGTCCATCAAATGTGCTCAACTACTTAGTTTACAGGTAGGGGAGCTGCGGGGGCATTGGTACAGTGATGCAAGTGAGAGGAGGCAGACACCTCCAAAAAGACTGAACTGGCCGTTTCATCAGGGCATTCTCCAACGAGAAACCCTTGGAGTCTTGGGGACCAGCAGGGATCGACCCAACCTCTGATTCATGCCGACAAGGAGCTGCACAATATCATTTCGGCCTCTTCAGCAGCTCCCTCAAGCTTCTCTGCAAGAACCAAAACGCAGAAAGACGACAGAGTCTGAACCGTTAGACTGCAGCTCTGTAATGGGTGGGAAAAAGTCTTTAAACCTAAGTCCGTCACGTTTCTTTAGTATCCCTTGAGCAGCAGGACAGCATTTCATGGCATTCAGTCATTTCAAACACCTCACATTTTCGCTTTGCTCCTTTCCTGCTTTACCAGGAGTCGGGAGGAACACTGTCGATAAACTACTGCTGACATCTTCTGCAACGGCTTCAGCGAGCTCCTCCAGGTAGGAGGCACTTCCATTAGTCCCTGCCATACACTGACACCAAACTGCAAGTGTCCACAGCACCCCACAAGCCAAGTGCCACAACTTGTCTTACTCTGCCAGTGCCACAGCTTGTCACAGGGCATACAGCGACACCTGCCTTACCTTCAAGTGCGTAGTGGTTACCACTAATAGCAAACTCGTTGCAGGATTTTACTTCACTCAAAGAAGTAAAAGGATTTTACTTCACTCAAAGAAAAAAACAAAACCACCAAAACCAAAAAACAAACCACCCACCATAAACACCACCCCCCAAACCACCTTGCCCTGCTTTTTGCAATAGGAGACCAAATCTGAAGATGAGTATTTGCTTTACTGTTCAGATGTAATTTTTATTTTTAGATGAGACCAGCTTTGCAACTGGATCTCTTAACTGAGACGGGCATACAGACAGCAGTGACTGGCGTACTCAAAATGTGCTGTCATCCTGGCAACTCATTCCAAGTTTTCTTCCTCCTGCCTAATAAATACAGACATTACATTTCCCAAAAATTAAGTTCTACCCTATCTTTAAAATCTGCCAAGTTATTTGCCAGGTTTCTCACCTTCCATTTCTTGAAGCATTCAGCACCCAGTTTGCACAACTGCTGCTCAAGCAAATGGCTTTGTAGAAAGTTTCTTCCGTCTGATTGCTAGAACATCTAAAGATCAAGTAACTGTTGCCCAATTATGTTGGGCAACTAACTCTAAAGCATCCCATTTTTTTGTGCAATGCTATCCATATTCTCCCTGGCAAAAGCAAACACCAGTTCTGCTTTGCAGAATCGCCAGAAGAAAAAAAAAGCAGCGTGAGCAACCAGCTCGAAAGAGAGCCTTCCCAAGTGACCAAAGGTGAGGAAGTGAGAAGAGGTCTCGGACTCACTCAGCAGCCTCCCCAAAGATGGAGAGTAGGAAGCAGGCCATGAACCATGGCAGGCGCTCTTCTAAGCTCAGCTGCATCTCCCAAGTGACAACCGCAGGTAGCCTTGGAGCTGGGGGTTGCAGCAGCCACGCCGTGAAACAACTGACACCTACCAGGACAGCAAGAGGTAAGCAGGCGTGAAGGACAGCCGAGTTCACTGAAGAACATCAGCAAAGCCTTGAGTCGCACAGGCCGGCAATACTCGTTCCCCACCTAGCACAAACAGAACGCGGGCGACCGAGGTACGATGAGAAAGGCACTCGGCTTGCTCACAGCTGTAAAAACACACACATTTGTTCTAGGAAATAACACAAATGCACCTAAAAACATTATCCTCTAAGACAGTTGTGAAACAATATTATTTTTTTATATATATATAAAATACAATTCCAGAATTTAAAAAGTTAACAGGGGGAAAAAAAAAGAGGCCCAACTTGTAACCTGAAAGGCAGCAGCTCTGACATCCCACCAAGCACGCACGTCCCACAGCACTCTCTTGGACTTGACCACTTTGCAGCTGCAAAATTAGCAACCTCTGGCCTACTTTCAGGCATGTTAGTATCCAACCATATTTACACTGACAGAGACAGGCAAAGGTTGTGACGATTTATTGACGCAAGAACTATTTCATGCTCCGTGCCAGAAATTCATCAGTGGAGGAGGAATTCTCTTCAAGCACCCGGTTAGAAAGCGCTTTGGTGAAGTGCTAAAAACAACAAGCTGAGGTCTTGCACAACAAATACGATCAAAAAAAACCTAAAAAAAAAAAAAATTTAAAAGGACAACTTTTACACAGCAGCTTCTTTAGAAAGACTTCAGAAATCACAAGAAGCTCCTGCCTGAACAGAACTAATATGCATACCTTTCCCCACGAAAAAGAAAACACGTGAGAAAACTAATTCAGAGCGTTCCCAAACCTTTGTCAACATAAACTGATGCTCGATTTGTTCAGATCACCCTGTCTCAAACACATCTGTGGGAGGCAGAGGTGACAGCTAAGGTGTACTGAGCCTGTAAGCTGGTCCTTGTCCCTACCTGCTGTAATTCTGGATATAAAGGAGTAAACCAGAGGCAGAAGTCCTAGGACCTATTTGAAAAGCTACTGCATGAAGCTACATTTTAAAGAAAAAAAAAAAAAAAAAACAACAAAAAAACAAGAATCTTTAAGGCAGACTGAATGAACAGCATCACCCCTACCTGCCAAGAAGCCATCATGATAAAACTGTCAAGAGTTACGAGCCTGCAGAACAGGCCTTCCACCTGCTGGAAAGAAAAAAACCAATAATCTAATGCCAATCAGATACTTGCTGCTGGTAGGGAACAGATGCCAAAGCCCCGCTTCTCAGTTTGTTAAGCTGTAAGAATCACATGCCTTCTCCTGGCAAAGGTTGTATGAGACCAGTGGTACTTTATTTAGAATAAAGCAAGGACTTGGAAGTTTCAGAGATTTTCCTAAAGTGACAAATGTCAAAGATTCAATACTTGGATGGACTATTGGAGTTTGGTGTACGGGCTCTGGTATTTTTGTTCTTCTGGGTTATTTCTTGACCACAGAAGAGAAGGAGCATTAGCTTGGTCTAATTCAGGCTTTTATGTCTTCCCAAAACGCTCAAGCATTTTACAGAACAGGAGCACACTAGTGTGAAAAAAAGTTTTAAATTAAGATGATTGGTCTTATAGCTAGCACAAAATAAAGGTCAACAGTTAAAGGAGAGGGGGAAGTCTGTTTAACTAGAAAGTGCAAGTTTTGAATGCTGAAACTGAATAGCAAAAAAATCCTTCTCAATGGACTACCTCAAAATCACCAGAAAAAAACAGACATTTTTCTGTACTGAAGAATTGTCGACCAAAAATACTGAAACCAACTCTAGAATAGTAGTAAAAGAAAACATCCGCCCTCTGATCTCTCAAGAAATAAAGCAACCAAAGGGGGCATTACCTACCCCCCAGCTGCACCCAACCTGACTAGCTGTGTATCTAAAGTGACCGCAAATATAAATAACTGCATTGATCTTAGTCTATTGATTAGAAGGTGAAACCTGACAGCAGAGTCATTACACAGTAGTTCATGGAGAGCAACATCTATTAAAAAAAAAAAAAAAGTCAAAATACACAATACAATGAATACGCTGCCAAGAGAGGCATAAAACCCCACACCCCCTCAACCCCAATGCTCGTGCTCTGTGCTATTCCATCAAGGCTGACGGGGTTACATGACTACAGCAGCAGCTTTTTAAAACAAAATGGTTACCTGAAGCCAAAGCCAGTAGTTCAAAGCTTACAAACTAGACCTCACTCCTGTTACAATTTTCCCTGTAAAGCTATTTATGTGGTTTGGCAGCGTAACAGCTACAAACAAAATGAGTACACAGAATCTTGAATAATGAAAGGGTAGGGATTGATTTTTTTTTTTTAATTTTTTTTTTTTTTTTAAATCATCTGTCATTTCTCCAACATCCTGATCCCAGCCCTACCACAGAGCACAGTCGTAGCACAGTGAGAGTTTCCAGTAGCCCCCTCCACTGCAAGCAACTCTACCTTGCCTATCATGAGGAGTTTCTTCTGGAGGAGAAGGTGGCACTGGGAAAATGCTATTTGCTCATGTTCAAGTCAAGTCAACAAGTATCAATACACAAAGGAAGATTACATTATTTTTTTTTCAACGCTGGGATTACTCAGCCCTCGGTACAACCAAAACAGTGCACAACAGAACTGATGGAATGTTTTTATACAACTGATCTCCATCGGTATCCCAGCACCCAGCTCCAGTGCTTACAGTGAAGTCCTCAGATGCTAGCACTCCACTCTTACTCAATGGAAGGGAGCAGACTCTCAAAAACATCCATTTCAGCCACACAAGCTCTGCAACAGAGGGAGACAACGCAACGCTTCTCATTCAGGAGAAGAGGAAATGGGCACAAACTTGTACATAAGAAGTTCCACCTCAACATGAGGAGGAACTTCTTTCCTGTGAGGGTGGCAGAGCCCCGGAAGAGGCTGCCCAGGGAGGTGGTGGAGTCTCCTTCTCTGGAGACATTCAAACCCCACCTGGACATGTTCCTGTGCTACCTGCTCTAGGTGGAACCTGCTTTGGCAGGGGGGTTGGACTAGATGATCTCCAGAGGTCTCTTCCAACCCCATGTGATTCTGTGATTCTGATTCAGCAAGATCCAGCTGTGCAATTCCCTGCAAATGCCAAAGCTTAAGCAGCTTCCACAAGCAACTGGGAAGATGACAGAAACAGAAAAAGGACCGATAAAGTAAAATTTACCACATCCAGCCCCTCACAAAACCCACCTCACACATGACTAGAGGTCGAGAGGATATAATAACTTCTGTTGCCACAATCTTACCCATTCTTACCCTCTTTCCCAGGCACAGGGATGTGGTTAGGCTCCCAGAGCTGGTCTCCCCAGGGCTGACCTTGCACAGCCATCCTTGCAGAATGCACTCTGGCTTCGCAATTCACGCCTTCAAAATAAAATCGATGTTGCTACATCATAGTTGAGCAGACTAGATACAAACACTGGGAAGACCGAGTCTAGCCTGTGGATTCCTTGGCAAAGCCTGTGCTGCTAGGGTTCAAAAGAGGATTAATCATCTTTCACTGAACCCCAGACACAGGCATGGGCTTCTGATAACCCTCAGAAAAATTGGTGCCACCAGTAGGTACCTTCAAGCTGAGTTTCTCCAGAGATGTTGGCAGAGAGGGAAGGGCCTTCACCGTCAGAAGGACACTTTAATAGGAAGGTTAAATGACAACCAAAGAGAAGCAGCTTAGCAGTACCTTTGTAAACAGAATTAGCTGAAGAACTTGTGAATACGAGTGTACTAAACCAGCAAATACTCTCCGTTATGGTTCTGATACGTGGACTCTCCCCTTGGGCTGTCAGCAGCGTGGCTGGAAATTTAGCAAACCAGTAACCCACGGAGTCAGACAAAGGCAGAGTATGGCTGTGCTATACGGTTCATCAGCTGCAACAGCAGCTTTCCATGGTATTGCTGGATCTGGTCTAGTCCTGAAGGGCTCTTACATACTACTTACCTGTTTTTTAAGCATTAAGCTTGATCATGCTTGAAATTCAAGACAAATCCCTAAATTGTTACAGTCAGCACACACTTCTTTGAGTAACCTTGATCTAGTTCAGTTTTAAGGAGATCACAAGGAGACAGGAGGATCTCAAAAAAACCCCACAGGAATATTTTCCTGTATGTAATTCGGCTTTCAACAGGTACAAAGTTTAACATTAACTTTTGAAAAGCTAAAAATTTACTTCAACGTTTCGGAATATCAGTCTATCAAGCATCATTTTGCCAAACCCTGACAGCAGTTCCTGGAGGGAAGACCAAGAGCCATTGAGCATTTCAAAGCAGACAAGGGCACTGCAGGTAAAGCATCTGATTTTCCCAGTAACTGATGAAACAACAGTATTTTGATTTTTGTTATAGAAACAAAGGGTTTAAAAGATTTGCTGATATACCAATTTCAGTTTTCTTAAAGGAAGAATTAATTGTATGCCCCGTTTCTCATTAGTCAGCACATCAAAGATGCTAATGGAGATTCACTTGCCTGTTTTCTTCTTGCAAGGAAGTCACTGGAGCCACGGCCCCTGCCCCAGCCAGCCTCTAGCTCTCACAAACCCCAATGGACAAGGGAAAGGAAAGCAAGTAACACAGTTCAAGAATATCAAAAAAAAAAAAAAAGAGAAGGGATGGAAATAGAAAAGATGACAGCAACACATTGCACAACTTGCCACCATTCGGCCAGACCATCACAAGGGCTCAAAAACCAAAGCGGATGCTGCAGTTTTACTCTGAAGCACACTGCAGAGAGGGTTACACTCTGCTCATCCCACCTCAGTAATTGCATACCCCTACCAGTTAATTAGTCAGATGAATTATTTGAGATCTAACCCCAACGAGTATCTTTGAAGTTCCTGAGTGCAAATTCATGAAAACTAGAAAACAGCCATATAAAGCTACCCTAAAATCCATGCAGCGTTGTATTTCACAGGTGTTGTCTATTTCTAGGGAAATTCATGGTATATTGCAACCTGGGGGGGGGAAGGGACTTGTCAAGCCTTTACTGAAGGATAGCAAAATTAAAATGTCCGCAATTTGTGTTTCACCAGTAAGGCATCTGGTACTCCATGTTCAGTCACTCCTGGTTATTTTCTGACGGTGATATCAGTTTCTACATATGTTAATGGATGAAAAAAACCCATATACTAAAAGCTACATTGAAAGAAGAAACATCTTTGCAGTTATTTCTCCACTCTTCTCCCCAACTCAACAATATGAAAACTTCTTAAAAAAAAAAACATCTCCAAAAGCTTTTGAACAAGAGCTCTCAAAAATACGGCAGTACTTTTTCTTTTGCAGTGAGGGTAAGCAGTACCTGTTAAAGCACAGGTAGCCAGATGGCCAAATTCCTAGACTTAAAAGGATGAAAAATGCCATGTATGGCTCACATCCATCTGAGAACAAGTAGATTTTCTGCCCCTGCTCTTGAACTGCTTTCAGAACCAGTGGGTGACTGAAACGTTCCTTCAACATCAGCTCTGTCCTAATTGATCTGACCACATCAAAGGCACACAAACAAGTCTCATCAGCGTGAGAGCCTGGCATGAAGGCAACAAGCTGAATAATTTAAAATAAGTGATGAGAATATATCCCTTGTTATAGTCCAGTAACAAATTTTATTTAGGGAAGTATATGTGAGATAAGGTACAGGTCAAACTGAGGTTGACCAAAAGTGATTAACAAAATGTGGTAACCGTATAGAAAAAGATTTCTTTCCTTTCCAAGTGAGACACAAAGTCCCAAGGACTATCTCAAACATTATCATCCGACTTTAAAAGTACAGCCTTTTTTTATGTCCTTTTCCTACTCTGTACCTCATTCAAAATAATTCAGAGTTCTCTGCCTCTCATCATAAGTACCTGCTTCTCATCTTTGCACTGCAGGATACATCACACGCTAAAAAACTTACTTTAGAAACAGGCTTTGAAAGAATTCCAAAGTGCGAGAACTGCATTTAAAGAAAAAGTAGAAATGAGAAGAATGTACTTAGCAGGGACACTGACCTAGAAGGAACTTCAACTTGAACCCCAAGTTGAAGCACAAAACAATTCTCCTCTTCTGAGGGTACAATAAAAATCTTGTACAGAAAGTCTCAACTATTTGATGCTCCAGAAAGTGAAAACTTCACAAGTTTCATGGTAGCAGCCTTAAATTTTCAAGGTCCTCAAAACGATACTGTTCTTAAAGATAATCCAGGACAGGTTCAGCTTACATATATATAAGAATCAGAATGCGAGTGGCGTAGGTATTCTGTCACAGGTTGAAGAAAGAAAAGTGAATGGAGACATGCCCAGTTCCCATCCACAAGGGTTTTCAGCTCTTCTAACCAAAGCTTCTCACTGCCAGATCATGTTGCTGAGTTTACTTCTCAACCAACCTCAAAGTCACTCCAAACCTGTGGGACCAGACTGCTCAGGGCAACGGCTTCAAGGCACAGTTGTAGCTCTTGCTACTGAGTTCCTACTCCACAAGTTCAATGCTCACCCTACTGCTGTAAAGGACAGGCGGCAGCATCCCTTCCAAGGAGATCCTGTCACCTCTACTGGGCGTGCCAAGCAGTTGAACTTTTGCCCAAAAGTTTAGCACACACATGGCAGTGTGGGAAGAGGACTGGTCTGGAGAAATCTTTGTATTTCCATCTAGATAAGAGACAGCATCAGAGATAATGAGGTTCTAGCTATACTCACAACTAGTATAGTGTTTTACTTGTAAACAGGAGCCTGAATGCCCAGTCTAGAATAATCCAGCTGTAACGAGCTGGAAAACAGACAGGTAGGGGGAAGCAGGGATACACCATGTCCAGATGTTCTTCCAGATTACAACCACCAAGTATCAGTCGTGCCCCAGTCCTGCTAAAGGAGGACTGGAATTTACTCCTGTAGTGCTTATGTTTACTGAAAGAATGCTCTTGCCCCCAGATAACTTACAGAAACAAACTCATTACTGCCAGAAAGTAGGTCAGTGTCATTTAAAGCCAGTTTGAAATGCATCTCCGCAGAAACTCCTTAATCTTTAAAAAGAGAATACATAAAATATTTATTGAATGGTGAAAAATGTTTGAGAGAGTGACAGGGAGAGCTCTTATGTCTACTGCATGTAATGGCTTTCCGTGCCTCATTGAGCCCTAGAGTATGAAAGGAGAGTGGCTTCTTGCACTCACCAGATAAAGTGCCATACAAAAGTACTTATCAATCTAGCAAATCACAGCACATGACTTGTTAACTTATTTTCCCAGTGTTGCGCGATCATGAAGCTTTCTGCTTTCTCTGGTATCTCCTCTGTCTTGATGATCTTGCTGTAGATTCTTCCATATCAGATAGGCAGCTCATTCTTAAACTTCAATATTCCTAATTACCAAAAATTCAGCATTTTAAAAATGTAAATAAAATTTGCATCTCTGCAAGAGTAGCTCTGAAGAAAGAACACGGCATTTGCATTCAGACTGGCTAATTCCTGTAAGATAACATTTCATAAACAAAATGCTTCATTGAACATGGAGATTTTCAGCTTTTACAAAGGAAAGTGAACTTTAAACAAATACAAATCAGTTGAGTGATTAACTTTAAGTGTTTTGTTTTTTTATTAAACTAATCTTATGTATAACTAGTATCAGCAGAACGATCTTTACTGATTAAAGAACCAAATGATAGTGAAACTCAGGCCACTGAAAATTAAGGGGGGAGGTGGAAGGCAACTGCAAGAAATCATTTAAGGTCAATAAGAAGAAAAAAAAAAAAAAAGAAAAAGAACAAAACAAAAAAAACCCCACACAGTCACAACTCAGTCAGCCCGAGTAAGAGAGTGGCATCAGCACCACAGGTTATGTAAGGTAAGTTTAAATTGTTGGCAACGGAACAGGTTAAGAAGTGAAACTTAACATGCTTTTCCCTGCCCCCCCCAAGATTTGTCATAATCCCAAATGTTATCTTAATTAGCCAAATTTTCTTAATTTTACTTGATCTTTTATAGCACAATTTCAGCGTTTTTTTTCAGATTTGTTCCAGCGCTGGAAGAAGTGGCAACTCCTCTGCCAAAAGACAAGGGGCACATGATGCCTCTGAGCTTTGTCTTGACTAGGTCTATGTAGATCCTGCCCCCATCACTGCAGGGGAAAGCACGTCCTCCTGCCACCCCACCCTCCAATTTCAGCCCCTTTCCCCTCCCCCTTCATCCTGCCCAGCAGTTCCACCCAAAGCAATTCCCATTCCTGCCCAGGAATCCACAAAACCTACTGACATCGGCAGGCAGCTGGTCATTCCTCCAGAGGAACGAGCAGGGCACAATGGGTGCTTGTGGCAAGAGGGACACCAGCAGCCCACCTGATTCTCCTGCTCCTCACGCACACAGTGCGCCCACATGCGGTTTCGTGGCAAGTTCAGTTCACAAGAGCTGCTGCTCTTAAGACAAGGCTCAAGTAAGGAGACCGTGTAGAGCACTTTTGGCTTGGAAAACAAAGGTAAAGGTCTTCACCCTACATCTAGGGCTCATGACAGACTGATTTACCCATTGGAAGTTCTTGAGGATTAACTTCTCCCACCTGGCCATTCTTACTTCTCATTCTCTGAGAAAATTCACTTTAAAATGTAACAAAAAAAAAAAAAGTGGCAGTAATGGGGAAGAATAACGAAGGGTGCTGGAGAAGTCATACTTTTCCTAGACAACTTAATTTTCTCCACATTTTTTGCCTTGTTCTATGAGAAGCCTTCAGTAGCCAACATTTCTCACAAGAGAGGTTTGCAGAGTGAAAGAAAAAAAAGAAAAAAATAAAAACACCAAACAAACAAACCCTTCATTCATCTACACTGCAGCAATTTTATGGCACTGTTCCTAAAACATCCTATTAGCGATAGGCTTGGAGAAGATTAGAGAAGAAAACTTGTATCCACTGAAGCAAGGTTTAATAGGCTCTTGAGTTAAGCCAGAGCTCTCCCTTAAACAATGCACATCATTAGTAATAATTACCTGTAGCCGTATAATCAAAATAGCTATCGTAACTGACGTGAGAAATCCAGATGTCATCTTTGGCAAGGTTTGGAAAATATTTCTACCAACCATTATAAAACTAACTCTAAAAGAGAAAAAAGCATTACTAATAATACCACAGTGAAAGCCGGGGTAAAAAGCACCATGATACACTGCAGAATTTCAAACCAAGGCTCGGAAATACAACCAAGTCACCCAAAGCTGAGGAAGGGCATAGGGACAATTTCTCAACAGCATTTCATGAGAACTAAGACTTTGTAGAAGTCAATACCATTCGTAAGTAATTTTATACAAAGCCCACCAGCAGAAGACCATTCAGTTACAAAAAATACTACCACAAGGTCATTTCTTCTGCTTTTTAAATTTTATGAAAGTTTTTCACCCTTTAAACAATCTGCAGGGCAACAGTTGACGATGGGCCTTGAGTTTCCATCACACGTCCTTCACTTCAAGGGTTACTGTCAATATGTTTGAGCTATATTTCTAAATAATGCAACTGCAGCATTTTCCTTATGTTTGAAAGGGCTAACTACCAGAGCAGACAAAACTTTCCCCTATTAGTAGTCTTATTTTCTACCAAACACTCACGCAGTAATCACAACTTCGACTCTCCCGGAGCCATCCCATACCTCACACTCTAAGCCTAAATGTGATAAGGGCCAAGAAGGTTGCTTTCCTTCAAGCCCTTCTTCGAGGCTCCCTGCTAAACCATCAACACAGAACTTCAGCCAAAGTAGCACAACCAATAAAAAGAGGCAAGACCAAAAAAAAAAAGGGGTGAGGGGTCGGGCTGGTGTAGCAGATTAACAAGACAAAATCAGCAGCAGGCTTCCAATACAGCTCCATCCACAAAACAGCCCAATTAAGATGGACATCCCCCTTTCCCAAATACCTGTAGAGTTGCTCCTTAAGTAAAGTGGTATCAAGTTAGGTTTGTTTGTTGGTTTTTGAATATAGGTAGGTATTTAACTGATCCCACCACAATGGGGAAAAAAAAAAAAATAAGCAACCATTAGCTCCTCAGTTTCACTCATATTTGAGGCAGGAAAGCGTTCAAATAACAACTATCCATTTATCTGAAGAACAGATCTCTTGAAAAACATCACATTGCAATAGATGTGTCACATGTGTCACCTATGTGCACTCGACTCAGTTTCCCAACTCTCCATGGTACCAGACACAAGTTTCAAAATCTAAGAGACTGCTACATTATGGAAGTAGAAGCCAGATTTTCTCTTTTTGATAACACTGATAATTTTAGAGACTTAGAGAACTATTTCAATTCCTACATTAGGGTCAGATTTCCAACACTGCTGCTTGTAAACTCCAGCATCCCTATTTACTGCAGCGTTTCCTGCTCCCAGCCTCAGAAACACAAACAGGCTGCTAGAAGTAATTCTGAAGCAAATATAAAATTCTTCCCCCGCAACTATACAGTTCCTTAAATCTTAGGAGCTGCTCATTGGCTTTTAACTTCAGTCTTATTTGAATGTTAACCCAAAACTGATTAAACTGAAGTCGCAAAAGTAATCTCTCAAAGGCATAGTTAACTAAGTACTTCCACGTGCTTTGGCGTTGTTGGATTACTTCCTTCCCAGCAGCGAGTTTCCCTACCATAAACTGAAACGGTCAAAGCAGGCGTATCAGAGCACAATTAAAATTCCTATTCCAAAGCACAAGCTCACAAAGCTCACAAAGCTCTGCTTAACAGAAAGTTACCTGAAACTCACTGAATACAAATGCAGGAGACAGCTTTATGCTAGAAAGCAGGTAACTGAGTACCTACAGATCCTCTTGACAGACAGAAATGCGCAATTTTGTAGTAATGAATCATATGTCTTAAGTTACAAGACACATCACGGATAATTCCCCAGACAATACTGAGATGGATCAACTGACTCTTGTTCCAGCAAAACTATTCTTTCTTACTAAAAAGTACTTTAAAAGTCAAAGAGTTTTCTTAAATATCAATAAAGACACACCAGGAGAACCATGACCATTCCCTTAGAGGCACACTCCATACCATGTTAATACTTATCAGCATAGATTTAACAAATTAACCATCTGGTTAACATCTCAGAAAATACCTCCAACTCTCAGCGAAATGTAATGCAAAAATTAGAAATCTAAAATAGTAAGATTCCCTCGTAACTCTGGAAACAGCAAGACAATTTTCCATCAACACGCAAAGTCTCAGTTTTAAACAAAGTGAGCCCAGAGAGAGGGACTGGATTATCATTTCAATATAATAAAGCCTGTTCATGCAACAAACACACAGCGTTCTGCTGTTGTTACATCAGAACTGTTAACAACTGGGGTTTTGCCCTTACCTGGATGGCTTTGGGAGCTCATTGCTAGTAACGTCTAGTCCTTGGGAGAAGGGATTCAAGATGGATCAGTTCCCACGCAAGTAACAGCAGCTCTAAAGAGCTCCAATGCTTCACCAATACATAGAAACTGGAACTGCGGATTAAATCATGGCCACCTTATAAAATCCAGGGCATAGTGACATGCTGAGCTGTATAGGAAGTAATCCAATCGGGTGGCAGAATATCTTCTAATGGCTTTCAAAATGGGAACCTGCAATTAAAGAAAAAGATGACTACATTAGAGAATTAACATTTATAACCATTTAAATTACACATTATAACATATTTATCCCCAGAAGAAAAGATTAAAGTAGGATACTATTTTAGGCATTAAGGTTGCAGAGAGAGTAATTTTCAGAGTTATAGATGTAATTTCAATTAATAGCCATAAAACTGCAGACTAATATTTAACATCAATAAAAAAAAAAAAAAAAAACTTTTCAACTACACATTCAAGTCTTAAAAACCCAAACTTGCATGTTAATTCTGATCCTCCAAAAGCACCATATGAAGCCACTTCAGTCCAACAGCTTCCATATTTTAAAAGCCATATGTATGAGCGGTAACTGTACTTCATGCATCTGTTCCCCAAAGAAGTCTGAAGAAAAACTCCTCAGTGCCAAGAAGTGGTCTTGGAGCAGGAAGGGAAAAAACCCACACAATAATTCCACTTCCACTCGGCCCAAGCCTCCAACAGATTATTAAGAAGCAACTTCATACTGCCCCAGGGGAAAAAAAAAAAATCCACCGTTCCCAATTATTTTTAAGCTGTACATTAGAGGGAGGAAAAAGAGAGAAAAAAAAAAAAAACCACCCCACTGAGTTAGGAACCTAGTGTACCCTTGCCCCCAAATAAAAATATAAAAGCAGTAGGTAGATATCCTAGCTTATAGAAACCCCCGCCTCAGAGGCCCCCACAGACGCTGTCTCCAATGCAACCAGGAACGCAGCCTGCTGCAAGGTGTCCTGAAGTTCAGGTTTGGGGGGTTTCTACCAAGTGGCATCCAGTATTTTTTAAATAGCCATGTTTTACAGACAGAGCATCTCAGGGAGATTGCTGTTTTAACATACATAGAGAGACCTGCCACTGATACGCGCTGCCAGCTAAAGCTACCGAAACAGACTAAACCAAACTGTGTGTTTTATGAAAAGTATGTCCCAACCAGAGGTTATTTACCTTCTTGGCACCGAAAAAGGTCATCAGCATTCAGGCTCCCAACAGATAACCTCTCCTGCATACTGAGGATGGCGTGTTACCAGAGAGCTGGTACCCGGAGGAGCTCCTCGCCACCCTGGCGAGGCGTTTCTGCCCTCGCACCGTGGCTACCGAGCAGAGTTTATATCCAGCACTCCCTACCCTTGCTTCAGACATGAAGTCAGCCGGCTGGCAGAAGCCAGCTAGTTAACCCGTCTAAATTAATCCGGCTGATTCTGCTCAAAGCAGAGCAGGGAGCGCTCACCCCAAACTGCTCCACCAGCAGATCCGAGAGTGTGGTGACCTCCAGCAAAGAGACAGCCGTACTCCCTGGGTGGGGGGTGATTATGATAGTAACTGCCACTGCCGCTTGCACAGCGAGCATCCCTCCCCAATTTATCTGTGCCGTTGCATGTCAAGTAGTCCCATCTATTCTTGGAAGAGCTCTTACCGTGCTCAGATACTCATGTTCCTTTCCAGTAAGGCAGCAAAAACAGGTCTAAGACTTAAATACCACCACCAGCACGTGGGATAGGCCCTGCTTTGTAATGGTACTTCACTGGTTTGCAGAATAATGCCCAAGCAGACGCTGGTGAACAAAGAGGCCTTCCTTGCTGTATTTCATTAAAAAAAAAAAAAACAAAACAAAACCAACCTTTAATTGGCTGTTTTTCTCTAACCCAAGCATCTCAGCATTACCAGTTCCTCCGCTCATCTTGCATTTTTAGAGACCTGGAACACTCATGTTATGTGTCAAATTCAAGAGAAGATAACTGAAGTGTCATTTCTAATCCCTGCAGGTCTCTGCCATCCCTAACGCTCAAGATCTTCCAGTTCCATTAATTTATACATCCTGTTGAAAAGAGCCGGATCAGCTTAGACCAGGCATTAGCAAAAAAATCAACATCATTTATTCCCAATAAGAACAGCAGGCAATGTTATAGCATAAGCAGCCTCAGCTGTAGACAAGAAAGATTTGGGATGGAGTTAACAGATTTCTGTCTACTCGTTTTCACAGTGTAAGAATGAAGTATGGAGCATGAACAGTGAGAAGATGTGTATGCACTTCCCAAAGAAACAGGACTGAAATAGTAGCAGCAAATCCATTTAACAGCACCACCACTTTACCTATTCCCACTTCCTCCCCAAAAGGTCTATCTAAATTCAGAGAGAGACCCAAAATATTAAGCTTCTGCACGTTTTAGTAATACTAGTGCCTGGTCAGAGCAGGGATGACAAAATAACAATGATCAGATGGACGAGCTACAGATTTAGTTCACCTATAATTTTTTTTAAAAAATGTTTCCTATATTTCTTCTAGAATACCGAGTAATGTATCAGCAAAATATCTTTACAGGATACAGCCAGCAGTCATCTCCTAACTTATCTCACCACCAAACCCTAACTTTCAGTTACTTCTTGCACCGATCCCAATGCAGTCCAATGAGGCATTTCCAAAGTGGTCAAGAGCTGTCAGGCTCCTACCTGCAGCAATTCTTATGTAAATTTGTCATTTTGCCACTATTGTACAAAAGTACTTCTCAAATTAGGAGAAGCAAAATGCTGTCTACCCCTACACCTAGGATATTTGGAGGTCTGTAGGATTTTCCAAGCAAATTCTCTCATTTAACAACAACAACAAAAAAAAAAGTTAAAAAACCCACAAACAAACAAAAAGCAAACAAACAAACAAAAAAAAAATCAGGGCTTGTTTTACTTCTACTCCACTGCCTTCCGGGGCAAGGGCGATCACCTCTGACCCGCACGTCTCGGCCGTGAGAACAGCAGGTCCACCCCACGCGTGGTTCGGAGGTATGTTCCTCGCGAGCTCTTCAGGCACGGGCAAGGACTGGGTCACGGCCAGGATGAGCTGCTTAGGCAACCTGCCCACTACCAACCCAGACGCGCCGTACGCGAGAGGGATGAGCACGTGTGTGTTTATAGCAGCACGGTCCTCTCACGTGTGACTTCACAACCAACTATTTCGGCCAGACAGGTCACTCACCTTCCTTTTTCAGGGGGGATCACGGGCACATCGGGCTTCGCTGCACACAGGCTGGGGTCAGACTCGCTGGGCTCCAGTGTGGTGCAGGAAAAGAGATGGATGACTGGTGTCACGGGAGCATTTCGCGTGGCCTGCCTGCTGTCTCCCAGTGAGCCCCAGGACTGCCTGATGGCTAGGTGAATTTTCTCGGCAGACAACAACCAGTGGCATACCGACTGACAGCTTTGGCACTTCACCTGGAGTACTTCCTCAGGCAAAGAGCAGCCAAAGAGCATCAGCACACAAGGCAGTGGATGGCACTGAACATTTCAGACCACACGGCAGAAAGGCCGAGCAGAATTGTAGGCTAAAACAAGCGAGTGTGTAAAACACACACCCTTATTTAATCAGGTGTAGCCAACAGGACTGGTATGATCAAGCTTTCTGCTCTCTCGCAGGAGAATTGTTCAGAGTCTGGTCCCTGCTGAATTTTTAAAAAACTCTAGAATAGGAGCACAAAGAGCAAATTAATGCCTATTTATTTCAGCCTACTTCTACCAGGGTATGCCCGAGAGCACATGCTCCCTAAAGCTATAGAGGCTGGTGCACCTGCAGCTGTATATCCTCACCAAATCCCTGGTTCAGAAGGTTGCCGTGGCCTGAGTGTGCTGTCACCTCCTTGTCACCAGCTGATAACAAGCCTCCATATCTGCAGTCACCATAACGTAAGAGACAGAGTGAGAGGCTGCAGCCTCAGCAAAGGCATCTTGGTTCTCGGTTGTTTTGGCACCTCAGCAAATCACCATCCCTTACTACACACCTTCCCCCAGATTAAAGGCACTATTGGTCATTTCAGCTCTTCTGTTATTCATGTCATACCAACGAGTGCAGCACACAACACGCTCAGTCCTCAGCAGTGCAGCAGGCAGACTTTCAGCATCTGTATCAATGAAGGGATGTGTCTGCTTAAAACACTTTCATAAGACTTAACTGCTTCTTCCAGAAGCTGCAAAGAAAACGGTGGCAAATTCATCAACAGGCTGGGTCATCCCGCATGGTGACAAACCACCTATACGCAGGAATAACGTGTATAGGGAGAAAGCATATGGCTCGAAACACAAAACTGGTTTACAGCTCTCTCAAACAAAAGGCTCCTCACCTGCTTCCTCTCCAGCTGCATGACCAGGCTTGCCCCCCAAAACCACACAGACAATACAGGTCCACAACCCAGTTCTACACTATTCCTTCCACACGCTTTCCAAGACCGCTTTTTCCTCCCTGGGGATCTAGCCAGCCATTAAGAAACAGAATTGCATGTGAACTAGGAAATGTAAGTAATCGAACAGTTTTCCAAGTCTATTTCCATACATTTTGCAGCTACTGAAAGCTTCCCCCCCTCATTAATAAGTAACAGGAATCTTACAGTTCCACAACATGAATGTTTTGACAGTATGAGTGTTCACCTTCCTCTTCTCAGCCCGTTCCAGGTGTGCCTCTCTACTAGTCACAAGTAGAGATGTGCAGTAACCAGTAATTAAAATCATGATAAAGCTTTATTTACAAAGCTCCATTTTGCAGAGCTTAAATTGCTACAGTGCTTCAGCCAAGATAAAAATCTTGGCCTAAGGGTGAAGTTTCAAGATTGTTTTAAGTCAAGTCAGCCTGGTTGCTTCAGGATACCCAGCTACAGATGACCTGGCTTCATCTGCAGGCCTTCTCGAACACATACCATCAACACCCCCAGACGGCAACACTGCAGCCAGCTGACAAGATCACTCGAAAACCTCAGTTAAATAAACCTGCCTGTTGACTCAATGCATCAAATGGTGTAAGCCATATACCTACGATTCCCATTGCTGTGCTATGAACTTTATTTCTAGTTCCAGAGAAAGCTGCTCTGCCTTTCAGACCCCTGAATGTTAAAAGCTTTGCAGAAGACACTGCCTTTAGCAGGACGAGGAAGCCAGCTGCTTGAAGACAACAGCAGAAGGAGTTCTAGAACACCATCCACATCCTGGCATTTCTTTAGCACACGGTTTGGTCTCCAAAAGCCATGGAAACACCCATTTTCCAAAAAGCACTATCACCAATCCTTCTGCCTGACACTACAGATAAAATACCAATAACAAGATTTTTCCCCCTCCCCCCCGCCCCCCCCAAATCTACCAGGGTATTGGGTTCCTTGCTACATTAACAGTCAAGGAGCGCTCAATTTAATCCCATATGCTCCGTGTAAGATGATGACAACATCATCTTGATGCTTGCTTGGATTCCTACTCGTAACATGTAGCCTGCAAACAAGCCAATGCTGCAGCATGCACGTGCTTTGCACAAACTCACAGATGTAATAAGAGGCAGTGCCTCTGTTGGACCTTATTGATTTATTGATTAAATCTCTCCTTTGACAACAGATTCCAAACTTTACCCAGAGGAAAAAAAAAAAAAAAAAACCACACACACCTGCCTTTGCTTTTCAGGAGTTGTTTAAAAAATACTGCCAATATAGGATGTACACAGGAAAAGAGCACGGGACAAGGAAGAGGCATATAGCTGTTTGAAAACAATAATAATTTACTGTGACCACAAAATTATTTACTGCATCTTTATTTAGAGCAGCAGCATGTGAAACAGTCTCTCGGGCTGATTCTTCTCTCTAGGGACCATGTCACCAGAGCCACCACTTTGCAAGACAGCAAAAACAGTGGCAGTAGTCCTGAGGACCCACACAGTCCTTCGACAACATCCCTTCAAATCCTGCTTCTCGAGCAGAATACAGTTTTACTGGATCTGCCCGGGGAGACCAGGTTCCACAAGCATTGCCCACTTCCAGAAGTGCTAGTTTTCCTACAGCTTCAACAATACTCAAAACAGACTTCTCCCAGAAAACATATTTGCAAGCCTCAAACATCATCAGACAACCTCTCAAATAGTTTTAAGTCTCTGAAGACAGTGTTTCTGTCTCTAAACACATACTGCAGAAATAACAGGCTGCACTGTAAAATACACCATTAGTGTGCATTTTAACATTCAGCTGTGGACAAAAGAGCAGCTAGAATACCATGGCAGTAATAGAAAATAAAAATAGAACAGCAAATTTGCTGCAGTGTTAGCCCAGTTCCTCCAAAATCATGAATATTTTGTGCAAATCTGGATGCTCCCCCTCAATTTCCAAGCACACAGTGTAAGAGTTTCAAAATAAGAGAAGAAAAAAATAAAAAATTGTGAGAGATGTGGTATAAATTCCTCACAGAGGTGAAGCAGATTGTAAGTCTTCAGAACAGAGATGACATATTACAGTGATGCAAAATCATGATTAATATAGTGAAGTCACCAATTACTGTTTTCCATCTACTTCTTTCAGAGCAAGAAGGTTTCCCATTCTTCTGGAGAGAAGTTGGGTGGACACAGAATGGAGGGAATGTATCAGAAAAGATACTTTGGATGGAAAGTTGAAGCAGAACACATTACATGGTTCTTCGTAGCTGCGCTAAGAAAACCTGACAGGGTGCTGGAGCAAGCAACAGTTTTTCTGAAAAAAAAAAAAAGCAAACGGACAAACTTCTTCAAAAAGAGGACAAACATCAAGTACTTCTGCACAAGGCCAGGAAACCCACCAGAGAAGTCACTGGCCACAAGAGAGTGTTTCAGAGAAGTGTCACCATGTCCTGTTGTTAAACGCCTCCTAAAGCACACCTTCCTCGATGCTGCTGGAGAACGTCACAATCAAGTACTTTTAAAGACAAAAGCCCACCTACAGAGTCACCAAATCAACTCAATTCTGCTTTGTCTTACGCTGACATGACAGTCCCATCTTGCAAAACAAAGTTTATTCCGTATAAGTTTCTGTATTGCACCAAAATGGCATAACAAACTCTTAATTAGTTTTCACGGAAGTGGTAAGCACACCTGTATTCATTAAGGTAAAGAAAACACTCAAGTGAACTGGCAGGTGGAAGTATCTACACAGCACTCGGGTACCCACAGGGAAGAACAGAGAGCAAAATCAGTTTGAGTACGTGAAGCCTTCATTACAGTTAGAAATCTGTAACTAATAATTAAACAGAATACCCAACCTAATACAGCTGTTAGAAATAGCTTCTCACCGATAGTACACCAGGTACGTAGGTGTCACAGTTAGTACTCATCCAGACTGACCAGTCTAACCATTATTACCAGGGCATCCCATCTTTGCTAAACTCGTCGTTTCCATACTCTTACCTTGCAGTAGCAAAACCAGAGGTACCTACCTTTAAGATCAAAAGCTCAACACAATGATTCAAATGTACTAAACATCTAAGAAATTCCCCAGTACTTCAAGGAATTAAAACACAGTACGTTTGTTTAGCAAATGCTGACATTTCAATGCCAGCCATTACAAGCGCTACTCTCACATGACAGCCTGGAGTAGAACAAATATTGTGTTTCCGCCTCTCCCTTAAACTTCCATTTTCAAATACACACTGTGAAGATTTATATGCTCACATTAAACATTTTAACTTTGTGGCAGGTTCTATACGATGTAACATTCAGAAAGAGATTCAATCTTTAAGTGCATTTGTCCTAAGTGTTAAATTACAGTATATGTACATTAAGACTTCAAGAATAACCAATACCTACCCTGTATTTACACAGTTCCTTCAGGGAAGGCTGTAATACACTGCTAGACAGTCCCTGGTAGTTGCTTTTGGAGCAATCCTGCTATTATTTCAGGCAATGGCTTGTTAAGGAAGCCCTTGCAATATAAGCAGTGCTATACATGCACTGAAGTCACGATCAGACAGTAAAAGAAAACAAAATGAACAGCAGCAACAAACGGCAAGACACTATTAACTAATTGTGAGCTACTTTATTAACAGAGAAATAATCCACAGCTATTCAAGGGTGGCAAGCCTATACAGAAATAATTAATCTAATTATGTGTAGCAGAAATTATCAATAAAAATAATCAAGAAAAATTGCTTGCTACAGTTTCATACCCATTTGCTTCTTATTGTCAAGAAACACTCCACTACTCATGTCCACGGCACGCAGATTCCTTAAGTAAGGCTGCCTTTTCCAGTTGTGTAAGTCCCAATGTCCAATTAGCCCAAACTGAAAACACATGGAACACTGACATTTCAGTAGAAGCGAAGACCTCTTCACCAACTTTAATGTTAAATTAACACATACCTGCTACTATTAAAGTTTGCCCCTAGCAGAAGTCTGCAAATTTTCCTCGCTAAGCTTTAAACCAAAGACTATTTGGAAAAATATGCCTTTTACATATTCTGCACAAAATCTCTCATGGTACCATCTATAGACACTTTCGCAAATTACCGCCTTGATCAACAGTTTCAAAGCCACTTTGAAAGCTGAAGGTTCTTCCATGTCCTAAAAAGAAAAAGCTTAGATCTTCTGATCAACACCATGAAACCCCAGAAGTTCCTGTGGTCCTTCTTCATTGCTAGGAGTACACAAGAGTATTAACATTATTTCTGCTTCCACAGATTTCACACCAGTAGCGATACCACCGGGTAGCTGAAGAGGGGTTCTGCTCATATCTCCTCTATTTTTGGACCTCAAGAAGTACTGCTGTCAAAGCAGCGTCTCAAATACACATAAAAGTGAAAAAACAAGACTTTGATGAGTGGACCTAAATCCTCCGATGCATAACCCAAGACTCTGAACTAAAGATCATCTTTAGGAACCCGAGCAAATATGGAAATACCACATCATGTTCACCCTGTGGGAGCTCCAATTCAAAGTGGTCAACAGCTTGGAAATTTTTTTTTTTTTTTTTAGAGTCAAGCAGGAACACAGCTCACAGAAGAGCTGCAGATTCAGAAATGCAACTGACTGTGTGTAAAACCTGGGAATATGTAGATCTAGAAGATTACAGAGCCCTCCTCGACTAGCAAGACTCTGGCAGAGGGTCTGAAAGAGCAGGATGCTTCTGAGCTCGATCCAGTTTCTCAGCAAGAGCAGCAAGAACAAGCAGTCTCACAGATGGATCTGTGTGGGAGGGAGAAAGGATAAAAGTCTGCCTCGGGAGCGTGTTCCAGCTGCTACTGAAGCCTTGGAGGAGTCGGTACAAGTTGGCCAGTTACCTATAAAAATCTACCATCTTGGCTTTTTCTGAAGCCTTCTTCTTCCCCCATCCCATGCTTTTCCTCCATCCTAGTATTTCTGCATTTGAAAGAGCTCAAATCAGATAGCTGAAAGTAGCACTTGATAGGTAAATGAATATACTGTGAGTTTATGGATAACAACTGTCTCATTTCTTCATTCTTTCCTTGTAGATCACCCTAGCTATAATAATTCAAAAGCACAAAAATCAAAACTCCTTTTTAACACTTGACTGAAGTGATAAAAAAAAAAATGGTATATGCTTTTTAATCAAAATCCCCCTAACAACATGTTCAGTGCCAGGAAGGGTTTGTGTTACCAGCAGACAGCAAGCTCACTCCCATGCAAACTCCAGAACCCTTGAAACTTCCTCTTGATACCCGTGATCTAAACAACATTTTGATGACATATTAAGATCCCCTCCTAATTCGTGCAAATTAAAGTTTCGGCAACTCGTAAGGTATCCCCACATTTTAAAACTATCACTGTATCACTACACTAAACTCCCACTTGAGCAGTGCTGAGCTCTCTCTGCTTTGCTGACACCTGCGTGCTGTACCAAAGACATCAGCCAAACCCCCTCCCTCCATGCTGCCAGCGCAGCAGACACCAAGGGGGGAAAAAAAAACGGATCATGATAGAAAGCTCAGAAATCCAGACACCATTTTTCTGTAGACTTGCTCAATAATGCAGCTTTCAAACCAAGCCTTACTCTCTTCACCTGCTGATGCACACACACGCAGTCTTCCTTTCTCTTTCACACGGCTTGATACGGCCATAAAAAGGACACCGACACCTTTATGTAATTAGTTTTGGGGAACAACCAAAAACCTTCAGCTTGCCAACCACATTTTCGCTCTAGCTCAGCTTTCTCAACTGCTAAAATGAACAATCCACAATTCTTTACCTGGGGTCATTTTTCAAATACTCATATATAGGTAGGGAAAGGCAGACAGAAAAAAACATGTACCTTTTCTATTCACGTACTTCAGCTGTTACAGCCCACATCTGAACTTCTTGTTCTTTCTGACAAAGAATCAAAATTACTGGTCACTAGCTGTGCCTAACCCATCTGGTCTACCAGCATAAAATAGCTGAGTACATGTGTCATCAATCACTGTTAATTACTTCATTAACTTGAAAAAAGAAAATTGACTTTTTTTTAAAGAGCAAACATTGTTTAAGGTTAGTCTGGTTTGCCTTTTTTTTTAATTGAATGCTATCTGATTACCATGAGAAAATAATTTAATTTGAACACTAAAGCAACTCTGTCCCATAACTCGTGAAATTCTTTTGTCTCGTGAAACATTTCCCCAAGTTTCTTTTGGAACTGACTACATTGCAATGCTAGTTTTAACCAGCATTAAGCTTAACCAGCAAGTTAATTATGCGTGTTCTCAAATACCCCAAGCTCACTGCCCAACGGTAACTGCACCAACTGCACCGCCATTCCCACCTACTGCCACTACGCTTTTTAACCTGACCTTTGTCACGCTCTTGGAAAGAAACATGCCTCAAGGCCTCCACAAACAAGTTGCATCACTTTCAAGTGGACATTTAGCCTTCTGCTGTTCGCTGCAAAATAGTCACACAAAGAGAGATATTACAACGGTTTGTGCATTTTAATCTGCAACACAGATACCCAAATTTTTTTTTTGTCATGGAAAAAAGAAAAAAAAAAAAATAGAACAAGTGTTATCATGCTAACAGCACGTACTAAAATCAGTCAAGATTTATACAGCATGATGCAAACATTCCCCTGGACTCTCCCACTGCTTCAGAGGCTGGACTGGCTCACCCCCTGAAGATCTCAGCCCCACTCTACCACTTTCCTCTCCTCCTACCCAGAACACGAGGTCCCCTCTCTTCCAGACAGAAGGGTCCCTCCATGCCCCGACGCCAACTCACCAAGCCTCCTCCAGGCACGCTGTCTGGGAACAACAACTTAGCTTGGTTCTTTATTACATTTTTTTCATGCTCCCATTAAGTTCCTTAAACAGTCATTGCCAGCCTTCAAAAATCTATTTTGTTTGAGAACAATCCAATGCCACTTTCTAAATCTAGAATGACACACGCTCCCTACAGAAACACCTCTAATGCGGCTGTATTAAGCCACTGGCAGGAACGGACTGCCAGCTGCCAGCGTTCATACACACCCCCCCTTCGCTCCTGAACCCCATCTCCCCCGAGCCTGCCCCACAGAAAAGGGGCTGTGCTTGCCAAAATAAGACTGCAGGCAAGCGTGCAGACCTCGGGTAAGCACCCGCAGCTGGCTATTGCACAGTTCAGGCAACAGCGTGCCCTCACCCGCAGAAGCCAGCATCGTGGGATCCAAAGTTTACATTTTTATGTTTTATTGCTTCTTTCTTAAACTGAACGGTAATACTGTTACCGCACACTGCACTTCTCACAGCAACGCAGTAATTCAGAGCCCAGGCCTAACGGACTCGTGTCACTCTTTAATTTCTTCTTCCAATGTGCCTCTGCTTTCCTCCAGTCAATAAAAATGTGTTACAGTGTATAACTGTAGTGCATCATGTATTTGCATATTTTCTTACTCAAAGGATCTTAACCAGGGCATCACTTAGACCCAAATTTTATATACAGGCATAAAGGATGCTGCATGGAAGAGAGAAAAAGTAAAAATAAAAAAATACAACTTTGCCTTTAAAGTGAAATATAACTTTTTATTCTTTATTGGAAAAACCTTTTCTCCTCTCATCATCAGCACATGAAAAGAGATGCTGACACACACCTGTAAAAGCATGACAGAGCTGGCAGTCAAACACTGAAATTCAAGTAACTGGTGATACTAAAAGCTACGTCAACAGTTGCTTTTGCCACATAAAAAACTTTAAACAATAGCTAGATTATTTTTTTCTTTAAATGGTGTGTGACGTGTGTGTTAGCAGTGATTTTTTTTTTTCTCTCTTCCGGAAAAATCCAGAGAACCACCTTTGCTTTCAGGGAACACGCTGCTTTCAGGCTGAGGTCTGTCAGGCAGGGAATCAGGCAGCAGAGCCAGCTCCCCGGGGACCATCCTGCTGCTCAGGGATCATGCCCGAAGCACACAGCATCACCCTGCGGGACACAGGGCAGGCCTGGGCACGCTATTCGGTCCCTGGTATATCTGCCAAAGCTGCTGAGACTTCAAGCACCAGTCTGCTGGTAACCTACAGGGCAGCAATCCCCACGGGAAGCTAAAGCAAATGTATGCCTTTGTATTTGCAGGGGTTCCAGATTTTCCACTCACTCCCTTTTTAAGTTACAAGTCACACTCCTGAGCCACAAACATGGCCGGAATAGGTAATTAATCACCAGAAAAACGTAAATTCCTATGTTGAAATACTTAAAGTGGGGTTAAATTTTTGATGATCAACACCAACCTTTAATAAAAACTAGAATCTTCTGTCAAATATTGTAGATGACAAGCAAGAAAAGCAAGGAAGGAAAAACTGACATTACTCATACTTCAGGGTTTTTTTCTTTATTTGTTTTATAATACTGTCAAAGCAAAAAAGGGCAAAGCCTTTTAAAGTAGTACTTGCAGGTTACCTTTAGAGAGATACAGGCCACCAAACTTTTGAGAGTTCACTTACCAGGTGTTGCTTCCAACACACGGGCTGTTACTTAAGTCAGGGTGAAGGTAGAGCTCCCTTTACCTTACGATTTAGACCACATTTTATACAGCCCATTTTGTCCGTTTGCACAACACAAACACAGCAAGACAAACTGGAATCGTTTCTTGAAATACAAAAACTGGACGGTAAAGCCACAAAAACTGGGACATACTTCAAGGACTGATACCGTATCTGCCATGGGGATTTTTTTTTAAGGTAGATATTAAAACACTCTCAGTTGTCAGTTGAAAAGACAGACTTCAACTCGGTATCCTCAAGGATGCCTTAAAGCCCTCGCTTAGATATGCAAGGATTCAAATTCCGTTAACTTTCTATGATCTAGATTACAGTTTATACTGCTGTTTATGGCTTTACATACTACAAGGAGTATACACAATATTCTTCCCTGTAAGATATTCCTCTTTCAGGACAGATATCAAGCTAAGTAATGTAAACCTACTTTTGTCCCTCTTCAGCCTATCTCTCAATGATTAAAACACTAAAGCACAAACCTCAGGGTCTTTCATTCTGACTTCTGGGGCTTGAGTTCTTGCACCTCTGCAGGCTCCTAAATATCCTCCTTAAACCTTCATGCTAACAGCTTTCACTACCGCACCAAGAGGAATTGCTTGCCTTTCAAGACGAGGTGCCAAAGCTCTGCTGTGCAGAATCTCCTTTCACTTCATCACCTGCTACATCCAATACTCTAAATAAATGAACAGGAGAGAATAAAAGACACTTTCAAAATCTTTGGTTTTGTTGTTTTTAAATGTTAATCTTGATGAATCTTCTGTTACCACTAACATAACAATTAATAAGTTACATTATGCCAGAGGAAAAAAATGGTCTGATAGCCATTGCTAGCAACCACCTCTAGCTAACACTGTGGTCGCTTTCTGTAGGAAGCCACTGAAAATGCAAAGCTAGCCACGGTGCACTACGAAAGACAAGTAACCCCTTTGGATTTTCGTCGTTTCTGAAAATTTACATTTCAGCACCAGTTTTAAATTCTAGCAACAGTACGCAGCTGCTGCAAAGCAAACGTGACTCCCTGTTACCTCCAAACCCTCTGCATGCAATGCACACTCCAAGGCTGGGGCAGGGGGAGGAGACTGTCAGAATTATTTTTTTTTCCCCAAAGTGGAATGGGGAGATAAGATCAAGTGAAAAGGAGCAGAGGCTGCTGACATATCTAGATGCACAGAAGTCAGTAAACAGGCAAACAGCCATTTCTACCTGGAGTGCAAGAAGGCAGTAACATTCAAAATCAACTTCAATTCCACTAAAATATATTGCGTTAAAGCAACAGAGACAAGTCCAGCACAGATCTATCCAGAACGGTTCCCTTTGACCAAGACAGCTTTACTTCTTATTCAAGGAAATACTGAACAAAGGTTCCTATTAAAAAAAAAAAAGGTTCAACTTTGAATATCACAGTATTTATGAATAACTTTGGACATTTACTTCTTAGTACTCTAATTTGGAAGTACTATTAAAAAACTCTATATAAATCTGTAAACCACCGCCCTGACAAAGCTGCATCAATTATCAGTTACAAACCCTTCCACAAACCAGGAAAGAGCTTGTTGCCCAGAAGCCACAAACAGCAAATTTCACACCAGATTTCAGAGAGAGGAGAAAATAAAGGCTGTATTGACCATACATCCCTAAAGACAGATATTACAGAGCAAGAACTGAAGTTTACGTGACTTGATAGCAAATGATAAATTCAGACACTAAGAGCTGTTTCAAAAGGGCAATACTTGGACATCCATCTGTTGTCCTTGATGTTCTGAGAGGGAGACACACCAAGCAGAAATGTATATATTTATAAGAAAATACAAAATATATTTTTTATATATATATTTATAGGAAATATATGCAAAATAAATAGATACCTATGAAAACACCAGAACCAAAGAAAGCATTTCTTTTTATTTTCACTTCATTTTATCTGCCTACTACCTCTGAATCAGAGAGACAAGCTCAAAGGCCAGTGCTGGATATAGCCTGAGACATGCATTTTGCATATTTATAAGCAAGAGTGAAAGCAGCTCTTCCCTACTATGGCAGGGACCGAACTCGGGTTTAGTAACTTATTTCATTCAACGAGCACGTTTCCCAAAAGAAGAAAAAAAGCACTCCATCTAGGACACCTGCTTGACAGCTCTTGGCTTCTCTTCTGAGATGAAGTACATGGGGAAGTCAGCTACCTAACAAGCATGTGGAATTTCAGCAATTGCCAGTATCAAAAAAATAAATCTGTACAAAAGGTAGGAAGATGCGGGGGGAAAAAAAAAAAAAAAAAAAAAAAGCCTCCCACATACAGCACAATACAACAGAAACAATTTACCCAGAAATGTAAGCCACTGCAGAGAGTTTAAAGCAACCTACAACTCTCCAAAAGCAGGACTTGTTGCCAGCAGTGAGGATTCAGATACTACCACCTGCAGGAAACCATCTCTAGATCTCTCCATACCTGTGGTAAACTTTAACATATCAATTTAACAAGAGACGACTCAGCAAAACTCACAGCACTGAAGCTGCTGAAGAAAGATTATGACAAAGCATGTTTGCTGGCAGGGAGGCTAAATGGAGACACAGAAAGGTTTTGCGAGGACCTGCTCCAGGAGAGGAGAGCCACACGAACAGGAGGGGAAGAGACGATGTGATTGCGAAATGCCAGAGGATGGAACACCTACGCTCAGTACATGCTCTTTCCATCACAGCCACCCCAAGCACAGTCACCGCAAGCCCTACTGCCCAGAAATCACCTGGAGACACGGCTTGCGCTCTTTCTCATTTCCTAGTCCTCCTGCAGCTGCAGGAAAACGTTAGTACCTTTTCCTATATTTGCTTGAATTTCACACCCACGCTTGTTGGTTGGCTACAGCATATGCTCAGAATGCAGTTATCCATATTCAGAGGCTGTAATAATTTAGATTTTCATTGCCAGTGTTAAGAACAAGCCTCAGAGCTATAAAGTGAGGCCCTGGAATTTAAATATATGATAACATTGTAAATAAAAGGAAACAAATTCCTTAAGGAAAACGTTTTCACATGCCAGATTAGTTCCCAATAGTAACTGCTCTGCTTTGACAAGAGATAAATATTTACAGTCTAAAACAGAGAACACCTTGTGTTGCAATACTAGGAATGCAAGCCTCATCAGTCCCCAGTATACTTAAGAGGTTACTTTGATTAGTTTTTAAAAACAAAAACAAACAAACAAAAACCAACAACAAAACCAATCTGAGTACTTAGAAGCTTAGAAGCACACACATTAGTCTGCTCATTTACACCATCAAAACAAAAAAAATGAAGGTAGTCATGCAGAGAAATTGTCAAACATACTGAATCCAGAACAGATTTTCACAAAAGGAGACCTCATCCCCCAGGGAATGCAGGCAGTTTACAGCAAAAGTATAAATTATTGCCAAGAATATGCTGCCTTTTTTTTAATTATTATTTATTGAAATATAATCTAACTTGCTCCTCTTTAAAGTTGCTCTAGTGAATGTAGACACTGAAGATTTTTCTTACTGGGGCAAAAAGGCAGCGAGGACGATCAGATGTCCATACCAAAATCCTCAGATTGGAGGATACCACACTGGGAATACCCTCAAAAGAAGGAAGAGAAAGCTCAGGCCCCAGTTCATCAGGCTATCTCTCAGCTTCCAAACCTCCTGGCTTCATCAGCTCCTTCCAGAAAAAGAAAGAATGTGAGGAATGTCATTCATAATGGCACTTAGGAAGATCTAGGAATTGAAAGTATACAATAACTGATATCCTTCTCATGAGGAGGGGTGATAAGCCCCGTGCAAAGATGCTCTCATTTCTGGCATTAGAGAACTGTGTCTCAAGTTGCTTGGGTTTTCTGCCATTTTAGAGGAGGTAAATACCTGACCAAAAAAATAAATTGCATTCATGTTTATGTAGTGTCTATGCAGTCCCAACTCCAACTTCTAACAGGACCTGCACAAGGACAGCCTAGTTTGGCTATTACACTACAGGATTTCATATCTGGAGTGTTATATTCATCACCCAACTGCTATTTTGGATTTTATGGCACACATCCTTAGGAGTGCGGCAGTCTGGCTGCCAGCAGGCTTACAGAAGAGGTCGATGTCTATCTCAGAGTCTCAGTTTTCCTACTTCCTTCTCCTCTTACAATGGAATTATTACCTTGCGCAAAATTTTCCTACTTTGACCTTACTCACACCATTACTCTGTGATACCATCTCCGCAGTCAGTTCAGTGTTCTGCCTTATGTTCTGTGCACAAGTTCTTCATCTGCTCCCTGCTTTCAGCATGCCTGGACACCAGTTTATTTTTAGACCAGCATTTTTATAGCAAAGACCAGAAGCAGTACACTTCCAGTGCCAAACTGAATTCACCTGAGATTTCTAATACTGTCAGTAATTAACATAAGGACACTTTAATCTGATGGTCATAGAAAATTGGTACTAGCTACATGTCTGCCATCCAGGACCACTGTCAATCCCTGGGCACTCACTGCAGCGCTCTCCCATCTGCCCCACACCACCACCCCCAGGTTACCAGGCAGTTCACAAAGATCAGCCCAACATTGCCCTAAAGGGATTCATACCATTCACCTCTCCATCAAAAGAATGGATCGTGTTTTGTTTTTTCATGTGTGTGCAAGCTTTCTGCGCTGAGAAGGATTTGATCCACCCCACCAAACACAGCAACAGCTATCTTTACACTTGCAGTGCAACAAACCAGACACAAGAATCAGATTCATCGGGTACCACCACCACCTATTTCTGTTTACAAAGCACAGCCTAGTACAGGAAACATCAGCAAAAGGTACCCACATACAGCCACAGAGGTGAACAAGACCATGTAATCCGTGTAAATCCATCCAAAACCAGCATGGATTGCTCATAAATTTCCACAGTAAAAGCCTTTTCTGTTTTCAACAATTCACAGTATGTGCTCATGAACAATAGTTCAACTTACAAGGCCATCTTCTTCAAGGTATACCGTAGCCAAGAACAGTTACACTTTGTCCTGAAATCACATCAACACACACATCAACATAAGCCTTTTTGTCTACTGATCCAGAAGTATCTAGCTCTTCTGCATTACGCTAGGTTTGATAATGTGTAATATAAAAACTCAGATTCCCGTTCTCTGTCACAAGTTTCTACTTTTTGCACAGCTTCAAGCAAGAAGTATATTCCCTAATGCTAAGATTTCATTCACAATTATGATTAAGCCATCATCAAACGCTGCGTTCAAGGCACGGGGTGCAGACGAGGCAGGAGCCTTTCCCCTGTGCAGCGCACAGCACTGACCTCTGCACAGGGATGAAGAAAAGCCCAATAGAAAGGCAGGCAAGTACAGCCCCCAACAAAGCATTCGATACCTACCGCATGCAATCAGAATAAATACCCTGCTGTTCACTTCTAGCCCTCTCCCTCCTCCTCTGGATCATGCTTCCAGGCTAAAAATCCTGTGAGAGGCACCCTTCACTCCAATGAAATGAAGACGTCGCTTCATTTCAGCCTCCACCGGGATGTGACAGCACGTAAGAACTGCAGCAAATAAGTAAATAAAATTTTCTCCCAACTCATCACCATTAGGTTCAAACAGAAAATCAGTCTTGTGTAGGAGAAACGCACAAAAGAATCTACACAGAAAAATAACTTATTTCAGGAGGCTCATTTACATCAAGTAGGTGAGGAAAAACTGAAATGCAAATGCAGATCACAGTAGCCAATTTCTGTTCCAGTCCACTGGAAGGATCGGTTACTCAGTAGGATATTTAACACTAGATTCAAACATACTGACTGTGTGCGGGCTCTTCATCTTGCTCTCCCTTCGTCTTCATCACAGAATGAAGACAAGACACCAAGTTTTGAGCATACTCACTACCAAACATATCTGCACCTTGCTTTATCACACTGTTGCTGAGTAAGAGCAGCAACAACAGAACCAAACTTAGAGAATTTCCATTAATTTCTGACAGTAATCATCACCTACAGCAGAGGTGAGCTTTACAGAAATTCAGGGGTTGGTTTGTTGACTAACAGCAGAAAACAGCAACAGAAGACCACGGAGCAAGAAAGGGCTGTGCTTAGCACCAATAGCATCATAGGGAGCCATCTCTTTCACTCCCCCTGAAGATGCGACTGCAGCACAAACCACACTCAAACTGTGCCATCTCCTTGGGAAGGCAGCAGAAGGCAGCAGGAAACTGTACCTTACTTTCTTGCCCTCGCCAGTTTTATAAAGGGTGCCACCATTCGTCCCCTCCAACAAGACCTCCACAAGAATCACTATCTGGTATCTTCTGAGATATTCCAGAAAGACGCCCGTGCTCCCTTTTTCCCCAAACGTTCTAAAGAAACAAGCCAGGCTTCCCAGCAGGGCGTACATCGTGCTGTGCTGCAAGAGGCCAACTCCTGTGTCAGAGCCCTCCTACCTTGTTCACACCATGACTCGGAGAAGTCCCCTCCTGACTCAGCCAAAGCACTAGGTACAGCAATTTTTTTATTTTTATTTTTTGTTTAAAGTCTATGCTGGCTGGAGAAGCAACTCTTTTTTCGTTTGAAGAAATGAGTTCCACCTATGCAGTGCTCTAAAATATAAGCCAGCCTGCAGGAAAGCTCAGTTTTACTTATGAATTCTTCCAGGACCCCTCTTGCCTGAGAGCCTGTACCATAGGTCTCCCCTTTCCGCCGGTCCTTGGGTATTAAATAATATCTATATCCTTGCTTGTTTGCAGTTTGAGCCACTACATTCAAAGTCAAGGTCAATAGCCCCTCCTCCATCTCATCCCACCTCCTTCCAAATCAGCCAGCATTCCAAAATACCTGCCCCACTGCCGCTGTGGTTTCCAGAGCAGAGACTTTTCCTTTCTCACTGCCCGGCGCTACCAAGTTCTCAAGGTTAAAACTCACAGACTATTCCATTTTGCAGAATCCTCATCGTTTTAAAGGTGTTAATAGTGCACGTTTTCTTCACTTAACACGTTTGTGCATGTTATTTGAGCAGAAAAGCAAATCTCACTGCTTTACATTCTCTATGAACCTGCAGCAAGAAGGTAGGCCTTTTTATTTGTTTGTTTTTTGTTGGTTTTGCTTACTGCAGGAACTACCTGTATTTGGGATTTTAACAGAATCCAGAACAAACACTAACAAAAACTAGATGAGTGTAGCTCCTATGGGGAAAAATGTAACTTTCCTAATACTTTGACCAACATTCCCTTTCTGAATACTTGTTGGGTAGAGCATATAACAGAATTAATTCATTGTTTGAGGCTTACATTTTGGACCGTTTTCTTGGAGCGATGCAGACAAGATGGAAAGTTTTGTCAACACAACATCAGAACTACGTCGAACATTGTCCCACTGAGCAAACGCAACGTAAAGTATTTTAGCATATTAGGAAAACGCAACACAGTACAAGTATGTTAACTGACTAGAGATAGCATTGTGAAAGCTACAGGTTGAAGTAAAATGAAAACTCAAACGGGAAGACAACCTGGAAAACACTAGTAGAAAGGCGAACAGCGTAATGTGCTCATCTACTTTTGAACTTGAAGAGCAAATCTGAATATCCGCTTATTCAACACGAAACGCTCAAGGACATTAGTGCAGACACAGCTGTGATGCTACACCTTCCTACCGGTGCCCTCACGTGCAACCACAGAGAGAACAAAGCAGCACCAGTTCAGACAAGTACAACACCCTGCAAAACCTTGCACACTGGTACTAGTGACAGGCCAGTTCTGAATAACTGCTATTTCTCAAATTTAATTCAATGCAAATTATATCAGCATGCTAATGTCATCATGTGCATTTGACAAATGAAATTTGATTTTAAACAGAACGAGTCATAGTATACTAATGTTCACAGAATTTAACAGTAATTAAGTCTTACCGACAGACACTTCATTAAAGCATCAGTTCTTCAGCAAAATTAATAAAGTGAATTATTTCCTATGTGTGAAATATCAAAATTCTTCACTACTCATAAAAGATAAATAGAGTTAAGTTCACTTGGACAGAATCATAGAATTGCCTAGGTTGGAAGGGACTTCTTAGATCATCTAGTCCAACCATCAACCCAACACTGACAAAACCCATCACTAAACCATGTCCCTAAGCCCTATGTCTACCCATCTTTTAAATCCCTCCAGGGATGGTGCCTCAACCAGTTCCCTGGGCAGCCCATTCCAAGGCTTAATAACCCTTTCAGTGTAAACATTTTTCCTAATATCCATCCTAAACCTCCCCTGGTGCAATTTGAGGCCATTTCCTCTTGTCCTATTGCCTGTTCCTTGGGAGAAGAGACCAATCCCCACTTCTCTACACCCTCCTTTCAGGCAGTTGGAGAGAGCAATAAGGTCTCAGGAGGCCTCAGCCTCCTTTTCTCCAGGCTGAACACCCCCAGCTCCCTCAGCCTCTCCTCACAAGACTTGTTCTCCAGACCCCTCACCAGCTCCGTTGCCCTTCTCTGGACCCGCTCCAGCACCTCAACGTCTTTTTTGTGGGAAGGGACCCAAAACTGGACACAGCCCTCGAGGTGGGGCCTCACCAGTGCCCAGTCCAGGGGGACCATCACCTCCTGAGTCCTACTCACCACGCTGTTCCTGATACAGGCCAGGATGCTGGTGGCCTCCTTGGCCACCTGGGCACACTGCTGGCTCATGTTCAGCCCACAGTCCACCAACACACCCAGGTCCTTTTCTGCCGGGCAGCTCCAGCCACTCTGCCCCAAGCCTGTAGCGCTGCAGGAGGTTGGTGTGACCCAAGGGCAGGACCCGGCACTTGGCCTTGTTGAACCTCATCCCATTGGCCTCAGCCCATCCAGCCAGCCTGGCCAGATCCCTCTGCAAAGCCTTTCTACCCTCCAGCAGGTCGACACTCCCACCCAACTTGGTGTCGTCTGTGAACTGACTGAGGGTGCACTCCATCCCCTCGTCCAGATCATTGATAAAGATGTTGAAGAGAACTGGCCCCAATGACGAGCCCTGGGGGACACCACTCCTGACCGACCACCAACTGGTTTTAACTCCATTCACCGATGTCAGTGTTCACCAGAATGGAAGAGTGGCATGCTTAAAAAGATCATATAAAACAACACATTGCTACATTGCTAGTACCCAATCCAATACATTAATCTCCTACTCGTTATTTTATCCTATAACTGCAAAAAAAAACCCTTACACTACAATTTTCATCCAACAGCTTACTGGCTTGTTATAAAACATATAGATAAGCATGTCCATGAAAGGTGTAAAGGAGATCAAACTTGAAAGAAAGCTAGAAAGTGAACAAAGCAAACGCAAACAAGACAGCCAGATTATACCCAAGGCAGGGTCTTCAATTTATCGTTTCAACAAGTCACATCTGTGATACGGAGAGCTGAAAACTTGCCAGATGTTTTCCTAGACATCATCAGCTCGTGGGCAACACACTGCCACAGCAACACTTTGTCATACCCTATGGATTTGTCCAAACTGCTGTAATGATGCCCCAAAGAAAGGGGCATCTTCCTTCCTCAGACCTTGCATAAGCCACATTACCTGCACGCATCGCCTTCAGCCTCCGATTCCTCCCAACACCTCTGCAGCTCCTTTCTGGTCCACAGCCAAACTAAATGACTGTCCCAGAGGATTCTTAGGGTAAAATAAATTTAACAAAACCTAATCTCAACAAAAACCAGAAAGTCATTTCTTATTAGCCTAAGATCCAATTTGCAAATTCCAACTTTTTGGGTTTTAAATACTTCTTACACAAGGAACAAAGGTTCAGTCGTTTGATGAGGGCAGAAGGCTGACTGTGCCCATGACCACAAGTCAACACACTTTCTTCTGCACTAGTAGATAGCAGTTTGAAACAGATTTTAATCAAACTTTTCTGAAGTAATATCCAATAGGAAATCTGAAGGAAAAAGAAAAATGAAGTTGATCAAGATGTGCCCAGTAATGAATGCCATGAAAAAAAAGGCTTGAATTTTTATAGAGGAAGGCCAAGCTGTAATTCCTTGCAAAAGGAAAACCACAGAAGCTTTCCAAGATATTTTACCATCTTTTCCTAATTGTTCACTTTTTCAGCATCATTATGTAACCTCTGTGTTTTCTCCTGCTCCTCTACCCACTTATTTTACCCATTTCCTCCTCCCCCAAACAACTTCTAAGTTTTGAAAGGCAACTCCTTTAAGGTAGCTAGAAATACAGTGCATATTTGCCTCTTCTCTCCTCTCAGTTCAAACTACCCGAGCCTTTCCAGTGAAGAAGCACTGCCCAAAATCTGCTTGCTATTCAAGCAAGTCCTGGCAATGACAAGCATCACTTCATGAATCATCTGTTATATATCGCCTTATCAACGTGGTCCACTGCAGGATAAAGTAAACCTGGCCCACTTCAGTTTTCTTCATAACACAATCAATGTGCAAGCGGCATTAATTACTAGAGCGGTCTGAGGAGTTGCCTCATCCAAGGACTCGAATATAGACACAATATGTATTAAGAGACCATCTAAATCGAATTGTAATGCTGAGATGCATTTTCCCCACCACCACACACAGCTTTTAAGTTTTTTTTTTAGAAGACTATTTACCGCTTTTACGAGGTAACAATATTGCCACATTTCTAATTATTAAAGCAGACAGCTTTAGTGTTTCTGCTGTTTCTCAGCTTAAACAATTTGAGGCAAAACCACGTATTTTTAGGTGTTTCACACAGACACACGCAACTACCCAGACCTCTGAGATCATCAAGCAAGCTGAGGAGAAGCAGGTTCCTTTCATTGCTTTGGAGCATTGGTATGCTTGGATGTGGGGAACCTGGCAGCAAAGCTAAGTTGCAAACAGAAGCCATCCACTAGGGAAATGAACTCAAAACTGAAAAACAATTTTGAATTCAGTGACAAGGCACATCCCATCAGCTTCTCTGTCCAGTAAAACATGCTTTTACAAAAGCACAAACTCAAAGGATTCCAGCAGCAGTCCGATAAAATTTAAACCCAATGGCTGGCCCTGGAGACTAGGTAGCAGGATTGAAAAAAGGTTACAGAAGAGCAATAGGATAACTGGAAACAAGCTAAAGGTAAACTGGAAGAGCAATGAAGTAGAAAATGACACCACCAAAGAAGCCAGCAAGAAGAATCAAGAATACTTGGCAAATATTTAATGAATGTCATTACCACTGTTCAAGTAACATGTTCAATTAATATTTCTTTGTGGTTTGTGACAAGCTTTGCCATTTGAAACAAGCCAGCAACAGATACTATTCAGCTAAATACACTATTCCAGTAATATTACTGTGTGTACTCAAGCATAGATGCAAGACAAGTAAAAATACGGTCCCAAGGGTTTGGAGTTTTATATTACACGTATATATATATATAGATATATGCACACACATACAATACCAAGGAACATTTATTTCCAGTAAATACAAATATACACAATGCCAAGGAGTATAACACAATCACTTCTTTAACTGGAAGAGGACACTGAAGAAATATTTTTACCCCAAGATTAAGTTGGCACAGCTGAGCAGTGAGCATTCAGGTTTTCAAACCCTGAAGAGAGCATCACATCAGCACACACGCCACTTAACCCAGATGGACGCACGCTAGTCTTGAGAAAACACAAGGACAACTAGTTACTGTGACCTTATAAAGGTATAAAGGCATGGCATGCAAGCATTAGAGGAATGCTTCAAATAATCCAAAATGCCAAAAATGAAGCCAGTAGTCCTTCAGTGGAGCATGCCCAATATTCAGCTCATCAAGAATATAAATGCCCCACATTAAATTGTCAGTTTTCCCTCCTTAAGGTAAGGCTGCACAGCAAGTTTTAAGAGACACTAAACATACTAACTCCTTTTAGCACAAGTTATTTGATAAGCACATTTGTGAGCAATTCATTTTAAAAGCTGTTGCCTATTCTCAGCTCTGGAAGGTGAAAAAAATTTGGCCTAGAATATTTGATGCTATCACCTACTATGTATTTGGTGGCAAGTTTTTCTCTCAACACTTTGTTTTAAATGTGTTTGGGCACATTTATTTATAGAAAGTCCTCCAGGCCTTTTGCAATCCAGATACCCCAAGGGTTCGGGAGGCAGCCTGGAGTTCAAGCCCTTGAATGCACTTCTTCAAGACAACCTACCACAATCTGCATCCACCTAAGTATCTCCTATCAGCTCTTGTTACTAGGTCACTTCTGAAGAATTTCATCAATCTGCAGGTGTCTGAAAACACACCACTGCTAGTTAAAAAAAAAAAAAAAAAAAAAAAAAAAAAAAACAACCAGAACCAAAACAACTCATTTTAAGTGCATGGTTGTTTTTCCCTTTTCTGCATTACTGGGACACCGCCTGTGAAACATGAGCAGAAAGTTGCATCTTGACCAATACAAAGATTAACATATACAAGATATTTCTTTTTCTGTGTTACTCTTTTTTTTTTTTGCTACTAAGTCTCCAACAAAAGGCAAACTAACTTCCACTAAGGAGTTCATCTGTATCGCACAACAGGACTTCGGTGTCCTCAACCTGCTATCTCCTAACCTGGGCTTCTCCAGAACTTCTTCACTGCTTTCTCTTGGTGCTGACCACAAAGTTCAGTAGCTCACACCTGCCAGTTTAATTCTACTTTAGGATAGTCTGTTGGAGATCACGCTACACAAGCAGAGACTGCTCAACAAACGTTTCCTCCCAAAGGAATAAGAGCTTCCATGCCACACATATGCTTTTCTTTCATGCCTCCATCCCATTAAGTAAATGACAAATTCCTCTGCTATTCTGAGGTAATTTTCAAAATGCATTTAATGCATTTTCTAATCTGCCCATTTTCTAAAGCCAAGTCCTGAAAGCAAACCCAAAGAAATTATAGGATGGGAAAGTTAAATTTGAAATATTTAAAGATTTTGGGATTTTTTTTTTTCCCTAGGTTCAGACAACCAAGGGCACAGCTTAATATCAACAACGGAAATCTGTCAGATGCGCATGCTAAAACATGCCATCCAAATATGAAGTATATAATCCTGGAAAGACGTGTTTTACACATTCCGCTTTATACAGAAAATCTGCAGTTGCTAAAACTTACTCTTTCTAACTGGGTGGCATTTTACATTTCCAAATGTAATTGAGTGAACATGTTGCCATGGTTACAGTAGGATTCTGCAATAACTTTGTTGCCTTATAATTGCTGTATATTTGTATACAAGCAGCTGAGCTTTCTTAATTCAATGCCCTCTTAACTCTTTCAGAGAGGCTGCGGAGTGACAATAGCAGCTTTTAGGCCGAAAACTCCATACAGCAGTGGTGGAAACATCCAAAACAATTAAAACTCAGTGCTGCAACAGACCATACAAAAAAAAAAAAAAAAAAAAAAAAAAACACTTGCCAAGAATCAGATTATTATATAAACTTCAGAGCTCCTTAGCTTTTAAAAATGTTGCTGTTAAAAAAAAAAAAAAAAAGTCCAATTCAGATAATTAACTCCAGGTAGCTTTTGGCAACAACCAAAAGCACTTTGACGGCAGCAAATACAGCACAAATCCCATTTATTGACAGTACATAATACCAGTAAATCAAAATGCATTGGCAAGGAGATTATTCACTCAACAGTGAAATTCACTGTAGCATGGACAGCCAAAATAATACTTGCTCTATCTCTTCAGTCTCAAATTAGCATTATGCAGATAACAGAATACAACTGTTGGAAACAAGCACAAAATAAAGCGGGCTGGATATCCCTGTTGAAGAAATGGGGAACACCAGAAAGCACCTATACCCCTTCCACCACCCTGAGCCACATGCCCCATCCCAGATTTATAAGCCATTTTCACATCCTGAATCCACCCACACCTTTCCAACACAGATCCCACTTCTTAGGAACATTTTTAGACCTGTAATCCAGCCTGGAATATCAGGCAAGCCTGTAACATGAAATATGCTCTTATGGCCAGAAAAAAAGCGTTTGCAGTGACAAGCCTAATTTATGCCAATTTTCCAAAGCAGGCTATTGACAAGCAAACAGCAACCAAAAAAAAAAAAAAAAAAAAAAAAGCCCAAACCTTTTACTACCACGAAACGCGTGCACAAAACAATTACGCAAGTGTTTTGAATAAAGGGGCAGGTTTACTTCCCTTTAAACCCTTCGCAGCACCGAGCTATAACGTAAAATAATTGTTACGTAAATACATTTGCTTGCATCTTAAGATGCCACGCTGCGTTCCCAACGCCACAGCCACCCAAAAGATAACACTTAAGGAGCTGATGAGGGATTGCACAGCATCCTGATAAATTCCTGCAGCAAAACCCCCACACAACCGCTCGGCAACACCTCCCTTTGCGCTCCTCCGAAGGCAGAATCATCTTTTTTTTTTTTTTTTTTTTTCTGTGTTAATTTATTGTCGCACAAACCAAGACTCCACATTTCGGAGCGGCACACACACACACACTCCATGCGCCTCCACCCCTTCCAAAATACCTATTTCGGAGGGAGAAGCCGCAGCCGGCGGCTGAGGATGGAGGGAGCCCTACCTCGGCTGAGACCTGTCATCCTCCCTCGCAGCCCAACATTACCTCAGGACTCCCAAAAAGCGCGGTGATGCTGAGGAGAACACCCCTCGTCTTACCCTCCTAGCTACAAAAGAAGCCGGTTTTAACCATTTATTTTGAGGGGGTCGGTGCCCCGGGCATCATCGGGGCGACCTCCTCGGCCCAGCCCAGGAGCCGCTGCCCCGTCAGGGAGCCCCGGGCCCCCCTGCGTGAGGCGCCTTCCTGCGGGGAACCCGGCGGGGCCACGGGCGGAGCTGGCCCCGACAGAAACTTTCCCCAAGTCCCGCGTTATTCCCGGGGCGGGGAAAGAACCGACCGCGGGCCGCGGCCCGCTCGGCGCCGCAGGGCCCCGCCGCGGGCGTCGCCCCCGCCGCAGGGCCGCCGTGCCCGCCCCGCCGCCCCCGGGCCCACGCCCTCCCCACAGCCTGCGCCCTCGGCCCGGCCGCCGCCCACGACACTCACAGCTGCCCGCATCGCTCCCCGCCGAGCCCCGCGCAGCACCGAGGCGGCGGCGCTGCTCGCCGGGGGGGGGAAGGGGGGGGGGGGGAGGAGGAGCCGCGGCCACCCGGGAGGGGAGGGGCAGGGCGGGTCCAGAGAGGGAGGGGGCGGAGCTTGCGGCAGCGCCGGTCCCACCCGCCTCATTCACAAAAACGCGAGCGGCGGGGCGGCCCACCGCGCTGACTGGGCGGGAGCGCTGCCTGTCACGCCCCCCCCCACACCACACACACCCCCCCCGGCCCGCCTACGGCGCCGCTCCACCCATGCCGAGTGCTGGCGCGCGGCGGCCCCGCCCCGCCGAGCGCACCGCCCAATCAGCGCGCGGCAGGAGCCGCCGAGTGGCTCAAATCCGCCCGCCACTACAGCACGGGCCAACCCGATTGGCGGCGGGAGCTGCCCGTCACCTCCCCCTCCAGCACCCTCCGCGCTTCACGGTCGGGGCACAGCGGCAAAACAGCCGCGCGCCGCCATCCCTTTAAGAGCCCAGCGGCCGGGAGAGGCCCTGGCGCAATTAAAAGCCGCAGGGCGGAAAAGCGCGCGGTCTTAAAGGGACCGCGTCGCAGGCAGCCGGTGGGGGCGGCGCGGCGCGGCCCGGCAGGGGGAGTCGGCGGGGCGCCGCGTACTGACCTGGGTGGCGGCGGGCGAGGCGGGGAGGCTGTGCGGCGGTAGCCCCGGCGCGGACACTGCGGCGCGCGCGCCACCAACGGACTCAGCCCGTGACGGGATCCGCCATCTTGGAATTTTTAGATGGAGAGTCACGTGGTGCGACCATTTTTCCCCTGGACCAATCAGGAAGCGCGGTTTATTTATAGCCTCAGCTCCCTCTTTTCTCCCCCCCCATCCCGGTGGGGGGAAGGGAACCAATCAGGCCACGCCCCGGGCTCTCTGGCCCCGCCCCGTGGCGCGCGGCCCATTGCCTAGGCAACGGCGCGGCCCGCGGGGGCTCAGGCCAGTTTCCGCCATGTCGGCGCTGGGCCCTCAGCCCTTCAGGGAGCGGCGGAGAAGCCCAGCCTGTGCCGGAGCACCCGGCCTGGAAGGCGGGATGGGAGTCCCGAGCGGGACTTGGTTGTCCGAGGCTAGCAGCTCCCGGGCAGGCTGGGACCCTCAGTTGGCAGCTTGGGCACAGCATCTGCATCTCATCTCCGCGCCGAAACGCAGCTGAGCGTCTGTCTGTCTGAACAGCTGGAGGGGAGCCAGGGAGCGTTTTCTTAGCACCATCCCTCCCGACTGGTGGCTTGGTCCTCACGCCGGTGCCCCACTCTGGTGTCAGAGAACACCGCTTAACCAACCTCATCTCTTTCTATGACCATGTTACCCACCTTCTGGATGGGGGGAAGGCTGTGGACGTTGTCTACCTGGACTTTGGTAAGGCCTTTGACACCGTCCCCCACAGCACTCTTCTGGAGAAGCTGGCGAATCATGGCATAGACAAGTGTACTCTTCACTGGGTAAAAAACTGGCTGGATGGCTGTGCCCAGGGAGTTGTAATTAATGGGGTGAAATCCAGTTGGTGGCCGGTCACCAGTGGTGTCCCTCAGGGCTCAGTTTTGGGGCCGGTCTTGTTTAATATCTTTATTGATGACCTGGATAAGGGGATTCAGTGCACCCTCAGTAAGGTTGCAGATGACACCAAACTAGGTGGGAGTGTTGATCTGCTTGAGGGTCGGAAGGCTCTACAGAGGGACCTGGACAGGTTGGATCAATGGGCCAAGGCCAATGGGATGAGGGTTAATAAGGCCAAGTGCCGGGTCCTGCATTTTGGTCACAACAACCCCAGGCAATGCTACAGGCTTGGGGAAGAGTGGCTGGAAAGCTGCCCAGCAGAAAAGGACCTGGGGGTGTTGGTGGACAGCCGGCTTCACACGAGCCAGCAGTGTGCCCAGGTGGCCAAGAAGGCCAATGGCATCCTGGCCTGTATCAGGAATAGCGTGGCCAGCAGGAGTAGGGAAGTGATGGTGCCTCTGTACTGGGCCCTGGTGAGGCCTCACCTCGAGTGCTGTGTTCAGTTCTGGGCCCCTCACTACAGGAAGGACATTGAGCTGCTGGAGCGTGTCCAGAGGAGAGCCACCAAGCTGGTGGGGGGTCTGGAGAAGAAGTCATATGACGAGAGGCTGAGGGGACTGGGCATGTTTAGTTTGGAGAAGAGGAGGCTGAGGGGGGACCTCATTGCCCTCTACAACTCCCTGAAAGGAGGCTGTAGAGAGGTGGGTGTTGGCCTCTTCTCCCAAGGGAATAATGGCAGGACCAGAGGAAATGGTCTGAAGTTGGGGCAGGGGAGGTTTAGATTAGATATCAGGAAGAATTACTTTACTGAGAGGGTGGTCAGGCCCTGGAACAGCCTGCCCAGGGAGGTGGTGGAGTCGCCATCCCTGGAGGTATTTAAGAAACGTGTAGAGGTGGCACTTCAGGGCATGCTCTAGTGCCCAAGACTGTTGGTTTGTGTCTGTGTGTGGGGTGGGGTTTATTTTGGGTTTTTTGGGTTTTTTTGTGGTTGGACTCGATGATCTCAAAGGTCCCTTCCAGCCATGAAGATTCTGTGATTCTGTGAAACTCCGTATGTCTAAGGACCAGCATGAACAGAAGAGGCCTCCAAGCAGTGCTGGGCAGCTGTTTCCAGAAAGTCATGCAAGTGCGACAAGTCCTCTTGTCCCCTATCTCTCCTTGACCCGGTGCGGCCTGTAGGTTCCTTTACAGTTTCATCTGTATCTACTGAGAGATGGAAATGTGCCGGAAGGAAAAACTCAAATCTAGATTAATTTGGCTGTGAGAAACATGAGATGAAGGGCAGAACTGGTGGAGAAACAACTGTAGGTGATGCATTCCTTTGAAGTTAATTCTTTCACTTGTAACAAGAAAAGTTAGGTGTTCTTTTTTCTTATTTACTTAGGTAGTTTGACATATCTGAAACTATGGAGTTTTTGGTTCTCAGGATAATAATGGAGGTGGATTAAGTAGAAATACCATAGAAAATGCAAGCCATAATAGATACAGTATTTTAATAGAATATGAAACTTTGGAACTTTTTTTTTCTGTTTTCTGTGTCCAAAATCCCACTCCTAAAGTGTGTTTTTCTTTTATCCATCAAGTATTGTCTATAAAAAATGGCTACTGACTACGCTGCTTTTAATACCAAACAGCTGAAACAAGACACACAAAAAAATGAAGAGGGGAGAGCATAGTTCAAAATGTTTGCAAATCTAAATCTTTGACTGAATTACATAAAAAAAACAAAAAAAACCCCCAAAAACAAAAACAAAAAAACCACCAAAAAACCCCAACTATTCAGTATACTTATCTCTACCCACGTTTTCCTAGCAACCATTCAACATTTAATTGATTTTTCTGTTTTCTAAAGAATTGCCCTATTGAACTGCCAGGTCCTTTCTGCCTGCAGTTTCTTAATTGGCTGGGCCCATGGCTGGCACGACTCTCATTTCACTTGTGTTTTGTTGTTTTACCTTTGACTAGCACAATGCCTGAAATTAAGACTGCAAACGTTGCGTATCGTGGGAAGCAAAATGTTTCAGCATCTGTATCAGCTGGTGCAAGAAAGCTCATCTGGGGGCTGTCCTTGAGGCATGCTCTGATGGGAACATCCTGCCTGAGATTCATTAGATAACCATCTCGGGCTTCGCTGAAGGGATCCATCAATGGCCAAGGAAAGCCTAAGTCCTAAATGCCATGACATCAAATCTTATTACTGCCTTTTTTCATGATGGCTGTTAACCTTTTTTTGAAGGTAAGCATGGTGGTCCTAAAAAGACGATGATGATGACCTCTTTTCAGTTCCATTCTGTCTGAGGTGAAGGCCATCTGCACAGCGTTCAAACCTCTCCTCTCCCATCCAAGTACAGCGTGCAGAGGGTTCTTGTGCTTCATATAGGCAGAGTGGTTGGCTTGCACGGAGTTAAAGGAGTAAAAAGTACCAGCCCTGTGGGCACAGTGGTCAGCTTTCATGCCTCTTGTAGCAGTCAGGGACCTAGAGTGCAGTCACTGTGCCATACTCATAGCCCATTAAATACATGGGGACTTCCCACTTTGTTTCCAAGGAGTTTCTCAACATCCTTGACTAAGACAATATGAAACATAACATTCCTATTCATTCCAGCACACTTCTGGTGGTTTTGATTAATTGGCTCTTGCTAAATTGTTCTTTAACTTCCAGATTTTCCTTAAAGAAAAATGAATTCCAGTTCAGCCATCTGGATTAACGTAAAATCTGGGACCTGATGGGAATTGCTAATGACTTTGTCCCTCCCTCAAAATTTACATATACATGGTAGTATATAAACACTGCTCCTTTTTTTTTTTTCTTTTTGAGGTGTCTAGCAAATGCATTTCCATTTGAAAGGGGCCACCCATCTAAAAATCCTTGCCATATTGATCTGACCCCTACAGTTGCTTTTTTTCCCATGCTGTGAACAACATGCTCAGGTCTTGGCAGAAGTCAGAATTACTCTGACAGTTTCATCAGCAGTAGCATCCCATTAATTTAAGCTTTCCAGTCTTACATAATTTTTAAGAGATTAATTTATTATCGTCAACTTACAACAAATATTACATATTTATTATTCTAAGCTTGAGCATAGAGGAAGCCTTGGAGAAGACCTGAAGTTTTGGAATATTTTCCCTGTAATATGCATCTAAGAACACCGCTGGCATGATGAGCACAGCTTCTACATGAAGCTGAAGCCCTTTTTGTTTCATTTTTAGCTTATATTGGCTTGTGGGCTTGTTTGTTTGTTGTTCTTTGGTTGGTGAGGTTTTAGGTTTCCTCATATGGTTGTTCTGCTATCTTTATTCAGGGCCAGTTTGTATGCTCACATGTACGTATGTGTGCATAAATAATCTTCTAAATTATTTTTAAGTGTCAAGAGACATATGGGTGTAAGTGCTTTAGGAGTAGAAGTTTACTAATGCTGACTGTAGCTGACGAGGTAATGTTTTCAAAGGCTATGAGTTCCTCAGTGGATCTAATGATGGCCGGTCAGTGTAGGACCCGCCTGTGGGCAGCCAGGTGGCTGTCTGCCCTCTCTTGTGGCTACCCATTTCTGGTACAGTTGGGAGATGGTTTGGTCACCAACGTGGGTTACAAACAACATCTTCCCTAAGTGGTTGTTGCAGCTGCTAAATACAACGGAGCCCAGAGGTACCCTACCTGTGTCCCACACCCACGTCCCCTGTCCCCCTACCCTCAACACTAAGGGTTGGATGTTGTACTGCAGACCCATTGTCTTGGCTACAAACTGCAGAGGCTACTTGCCTGGCCGCATCAGTTGCCTCCAATGCTTACTGCATGTCCGAAGTAGTTTAAAAAGAGGAAACAAGAGAAGGAAATTGTGCCCTAAAAGTTGCCATGGAGTGTAAGTTTTATCTTCAAAATTTGATTGATGCAGTGCTAGTGGTGGTGGGTGTGCATATGTGTATCTATTAATATCCAGTCTAGGCTAACCTGTGCATAATGACAGAAAATTAAACCTTGTCATTGTTCACGTAAATTAGAGCTCAGAGATTAAAAAAAAAAAAGTATTCTTCCTATATGTTAAATCCAACTGTATATAATAGCATAGTCTGTACTGTAATTGCAGCTGAAAAGTTTACTCAGAAGCCATTTGAAGTAAAAAATAAAAATAAAAAAAAATTGGCAGAGCTAATTCATGAAGACTTAAATAAAATTCAATTACAGAACTTCCCGCCTACCTTCACCTCATCTTTAGCTGAACTCTACTTCTTGTTTGTCAGGAATGGTTCCATTTTTTATGTTCTTAAGCAGGAAACAGCCATCACAACACTCCAGCTAATTTCCCTCTCTAGTCACATGGATCTGGTGAAAGTTAAATAGGGTGCCTCAGCTTTCCACTCTGCTCCTGCCTTTCCCACCACCTCCATGGTCAAGAAAAAAGAGTATCAAGTTAGGAAGAAAGCCAGTTCCTCTAGAACCTCGCCACTGAAGACCTAGTCCAAGTGCCAGTGCTACTTGCTTCTTTAGAAAGGGCCAAGCCTAGACACAAGTTTCTACCTGGTGATTGCTTTCTCTTATTCCTCCTGATCAGTTAATTGCCATAGTTGCTTTCCTTTGATAATTCTCTCCCACCAGTCACCCTTCTTTGCTTAATCTCCCACTCCCATCTGTTCAGCATCCTTCCTACCGCATACTTATTTACTCCTTTCTGCCATCAAAAAAAGCCTCAGTAAACTAGCCAGACCTAAGACACAGCCGTAATGAAAAAGAGAATGTTAAATTTACATCACCTCACTCCTGTGTTTTCCTCTGACATACCCTTTTTGTTGGTTTTTTTTTTTTTCCTAGTGAATTTTCCTTTGGCTGGGACTCCTTCTTGTATCTTTGTACAGTACTCTTGCAGAGAGGGACTTCTTTAATTTGCTATGCTGCAAAATCTGTCTTCTGTGCAGAGCAGTCCTGTCTGGCTTAATGTGAGCTGTAAAGAAGAACAAGGTGGTTCTCCTCCACTTGAGGGAGTGCCTGTTGAGGCTGAAGCAGCCTGTATTTGGCTGCAGAAGCTATTTTTCCAGCTTGTCTGCAGACCCAACACTTCATCAAGTCTTCATCACTCAAGGACTGAAAAGCTTAAATTCTGAAGCACTAAGAGCCAGTCTCTTAAGAAACAAGTTATTGCTCTTATCTTGGACAAAGTTAAGTCCCTCTCCCACACTTGAAAGAAAAAAAAAAAAAAAGAAAAAAAAGACGAGTGGAGTTCAAAGTAAAGGTCACAGTGTAAAATTTTATCTTCTCATATGTACGCTTCTTAAAAAACCTTACATACGTATTGTCTCTCAGATTAAACTCTTTATTTCAGTAATATCAAGTACAGAATAGACAGCACTGCAACACATCACCAAACACAGCTGGAAACTCACACCCACATGTTTGCCACAGAGATGTCAGGAAGCTTAGGTCCAGCGTGTTCCACCCCTGAATTACATCTGGAAGAAGCCATCCTGTGCAGCCTGGATAGCAGGGGTGACCACTTTCTTCTTTGAGCTACAGTATGGAAAAGTCATATTGCTGCTGTTTGAAAAGACAGTCTAAGGATGACGTAAGGTGAAAAAGAGAAACCTTACTGAAAAAGTTTACGTATGAAGACTACTAATGAAGGTACATGGGATAGTCATGGCAGTCATTTTGTCATAAGTACAATACCCTTTTTAAATACGTTTCTTTGCTAACACTTGTTTTGAACAATTTTCGCTGGATTTTATAAACTCTGTATTTACTTAGCAATAACAGCTGTACTCTCAACTGTATTATATAAAGAAATGTTCTGCAGCTGTTACAAACCTCTGTCCAAAGGTCTTAGAGTGTCACCATCCCTCTTGATTAAACTGAAGAGTTAAGAGTACAAAAGAAATCTCTTTACCCCCCTCAGCTGTCTTTTCAACTCAGTCAATTTTAGTGGTGCACTAAGGCTTAAGTTTAGGCCTGAACAAGAAATAAGTCTAAAATTAATATGGAAACTTGTGACGTCGAGGCTGTAATAATTGTTGGATACACTTGGTTTACCAGTGATTGTTTTTTGATTCTTAAAAAAAAAAAAAAGGGAAAACAATCGTTTTCATCCATGGCACCTTAGAGGAAATATTGATTCATTTTTCTGGTCTGTCTCTTTCAACCAGCAAAAAAAAAATAAGGAATACTGCATGATACAGGGTGAAAAACAATTAAAATCTAAATAAATGTAAGGGAAAACAAACTGTCAAAAAAGCAACAAGTTACTTTTTCAATAAAAAAAATATATGCAGTCTGGTCCCTGGGTGTTGGTTTTAAGTGAAGATATTGACTTCCAACTGAATGACGAGTAGAATATTTTTCTACTGAAATATTGATAGTAGATTACACTAAACCACAAACTATCTCCATAAAGCCCATAATTTCTAATCCTAATGGTGTTTTCTTTCCCTTGGATGACTACTACATTCATGATATGATGGTTTTATTCTATCTAGGGGAAAAACTTTTTACCATACAGCTAAATTAACTTGTCAAAAGACTTCAAACTTCGGAAGCTTTTACAGCTCAATTCAAAGCTATTACTCAGGATTGAATGAGAAAGCTGTGGACTGTAAAAGCTGGCAAAAATAAGTTTCACAAGCATTCACAAGTTGAATGGAATACTTAATTTTTGTTCAGGTTATGTGTGTTTCATTGAGCTGTCTCAGAATAGCTGTATTTTGCCCGTAACTCCCTTGCTCTGCAATGAAAGACAGAATGCTTCTTTCTGCTGCTCTTGAAGTTGTGACCCAGTGCATGCTCTTTCACACACACTTGGTTATATTTAGTTTGTGCCAACCTAAATAAGTGTCAACCAGTTCTCCAAAAATGTGGAGAGCACAAAAGAGAATGGCTAGCCTCTAAATTGAGGCAGAGCAAGAACACAATTAAACTTATTTTTATCCTTTTCTTTTAAAATAAGATCACAGACTTACAGTCAGTTACAGCTTTCTCATGCAAATAAAAACGCCTGGCTTCAGAAGCAGCAACTGCCTTTAAGGAGAAGCAACTTTCAGATTTTACAGACAAGTAGCAGCTGGCAGAGCTTGTACTTGGAGCCTTTCCTTTCGCAGATCCAATCTACTTTCGGACAAAGCTCAAATAAAAAGCAAAGCCAACAATTACAGCCCCAGGAAGGGAACCCAGGAGAGGAACCCAGGAGTCATAGACCCAGGACTCTATGGGAGAGCGTGCAAATAGTTTCACAGGCAAAGAATGTGACAGAATGGGATCCGTAATGGCCAGCATGGCAAGTGGCCTGAATTCAGCATGTTCTCAATGCAGCTCCCTGTAGCTGGTCTATGGGGAATACTGAGCACAGGAGCAATTCTTAAGTACGTCTTGTCACTAAGACCTGCAGGGAGGTTCTGCCCATTCACTTGGGACCCACATTCAAAAACTGAATTAGAGCCACTTTACATTTTTTTAGAGATGCCTAGCAGCGTTTTCAAGTGTTAAAGAATCATAGAATAGTTGGAAGGGACCTTAAAGATCATCTAGTTCCAACCCCCCTGCCCTGGGCAGGGACACCTCCACTAGAGCAGGTTGCTCCAAGCCCCATCCAGCCTGGCCTTGAACACCTCCAGGGATGGGGCAGCTACAGCTTCCCTGGGCAACCTGTTCCAGTGCCTCACCACCCTCACAGGAAAGAATTTCTTCCCAATAGCAAATCTAAATCTACCCTTTTCCAGTTTAAAACCATTACCCCTTGTACACTCCTTGATAAAGAGTCCCTCCCCATCTCTCCGGTAGGCCTCCTTCAGATACTGGAATGCTGCTATAAGGTCTCCCCGGAGCCTTCTCTTCTCCAGACTGAACAAGCCCAGCCTGTCTTCGTAGGACAGGTGCTCCAGCCCTCTCATCATCTTCATGGCCCTCCTCCAGACTAACGCCAACAGGTCCATGTCCTTCTTACGTGGGGGTCTCCAGAGCTGGACACAGTACTCCAGGTGGGCTCTCATGAGAGCAGAGTAGAGGGGCAGAATCACCTCCTTTGACCTGCCGGCCACGCTTCTTTTAATGCAGCCCAGGATGTGGGGGGTTTTCTGGGCTGCCAGTGCATATTGCTGCAACATGTTGAGCTTCTCATCCACCAACACCCCCAAATCCTTCTCCTCAGGGCTGCTCTCAATCCATTCTCCACCCAGCCTGTATTTGTGCCTGGGATTGTTGTGACCCAGGTGCAGGACCCTGCACTTGGCCTTGCTGAACCTCATGAGGTTTGCACAGGCCCACCTCTGAAGCCTGTCAAGCTCCCTCTGGATGGCATCCCTTCCCTCCAGCATGTTGACTGCACCACACAGCTTGGTGTCGTCAGCAAACTTGCTGAGGGTGCACCCGATTGCACTGTTCCCCACAAAGACGTTGAACCGCTCCAGCCACAGTACACAGTTCCCAGAGGAACACCACTCATCACTGGTTTCCATTTGGACATTGAGCAAATCACCGCAACCCTTTGAGTGTGGCCATCCATCCAATTACTTATCTACCGAGTGGTCCATCCATCAAATCCATGTGTCTCCAATTTAGAGACCAGGATGTCATGCGGGACAGTGTCAAATGCTTTGCACGAGTCCAGGCAGATGGCATCAGTTGCTCTTCCCTTATTCACCAGTGCTGCAACCCCATCATAGAAGGCCACTAAATGTCAGGCACGATTTGGTCTTAGTGAAGCCGTGTTAGCTGTCACCAATCACCTCCTTTTTTGCCATGTGACTTAGCAAGGTTTCCAGGAGGATCTGCTCTATGATCTTGCTGGGCATAGAGGTGTTGAGAGCACTCCCTGTGAAATGGGGTATCCAAGTTCCCTTCCCTCTTCTGCCTGGCATCTTCCAGCTCCCTAAAGCTGGTCATGATGGCATAGGGTTAACACCGCTCCTGCTGTGAAGGCAGGCCACTGAGGAATTCAGGACAGAAATGTCAAATGGGTGCACTCAGAAAACAGAGTAGAATATTAGAATAAAATATAGCAATGAGCATTAGAATAAAATATACCAAGGAGCAATATCTGTTGTTGGTGAATATACCCGAATGCTTTCATGTAAATAATCCCGAAAATTTCTGGAAGTTGAAGTCTGGAGCTCACAGCCGGAGGCTGCCTGTGGTTACGTAGGTCTTGTGCTGAAACATGTCGTCTGCAGATCATTCCTGCAGCACTGGGTTAGCTCTTTATACAGATGCACAGAAGCATATAGAGAGGGAAAATGCTTAGGTCCTTATTTCTCCTCTTTAAGATATTTTCTTCCTAATGCTTGTTCCTTATCCATTGTATCTTAAAAACTTGTGTTAGTTACGCGTGCTTTCTCTGACTTCTTAAAAAGCATCACAGTGGATCAAGACATGCCAACAGAAATACAAGTGTCCAGAATAGCAACAGTGAAATAGGCTTGCGGAAAATAGTATCAAAATCATGAAAGGAATGTCTCGGAAGTCTGAAGAGTTATACTCAGACCCTGTTTGGTACTATTAAATAATTGGGTTAGACTTTTGAATCTAGCACTCTCGTTTGCAGATATGTTGTTTAACAGAAAGTTAAGACATAGGTATTCAGCTGTGAATGTTAAGAATAATATTTAGAATGTATTATGATGAGAGGCCAGAAGAGTCAAAACCTCTGCAGCCCTAGAAAAATCTGTGTATGTGTCTATAATACATGGGCACAAAGGAGAGTTGCTTCTCTTTTCCAGAATCGCTAGGCAAGATCAGGACCTCCTGTAAAAGAACAGGAGGTCCCTCTAGCTTTCTTCCACAAAAAAAAAAAAAAAAGAAAAAAAAAAGGAAAAAAAAAGGCAGGCTTCACATTCTGAAAAAGAGCAGATAGCAGAAACCCCATGGTGTCACGGACTAGATTCAAGGAAAGGACTCAATGGGGTAGAGTGGAAACTAAAACTGAAGAGCTGTTTCAAAAATCTGCAAGGCAATGGAGACCAACCCAGAAATGGAATGTAATTGAGATATAGATCAATAATACTTACACTGCATAAAAGTGCCATATATTTTCCTTTTTGGAAAAGGGAGAGTTTGCAATAGATGCCTCTAGAGATGATGTTGCAATGGGACATGTCTGTACTGTTCCAGTAGAATTGGTTGAGGTGGTTCACACTGTGATACTCTGGCGTCTGAAGAGACAAGACACACAGATCTTAATTCATCCTTATCAGGAGCTTCCTATCATGTTAGCAGGTGGCCTGTTGGATATTAAAGACTCACTTATGAACACTGATGGGAACCTTTCAAACATCACACATTAGCAGGCTGGTATGGATAACCTTTGGAAAGCTACTGGACTGGCTAAGAAGTGTGAGTATGATAAATAGAGACTCTGTCTCGTACTAGAACCAGGGGCATGACACATTCTGGCTCATATTAGAGACTGTGATCACATGGTAGGAAGCGGAGTGGACCAAAACTGGGCTGTGCTTCTATATAAGCAAGGAGAAGAGAGAACGTGCTAGATTTTTTTAATTTTTTTTTTTCTGCTCATCTGGTCAAGTGAACAAAGTAATTTGCCTGACTGCAAACCCAACATCATGATGTAACTCATATTTTGGATAAAGCAAGTAGCCATGAAAGAATTCGAGTATGGCAGCGGAGGACTGGCTGAAGAGTGGGAGAGGCATGTTGCTTAGTTTCATACTTTATTCTGAACCCTGCAAACCCTAACTGCTTATCTCCAGCAACAAAGCACAAGAATACTTTTTCTCACCTTGCTTTTTGGTAAATCCAGACAACTGTTTCAGTGGAGATAACTTTTTAAATTATCCACAATGCTACAGGTGCTAGACTGTTTAGTTTGGTCGTATATTTCAAAGAACAGTTTCTCTAGCAAACAGTGTAACAGCTGTGGCTGATAAAACTCTTGAGTATAATCATTATCCTCTTCTTCCCGATAGACACTATCAGACTTACCATTGAGTTTTGGCCTAGATGCTGGTGCTGTACAGTCAGACAAGAATAAAATGGAAATGGATAGCCTTAACATGAAAAAAAGCAAAAGAAGAATCTTCAAGGTTGCAAGACTAAAGGAATTGCAATTATCAGACCAGAGGAAGGAGCTGTGTCCTACACAGGTACATGAATGTACTGCAGACGTCACGGTGTCACTGCAGACCCGTTTCTCCCATGCATGGCCATATGGATCTTGCCACAAGACGGGATTTTGGAAGGGGGACTCCTGTGCTATTGTGAGAGAAGTTCTCTGAAGATCTCTTTCGTATTTCAAAGCTGAATTACCAGTATCACCCAACAGTTTTGAGTGCCCCAGTTACTAGCAGCTCTGTTCACTAAGGGCCTGACTGTCTCAAAACCTGACTGAAGTCACAGTCCAAAAATCTAGTCTGAGGTTTCTCCTCATACAGAAATCATACAGTCAGAGTTGGAAACCACTTTAAAAGCATGGGCACCCTTAGCCTTTGATACACAACTATACAGTGCACAAGGTACAGCTGCAAACCTTCAGCAGAGTATGTACTTGCAGCTCTTCTATCAATATGTGGTTTTGCAAGGCAACTTACCCATCAAAATTAATTTTTCAAGTAGTGAATGCAGTGCTCATGCAAGATGCAAAGCTGACGGGCTTTGGTTTTGGATTTCCTTTTGTACGAGCAGCAGCCCCCTCCAGGGCAAAGCAGGCTCCCTCTGACTATCTTGCCAGCCCTTCTCAACAGCAGCCTTGAAGACTTAATCTTAAAATTGTAGGGCTGTTCAGTGCCCTTCTCTATTGATTCAATCGCTGGTCTGTCTGCTCTGGCATCCAGTGAGGATGCCAAGTGAAGTGGTGGTTTCTGTGATGCACACACCTGACCACCAAGAACTGGAACAAGACCACCAACTTATTTCACGTCGGTTACTGAATAACCACTGGGGGTTTGCAGCTTTCCGTCACTACCAGCCTGGACAGGATTCAAACCAACAACCTCAAGGATAAATGATCCCTACTCCTGATACATCCCATCTTCTATATGTTTTAATGAGCAAGCAGGACAGCCTCCTGTTACAGAATAGCAGCCTTACAGTTGATTTCAAAGAAGCATTTTTGCTTTTCTGGACTTTAGACCAAAATCCCACTTGGAGTAACTCACATTCATGTCAGCAGAACAACACCAGCCAAATATATATAATTTGTATACATATATTTTTTTTTCCCCTTTTATTAGGCTGTTATTCTCTCAAATCAAATGCAAACATTATCACTACTCCAAACTAAGAAAGATCACAGGTAAAAGTTGCCAGTGAAATTTAAAATCAGCTTGAAATAGTTTTACTTTTAGCAGAAAGCATATTTTTTTGCTGGATGTTTCCTCACAAAGCCAAATGTTAGAGTTTGGAAATAGGACAGGTTTCTGGACTATATACTGGAAAAGATGTTTTCTGTCTGCTTTCCTCCTGCCTTCAGAAGAGATAGAGCATCCTCATTTCTCTAGGGTTGTTTTAACTCTTCACATTTTGGGGGGATGATTATGCCAAAAACATACCCGAAAGTGCCACAGCTGCTCAGTTTGTTCCCTGGACCACTCCAGGCTTTGCTGGCAAAACCAATTCTGTCCTGTCACCGCTGAGCAGGTTTACTCGCACAGCTCTGCAGATAGTGGTGTTTCTAGCATCATTCATGCACAGAAAATCCAAACACCAGAAGAGTAGCACCTACACCCAGCCCAGATGCCTTGAAGCCCTCAGCTCCCCACAGCCCTTACCAAAAAAGCCTTATCGATTTATTTCCAGCCTGCATGAGAATGTCAGAGTGGGGTACAGAAATGCTGGAGAATGACAGAAGACAAAGTTTAAAAAAAATAGAGTGGAAGTACACATCTACTGCTCATTAACTGACTTCAGATGATACCAGCTTGCTGGGTTTGTTTTTTTTTTTCTGCAGCTCTGGTGGGGAATGTTTTATTTGCTTAGTAAAGTTTTCACATGCAATATGTTGTTGCTGTTTTGTTTCTTAAATCCCTTACCTATATATTTATTATAGATGGATATTATACCCTCACAGTAAAGAAACACTGCAAAGTACTACTTAACTTCTCACTACTTAACTTCTCAGAGCTGACTGAATAATACCATAAATACAAGGGTATTGAAATGACAACAGTAAAGGGATCTGTACTTTGAACAATACATATGAACTGTAGCTGTGCTTTGGATTTTATGCATGCTGTAGCTAATAGATATTCAGCTTGTGTGGGCCACTGACATTTAAATAAACACATGTGCAGTCCCTGGGGGTTGGCTGCAGAGCCTCTTGTCGATTGAATCCAGCCCTGAGAATATTAGTAGAGCGGTTCAGGATTGCAGAAATTCCACGCTGGGCTAGCCCTTGGTGGTATCTCTCCTGAAACAGTAAGACATCCTCCATGGGGAGAAAAAAAAAAAAATAAAAAAAAAATGGCACTACAATGGGGATGAGGAAAGGGTGGAAAATCCCCAAAACATGCAGCTTCAAAGAAATACTGAAAATATTTATAACAAAAGTGTGTGCCAGCCTGCCCTTTGCAGACTCAAGAAGAACTCAGCTCCTCTGAAAGTGAGCCAGCTTGTCAACCTTCACAGTGTTTCTACACTGCATTGGGGGAAAAAATATCACCTTTTAAACAGAGCCCTTGTTTTTTTCTTTGCAAAGCAAGGCCACAGAGTACACTCACGTAAATCCATTACTGATGTGAAAGGAACAGGCACCTGGGTTACAGGGCCCAGAAGGATCCTGAGGCAACAACGTTCTGCAGCATATGAGCACCTGAGGCCACCTCTGCATGCAAAGACAGCTTCGATTATGGTGGAATAAGCTTCATTATATTTCTGGAAAGGGGAAAGAGTAAGGCTGTAAGTCTTTCTTTACCTGTTCTAGCAAACCAGTCGGTAGCCCTAGAAATCAAAAATTACTTGGCAGCACCAGACACACTGAGCAGCCATAGGTATGATGTTAATCCTCAGCACCTCATTCCGAAATAAGAGAAAGTCTATGAAGTGTCCCAAGCACTTGTTTTGCATAGTCCGCATAAACCACAGGTGGTACCGTAAGTGTTCATGGGACACCAAATACTCTCCCTCACTCATGTAGAAAGTATAGTTTCACATCCAGGTGTTACGTTCTCTCATCACCAGTGTGTACCGTTGCAGATGAGGGAAAACCCAGGAGTAAGAAGACATCAACTCCAGGACTGTAGGGCTCTGAAAAAGGGAAGTGGCCAGTTAAAAAATAAAAATAAAATAATAATTAAAAACAAAAAAAACCACCAACAACAAAAAGAATCCAAAGGGGCATTTATTGAGCTACTTATCACTGAGTTTAACACTGAGCAAATCAGTAGAGGCTACATAATAGCATTAAAGATAATTAGAAAACTGGGATGAAAAAACATGCTTTTGGTAGCTGGAATCATGCCTCCTGGGGAATTCTTTGTGGGCATCAATGCATATGTAAATAAGAGCAATTTAGTTGATACCTTGTACTCTGGTTTCTCAAAAGCTCCCTCACCAGGGGCTTCTAGGAAATTAATCTCTACTGGGATTAGAAGAAAGGTTCTCAAGTTAATTCAAAACTGGTAGAAAATAAGAACGGACAGGTGGGAATAAATGGTTATTTTTCACAGTGGAGGAAATCCCAGTAGAATCCCACAACAATTTGGGCTGTGACATGGGTTGTTCTCAGAGCCTAAAGGATCTGGAAAAGGGATACAGGAGCAATTTTCTGAGGATAAAGAAAAATATTGTGTAAAGCAGCAGAGACGAGTGCTGTCTACAAAGAGCTGCAGAAGGACTGACGGACGGGCAATAAAACAGAACAGCAGGTGCTGCTAAATAAGCAGCAGCACAAAACCAAACTGACCTCGCTACGGTCCCTCCATTAGTTATTACCACTCAGGAAAGAGAGAATCCAAATCCACAAAAACATCAGTTCATTCCCAGACAGCGAGCAGAGAAATGAACAGACTGTAAGGAGAAAAGAAGGTTCCTTGGACACCTTATAGCCCCTTCCAGTACCTGAAGGGTGGCTACAGAAGAGATGGGGAGGGACTCTTTATCAGGGAGTGGAGCAGTAGAACAAGAGGTAACAGCTTTAAACCGAAAGAGGGGAGATTAAAATTAGCTATTAAGAAGAATTTTTTTCACTGTGAAGGTGGTGAGGCACTGGAACAGGTAGCCCAGAGAAGCTGTAGCTGCCCCATCCCTGGAGGGGTTCACGGCCAGGCTGGATGGGGCTTTGAGCAACCTGGTCTGGTGGGAGGTGTCCCTGCCCAGGGCAGGGGGGTGGAACTCCATGATCTTTAAAGTCCCTTTCAATTCTAACCATTCTATGATTCTATGAACCACCAGGAAACGGCTTGAGAAATCCCTTCCCTTAAGCAATAGTTTATGTCTGTCCAGGTACTTCTCTGCCTGGAAAAGAGATGACTTCTGGATCTGTCACATTTTTGAATAGGAGGTGCATGGTGGTAGTGAACGTATTGTTGCAGCTTCTAACAGTACAAGAGCGGTGTTTGATGTACATTATTAAAATGATGCAGATTAGAAACCAAACCAAAGCACTTTTTCATACAAGTCAGGGATTTCACTGCCACAGACAGTTGTGGAAGCTGGAAAAGTGAGCATGCTCCAAAGGCAGTGAGCCAAAATAACGGAAGGTAAGCTGAATAAAAAGTTCTAGGAAACATAAAAATAGAGAAAAACCTCTAGCTCTGTAAACTGTTAAGCTGCAGCTTGCTGGGAGTGTTTGCTGGAGCCAGTATAATGCTGGTTTTTATGCTCCTTCCATTAAGCGTCCACTACCAGCCAATGCCACAGATAGTCTTTGGGCTGCCTTCGTACAGCTGCTCTTGCATTTCACAGATTAACTTTGGGTCCGGACATAATTGGTACAGAAGAGAAACACTGAAAGAAGTCTGAGAGAGAATGTCTAGCATGCGTTCCTAATGGAGCCAGTGCTTTCAAAACACTTCATCTAAATATAGTTTCCAAAAAACACTGATGTCGATAGGATTTAGGCATGAATGTAACTTCTAAAGCATGCTACTGGGGTAGGAAAAAGGAGTAATTGAAGCAAGGGGGATTTTTCCCACAACCGCCTTCTTGATGGGGGACAATTGGAGACAGGACCTTGTGTGTGAAGTGTCTGGAGAAGAGGCTAGACAGATAAGATAAACAATAATCAAGTCACTGGAATCAATTACTTCTCATTAGCAAAGTCATTTCTAAAGGAAATGAGAGATGAAATAATTGAACTACCCACCAAGCTTGTAACTGGTCATCCTAAGCTGCCTTAGTACCTCTTCTTGAATTTTGCATTTAAAAAGGGAGGACATAGGGATGAATAAAGATATAGCCATGGAGACTCACCATGACTTCTGTAAGGGAGATTTGGCTCACCAAACTATGGTGGTTCTGTGAAGGAATCAGCAAGCATATGGATAAGGGAGACAATTGTTCTGATCTTCTTGGATTTCCCAAAATGTTTCCAGTATTCTCCTTCCCCGAGCACTCTGAGATGCCATGGGATAAGAGGGAAGGTCCTTGCACAGATTAAAAGTAATAAAAAGAAAGCAAGAACAGGAAAGCAGAAGGTACAAAGTTAATGTTAGCCAAGGCAGGTGATCCAGAATTAACCAGGATATTTCAGTACATGCTCGCTTCTGCTTTCCCAGGAGCGGAGTGGCACAGCCGCTGCCTTGCGGTTGCCCACCACCACAGCGGTGGAGCCTGTCCCTCACAGCAGCCGCAGAGCCTCCCGCTGGATTCATTGCTGCCCTGGCTCGTCTTCCTTGTCAAGGAATGACATCCCTACTTTGGCTTTCAGCTCACTTCCTTTTTCTCTAGCAGTTTGATGTGTGGTTGCTAGCAATACTTCAGTAGCTGCTCTGTCACACAGCAGAGGTTCCCTGAATCTCCACGAGCCTTTTTTGAACAATCTTACTGCAGAGGCAGTAGGTTTTATAAGAAAGATCTTCAGACAGCAAGAGTGCTTTTGAAGCAGAATAGAAACTAAATTTGCAGTCTTTTTTTTTCTTTTTTTTTTTTTTCCCAGATAGCCAGCGTCGCAGATGAGGCTACTTTCCAGCACACTTCACAAGCGGACAATTCACAAGCATCACTTTTTTTATTCAAAAACTTTCATTTGCCAGATGTTTCCCAGAACATCCTTTTAATGGAGAAATACTTCTGCCTGCATGATGAACTAACCTGATGAACTTCAACAAGGGCAAGTGCAGGGTGCTGCACCTGGGGAGAAATAACCCCCTGCACCAGGACAGGTGGGGGGTGACCTGCTGGAGAGCAGCTCTGAGGAAAAAGACCTGGGAGTCCTCGTGGACATAGGATGACCATGAGCCAACAATGTGCCCTTGTGGCCAAGAAGGCCAATGGCATACTGCGGTGCATCAGGAGGAGTGTGACCAGCAGGTGGAGGGAGGTCATTCTCCCCCTCTACTCTGCCCTGGTGAGGCCACAACTGGAGCACTGGGTCCAGTTCTGGGCTCCCCAGTTCAAGAAGGACAGGGAACTGCTGCAGAGGGGACAGCAGAGGGCTACAAAGATGATGAGGGGCCTGGAGCATCTCTCTGATGAGGAGAGGCTGAGGGACTTGGGTCTTTTAGTCTGGAGAAGAGAAGACTGAGGGGGGATCTGATCAATGCTTATAAATACTTAAAGGGAGGGTGTCAAGAGGATGGGGCCGGTCTTTTTTTCCGTGGTGCCCAGGGACAGGACAAGAGGAAATGGGCACAAACTTGTACATAAGAAGTTCCACCTAAACATGAGGAGGAACTTCTTTCCTGTGAGGGTGGCAGAGCCCTGGAAGAGGCTGCCCAGGGAGGTGGTGGAGTCTCCTCTGGAGACATTCAAAACCTGCCTGGACATGTTCCTGTGCGACCTGCTCTGGGTGGACCTGCTCTGGCAGGGGGTTGGACTAGAGGATCTCCAGAGGTCCCTTCCAATCCCATATCACTCTGCGATTCTGTGCATCAATGTCAGCAGTCGGCATGCACACATGCTGAAAGGCATTACGGATTGCCACCAAGCCTGGCTGATCCAGGGGTAGCTGGAGCAATGCTGAGGGTGATGGATGCACCTGCCTGCTCTAATTGCTCCATTTAGAAAATCTGGGATGCTGGTTTGGGTGGAAGTGGGTGCTTAACCCTGCCTGGAGGGTGGAAAGCTAGAGATGCTTCTGTGAGCACAAGTCAGAAATGAAAAGTACCCCTGTCTTGGGGTACAGGGCTGCCTGGAAAAGCAGATTCAAGTTCTCCAAAACTAGCACAAGGAAGAGGATGATGCATTTATTTACAGAAAAATGTACCTAATTACACCAAACACAGTACTAACTTCACTATTGTCCTCCTCCTCAGGAAAACAAACCTGGAATAAGATACACCTGTATAGAAATACATGCAGTGCTCACTGAGGTCAATGGAAAGATTCCTGTTCATGTCAACAGATATTGGCACATCCCTCAAGTAAATCTATAAAATACATTTAGATCTAATCACAAAATGAACCATGGGGGTAGTTGAAGGTGCTTGAAGTCCCTAGCATAATTCCCAACATAGCCAGCACACGAGCAGTAGCATTCCCAAGTGTCCTGATTCTGTCACATTACTGTGCTCCCAGCTGCCATGTGGGAGCGCATCAAGTTATGGGTTTCTCTGCGGGATGAGCATCGCCTTGCTGAAGAGGCTGAGAGCCTTGCTGGGGGTGGTTGCAGGTAGAGGATCCAGCCCCAAGTCCTGCTGCAGTGCCCGCCAGGGAGCACAATAACAGGTGCCAAATCTAAGAGTGGTCTTAGGGAATATATGCGAACACCTGCCTAAAAGCAACTGAATTGAGATCACCAGCTCATTCTGCACGACTACAAAATATTTACTATGATTTCTATTGCTCAGCAAGTGAGGTTCAGACGTCCTATTGATTGAGTGCAATGTAAGAAGCTTGACAGACAGAAACGATGCAGAGCAATCTGGAAAGCACGGAAAGCTGGGCTCCACAGAACAACATGTATTTTTCAGTACAAGCAAATGCAAGTTGCTGCATGTAGGAACAAGAGCATGCGTTGCGTTTTGAGGACAAAGGACTGCATTCATGAGGGACTGAAACCAAAGAGTCCCGGACAAAAAGCTAGCTGCACGGGAACCTGTAGGAAGAGAGGAAGAACTAATTTCAGTACTTGGATACATACATGGCAGAAAATCAGCGAAGAACTTTGGCAAGACCATGGCTGGAACAGTAAAGAAAGCCTATCTGGAAAGCAGCTAGTCCGGAAAGAGGTACAGATCTCAGCTGAAGCCTAGAAAAACCTGCCCTGAAGCCCAAGGCTGAAACAACTTATCTCCCCTTGGGCTGGAGACTCTGACCAGTCCATAACAACCGACATTGGAATACCAGGAGGAAAGATTTCTAGCAGAAGAGGTTTCCTGACTTTAGAAGAAACAGAATCTGACACTCACTGGCTGAGCGCAGTAGGACTCAGTCTCTGGACTGGAAGTAAAATATTCATGTGCTAACAACAAGCATAACTGAAACAGCCCTGCTGTGCAGCAGAGCCCTCCACAGCCACCACCAGAAAAAACTACAAATACAAAAGAGCTATTTCGCTAAAAAGCTGGGTCCAAAGGGAACCTCCAGGAAACACACTGTTTGAAGAAACTGTGTCCTTTTTGAGCATCACGTCAACAGCTGCTTTCTGAAGCAAGATCAAATTTTGTGCTCTTACATTTCACATGCTCAACAATATAAGATTCATAGGGTGGCTGTATTATTTTCTTTTAATATGTTACTTGACAATCTAATTTCATCATTTATCTGTAGTTACAAGGTAGTTGAATTTATTTCATAGAATCATAGAATGGTTAGAGTTGGAAGGGACCTTAAAAATCATTGAGTTCCAACCCCCTGCCCTGGGCAGGGACACCTCCCACCAGACCAGGTTGCTCAAAGCCCCATCCAGCCTGGCCTTGAACCCCTCCAGGGATGGGGCAGCCACAGCTTCTCTGGGCAACCTGTTCCAGTGCCTCACCACCCTCACAGTGAAAAAGGACCTTGCACTCGGCCTTGTTGAACCGCATGAGGTTTGCACAGGCCCACCTCTGAAGCCTGTCAAGCTCCCTCTGGATGGCATCCCTTCCCTCCAGCATGTTGACTGCACCACACAGCTTGGTGTCATCAGCAAACTTGCTGAGGGTGCACCCAATTGCACTGTTGCCCACAAAGACGTTGAACCGCTCCAGCCACAGTACACAGTTCCCAGAGGAACACCACTCATCACTGGTTTCCATTTGGACATTGAGCAAATCACCACAACCCTCTAAGTGCGGCCATCCATCCAATTACTTATCTACCGAGTGGTCCATCCATCAAATCCATGTGTCTCCAATTTAGAGACCAGGATGTCATGCAGGACAGTGTCAAATGTGGGACAGTGTCAAAACCAGTATCTGAAGGGGGCCTACAGGAGAGATGGGGAGGGACTTTTTACAAGGGCATGACAGGATGAGGGGTAATGATTATAAAATGAAAAAGGGTAGATTTAGATTTGCTTGGGAAGAAATTCTTTGCTGTGAGGGTGGTGAGGCACTGGCCCAGGTTGCCCAGAGAAGCTGTAGCTGCCCCATCCCTGGAGGGGTTCAAGGCCAGGGTGGATGGGGCTTGGAGCAACTTGGTCTAGCGGGAGGTGTCCCTGCCCAGGGCAGGGGGTTGGAACTCAATGATTTTTAAGGTCCCTTCCAACTCTAACCATTCTATGATTCTGTGAAAATCTGTTCTATGATATTATGATAATATCTGCTATATATTTTGGTGATCTACTGCTATGCATTACGTTCTATGTTTAAGCAGCTAACGTGTTATAGAGCACGTTAAGTAGATTTGTTTACACTCAGCTGAGTTATTGCTAACAAGAAGCCTTTGTCAAGCATCATAGGACTACAGTTCTTTTTGATGGAAAGGTGGTACCATTACAGTACAACCAGAACTAACTCAACATTTTCCTCCGATGGACTGATTGATGTTTTCAGGGAACCCTGTGACCCCTGCCTGCAGCAGAAGATGCTGCTATGCAAAACACAGGATCCAAGAAATGACCAAAAAAAAAAAAAAGACTATTCACCCTTTAGAGAACTGTCCCTTTCCATCTTCAATAGAGAACTGTCCCTTTCCATATTCAACAAGATAGCAAATCAAATTTAATTCAAATCAAAGTTACCTCAAATAGTGGCTGCAGTACATTTGTGGCCGTTCAGGAAATTATGCTGGAGAGGAGAAGGGCTTGAGAATTTTGGGACAGGGAAGTATCTTGTTTGGGATTGAAACAAAAAGCAAGGAGCTGCAAGACTTGGATGAAACGCACAGTTTGGTGACAAATGACTGAAAACTCATCCTGACACCACCCACTGAACAGTACCCTGGAGCAGAGACCTGCTCTGGCTCACACCAACATACGGATTGGCAGGGCCTGTCCAGGGCCATTCCTCCAACCCACTCCCACTACAAGCTCTTTGTCCTGCAGCAAGCAGCAAGTGTGCTCATCCCACCTGTGTGACACCCAACCACCCCACCCACTCCCCATGCCAAATTTTGGTTCTGTCTCTGGAAAATAATCCACCAGAGCTGCAGCAACTGCAGTTGTTACAGGAGCCAGATCTTGTCTTGTGAGGCAGAGAGGCCTCTTTAGAAGACACAAGGTGCAGAGCAACATCTTCACTTCCCTCCCTGCTAATTTATTTCCAGCTTTTTTTAAGATGGATTCTCTCGTGATCAGTTATCCATTGAGAGTACTGTGATTTCAGAAGGAAACCCATCTCCTTCACTGGTCCCAATCAGCACAACTGAAAAATAGCCTTTCCCTTGTAAGTTAATTATAGGAGAAAGCTGTTGTCTGCTTAACTCCTTCCTCAGGCAACCTACACAAGAAGCTTGGCCACAGAAGTCCCCCATGCAGTCAGTCTCACTTTGGAAGTAGATAACAATAACAGAGAGATAAATCAGGGGATGCACAGGGGAATGTTGTCCTCACCGCTCAGCTGAGCTGTTAAGCCCATAGCTACCAGCCCTTACTATTTCGTTCCAGAGCCTCTGGCCAGAAACACTTGTGATCTTAAAATATCGATGCTTATGCCAGTTAACTCTTACGTGGTCCTTGCTTCTTACTAATTTTACATGCCACAACTCACACAAACACTCCCGACTCCGTTCCTTGAGGTCCTTTTGCACCATCATTTTTCAGGCACTGGCAGTTTTAATATTGGCTGCTTCTAGATTGCCAAAGCAGCAGTAAATCCTGATCCACAGATTCTTAAAGCTACTAACATTTGATTCTTTTATTACCAGGTACCTGCTGAGGGCTGCCTGTGTTGATATTTTACTGACACCAGAACACTTCATACCCTGTTATTATCTGAAACCACTTGGAAAAATAACACGTACAGAGGACTGCCATGAAGACATCCTGAAGATGGAAGCTGCCATCAATGACGCTAACATTTCAGGATGTAATCTAGGACACCATTCACAGTTAGACCATCTATGCTAGCTTAAAACAACCTCAATTAACCATATCACTGGTAGCCAGAGTACCATCCAACAGGTAACGATGCTTTTTATAAACAGACAGTACGAGCAGTATCTTTATGACCACCCAAATGACATAATGCTTTTGTCTATAATGTTCTCACAATTTCTTACTGTCACTTCTCAGCTTGTTATATGAGCTGTAATCATAACTTTCTTGCAGTATCCCCAGTAAAATTGTCATATCCAAGTGCAATTTGCAATAAGTCTGTTTTAAATTCTCTTCATCTGACTGTCTGGATAGTCTTTCCCAGTTCCAATAGCGTCCTTAATTAATTCTGCTATTCCACAATGAGGAAAACAGGCTGCTTCACAGGTAGCAAGCTATTCTGCACTGGTTCACAAGATGAGTCCTTAGAAAGACAAAGGTAAGCTTAAGCTAAAACGTGTGTTGAAAAAGTAATGTCAATGTTTTTTCCTGCCACTGTTTATAGTGCTTCCAAAATACTGAAACTTAATTTTTCTCCTTTTGTTCACTCCCATGTAGCAAACATTAATCCCTCCCTTCCCCACCTAGCCCCTCGCTGTGAGCAGAGATGAAATAAACAGCTGGGCTCCTCTTGCCAAGAGCAATTTTGCTTCCCAGCAGTGCCAAAAACACCATTGTCTGCATCCTGGCACCAGCCGTTTCAGCACGGCCTCAGGAACAGGATTTGCACAGCCAGCAATAGAAAGAACTTGGCTTTTTGTATGTCTGACCAAAATAATGGCTATTTAAAAATATCCTTGGCAAGGGAATGGCAGAGAGCACCTTAAAATATACATCAAGCTACTTAAAATCTGCAGGGACTCAACAAGACATCAGAGGAGAGCGTTTTAGCGTTACAGACAGCAAAGAGGGTCATTGTTAGAGCTGCGTGGAAAGAAAAGTACTTCCTTTGCAAAGGGGAGTTGGAAATAGAGTTTAGTTTCAAAGGGTTTTTTTGGTTGGTTTGAGGTTTGGATTTTCTTTTTTTAACCTCCTCTGTGGAAGGGGAGGCAGCCAAGCACCAGGACTGTGCTGCCAGGCAGCTCAAGGAGGAAAAATGCCTTGCCCAGCAGCAGAGGGCTTTGGAAACAGATGTTGGGGCAGTCCTGAGGCAGCCAGAAGAAGAAAAGCAGTGAGAAATCAGGTAGGCATCCAATGGAAACCTGTTTGGGTTCCCTTACAGCTTCCTTAAGTCAAACTGAGCCCGTGAAACATTTCAATGTCAACGCAAGAGGGGTATTTCTGGCCCCCATCAGAATTACCAGTTGCCTGGAGAGTTTCTCACAGTTGTTATGAGTTGCAAGGAGCAGGTAACACAGCAGAGGTTGTTTCAGTGGGTGCCAGAAGGTAGCCCAGTTACACACTGATCTTCAAGGTGGTCTTCTCTTCCAGAAAAAGCCAGTTCCAGTTCCTGCGAAAACGCACTGTGTTAGGAAGAGTGGGTTATGCAGTTTGGGGCAAGAAAAACTGGTAGCAAGAAGGCACCTACATGAAAGAGCATGCTTTCTGCTCAGGCTTATCTTGCAAGAAGCTTTTCAGTACTGTGTCTCTCGTGGGGTGGAAATTTCATGGACCCTGGAGCAATAAGCAGAGTATTTCAAGAGTACTCAGAGGTGGTGCCAAGAAGGCAGCCTGAGATCCCTTGGTTGCAATGCCAGCAGCATCTGGAGCTTTGCCTACTCTGCTGCATTTCACACCCTTGGAACAGTCTCCTTGTTATCCCCTTGCTGACAGCAGTCACTCCAGGTAGCCTGACAGCAAGGGTGAGCACTTTGTACCACGGGTCAGCTCAAACAGCAGCCAGGTCTACAGAGACTAACTTCCTGCCATCTTCACCTTCTCCAGAAAGTTTCCGCTCCTCTATTCCACGTCTATGAAGCTTGTGGGTTAAGAAAGCAGAACAAAAGAGCCAGCTGAGACCGCCTGACTCCCCAGCACCAAGGATTTCTACAAAAGGTCCTTCTGCAGAAGGGGCTGAGTACAAAATGTGTCCAGAACTGGCTATGAGCAGTAAAAGTATGGAAAATAAATATTTGCTAGGCCTGCCAAAGGGAAAAGAGTGGAAAGGGATGCTATTGCCAGGATTACACCTGAAGCAGCCAACTGTAGTAAGAACAGGTAGAGTGGTAGCCAGGAGAGAGCCAAGCTGCAGCGGCATGGGGCCACGAGCTGGGAGGATGGTTAACAAGGTATTTAGCACAAAAACCTGCAGTTAATTTAGAATCTGTAACACCTCCTTTGGAGATGTTTGCTTTAGGGTAGGGTTCCTGCAAAGGGACAAAACCATGGACACCTACTAGAGGAATGCCTCCAAAGAGCCAGGACAGGAGAACAAGTGAAAGAGCAACCTCTCATGCAGAAGAGTCAAGGCACAGGGTGACCGATGTGGAAGGAGAGACAACCCAACTGAAGGGAGCATCATGTTTTCAGCGCTAGGCCATCTGAAGAAAGGTGCCTGCAACATAGCTTGGGCAGATCTGGAGATGTTAATGGACTGCAGAAGAAAATCATCACCAGGGACACTGCCAGCATGTTTTATTGAGGCCTAGAAGCAGAGGAGCCCAGAAAACGTGTGCAGGTTGATGCGGGACAAAGAAAATAAATAAATTACAAGAGCAATAAAGAATAACAGAGCATTGCACATGGACCCACAAGCTTCCCTTACAGCAACCACACACAAACAAGTTGGAAACCAGTTCAAAGACCGCAAGAAAGGAGGAACTACAAGATCTAAGAGATACATGAGGTAAGATAATGATTTCCTATGCTCAATCTCTGCTCGCCTCTGCTGAGGAGCTGACCAGAGAGTCTTCAGGCAGATACAGTCTATATCTACATAGATTAGTAGTGCTCTACCAGAGCAACAGGTTAGTAGAGTGAAACGGTTGTTGTACATCCATGTTTTAGAGTTTAACTTCAGACAGCTCTAGCCTGATCTTGTGCCCTGGTTGCCTGTTAACAGTGGTCACAGATTACACACCTGATTTGAAAGAAAAAATTTCTCTAAATGCACCCATAGTTAATGTTGTCTTCTGCAGGCGGATGTCAAGCAAGCTCTGCCCCCAAGCCGAGCTCGTGCTACACAGGAGCCCACAGCAGTGCAGTTTGCACAGATCATGGAATCACGGAATTGTTGGAATTGGAAGGGACCTTCTAGAGATCATCTAGTTCAACTCCCCTGCCAAAGCAGGGTTGCCCAGAGCACATCACTCAGGACTGCATCCAGGCAGGTCTTGATGATCTCCAGAGAAGGGGACTCCACCACCTCCCTGGGCAGCCTGTTCCAGGGCTCTGTCACCTTCACCAGAAAGAAGTTTCTCCTCATATTTGAATGGAACTTCCCGTGTTCCAGCTTGTGCCCGTTGCCCCTCATCCTGTCACTGGGAACCACTGAAAAGAGTCCGGCTCCATCCCCCTTCAACCCACCCTTCAGATACTTCTAAGCTTTGATAAGGTCTCCCCTCAGCCTTCTCTTCTCCAGGCTAAAGAGCCCCAGCTCTCTCAGCCTTTCCTCATCAGGGAGATGCTCCAATCCCTTTAATCATCTTATTGCCCTACCTTGGACTCTCTCCAGTAGTTCCCTGTCTCTCTTGAACTGGGGAGCCCAGAACTGGACACAGTATTCCAGTTGTGGCCTCACCAGTGCAGAGTAGAGGGGGAGAATGACCTCCCTCCACCTACTGGCCACACTCTTCCCTACGCAGCCCAGGATCCCATTGGCCCTCTTGGTGACAAGGGCACATTGCTGGCTCATGGAAAGTTTGCTATCCACCAGGACTCCCAGATCCTTCTCCTCAGAAGTGCTTTCCAGCAGGTCCTCCCCTAACCTATATTGGTGCCTGGGGTTCTTCCTTCCCAGGTGCAGGACCCTACATTTGCCCTTGTTGAACCTCATCAGGTTCTTCTCTGCCCAGCTCTCCAGCCTGTCCAGATCATGCTGGATGGCAGCACAGTCCTCTGGAGTTTCAGCATCTGCTGTGCTCGTCGCTGGGATGGTGCCAGCATCAGGAAAACAGGAAGGGGCTTGGGGAATGTGGGTCTGTATTTTGGGTCAGAAACCATTTGCCCAAGTGAGTTTCCAGTTTCCCAAGAAAGTGGCATTAAGCAGGAAAGAGAGCTCCTTGAGGGAAATAGCATATATGCAGCTTTTGCGTAGCACACAGAGCTTTGTCCAACTTTGAGCCTTTTGAAACGCAGCATTGTCCTACAGTTCCCCCTCCCCCCCAAATTTGTTTCCTCAGCAGATCACTCTCTCTGCTGGTACCTTAGCCTGATCATCTGCCCATGCTCTACCTCCTTAGAACTGAATCACTGTGAATGTGAGAAGAGGACAAACAAGCTTGTTATTGATGTGTTTTGGCATTGCTCCATTTATTATTGATGTGGTGTGTAAATGATGGCCTGCTGCATATTTTCTCTGATGTAAAGTGTTAATATCAATTATTAAAAATAGTCTGAGGCACGAAATATGGGGCATAAAAACACTTGCCCATGAGTGATGGGCACATAGCTATGATACAGCTACATTCAAGCTGCATCCTTAATATGACAGCTCTGAGGGTTGGCGCTGACTGCTTGAACAAGCGATGGCAATCTCTGCAATGCCATTTCTTTCCCCTGGCTAAGGCCCAGGGGTGGCAGAGGGATGGCAGTGTTGGAGGGGACCTCTCTGGAAGCAAGAAGCTGCCAGGATCCAGGTTACAGGTAGAATTTTCCAAGGTGGGCTAAAGATGTGACATGACATGGGCAGCAAAATAAAAATTAAAAAAAAAAAAAAAAAATACCCATGTCCTTCAAAGTGAAGTGCTGTCCCACTGAAATGTCGATTGCATGGCCTGAACCCGAAGCAAAAGGTCTCATGTCCTCTCACCACACTGTAGGTGTGGTATTCTGTAGCACATCGGCCCCCAGCACCACACCATCCCAGGGAACAGCTTACTGCCACACAGGGCATGCTGTGCATGCGGGAAGGCAAGAGGGAGTGCCAGTGGTTAATTATTCAGCTTCAGCTACTTCCCTCCCAGAAAAGAAGAATCCCTGGGTCTGGAGCACACACTCCAAGCAGGAGTAGGACCTGATCCTCTCTATGCTGTAGGAAGCCCTCAGATCCCAGCCACTGACTCCAGCTGGGGCATTTCAAATCATCTGTTCAGCATGGTGAGTCCGAGGTACCTGACAGCCAGTTTGCTGTTTTGTGTTAGGACCTGTTTTCATGCAGGCAGGAGATGCACAAATCCTGCGATTCAGCTTTTGCCACCTTCTGTCCTCCAGGGCAATGTACTATCACTTCCACCCCTATCAGCACAGGCATGCCCCTATTTCGCATGCAGGACCATATATTTCCATCCCTCAGGGGCCCCTAGGACTGGCACCCCATCAGGGGAAGAAGGAATAAAACAGATATGATGTTGGAGATCCATGACACAGACCATTACAGCAAAAAGACAGGTTATTGAACTCTGTGCCTTAAACCTGCATCACTGAGAGCCACAGAACAGTGTGCCAGCAGCTGTACACCGCAGACATGGAGGACCCTGTCCCGTTATTTATAAGTCCAGAGTCAGCAAGAAGCACAAGGTGGAGGAGAGCCACAGACCACACGGACCAGTCCAACATGCCTTGAAGAGCACTGCCTCAAAAAGAGCCTGAGATGAGGGACACCAAAGCCAAGCTTGCAGCAGTCCCATGAACTTCATGGCAGGGCAGCTCTCACCTCATAAGACAAAGAGGACTTATCATGAGATGGAGATGTTTTGGCAAGCGTCCCTTGGCTATATAGAAAACAGTTCTTAAAACTGCACACCCAGAACAGAGTTTTCCCTCCCTCTCTCCTCCACCCCCCTCTTTCTGGGGATGGCAGGCGAGGAGCAAACGCTGGGTTTATTCATCCCTTCTCCATTGATTGCAGCGTGCGTCACCGACTGCACGAGTGTGGGAGGTGCAAGCGTGCCTCACAGTCAAATCACCAGCCTTTCAGCTTAATAACACCTCAGGGGGGTGTGGGCTCTCTTCCCCTTTTCAAAATAAAAACAGGAGAGGAAATAAATGTTCCAGCAATATAAACCAAAAAGAAGAAAAAAACCCCAAAACCTCTACAGTAGGAGGTGAAGGAAAAAACAACACCTGGAAAATAAAAACATCTCATTTTGTTTTGTATGAGGCAGAAGAGAGAAGATGTCAAGGACGGATGGCGTATGGTAAGGACCCTGGGCAATGGATGCTGAGCAGCAGCACAGGACAAGGCGGCTGGGTTGGACCAGCCCCAGGGAAGGTCAGTTCCACTGCAGGTGGACAGAACAGAGCATCAGCCACCAAATCCCAGAAAGCTGGGCAAGTCGGCACTTTAAAAAATAAACATGCCACTTGGTCAGCGCTGACCATTTCCACGAGCACCTGTGAATTTTAGGAGCTCTTTTTACAAGGAAGGTTTGAAGGGTCAAGACATACCCCTGGATAAAGCTTGAACCCAGAGCCAGGCAATTTCAGTTCTAGCAGCCCCGTGGGCTCAGCCTCTGCAAACCAAACTCCCCAGCCCTGACAGCCACCACTGGTGGGTCCTACCACCAGCTCCTGTGGGCACCTCCAAAGGCAGGCTTTCCACCACGTGCCTGCAGACTGCCGCACACTTGCTCTCTGACATTTTTATCCCCTGGAGGGCTGACACAATAGCCCAGGCATGCTGATCAGGCAGACACATATCTAGGCTTTTGTTGGAGAGGAGGCATTTTGTTTGCTCAGTGGTTGAAAGCAGTCCCAGCAGATCCACAACAATCCATGGACACGATGTCTGTACGAGCTGCTGGGGAGGCCCCACTGTTCAGAGCAGGGGGCTTGCAAAACCTGAGACCTTCCTACACAAGGAAAACACAACAGTGAGATCAGCCGTTCACCTTGTGATGAAGACCCCAAAAACGCAAGTGCTTAGCACACACAGGAGGAGGAATACAGAGGGCGGGTGACAGCAGACATCTCCTATAGGGAAGGGGAATCTGCCTTCCAGATACACAAGAAGATTCCTTTACAGTGGGATATGAGGGACTATTTCTAGGCAAGGAAGTACAGAGACTTTGCATCCGAGCAGCATTAAGAGGAGCAGCACAGCCTAGACAGACCCGTGTCCCTGGCTGGGGAGCCAGGAAAGTAGGCAGGAGCCCGTTCATGCCGTGTTATAACGAACTTTCCCATAGCCCAGAGTTTTGTGATATTCAGCTATAGGAAACCCCGGTGCTTTGAGAAGATACAGCATTCAGCAGGGTTGCGCATATCTCATCAAGGCCATAAAACACCTTCATAGCAAGAGTCTGCCAGCAATAACCTGTGCAGACTTTGCCATTAGCCCTCGTTTTCCACCGGTGCCAGCTCTGCAGCCTTGGCTTGCAGATCACCGTTCCCGCAGCATGCTGTCAGTCAGGTGCTGAGGGCCACCAAACCCACCCCAAAAGAGAGCTATATCCTGGCCTGGGCAGCAAGCAGAGCTCAAGGCTGGCTCAGGACTCACGGGATACTGCCGACCCGCACGCAGCCGCATGCTGCCAGTCGCTAATTCCTCTGCCACGAGCTGCCCATGCTGAGGAGCCCACGCTTTGGCAGGCAGATGATGTTTTCCTGAATGCGTCCCCATTTATAATGAGACATTACTCACAGGCGGGAGAATAAAATAGAATAATATCAGTGTTAGTCATGTTTTAAATGCATACCTTTCAGAGCAGCATGGGATTTGATAGAATAATCTTCCAATAGACATGCAGGAAGCTTTCATTGAGGGACACAGCCCTGTTGGCAAATTACAGCTTGCTGCTCTTTGTGCTGCTACGCTGAATGGTGCTGTCGGGGGGAGTGAAACTTGGAGTGAGGTGGGGGAGGGGGCCACAGCCCCTCAGAAATAGATTTGGAGCAAAACAACAGGTTTTGGGAGTTTTACAAACTCCAGCTACCACAATTTTTCTGGCTCTTGATGTAAGGTCATACCTGACACAAAAGGGCTTTTTCTTCCCCTTCCTGTACTGTTTGACTCCAACATCCTCAGTGGGTGCATTCCCCTGCCCAAACAAACCCTGTGTTGCTGAAAAAGAACATGCGCCAATTCAGAAGAATAAACTCATTTTTTTGCCCATGTGGAAGCAGGCCTCAAACTTCTGTGAGCAAGGAATGTCACAGCCTTCTGCAAGTGTCACGCTTGGGATGCCTTACCAGAAGGTGCTGGGAATTTTGCAAGGAAGCCAATTAAGCTGGGAGTATGAAGCTTTGTCTCAAAATGATTCACTTGCACATCTGTTTCGATGATCACTGACAAAAAGCAGAAACCCACTTGTTGGGAAAGCCCAGCTCTCCAGCATCCTATCTGAGGTCTGCCCTTCTGGGAGCCAGCCCAGTGAGACAAACTGGCTCAGCACCAAGACCACTGTGTTTTGTTTGAGAAAATTCATTGCAAAAATTCAGCTCTGTGAACAATTCTATCTTTTTTGGTCCTGGTTGGTTTTTGTTTTTTGTTTTTTTTTTTGTTTTTTTTTTTTTTTTCTCTCCCCACCCATGTTTGCGGCACGGTTAAATCTGCCAAGCAGCCTTTTCTGTAAGCTTAAGGAGATGATGGAGAGGAAATTTGGTTCCCAGTCAGATGCTCTTAACCAATTTCAGCAGTGGTGAGACACAAGAGAACAAGAGAATAGCAATTTTGCACAGCAGTGTGGCGATGTTCCTCATAGCCTCCTGCCAATTTGAGAAAGGCTTCTGTGATATATTAACAAAACAGATAAGAGGAGGCAAGAGAAGGGCCCAATGCCTTGTGCCCTGCCTCAGGGAAGACCCCCTGTACGCTGACTCACCAGGGATAAGGGTGTTTTGGTCTTGGTGGCTGCCAGTCCCAGGTCAATGCAGACACGCAAGTGGTAAGCCAGCTCCACAGCCTTCAGATGGAAGATGCAAAGGTTTCCAGCTCTGTTAGAAAACACAGATAGCCTGCAGGAAAGTAAAAACCCACCAGGTGCTCTTGCCCAGAGGCTTCTCATACAATACAAAAAAAAAAGGGGGAGAGAAAAGTAAAAAGGGAAGGGAAATAGGTACATAAGGATGCTGAAGTTCACCTGGCCTCGCACAGTGGGGACTGATGTCCTCAGTCATGGGTGAGCCATGAGCAAGCCTGCATATCTGTGCAGCAAGGGGATAAGGTTTTGGGGCCTCTAAACACCCAAGAGAGGAATTAAAGCAACCCTCTCTTCACAGGGTGGACCCACAAGCTCACGGTGTGACTCAGTTTCCCTCTATACTTTCGATGGTCCCTTGCACCACGCCAAAGAGGCAAAAAGCTCGATTTTCCCTTGGCAGTGCTGTGCCTGCTACAATGCCAGCAAAAAAATTTGGAACAGCAAAACCACAATACTCCCTCCCCTTTTCTTTTGCATCGAGAGAGAAAATGAATTGGGAAAAGAAACAGCCAATTGATATGACAGAGTTTTCAACGAGAGGGACGATATATGCCCTGCACACCTCTCCCCCATCTCTCCAGGGAACACAGACCTGACTGGCACCTCGGGGCTGCAGACCCTGGTCCCTGCTGCAAAGAGGAGCTGGGAGAACAACAACTTCCCCTTTCAACTAAATCGAGGTTAAAAAAAAAAAGTATTCTGCACGTTTTTGAGCATGAGACTCCCATACAAATGGTCCCCATGATGTTTAAACCATTTGGGCTCCTTCCTTATGCTGTTTCTAAGTTTGAAGAATGCCTGCTGGGTATGATTAATATTCCTCCTCCTACACTTACCCATTACTCCTGACAGCAAAAATTAAAACGGGAGCTTCTCTTCATTCAACCCCAACCCACAGGAATGTGGTTACATGGGGAAAGTTGCTAATAAAAAAAAAAAGAGGAAGGTTTGTAGATCTGCTGCATTCACAGCCAGGAGAGGTGTAGCTCTCATTCAGCATCCCTGATGGATGAAAAAGATCCGCCACCTCCTCCTGACAAGATGCTTGGCACGAGGGCTGCTCAGCCAGCTTCAGGGAGAAAGCTGCCGCAGACGGCACCTTAGCTCAGGTGGCTCTCGCGGCAGGGATGCCTGTGGGATCACTGCAGCCTTTCTTGCACCAGGCGATGTTGCTATGGGCACTGCTGCCTAGGAGCAGCCAACAAGAAGGGGAATAGAGAGGAGTCAACCCAGAGCCTTCAAAATTCAGCTTCTTATTATGCTGCACGTGTTTCTCCCCTCATCTTCCCTCCTTTTGCATGTTTCAAGTTGCCTTTCACCACTGAATAAAGTTTTATCTTTAATCAAAGTGCTGTCAGCAGATGTGTTAACTCCTGTATTAAAACAGATGTTTAACAACAGGTGGGGGTAGAGGGCACGGCAGCTCAACATAAATCATTACTCCAAGCAAACCCGTATCAGCCCAGCTCTCTGCATACGTCCCTGTAGTTGACATCCGATGGGGTGAGCAGGGGAGACATTGCAGAGCCCTTCAGGGTGAAGCCCCTCATGACCCATAGCAGGGTGTTTTCCCCATGACCTAGTAAGTTGATCTGTATTGCCCTTCTGATACCTGCTGCTGGTAGGAACAAAACCACCACGATTTACTACAGAAGCAGGGACCGTGCCGTGACAACCTGTTGACACCTGCAAAGAAAGAGTGTGCCCAAAGCGCAGCCATCGTGGTGGCAGGAGATGCTTCAGCCCTGCCATATTTCTGTGGAAGCATGGTGATAAGCAGTCTCTGAGCAGGGATGGAGATGGAGGAGTGGTGCTGGACTGCAGCCTCACTGATGCAAGAGTATTTTTTGTAATCCTGCTCAGGTTTCCAGAGGGAGACTTACTCTCTGGGTGGGCTGGTCTTGACACAGCACTACCATGAAAGCCTTTTCCAACACAAGAGTGTGGGGAGGGTGGAACAAGAGCATGCTGTTTTCCATCTCAAGAGAGACCCAAAGTCTCACCCACATGAAGGACAGCAGAGCAGGGCATTCCCAACCTCCAAGCAGGCTTCTCTAGCATAAATCCCAGAAGGTAGGGTAACCACCAGAGTCCAGTCCACCCCACAGGAAAACAGCAGGGTCCTGAGAACTTCATACGTTCCACATCAAACACATGCAATAACTTCCAAAGACTTTTCAAGGCTGCACAACATCCTAAGCTAGAGCGTTAAAAGTACTAAACAGCTCCAGAACTCGGCGTGGACCTGTAAGGTAGGTCACTATGCTCTGCTGATATCAAAAGTTAAACCCAAGGAAACCTGAGGGATTAGCCAGAGCAATCCATAACTTGATTTGTTGCGAAGACCCATGTCTTGCAGAATGATCTTTCTCAGACACTGCATGAGTCTGCAGAGGTTGTTTTAACTCTCCTGACTTGGGACTACATCCCAGTACAGTGAAGTAAATGACAAAGTACCAGGGTCATTGTTGTGATAGCTATTGCAAGTGGACAAGCAGTAGGATCCAAGGGCAGCATCCTGGGCTTATTTTTGTGCCTTTTTTGTTTCACCTGTGCGTTGTACGAATCCAGGAGAGAACAAGGCAAGCCTTGGACCTTCTTTCCCTTGAAACAGGCACCTTCTGGCTGAGAAAACAATTGAAGGCACCTGGGCCCACTGGCCTCCCACAGGCATTTTAAGATACCATCCATCCCAAACTCAGCAGGGTCATACCCTGGCTTTTGGCCCACCAAGGACCCTTTCACATCTTTACGTTGGAAGAAGATTGGGTGGAAAGATAAACACTCATTGCTCCCTCCAAGAAATGCATCATACCAAGCTGAGGGCTTACTCCTACCTGGCTCAGCCCCCTGACACCTGATCCCAGGTAACCCCAGCGTGTATTCACCTGCTGCAAGCAGGGATCCCCAAGCCACAGCCATCAGCTCCCTGCAGAAGTGGTACCCTATCGACTTTGCCCTGCTAATTTTTGGCTGGGGATAGTGGTTTGCCTTTCCTTTACCCTCCTTGCAAAAAGGGGTGGGGAAGTTAATATTTCCCCTGTACTTCACCATCTGGCTAGACTATGGCAGATCACTAAATACCAGAGGGCAGAGGCTTTGATTCTGGAAAGCTTCAAGGCACATTGCACTGGAGACACACAATGCTAATGAGCCAGAGAGCTCCTTAAGAAAAAAAAGCAACAAGAAGCATTTTTAATTGCAGCCCTTTCCCTTAGGTTAGCTCCCCCCTCAATTTAAAAGCAGGAGCAAGTCACCAGAAATTCAAGGCAAACCTAAGAAAACTGCCATTCTACAGCAGCCTGAGTTTCAGAGGCAGACCAGCAGGACTCATCTGTGGTACCACTGGCACTGCATGGCAGTCACCTGCCAACTGCTGCTGCACTTCTCCATGCATTTTATTTACCCCGTAAGTAGTGCCATTCTGACAGTCACATGAGAGCAGCTGCTCGCCCATCTGTGATGCATTAACACCTAAGGGATAGGTGCCAGACCTAAGCTAAGACGGTACAGTGGGCTTGGGGGCCTTACCCCTCCCTCCACACTCCAAGTAAAGCTGGATAAGCACTTCTAAGACCTGTGAAAAAGCCTCCATGGTCCATACCACAAGGCATAGCCTCCCTAAGGAGAAAGGACAGGGCAAGCATGGCAAGACTGCCACCGGGCTGGGAAGGAGAGACCCTGGCTCCATCGCCACCCCAGCTCAATCACCACAACAACTGGATGCCCTGAAACTCCACAGGTCTGCTGCCACACAAATAAAGTGAACTGCTGCCTTACACAAAGCACCTTCACAGGATGGGTGTAGAGGGGGAAGAGACAGCGAAGAACAACTACATTCCTCTTTAATGAGGACAAAGAGCAAAATGGAATCAAATAAGTCTGGTTCTGGTGACATTTGTCTAAGTACATGAAGATCAGTATAAGCTAAAGCAAGACAAGTTGTTTGAACTCTGTGGGCAGGATTTTTTTTTCCCCAAAATTAGTTTTTCATGATGTATTTCAATTTTTTTCCCTCTGTTACTGATAGGTTCAAAGGACATGTGGGACAGATTCAACTCAACAGTTTGTAAACAGCTGACGTGGGAGGGAGAGGGCACTTAAGTTATTGGAATTGTTTTCATTCAAGAAATTTTGTAAATTAATTCCTCCCCCAACTGCCTGCTATAAACACCACATAGCCATGTTCCTCCTCTTCAAATGGATCATGCAGACAGATGTGCCTTCTGTTCTTTCACAAACATCAAGGCTGCCTCGCTCACTGTGTAAATGTCAAGGTGCTAATTAGTTGTAACAGGAGTCAGGCGAGGACAAGTTACAGCAGAGGGAACGCAACGGCAACGACACAGCAGCATGGAGAAGGAGTCACTGCTGTTTTTTAAATAGCCCCTCCACAGCCTCTAAGGAATGAGATGGGCAGTGCAGCATTGCAGAGACCAGGTGGTCTCTGAACTGCCAGCAGGAATGGGAGCAGGTATCTGGGGCTGATGTCATGTGGGCACTAAGCAGGAGGTACCCCCTCCCCATACAGCCAAGGGAGACCACCCCCAGGCTCACATGCTGTGGTGCACATCTGTAAGCCAGGAAAAAGGGGAGCATGGACAAGGGAGTCATACATCGATCTACCATGCAGCCTTGCCACTGAGTTTATAATGTCTATTTTCGCAATAAATGTTGGTCTCTTCTTCTCCACGGTGGCACTGGCAAGTCAGATGCTTCCATCTCACTCCTTGGCAGCTTCAACTCGGGGAAGTCGGGGTGTTGTTACATCCACCACATCTCCATCAGTAATTTACAATTTCCATTTGCCCCTTTACCACTTGGTAATATTTTAAGCCTCAGGACAGAGATGTCACTTAAGTCCTCTTTGTTTAGACAGTGTCTCTTGACCATTTAATTGCATAGAAATTACCATGTAGCACCAAGGTAATTACATGGTAAATACAGTTTCATTGCAAGTGAATACTCCTCTCTTCCTACCTGTGATGCAGGCTGTGTGGCAACTCCTCCTGGTTCTACCATGTGGGACTGCAGTCATTTATTACAGCCCATAATTATCAAGCCGTTACAGGGTGTCTACCTGCTATGCCACAAATTACCATTTAGGAAACAAGTGAAAGCAGAGGTGGCATCAGAAAGGTGCTGAATTACAGAGTAATGGCCCTGCATAACAGCACCCATCACTGGTTTCTCCCCGTTGTAGCTGTAGAGGAAAGGTAGGAGTAGGCTGACAGATGGAGGATGTTGGCAGTGGGTAGAAATGCCCTGCTGAATTTGACAAGTGCTTCCAGGTGTCAAATGGGAGACTCGAGGCATTTAATCTCAGCAGCAACCAACTCAATTTCCATCAAAATCAAGGAAAGTTTATGAGCCTTCCTCCTCCATGCACTCCCTCCCCGCCCTCCATTCCATACTCACACGCAACCAAGACAGGGTCACATCTGCTGGTACAGCCACACAGGGGGTGGATCCTGCACACACGGGGCAGAAGGGACTCTTTTGGTGTGGTCACCCACTCCACAGCCCCGGAATCCCTGAGCCATCAGGGCTCCAACAGGCCAGCTCAGGCACAGCCTTCCACTTGCCATATCTTTGCTATAAGCAAGCCAAGCTGAGCAGCAAGACCTGAGCAGCTCCATGGTGGCTGCCACCCTGCAGTCCCACCAAGGCTTTAACAGAGGATGCAGCGCAACCCCACAGGGAGGCTCTGATCCTTGTTACTCAGGATAGTTCTTCACCTGATGAAGAATAATCAACCACAACCAGAACATAGGTCCCTTCCCACCAGGCGTCAGAGGAAAGCTTCAGAGATCTTCTTTCACAGACTGACTGGTAGGAGTGAGAAGTAATTAAATGTTATTTCACATTATTTATTGCTTCCCCTGCCTCTGTCAGCAGCTGTCTCCTGACTTGCACTCATATTTGGAGCTTGCTGAAAGCATCCCTGAGTTGCCCTTTCTGCTCTTCAGCAAGCTGACTTTCCCAAGGACTCCCCTTTGCACTTCCCTGCAGGAAACAAAGAAAGCACTGCCTCCTCCGCCGGCTCATAATCCTTTACTCACACAGATTATTTAAACATAAGCAGGGATTTCATACTGGGTTTCGGAATGCAAGCGACTCAAGAGTATTAAATTTCACTGTTTTATCTTTAGCATGCTAAGTCCTAACACCCTGCCACACAGAAATAGAGCATCAGTGCTGAGCACTGGAGGAGCAATTGCTTTTCCAGCCCAGAAACAGAGCTCCACACCTTCTGTTGAGTGGGAAAACGCAGTCATCACAAGCCAACAAATGCTGCCCACCTCCTGGAAGCAAAGCAGGGAGCATCCAGAGGATCCTTTCACTGCTGCAGCTACAGAGTTAGTATTAGGAGTTCAGCTTCTGGAGGAAGGCAACAATTGCCTTATTTCAGATCACAATGAGCAACCCAGTGCCTTAACATCAGTGACCACCTAAGGCGGCCTCTCTACCTGGGAGTAGAGAGCAGCAGTTACCAGAAGATGGTGAAATGGGAGAAGCAGCAGCAGGGTGGGCTTCTGCCCACTCTAACTGTATTCTTCCTTCCCGTCCCATAATGTGCCCACGCCTGCCCACCCTTGATGGGGGCTTGGGGGGAGATCTCAGGCACAGAGAGATCTCCCACCCTCCCCACCAGCTTGGCTCTGGGCTCCCTCTGTCCCAGGACATCATCCAACCACTAACTCCAGATCTCTCTCCTCCTGGTACACTTTATGCCAAGTCCCTGGTTGCACTGCACTATAGAGTCACCTCTTTGACTCCAGAGAAACATTTCTGGCTTCTGCGGTTGTGCCATGGTGTCCAAAGGCTGAGCTTGCATTTTCCCTCTCCTTGGCCTTCAGCCTTTTCCTAGAAGTCTCTAGGAAGCCAAGTTTCAGCCACATCTGTCAGCAGGGAATAGCACAACGATCTGGAGCCTGGATCCCCAGTAAATGAGCTAATGTGAGCGCAAAAAAATAAAAGGAAGAGCACTGGGATATTTCCAATTTTAAAAGGTACGACAGCACATCGATACCTGGGATGCTGCTGTGTGGGACACTGTAGCTCTGCAAGGAGGACACAGGGAATCACACAGACCTACTGCAATGGCAGGAAGGTAGAGGAGATGCTGCTGCCAGAGGCACATGCTTAACCACCAGCAAGACCAAGTCCTTCCAGTGACCCACACCAGCATGAGCTTGCTGGATTCCCACACTTTCCAGTGCTGGCCAACTGAGCCAGTGCCACCTGCATCAGAAGAGTGGGACAGGGCACAGGGACAGTTTAACAACACTGCTAGAGCAGAAAGACCCAACAACATAGGGTTGTTATTGAAGGCTGTAGCCTGTCTGTGCAGATGCCAAGGACTCCACTTATCTTTTCAATTTGCTGCCCATTCGGTACTGTTACAAGGGAGGCTTTGGCAATGGCTGCAGCTCTGGATGGAGACGTGGGACACTAGCAGATAGTGACACTCGCAAATGCTCACCAAGGAGCACATGCTTCACCCTCTACCCCATTGACTCACTTTTCCAGCAAGCCCACATATCAGCCTGTCTCCACCTTCTTCTCCAACTGACCCCATCTTTCCCAGAGACCTATTTCCCCTTCTATCAGCCTAAGAACTCCAACAGGACTCTTTACCTCATGCACCAATCCTGCTCATGTAGGTCCAGCAGCCTCCATCAGCCTCCATCAGCCCCTGCTGATACCACAGCTCTCGACCTTTGTTGGTCTACAGCCCCATTGCTGCAAAAACTCCCCAAACCCTTGTTGCAGCCCTACCCTTCCTTTTGAGCCTGCTATTCGTCAGCAGTTTTAATTGGGCACTTGATTATAGCCTGGGTAGGTAATGAGGCACCTCATTAACCCCTTCCAGGTGGTAAGAGGATGTGTTCACCCTTCTGGTTTGGGTGAGAAAGTATTCCTTGCCCTCTTTTAAACCTATCTCTGCCAACACCAGAAGTCTCATCATGGAGGGAAAGGTGCTCTGGCAGCTGTGGGTAGCTCCCAGGCCATCATGCAAGATGGGGCAAGCACAAGCATGCTGGGATGAGGGTGCAGGACATCATAGAGTGCTCTGCTCCTCAGGCCAGGGTGCCCTGCAAGTGTACAGAAATTTCTCCATGTGCTGGGAATGGGCACTGTGCAGTTCCAGGGCCATGATGCCATGGGGGGCCACGCATGGCTCCCCAAAACACACTGTGCCCCTGTGTGCCCTTGTCTCCATGTGCAGGGGCGATGGCACAGCCCTGTGAGTGTGTGTGCGCGCCAAAATAATGAAGCTGTGTGGGAGGGAGGCTGGCTCTGACTCACCTACTGCTCCGAAACACCCTTTCCTCTGAAGGAATCAGCTTTTTCCTTTGCTTCTTGCTTTAAAGAGGGCTTTGAAGGGGTCTCCTCCCACCCCAAACCTGCAGTGTCTTACTGGTGATGTTGCAGGTGGTAAGAGCCCGCATGCCCCATGGTGTAGCACAATTTTATAGTGGAAAGAAAGGAGAAGCATCAGGGCATCCCAGCACGCTGCTTGGTTGCCAGGCTGCTGAGCTGGGGATGCTCTTGCAATGTTTGGGGGTTTCTCCCCAAAACACCACCTCTCTCCAAATGCGTCTAGTGATTTTGCCGATATCACTGCAATGCAGCCGGACAGGGTTTAGGTGCATCCCTGGGCATTTGTTTCTCCTTGCAGATGTCCTGTGGATGTAATCCTCTCTGTGAAATAAGAGCTATGAAAAATTAACGTGACATGATGAAAATGTAAGATCTCACATCTTTGCCAGCGACCTCACCCCAGCCAAAGGAAACACTGGAGTCAATACAGTCACGTATGCCTTCAAATGTAGCTGTACTGGTCAGCTGTAGTTACATATAGGTCAGTACGCAGGTCTTGATGCAGAATATGCAGAGGTGGCTTCTGCAAAGACTCATGGTGAGTGTGATAAGGAAGTACGTGATGCTCGACAGTAACAGCAAAGCTGAAAAAATCTGGAATGATGGGAAATAAACTCCATGCTTTGGACAGTGAACAAAAGTAGCATTTAATTGGGAGGTGGAGGAGAGTCTCCATCATGCTGAGAGCTTCCAATTCAGACAGAGCATCTTGCCACAGAAAAATGTGTTGCCTGAGGTTCCTGGCTGCTGTTCCCTGGGGCATTGTGAAGAAGGCTTGATGGCCGAAACAGCCTCACTGGGAATTTCTACTGCGCGCTGGTGTGTGCTGAGCTGCCTTCCTCCCTGCACATCACCGCTTGCACGGGCGGGCTGACCATGCTGGCGAGCGTGCGTGGTCCCTGAGTAACAGGAGTGTCACAGCGTTGCCCACTCCATCCTTGCTGCAGGGCAGGCGTCCATCTGTAGCCTCGCATAACAGATGCAAAGTGAAATGGCCACCCTGCTTACTGTGGCCGTCATTAAGCTCATCCCAGAGCTACTCTGCTCAAGCACCATCCTCTTCATTCCCTGTGAACCTCCTGCATTTTCTTTATAGAAAGGTCTTCACATAATTGGGCACGAAAACACTTAGTAAAAGGTCTCTTCGTATGTGCTGTCAATCCTTCTTTTTATATTTCTTCCCTCCTTTGATTCTACCCAATTAGCCTGTCACAGATAAGCTGTATTTCTTCTTCTAAAAGAGAGATAGTACTTATTGTTGACTCCACGCTTGCCACCTGTATTTTCCCTGTTGGTGTCCCGACATTCTCCCTCTCCTCTCCTCCCCAGCTTCAATGGCTCTGTATCATGATTGCGCAGCTTGTTTACTGATCTTTGACTCTGAAAGTTGACACTGTGCTCAAAGAAACCACCCTCCGGCACCTCTCTCCATCCATTACTGCATGCTAACTTTGCTGCTCTCACTTTTGGCACTACAGTACAACAGCAATCCTATAATATGGTCATTTTCATACAACTTCAAACCGAGCATCTTTATTAGCAGGTGCTAAATTGCTGCTCCAGCTGCTGAATGGTAACAATTAACTCAATTAACATCTAAACAGATGTAATTTTTGAGGAAACGAACAACATTAATAACCACCGAAAGGGGAAAAAGGCTGCAATTACAAATGTGGAAAAAATCATGCACAGCTACAGACAGGCATGTGCTGTTTCCAGCGTCCCCTGGAGAGCTGTTAGAGCACAGCCCTTTCTCGGAGTGTTGGCAATACGTGCAGCTCATAATACGCATCGCACTTGCTGCTGCGGTTGAGGCTGTGTCTGCAAGGGATGCAGCACAGCTTGTCCCTGTGAAAAGGTTTAAGAGGTTTGGGCCTCCTTTGTCACTCAGGGTCCCCACACAGGTTGCAAATACAGAGTCCCTTCCAGCAAAAGTAGAACTTTGCCAAAATAGCTCACCAAACCACATATTGCAAATGGTGTGCTTGAAAAAAATAGAGATAGCTTACAAATAAAGTTTTCTTGCATCTGCCTGCTTTCTGGCTGTTGATAGGATGTGATGAGGAGGTACTGAACATGCAGATGTGCTGCATGATGCATTGAATGACAGCAATCTGTTACTGAGCAATCACTTTCCACAGTATATAACTCAAACACCCCCGTGGGCTCCAGGCTTTCCCTGCCTGCTCCATCTGACAGCCCTGGAGACAACCTTACCAGTGCTAAAACCATGCAGATAAAGAATGCCACCTAAACTCAGCAGTGCACCAGCTCCATCTCTGTGGAGTTGCAGCCTCTCCTACAGAAGAGGCATTCATTAAAGAAAACAGACAAAAGCTACAAAGACAAAAAATTGCTCCGGCTCCAGCTTGGTGACCTTCGTTTACCAGGAGTGACCTCCTGTCTGAGCTCCATGTAGCACACAGAGACATCTAATGGCAGAAGAACAACACTGCGAATGGTGCAACTTAAAAAAGTGCTAACTGCACCGGTGGAAACTGGCAAAAAATGTAAATTCCCAGCCTGAGCTGTGCCTGTGACCTTGCCCATGCCCTTCCAGCTTGTGGGTCTTGTGATGGTTTGCAGGATGAGACTTTGCTGCCCCAAACCTTCACAGAAAGGAAGCTTTTTTTTGCTTCCAAGCTGCCTTTATTTTTATGTTCACAGCTACTCCCTGCAAAGCCTGATCTTCAAACTGCCATCCTGGTGTGTTTCGGTTATCACAAAGCATTTTGCACTGAGAAAAGCTTTTCTTGTGTCCAGTGAGAGCTCAGGAAGCTCAGCAGACAGTGCAGGGCCAGAGCCCTGGCAGCTTGCCTGCTTTGTCCTCCGAGTTGGATGGCATCTCCCCACCGGTGCCATGCGGCTGTGACTAGTACCTGGTTTCCTGGACTGGGAACAAGACAGGAGATCACAGAATCATAGAATCACAGAATGGTAGGGGCTGGAAGGGGCCTCTGGAGATCATCTAGTCCAACCCCCCTGCCAAAGCAGGTCCACCCAGAGCAGGTTGCACAGGAACCCATCCAGGTGGGTTTTGAATGTCTCCAGAGAAGGGGACTCCACCACCTCCCTGGGCAGCCTGTTCCAGGGCTCTGGCACCCTCACAGGAAAGAAGTTTTTCCTCATGTTTGGATGGAACTTCCTGTGTTCCAGTTCATGCCCGTTGCCCCTTGTCCTGTCACTGGGCACCACTGAAAAGAGTTTGACCCCATCCTCTTGACACTCACCCTTTAGATATTGATAAGCATTGATGAGATCCCATCTCAGTCTTCTCTTCTCCAGGCTAAACAGACCCAGGTCTCTCAGCCTCTCCTCATCAGAGAGGAGCTCCATTCCCTTCATCATATTCATAGCCTCCACTGGACTCTTTCCAGTAGTTCCCTGTCCTTCTTGAACTGGGGAGCCCAAAACGGGACACAGTACTCCAGATGTGGCCTCACCAGGGCAGAGTAGAGGGGGAGGATGACCTCCGTCGACCTGCTGGCCATGCTCTTTTTAATGCACCCCAGGAGACCATTGGCCTTCTTGGCCACAAGGGCACATTGCTGGCTCATGGTCAACTTGTTGTCCACCAGGACTTTCCAGGTCCCTCTTTGCAGAGCTGCTTTCCATCTGTACCCGTGGGGTTCTTCCTCCCCAGGGGCAGGACCCTACACTTGCCCTTGTTGAACTTCATTAAGTTCCTCTCCACCCAGCTCTCCAGCCTGTCCAGCCTCTCTGAATGGCAGCACAGCCTTCTGGTGTGTCAGCCACTTCTGCCAGTTTTGTGTCATCAGCAAACTTGCTGAGGGTACACTCTGTCCCCTCATCCAGGTCATTGATGAATATATTGAACAAGGCCAAAGCCAGTACTGACCCCTGGGGAACACCGATAGTTACAGGCCTACAACTGGACTCTGTGCTGCTCTGGGCACTGCCACTCAGCCAGTTCTCCATCCACCTCACTGTCCTCTCATCTAACCCACACTTCCTAAGCTTATCTAGGAGGATGTTAAGGGAGACAGTGTCAAAAGCCTTGCTTTTGTCAAGGTAGACAATGTCCACTGCTCTACCCTCATTCACCCTGCCAGTCATGCCATAGTATAAGGCTATATCAGATTGGTCAAGCATGATTTCCCGTTGGTGAATCCATGTTGACCGCTCCCAATAACCTTCTTTTCCTCCACATGCTTAGAGATGATACCTTGGATGTTAGTCTCAGGGCACTAGTGGCCTTCTTCAGGGTACATGGGCAAGGTTGTTCTCTGCTAGCCCTAGTTTGGTCACCAACCCTAAAAGAGTCCACCCATGCTCAGCTCCCCTTGTTATAGCTGTTCATGGACACCTTTTCCTCAGCCAGTTGTGCTCCCAACAAGAGAGGGACATGACCCCTTCCCTTGGGTCCTCTGTGCCCAGGAGCAGGGCAGCAAGACAACAAGGACACCAGCCAGAGCTTGGGAATAAAAGGTCCCCAAGTTCCCAGGTGACCCAAGGACCAGAACATTGAGGACATGCCCAGGGAAGGAAATGTAGGCTGCTGAGCAGGAAAGGCAGCCAGGGATGCTCCCAGATGTGGGGTGCATGGCAGCCGTGGGCTCCCCCCAGCACCTCAGCTTGGAGGAGACGAGCACTGCACCCAAGGAGTGCACCCATGGCACCTCCAAAGCACTGCTGAAAGGGAGTATGTCCAGCCCTGGAGGACCCAGTGGAGATCAGGGAATATGTGCTTGAGCCAGCCTCTGCAGGAAGATACCATAAGTGCAGATCCCTGTTAGGTTTAATGTTCAGATTAAATTTTAAAGAGCATTTAATTGGCAATCACTCTGCTATTTCCATTTATTCTCCCTGTAACTCAAAGGTAGGTGGCTTTTCCCTGTGCACAGGGGGAGCACAGTTTGCTCCACTGGTGATCTCCAGCCATGAGCAGCAAAGAAAGTGGATGGGTCTCCTCTTGAGCCCGAATCCCTCCTCTCATAGACTAGAGAAGTTCTGGGTTGATTTGAGAGGGATTTGTGTTTTTTAAAGATCGATTGTTTATGTACATTTACATTTCACGAGGGAAATCAAACCCCAAATTTGTGTTTTGCTCGGGATCCATTCCACTCAGGATCCATTCCCATTTCCATGTTCATTTTTGTTGCGTTCAAGAGGAAAACAAAATGTGCCAGGACAACCAAGGACATACCCTTTTTGTTTCAGCCAATTCTCAAAATTTTGAAATTACCATTTAGGTCAGGGTTTTCTAAAGAAAGCAAAACCCGAGTTCCCTTGAAAGGAAAGACTGTGGCGTTTTGCTCAGCTAGCAATATCACAGTTTGCCAATGGTTTTCTCAAAACAGGATTTCGTCCCATTCATACCTCCCCAAGAAAAGCTTCCACTTTGACTAAACGGGGAAGTGACTTCACTGAAAAAGTTTGGGGCTAATTATACACAGACGAGCTAGATGGGGCATCACCCTCTTGCGAGTTTACCTCTGTTTTTCTTTCAGCGTAAATACAATCTCTGGAACGACGCATTCGGTCACGTAGCCTGCGTCATGGCTGGTTGTTGACAATGCTCACCCACCGCTCACCGCCATCCTCTCTTTTAATTTGCTGTAATTATGAGCCCTATTGGAAACAAAGTAAACTTGGAGATAAAAATCCTCACTGCATGGGGTTTGGCAAGGCAATGGCTTAACCCAGGATTTGCTCTGGAAAAGGCAGCTAAAAGAGATTCAAGACTTCCCCTGATGCACATGGGAACATCAGTCTCCATTTAATCTTTATTTAGTCTCCCATTCAGCTTAAGTGTTATGGACTGGACTGGCTATTTGCAAAGTACACACACAGGCTGCACTCCCGCAACAGCATCCTGGTACCACGGGATACTCTTTTGCTCTTCAGACAACATGCAGCAAAAACATCACTCGGTGCCTCTTCTCCAGGTATTTTTTATTTTGTCCCCGGTGGCAGTGCGCCAGTGATTTGGGAAACGATACCCGTGCAATTATTTATCGCCAATCAGTATTTGGTACGGGTTTATCCAGCCACAGGCAGATCATCATTTCCTTCTGGTTGAGAAGATGGAGGCTTACAACACCTTAACACTACTCTAGGATCACCATTTGATGGGCTGCTGACAGGACAGCTTATAGAACCATAGAATCATAGAATTGCCTAGGTTGTGTTCCCCTCCAAATCAGGGTTGGTTGCTGCTAAGGCTTCCCAGGGCTGGCAGATGCCTTCCCCTGGCCACCAAGCCTGGCAAACCCCAGCACTGCCCAATTCCCCTCCCATTGGCATATTTACTAATGACCTGCAAAACCATTGCAAGATAAAAAAAGCTGCTGAAAGAAAAAAAAGACAGCTGTTCTCCTATCCCCTGGAGACATGTTTTAACAAGACAGAAAGGCACTTGGGCTTTGGTTTTTGATGAGGACAGAAACAGAAGCAGTGGTTAAGGGGGTCTCCCTAGTGGTCCCACGAGTGGGACTTGCAGCAGCATCCCTGGCATGGGCTTTGTCTGGCCATGGTGCATGAGTTCACCACCATGGTATCCCAGGCTTGCTCAGCCTGCTGGGGAAAAAAAAAAAAAATAAATGGAGGGTGGTCCTTTTGGATGGATAATCTGTTGCAGACTGTGGGCCTGGTATGGACGCCTCCCAAAACCTTCATGCCAAATCTCAGCAGCTTGTGTTGGTTTTACATCTCAAATGCCACAACACTACATGGCCTGAGCCCACACCCAGATGGCACAGGTGGGTTTTCCACCCATCCAGACGTGGTCTGCAGCTGGCCCCAGTGGCAGAGAGGCACAGTGGGGGGTGAGCACTGAAGGAGGCTTCATTTTAGCCCCCCATGCCTACAGAGTGACTGAGCCGGCTGTGCCCCATCTCCTTACTCCTGCAGGCACGGTGCGCTCCTGAGCCAGCCCCCCATGAGCAGGGGACCATGGCCTTCTGTGACAGGAGTATGATGGCCCCACTGCCTGCAGTTCTTGCTGCTCAACTGCCCAGAAACACTCAGGTTCCTGCCTGTTCCCCCAGCAAACCTGCTCACGGAGGAACTGATGAGACCTTAAAAGCTCCTATGGTCCAGACCTGTCCCATCCTGAGCCCCAGCTGGGGCTGCGCAAGGATGCTGGAGCAGGAGCCAATCACACCCGCTCCTCCAGCAGGATGCTCCAGGTGCCTTGGTGTCTCATAGCACAGCTCTGCACCTCCTTGCGCACCTCGTGCTCTGAAGGGGCTTGTGGGGACAGCAGGAAGCAAGGATGCGTGAAGCCATCTGCAACAATTATGCTCACTCTTTTGGGGCTGTTGATCCCATGAAAGACCCCTTCGAATAGGGCAGGGTCTGGGCAATGTCATCTGCAATTATAGGCTTGAAATGCATGCCTGTTCTGTAATGAGGTTTGTTTATATCAGTGTTTCACAGAATCACAGAATGGTTAGAGTTGGAAGGACCTTAAAGACCATCCGGTTCCAACCCCCCTGCCCTGGGCAGGGACACCTCCCGTCAGACCAGGTTGCTCAAAGCCCCATCCAACCTGGCCTGGAACACCTCCAGGGATGGGGCATCCACAGCTTCTCCGGGCAACCTGGGCCAGTGTCTCACCACCCTCACAGGAAAGAATTTCTTCCTAATATCTAATCTAAATCTCCCCTCTTTCAGTTTAAAACTGTTACCCCTCATACTGTCACTACACTCCCTGATAAAGAGTCCCTCCCCATCTCTCCTGTAGGCCCTCTTAAGGTGCTTTCAGTATATTAGGTTTCTTGGTATTATGTGCAGTATATGGGCAAAATAACCCTGTCCCTCAGTGGGGAGTCTCCGGCACAGTGGTCTACGCAAATACAATAACAAAACTCAGTTGCTTTTTCAAGCAATAATGGAAGTCATTCAGGGTATGAGCCAATTCCCATCTCTTTTAGCATTCACTTGGTCTCTACTCCAAAGCTTTTTGGAAACCCTTAACTGGTAGCTTTGAAGCATTTGGAAAAAAATTGGTTTCTCCTCTTCATTGATGTACTGTCTCTTTTTTGTGCCAAAACCCACACTTTTTTTTGCCAAAATAAAAACCCACTAGTGTATGAAAGCAGAGCCCATCCTCCAGGGAGGGGAAAGCTAGCAAGTGAGAGCTGACAGAAATAGAAAAGCTTCCAGGAAATAATATCTTCAGTGCTGTTTTATCTGCTTCATCATACTGCAGTCAGAAGAAATTTTACCAGGGTCCATATGAGCCCAATTAAAGCTTTCGAATTTTCACAGACCTCTCCAGAAAATATGTTGCAAATGAAGGTCATGAAGACCTTGTGGAGACTGTGTTGCTCTTCACAGTTTTTGCAACCCTCCTCTTGTGATTGGGGCAGGTCTGGTTGTGATTTACTATGCCACGCAGTGCGGCTTATGCCAGGTCCCACATTGTCCTCAGGAGCACAGAGGTGGCCATCGGACAACGGTATCTTTGCAAGAAATTTGTCAGCTATTTGTAGTTCGTTAGGGAGGGACAACGGACCTTTCTGGTGAGGTTTGCAGGAAAGGGATGGTAGAATTGACACCATTTGGCTGGAATTTGTGGCTAAGAAAGCAAGCACACTAGGGACTTGCAGCTCTCCAAGCCCCACCAAGGGTCACTCAATGTGCAGCTCTATAGGAGGTGTTTTCACCGAGGGGGCAGAAGGGACCCCAAAAGACAACCCCTTCTGTGGAAGAAGGGGCAGGGCCACTCCTTGGTGACTTGAGGACTCCAATCAACTGCAGTCCCAGTTTCCCACAGGTTTTGCTGAAACGCCTCCCATACCACCACACTTGAAATCTCTGGATGAGACAAACAGGCAGGGCACCTCTTCCAAGACAGGTGTTTGGGAGGTGTTTGTGATCAGCTCTTTCCCAGGGGTGTTTTCCAAATGTAAAGCCATTGAAAACCTGGGAGGGCTTTGCCTCTGAGTGCACATTGCAAGAAGGGCTGGCTGAAAACCCCCAAAACAACCCCAACTCACCTTACTTTTAGCCAGGAGCTTGCTGAGGTTACAGAGGTGACTGTGAGAGCCGGAGAGGAGCTTCGGGGGCACTTGCTGCCGAGTGCTGCCCTCCTGCCCTGCTGCAGGCAGGCAGCAGGGTGACACCAGCCTGGGGACATCCTTGTCACACCAGCAAGTCAGCCTCGTTGCCAAGTCCCCCGACACTAGACCAGCATCTCCCAAGCTCAGGTAATCTCAAGGTCCCGGCCTTGGTTTTCAATTAATCTTTCCCACAGGGAAACCCACAGGTTTCAGGTTTCTCCCTGAGCAGGGACTTGAGCAAATCCCGACAAGTCTGACTTACAGACGAAGCTGGCTTGATTCTGCAAGGCACCAAGCACCCACCCTGTGGCTGGTGCTCAGCAGGGCTGCGATCAGCCCCAGGGAGCATGCACTCCCCCACCCCTGCTGCCACGTCGGGCTTGCGCACTGGAAGATGCTCTTTGGGGAGCTCAGTAGCAGGTCGGGCTGTGGGAGTCCCACTAGGACACGTGTTACTTTATGTGTCCAAAGGGAACATCTCTCATTATCTCTCCTCGCAATTTAATTAATCTGCATTCAGTAATGAACCTTGAAATTTCAATTAAAAACATCATTACTAATCAGGACAGGATTCAAAACAGTCAAGGGGCTCTTGATAGCTTTACAGTGGCAGAAAGTTGGGGCTCAGGCACTGATCTTTTGCATGATCTTTTTATTTTGGACACGGATCCACAGTGTTTTACACTGCTGCGTGTCTCTCCCCCTGTCCTGGCAAACCCAGGCTTGGGAGATAGAGCTTGAATTTCCTTCAGGCTTCTGCTTTCTACAGAAAAACACAAGCCTTCAAAATAAACCCGTAAAGGCGAAGTCACCAAAACATTATGAGCACCGCTGCCCGCCGGTGTTACTCCTGGGACAGCCCCTGCCAGAAGCTCACCTGCACATTGTCCGGTGATTAGAATCTCGGGAAGGGAGATCTGTGTATCCTCAGCCCATTAAACAGGCTGCCTCGGCATCGCTGAACTGCGCTGTCTGGCAGCAAATCAGAGGAGCTGCAAAATGCAAGTTCTGCCCTGGTAATGTCAGTACAACCTGACCCAAACAAAGCAGCACCTCCTCATGCCCAGAAAAGAGCCTCCTCTGGTGGGGCTGGATGGGACTGATCATGCCCTGTTGCTCCAAACACCATGAGGCCATAGAAAATTATTGTACTTCCAACGCCAGCTTAAACGTCGCTTCTGTGTCTGTAAATCCTGAGCCACAGAGCTAACATAGCCCCCCTGGCTACAGTCCACCAAGGAAAAGCTGATTTGTGGTCAGAAACCAAGGGAGACTTATCTGGAAAAAATAGCAAAGGTAAGCAAGGTAGGAAGGGGCAAAAGAGAAACCAATCCTGTCTGTGTACCCCAATTTGCCCATGTCCTTTAAAAAATAAAAGAAAGAATAATAAGCATATTCATTGGAAGAGAATAAAATGGAGAATTTCTTTTCTTGTCAGAGGAAAGCTGTACCTCCAGAAAGGTTTTAGGTGAATCAGGGAAGTTTAGTGGGCAGGGGACACAGGAATCCCAGATGGCCTGGCAGTGCAACCTTCAAAGGCAAAAACAGACAGAGGAAGGCAAAGTCATACTTTTTTATCTGACCCCACAACATGTGAACTGTAGTTTTCAAGACTGGGCATCCAGAAATTTTATTTTTTCATTACTGAACAATGTAACATGCTTTTGTTATTTAAATAAACTACAAGTGGTGTTTTTCAGAGTGGTCAGTGCGGACGTTTCCAGGTTGCTGTGGAGCTACACTGGGAAGGTCTCCAGAGCACAGCATGTGCGTTATTTCCCAGATGCATGATTGCATGCTGATTGTTGCCTTTTGTAAAATGCCCAACGGATTGAATTATCCAACCCAGGAGGCATCTGTGTAATGACGCTTATTTTGTTTCCAGTGCTACACCAGACCAAAGCCCTTTTTGACCACTGAACTCCCATACGGGCCATGGGATTAGATAAGAACGGAACTGAGAGCTCCCATAGACACACTGGAGATGCTCTGGCTGCCCAGAGAATGCTTCAGGTTCCTAATATCATCTGTGGAGCAGAATTGCCCCAATGCAGGACAAACAGCAGCTCCAGGCTACATTTGCATCTCCACCAAATCCCAAACCCCCTCCTTCCTGGGTCCTAGTGACAAAAATACTGGGGTCAGGACCATTGCTTGTCTGTGCATCCTTGGGGAAACTCTCACGCCTGTCCCTCAGAGCCAGAGACCACCCTGGATTTAGGTGGAGTGTCAGTTGTAGGCAAATTTTGTTCAGCATTTGGCATCTCAGAGAGACGGCGGAAGTTATCTGCAGCATTGCATCTCTGCCTGGTTAGCAGGAAGATGGGCTGATCAAGGAAACTTTGAAGCAGGCGGAACCAGCCAGAGCCCCACTGGTTTCCCAGTGGTATTTGCAGCCAGGCTTTGAGCCGGGACAAGTTTAGGAAGGGCCACAACCACAGCGCTTCTGTGACTGTCCCTGTCGAGCAGGGAGGCACCGCACGGATGGAGCAAGAGTCCCTGGGCAGGCACTGGGGACTGAGGCAGGCGATGCCCAGGCAGAGGCGCTGCCAATGCTAGCACTGCCTCCAGCCTGCCAGGGCTGGAAAAGGATGAGGAACAACATGGACTGAGATCCGTACACCGCTCGTGCCACGTGGCAGAGGACATACTCCCACACGGGCACCTGAGAATCTTTTCTCCCTTTCCTGTTTCTGGGTCCTGAGTTTCTGCCCTGAACTGGCCCCTCAAGGGCAGCAGGCACAAATTAGGCGCCTTCACAAACAGTTTTGAAATTTGGACATGGTGAGAAAAGTGAAGTTTGGGTACAGCTCTGTAAAGTGCAAGTAAGGACCCCATTATCCCAGCTGCCTCTCCAAGGAGAATGCAACCAAAAAAGGGTAAATGGCAACTCTGGAAAAAACCCCTCTCATTTCATATGCTGTTTCCAAGGCCTGGCAAGTCTACAGCTTGGATAATTAGATTTCAGACACAGAGGCAAAATCATAGAATAAATTATTAATCACAGATTGTTTGCCCAGTATCAAGTGAGAAAGAAGTGAGCATTCAAAAAGCCAGCAGCTCGACGTTTCCACCGCATTCTGAAAAGATGAGGCGCAAGCAGGAGTACCTAGAGCCCAAGGATATTCTCCCCATCATCCGCCCCGCAACCTTGCTCCCTGGATTGAAATCAGCACGGCAAGATGCCTCCTTCACATACAGCATGTTGCACATGCCGGGATGACCATCACGGTTGTGCCTTGGTTGTGCAGAAAGACCTGGGCTCTCTTGACCAGCAGCAAGTGCTTCTCCCCAAAAAACCCCTACCTGCATACACTGAACATGACCCTGGAGGGATCCACTTGGTGGCTCCTGGCCTCTGCAGCTGGTTCGCACCTTTAGTTACCATCGCGCTTGCCCATGAAACAACCATCCTGCCTCTGAGGCTGGCTGGGCTCATGGCTCAGAGGTGTTCCCTGGCATGGAGTGCTGGGGTAATTTTGTGTGAGGCCCACACCCAGGATTATGGCTTTGAAAAGGGAAGAAACATGGGAGCTTGGTTCGAAGGAACACAATAACTACCTGCGCAGAAAAAAAAAGGATCTGTTTCTTTCCTGGTAGAAAGCATCTGATAAAAGCCTGAGACCAGTGGTATTTATATTAGCAGATTTTACATCCTCCTTGTGTGTACTTGGAGTGAGAGATATAAATCAAAGCAGCGGCTCATTCCAAGAACAGTTTATTTTTATCTGAGAAGTATGTGCTGGCGAACCAGATACTGGTATGTTGATTCTGTTGGTTCAGTGCGATTTATAATAGTTTCTATTGTTTTATAGTGTGTTTCACTCTGGAGTACTTAATTTATCCAAGCAACAGGCTTAGGTTTTTTGTTCTGTTTCATTTGATATATATTTTCTTATGGGTGGTTTTAGGTGTTAATGGTTGCCTGCGGCATGGTAGCACTTTAATGCAAAGGAAGAACATAAAACCATGAAAACAAATTCTAAATAGGTTTGCAATCGAATGTATCCCTCTCTAAATTGATCCATGCAGGGTAGAGAGTAAAGTAGCACAGAGTGCTTCTCAATATATCATTGCCCTTTAACCATGGCGAATCCTTCCCAGAGTTTGGGGACCAGCCTGCACCCCTAGGAGCAATGCATTGGGAGCTCCAGGTTGGTAACTGCTGCACGGGAGGTAAAGAAGGCACTGGCAGGCTTTGTAGCCCTTAGTTGGCTGATATTGTGCACAGGATGCCATTAAAATTGTCAGTCTAAAATATTTGCTCCTCAAAATGAAAATCACATGGGGTGAAGGGATGTAGCAGAAAGAAGATGGTGGGAAGCACCGTCTGCCTCCAGCAAATCCTGCCTTGCTGCTGCCCGGAGCCAGTTAGTGGGCTTTCCTGCAAAGCAGCTTGCATTTTGGCCCACATAGTCCTTTAATTTAGCTGCACAGCATGGTGTGCCATCCAGGATCCCTTTGGTGCACATTGTACCTGCTGCCGGTCTCCCATCAGACACCGGGATGGAGCCTGCAGCCTGCCTGGACCTGGGGAAATGCCATCCTCGCCAGCTCCCATGTCAGAACACTGAAGCCAGCAGCCAACCTAGTCATATGCCAGAGGAGGGAAGTCAGGGGGGAAATCTCTATTCCTCCATCCCTGTCTTTTTTTGTTAGCAAACATAATAAACCCTGTCATCAGGAAAGGAACAGCCCTGAAAGCCATGCAGAAAAAGGTTGCATTCACAGCACTGTGCCCAGATTTGCTTAGCATCCCCTTGACTCTCCCAAGGGAGCAGTGAAATCCCTGCAAATGATAACCAGAGTCCTTGGAAACCTTTGCAGGGGTTGGGATTTCAGCAGTTCTGTAAGAATGGCTTTGCTCGGGCTCTGCTGGTGGGGAGGACTCAAACTCTGGCCATGGCAAGGAGTGTGCGGTGCACCAGGCTGTTCATCAGTACAATGCCTCCAGCTGGTAATTAAAGCAGAGAGAGAGGGAAAAAAAAAAAAAAAAAAGAAAGAAAGAAAAAATCACCTTCTTCAAGATTTATGAGCTTAGATGTTCCTATCACCACCTATGAGGCCCAAGGGACAGCTTTGACTTAATGCAGAGTCAGATGTTCCTCTCAGTTATGAATTCAGAAGGAGATCTAGGGAGTCTGAAGCAGACATACCAGTGCTTAAAGAGGAGTACGCAGGAGCCTCAGTGCTGCCAACTTCAGTCACAGTGTCTTATTTCTACTGCAGTACCTAAAGCCTGTCTGGACTCGGGAGGAGGAGGAAGGGGGGCTGTGAAGGTCCCCCAACCTGGGCCAGTGAGAGGTTTTTGGGAAGGGGCAGGTGGGCAGCAAGGTCTGAAGCCCAGCTCCCCAAAGACACATGGACACCTATCGCAGCAGCAACTGGGTTGAAGAGATGCCTGTCCCACCAGAAAGGGATTTGCTGCCATGGGGGAGGTGGTACTGAGATGGGTTTTGGACTCTGCCCTGGGATGTTTGCTGCTGTTACATCCTTCCTGTTCCCCTTCAGATCCTTTAATTCCAGTGTCCCCTGGTGAAGGCATACACCAGGGAAGCCAGAAGGATCATGGCCCTGCTCTAACAAGCACTTTGTTACCCAAGGAGAGCAAGAAGAAGCAATGCTTAGGGCTTTCCTGCCCCAAGCACCCCAGTGCTGCAGCCAGGAGGCATCCACACCAAGGACAGAGAGGCACCCCGGACCCAAATATATCTTAATAAAAAATAAAGGTAAAATAAACATGTGTCCAAGCAAAAAACAACCAACTAGAAATAACAACAACATCAAAAAAAAAAAACAAAAAAAACCGAAACCAACTAATGCAGTTCCAAAGAAAGTCCTTGGGAGGAAGTTTTTAAAACATGAAAATGAAAACATCCAACCTGAAGACTTCATATCCACTTTGGAGCAGGACAGAGTGATCTGGAGCAGATGTTTCTGTAAGCTGCTGCAGACTTCCCGTAAAAGGCGGGAAAGCAAGGAAAGCCTTACCATGTCAAACTTCTAACCATCCACAGGAAACCTGTCCACCCTCAGAGAGATCCCCAACTTCATTGATGAAACAGCCGCATGCATTCCAGTTAAGGTGATCTCCTGCCTTAATAATTCATGGCCTGCTTTCAGGAGAGCTTGAAGCTCAGAGGAAAACTGAAAGCTTCTATATACATTTCAATCAGCAGCACTGATCAGTGCCTACCTTTATAAAAAAATAAAAATCAGTGAAAGCATTTTTATTAAGCTACAGGGTCAAGTAATAGCTCCTTCCAAGCTACAGAAGCCATGTTTGGCTTATTTACACTTTTTTCTCCCTTTGAGTCACATAGTAAAAACATTATCCTGAAAAGAAGAGAAAGCTCTTCAGATAAAAGGAGTGCTGCTGACAAATAGCTTTTAAAAGCCTGGCAAACCAAAATGCCTCATATAGAGATTGCTCTCAAGAAGTCGTCCTTCAAGGGAAACATCTCCAGAGATGGTTTGCATGCCTGCTTCCATATTGCTCATCATTATATTCTTAAATTGTCTTAATTGCATTAGTGCTTGTGGATATTATTCCCATCTGGCCTTGGATCTGTTGAAACATTGCAGACTGACCTGGCAGGTCAGGTGGGAGGCAAGGAAGGAAGGGGAGGTGTGGGAGAACAGGATGACATGGCCAGCACCAGCCAGAGATGACCCAGTCTTCCGTGTCCCCTAGGCTATGGGTCAAGGAGCCTGCAGGGTCACAGAAATTCTGCCCCTCCAAGTTCACCTGAACACTGCTGGTCTGGCCTCTGCCAGTGGATGCAGATCTGTGTTCCTCAGTGGGCAACCAAACATCGCTGGCCTGACAGCACCCTCCAAGCCTTCCTCCCTGCCATGCTCAGGGATCTCCTGAAGCACAGCCCTGGTTCGCCATCCATCCCTGGAATTGTGAGAAGTTGGGCTTCATCAAAGGGTGACAGGCAGTTTAGCATGCATCTTATTTTAGAGCAAGGGTGAGGGCTGGCTAGCATCAGCCACTCCAGAGCTAAACCCACCTTTGGTTACAGCCATCTTTCCTCTCAAGGCTATTCAGCAGTATCCCTTCTCCCAGGCCCCAGTGAGCCTCTGTACAGCATCCTCAAGCTCTGCTGGGGCCTCTGCATGTGGGTGTCTGCACAGGGCAGCATTACTCGTCACAAACATACATGCTCAGTCGCACACTGAACTTCCTTGTCATAGGACAGGCTGCTCCCTGGGTACCACTTGCTCCTCCTGAGGACAGGAGACATGCATGCCCTGGTGCCTGTGGCCATGGGCAGACTTTCTCATGATGTTTAGTGTCTGAAGACCTGTATGGGCATGGATTGCCTTTAAAGCTCTAGTTCCTACCTCCAAGCACAAAGCTTTGCTTTACTGAGCCAACTGGAAGCAGTGTGGTTAATAAGACAAAACCCAAAAGTACCTCCAATTGTAACCCATCTCTTGCTTCCTGGCAGAAAACATGTCTCTCTTAAAGTGGCTGAGGTTGAGATGCTCATCTAAGTACAGCCCAGGCAGCATGCTGTTAAAATTAAGCAGAGCCTAAAAAATATAACAGGATGGCTGTAAAATGACAGAGCTCATGTAAGTCCAGGGAGCTACTCTAATCTACACCAGCTTAAGGTCTGACTCTTTACTGTTTAAATACTCATCCTTTGCTGTAAAAAGAGTCTCCTTAGCAATGTATGGTCTTGGAACTCCAGCAATCAAAGTGCACATGCAAGCCAACACATGAAGAGGCAGCATACAACCTGCAATCTTGCAGCATGTTCTTGCTTGGTTGCATCCATGACCACCTATTTGAAACCTATCTAGGAAAAACAAAGAGAGTGTCAATCTAAATTAGTGCTGTGCTCCACTTGAGTGAGTGCACCTGCTTGCAAATTGGCTCTGAGCAGCATCTCTTCCACAGAGATGGTGCACACAGAGATGTGTCCAAGGAAGTCATGCCCAAGTTAGCCAGCTATTAGCTAACCTGCACCGAACCAGAGGTTATATCAGAAGTCAAATCCCTTTCAAAACCTCATGTTTAATATATATTTGCTTCAAAACATGGGGATTCCCCATTGCCATAAACTCTGCAATGCCCGTTTTGGATTTTGGCATCACTTTCAGCCTCAGTGATACTGTTTGGCGCTAGGTTGCTCAGGCTAAAGATGTATTGGGTGTGAAAAAGCACTTAGCTGATTAGTTTGTGATTTACCTTCCCAAATTGTCATCAGGTCTCTCTTCTTTGCCCTTTATCCACCTTGGACAGATGTCCGCCTTCCTCGCTAAGGATACACCTCTATAGGCAAGAAGTTGATGGGGTTTCTCCTCTTAGCCGAGACACTCCTCTTTTCATTTTCTCACCACACCCATTCCTTTTCTTTTTACACACCTTCTCCATTTTGCAAGGAGTTCTGGCTTTCAGCAAGGTTTTGTAATCCTTTATGAGTCTTGGCTGATTTAACACAGTTCTCAGAGATGACTGAGGGATGGAGACAAGCATCTGACTGGGAGAAGAAACAGTTCTGTAAAAGAGCTTCTAGATGTTTCAGAAACTGGTCCAAATACCCTTAACATACAGACATGGTCTGACATACCACTGGGGCTCTGTGATCCATCTTCCAGGAATCAGAAGGTTCCCTAAATCGTTTTGAACAGTATATAGTTACAGAAAAGAACTTAGGTTACGAAACGCACGCAGCCTACAACTGTTGCAGCCATCAGAGTGGCACAGGCAGGATCTGTATCACCAGCCTTTGAAGTTCATGGGAACTCCTCTGATACACTTGCAGGAGGTTTTCCCCATCAAGATCAATCTCCAAGAGTCACTGCCTGAAGACAAATACCATGCCCCTACAAATCTCCAAAACTCCCAGTCTCCAAGACCTTCATTATTGTCTTCTAGCCTATGATTTCCAAGTCAACGTGGGATTTGCCTCATGGCACCTGGATAATAGTGGCTTATTACACCAAAAGACTCAATAAACCTTACGGTGTGGATCTGACTCCCTGTCACATTCACAGCCATTTTACTTTTATTTCAGACTATAGAATAATCCTGCAGTCAATTACTCCCACTTTCGGCCTTTGTGCACTGCCAGGTATTTCAGACAGTATGAAAGACACTCTTAAAATATTCTGAATGACTACTCCAGGCTGTTGCAAGAAAACACTTAATACAATGCATGCAAAAAAAAAAAAAAAATTCCCTCTTTTCACTGAAGAAGTCAGGGGCTGTGTCTGTGATGAGGCAGTATCTTATTTTGCAAAGCGCTATGACTGCAGCAGCAGTTCAGGCTGGGTATCGAGTGGGCTCAGTGCGACGGATTGATGCTGCTGAAACAATATTTACTGAGACTGCAAAAGTTCAAGGCTAGACTAAATCGGTCAAGTGATGCTCCTTTTTATTTTCACCAGGAGGAAAGGCAGAAAAGGAGGCAGAAAAGGAGGCAGAAAAGGAGGAAATAGTCCAGAAGCATCTGGGGCCAGAGTGGGAAGGTGCAGAATCCTGTAGCAATAGCTCCAGTAAAATCCTGATTTTTATTTTTCCAAGCTTTCAATTACTAAATGTCCCTAAAATTATTTTGATTTCCTTTCTATGCATGCAAAACAACCATGCTTTCAGCTGCATGGTTTAGTACCTACATTTAAACTAAGCTGCTAGGAGTCAACAGAGATGGCGTGACCATCACTATAAAACAAAATTAGCCAAGACTGCCGTGAGAATCCCACCTCCATTCGGTGCTCTCTCCATTGAGCTCCACTGCTTTACCACCTGAGCCTGCTGCAGAATGCAAACATTCCAAACCTGGGGCTGAGATGCAGGAGGATGGAGAGTCAGAGCCTGCTTGGGAGGGTGAGGTACAGTCAGACAGCTGGACGCAGGGCTGTAGTATGGAGCAGCTGCTAAGCCTCCTCTTTCAGACTTGACACCTTTCGCTAGCTGCTCATGATGAGGGGAGAGACCGAACAAATAATGTCTTGAACCCTGGTCAGGAGCACCTCTGACCCCAAATTATTGTTCAGTCCGTCCCCACAAACACACAGCTTCTTCCCAGTAAGAAATTTCAGAAGGTCAGCAGAAAATGAGGTCTTTTCTTTTGAAAGAACATGGAAAATTTCAGGGACCTGTCAAACCAGACAGAAATTGTCTACTTTGAAATTTCTCTTACCATCACTTAAGAGAAAATACAGAAGTGTCAGCTCTGTGGATGTGTGTAGAGATAACCTCTTGCACCATCAAAAATTTCTGACTCCCACTCTGAGACACTATAAATAGCTTTAAGCACAATTAATAGGTTTCGGGGCAATCTAGAGAAAATCATAATCCACATAAAATCGATAGGATCAACTTTCCCAGCTGTAACAACAAAGGTCACAGAGAGATCAAAGAGGCAGATGATATGACCCCTGGGACAAACAGCAGCAGCAGCAGCTCTGCAGCCTGGCAGTGCTCCAGGGTCTCCTCTGCTTCCTGGGATGGCCCTGATGGCTGCCGTGGGCTGGGGATGCAGAGCAGCATCTCCCCAGCAGCATGCACCACCCCTCTGCATGGTAACACATGTCTCTTTGGTTAAAAATGCATGGCATCAACTGTGGCTGAGCCCCCCCCATCTGTTTATTTTGTATTTAATATTTTATCTGTGCTGACTATTTGACTGGCGTCAATGTATAACCCACCTCTCCAACTGGTCGTTGCCCCAAAGCTGAAATGACACAATCCAACAAGGAGTTTTCTCCCTTCTCACCTCTGCCACATCCCACCAGCAGCAACAGTACCAGCATTCAGGACATGGTGCCCACTGACAGTCGCCACTGCATGTCACCCATCTTAAAAATCACCGCTGGCTAATGCAAGAAGTGTGTTTGGAAGACAAGCGAGTGTCCTCCTGGCTAGGACTTTCTTTTCTGAAAACTGACTTTCACAAGCCATTGTTTGCTTCACCCTTAAAAGAGTTTGGGGACTAAAAGTGTCGATGGATGGATTTATTTAAGAGACAGCAAAGCTTGACCATCAGCTGACAAAATGCAGACAAAGTTCTCCAAGGAACACACATTTTACCTTCCCTTGTTTTCTGTTGCTTGATTTGACCAGAAACTACAGCATTGCAGCCCTCATGGACAATACCATGGAGGTGGTCAATGGCTTTGCAAGAGCAGCTCTTGCTCTTTACTGGGCTCTACTGATGCCCGGTAAATTATCCCTGGCAGGCAGACATATGATCTGCTCGATCTCATGGCTCAACACAGGGAATTTCCTTCTGTAGTTGTTCCAGGGATGAGCTATATAGGTTTGGCTCAGGAGAGCCTCAAGACTTTATGTGCTTTAAATTCCCTTCACAGTACTTTCTCTCTTGCGTCATTAGGTCATAAACTGGATGGTACAGGCAACACGCAATCTTAGTTTCACACTGTTGAAGATCACAAAGTGTGATCTAATACCAATGGGCCCTCGTGGGTGGCAGACACACCTGCTCACAACATGTTAACCAAAGCAAGCCTGGGCTTGCACCTCGACCAGGTGTTGGGGTAACACCAGAACATGTATGGTCAGCCCTTGGGGTGTGGCAACTTATTCCCATAGGCCATGTTATTTCTGCTGGCTTGCTCAGAAGCGCAGACTGTGGCTTGCTCACTCTGCCATCACACACACTCCCGGTTCAGGGGATTGTTAAGTCCCAGTCCAGTTGTTGGGGATCATCAGCATGGGACAGACCAGTGGAGATCCTCTTCTGCCTCTTGGATGGAGGCATCTCTCCACAGAGAGATGGAGCCTCAAATCTTGAGCAGGAACAAAAGGAAGCACTTAGACAGCTCCTCAGTAGTCTCTCCAGCTAGCTAGCTGGCTTCAGGGTGCACACTGCTGTGCTCCAGATTGGAGCTTCTTCTCAATGTGCTTGGCTTTGGGTGTGGAGGTGGAGGGAGTGGGGGTGAGAACACCTCTGGGATCCAGATGATAAAGGATGGACTTCAGCCTACACTCTGTTTGGAGTCCATCAGAGACATTGTTTTGTGTGAGACAAAAAAGGAAAGTGTATTTAAAAAAAAAATTAGTATTTTAGAAATGCCTTTGGGATGGTTGTGATGGGCCTGCCCCTGCATCAAACGATTTAAATGGCTCATTGCATTTGAGGCTGTGCAGAAACTCACCCTGCCAGTGCTCCCTTCTGGGCAGAATTTCCCTTTACAAATGTCATGGGGGAAACTTTTTCTCTGAGAGCTTTATTGCTGATTTGATATGAAAAGCCTGGCATGTACTTTTTCAGAGGGAATGCTTGTCATTGGAAATAACTGTGGATCACCTTGCAGAGGTAAAAGCCCAAAAGCAGGAAAGAAAAGGCTTCACCTAGCAAACACATCAGGACTGGATAATTTTCAGGGCAGGTGATGATTCTTCAAGATTCTTTTTACAGTCTGGCAAGCAGCAGATGAGTAAGCTGGAAGATCCCAGTTTTTACAGCCCCGGAGGCCAAAACACTTTGCAGCCATGTCACCTCCAAGTGTTTTGAAGGCAGCTGATGCTTGTGCAAAGATATTCTTGACCAACAATCTGCTTAGGTCCTGTTGATAATTGGGTGCTTTATTTTGCTTGGAATGCTCTATCTTTATGCTCCAATCACACCATATTCACCTTCCTTTTTCTAAACATTTAATCTTCCCACCCTTTCAAACAGGCCACCTTCTATCCAAGTATCTCCATCCGTTTCCAGTAAAAATATATAAACCTAACGACTAATGAGCAATTAATGCATTAGAATGCTACAGTTGGCTCTTCTTTACATCATAATTATGACAAAAGGCACATTGAATGTGTCCATTCTAAAGGCATGTTATTATCTCTTTTTCTGCTGCTTGGTGGGTTTTTTTAGGTGAACAATATGAGTTCAGCCTCGTTTCTGACCTTGACATGCAAGTTTCAATCAAGCTTTGCATGAGGGAAGCAACCTGCAATCAGAGAGAGCAGATGTTTATTCCCCAAGCAGAAGGAACTATTAGGAGAGACTTGAGCCTTTGATACTTGGAGTAAATTGTCAAGCAGAAAGTAGGATACAGAAATGACCATGGAGAGCATGGATTTCCATGACAGCGGCCTTTCTTTTTCAGACAACAGCAAGGACCTTGCAGTTTGCTTTCATTGTTTTATGCATTTTTTCTGATGTTATGATTGAACACACCAACGCTGAGTGCTCTGATAGCTTCTGTCTTCCTTCAGGAGCTGATGGGAGGCTCTGGTTGAATGCAGGCCATTAGGAGGTGCGTCGCTTTGTGATGGAAGGTTGGGAAGTGGAAAATTAGGTTCCCTTGCTTGTTTTTTGGATTTGACTCACCACGGGAAGTCAACAGCAAACTTCCCAACACTCACGTGTTTCATGATGGGGTCTATACTGGGAAAACCACCATGGCAAAGAACTAAGGTGCTCCATATCCTAGAGCAGACATACTCAAGTGACCTTTTGGTGTTCCCATACTTTGGCTGTTCAGTGTTTAAGCACCTTGGCAGAGTGACAGTGTGTTGTGTTGGGTTAACAACTTCTCCAAACCACTGGAATAGAGGGAAGATGCCGTTTTAAAAACTACTGAAGTGACTTTGGATCCAAAGTCTTGTTTCCAAAAGCCTTTCAAACAACTAACATTTGGTGACAGTTGACACAACAGTTCCTCCAGTAGTGAGGAGGAATCATTTTAGTCCCACTGATCCCATTAGAAAATATCTGGGTGAGGTGGAAGTATGTCCGTGTTCACCTGTGTTTCCTCCCACAGATCCTGCAGAAGCTTCTGCATGGGCAAGGTGGACCTGTGCAAAGAAGGACCTCCTCTTCATCATAGGGGAAGTTCACAGCACTTGATGCCAGTGTTTCAGGTCTCCACAGATGTGAGCAGCTACCAGTGCGTCTGTTGGTGTTGACTCTTATGTTTAGGGTTACTCACACAGCCGTGTGGGCTTACCTTAGAGAAATGTAACAGGAGTCAAATTTTGGGGAAACAGCTCCATGCTTCAGCTTCTACCACAGAGCCGTGCCATAAGGAAGCCTCTCCAGACACTAACAGATGTTTCACTGATAAAAAGCCATTGAGGGAAAGCAGAGTATCACACAGTCCTCTCTACAGATTTCATCTGCAGGAGAAAATATAAGGAGCAAATGTCCTTCCTCACTAGACTCCAGCACAGATTCCCCCCAGGTAGCTGCTGTAGTCTCAGATGACATGCTATTCCTCACCCGTTCAGTGTCCCCTTCTCCTGAGGCACTTTCTTTAAACACACGCCAAGCCAGGTCCTAGCTGTAGGAGCCAGCTATACGCTTGCAACAGACCAGGGATAGCCATAGCTACTGCAGCTTCATCTGGCCCTGGTACTCTACATTCATTTGGAGGTTTGAAGTAAATGTTCATTTCCTTTCCAACCCGAGGCAGAAACATGCTAACATGCAGAACAGCTCTGATGGCCCCTTTCCAACCTTGTTTTGAGAGTAGAGTAACCTACAGGTGAGCAACTTGGTGTCCCCTTGCTGAGGAATGACAGAGTATTTCAGGTCATGACTGCAATTTATGTGTCAGAAAAAGAAGGAGAATTGTGCTGTGCGTGTCTGGTCCTGAGCTCCTGGATGCCAGACTGGAAATGTGCATGACAACACAAGAGAAACACAACAGTAAATACGTACGTACTCTGTTGCATACTGCACAGAATATGAAAATGTGAAACTGGTAGCAATCTTTACCCTGGAAAAATACCCAGGGCACATGTTGCAGTGGTAGACTACACGGCTATGCAATGCATTGGGATAGCTTTACCAGCAGCTCAAGGGGCAACATCTCTGATTGTAAAGTCCATGCAGGTTTTCCCATGCAGGGCAAGTGAGAAACAAGGGAAGTGAGAAACGTTTTCCAATTAACACTGAGGAAAGGATCCAGGTGGGCAGCAAGGAAAGGCCCATAGGGGAACAGTGGCCAGATACTTGGGGAAGCTCTTCTGCCATCCATCGGAGCTGGAGCAAGCAGAAGTGTTTGGGAACTCATTCACTGGCATCCGCAGGAAGGTGGAATCTGCTATAAACTTTGCTAGAACACATCTGGATTGAGTCTTGCAGCCTAGAGATCTCCAGACTCCAGTCCTAGGCATGACCTGCTGCGGCAGTGCCTGTGTTTTCCTGCTGAACTCAGAGCCCTACAGGGCTTTCAGTGCTTCTTCCCCCCAACCAAGGAGAGACCAAAGGGCTTCTGATCCTGGACTCCCGTCCACTGGTATGTTTGGATACAGCACAGTATCCAAAGACCTATGAAATATAGCTCATCACTGCAAGGTTATTGTCAGTCCGCTATAGCGAAGTCTGCTTTTCCACTGTAGATAGACTGGGAGTCTGCAAATCTAAAGACTATGGGGACAACTGCTGTGGGGTACAAATTCTTTTGTAAGGATTCAGTGTGGGGAGAGGCTTTGTCAGTCTGTATTCCTCCCATTCATCAGCTCAGAAACGGGACCTCTTAAAGGAAAACTCAAAAATGCAATTGCTTCTGCTGAAAAAAAGAAAGACACCACCACTTCCCCCCCCCAAACAAAAACCAAACAAAAAATCTCAGAACCATTTATTACCATGAGCCATCATTTCAAAATGTGGGTGTTCAGCACCTGGCATCCTATTTTCTAAGGATATACAGCAGCACAAGGCAGGATTGGCTCTGGAGCCACTTAAAGAGAAGTGTCAGGACCAGGCTGCTCTGAAAAAGGGATAAGAGAAAGGAGAAAATGACGAAGAAGAATGGCAGGGTGTCTAACACTTTGCATCTAATGCCTCCACACGGCTGCATGTGCCGTGGCAATTTGGCCCTGATAACACGGATGAAGAGATGTTGCTAACATATTGCTTCCTTGTCAAATGTCTCACTGGTTTTGCAGCCAAGTCTCCTGCCAGTGAGGCCACAGCAGCGCCTCTCTGTTACTTTCATATGCAAAGAGGTTGTTAACTCAATTGCCAATAAAATTCTAGTGGGTGGAGAGGAGGACATCTGCCTGTCTAGTCCTGTGCTTGCCAACATGGTTCGTTTATTCCTCCAGAAGCTGTGAGCTCCTACTCGAGCTGGTATTTTGACAAGCATTTCTGTTTTCTTGACACAATGGGCAAAGTGGGCACAGATCTTGCATGCCACTCGTAATATGTTTTCTGTGCCGTGATTTGCATCCTTTCTGGAGGATGCCTGGCACAGCCCCGCACAAAGCAGAATGAGCAGCTTGGACAGTGGGTTTAGTCTGACATGTAAATGTACTGCTTAATTATGCGCCCTTGCGTTAAGAGAATGTGAAGAGGATGCTTTGCAGGCTGCGAGGGCTATGAGGCTCTGATGAATTTGGGTTGGGGGTGATGGAAGAGGCTTTGGAGGAGGGAGAAAAAAGGATGGGGATAATACTGAAGCAAACGGGTTGTTGTCAGGAACTGCGCAAAATAGCAACAACCATTTGTGGTAATTACACAACTTTACTCTTGGCTGCTGCAGACCCGAGGGGCCCAACCGACTGAAGCTGCAGCCCCTTAAGGATGCTTCCCCAGAGCAAAAGGGGTTTATGGGACATCTGTGCTTTTGGCACAGTCACAAAGCTGCCCTCAAGTCCCGACAGTAAAATTGCAGTTGAAAATGAAAGCTACCAAATTGTTAGAGGTGACAGCCTGGCCACTAGGAGTGGGGTAGGGGGACTTGATCCCCTGGGACTCACGACCAGACAACATGATCTCTTTCGGCCCTTTCCATCCCAAAATTTTGGGTAATCTCTGCTTTCACAGCTGAGGATAAGCGACCACCTTTGCAACCACATGATGTGGAGGGTAGATTTAGATTAGATAACAGGAAGAAATTCTTTGCTGTGAGGGTGGTGAGGCACTGGAACAGGTTGCCCAGGGAAGCTGTGGATGCCCCATCCCTGAAGGGGTTCAAGGCCAGGCTGGATGGGGCTTTGAGCAACCTGGTCTGGTGGGAGGTGTCCCTGCCCGTGGCAGGGGGGTGGAACTTGATGACCTTAGGGTCCCTTCCAACCTCAACCATTCTATAATTCTATGATTCTATGTGGTTATATCTACAACAGGAGGCCAAGCAGACAGAGGGATTACTGCAGAAAAGGTTTAGGCACATCAGACTGTACAGATGGCCAGAGCCAGAATCTCTCAGGTATCACACAGGGCACAATCAGCTCTTCTCCATCCTCATCTTCCCCAGGATCACCCTGCATGCCAACCCTGCTGCCAAGCCTCATAAATTTCCCTCTCTGAGCACCGCTCGACAGAGGGATGTTTAAAGACAGTCCAACTGCACGCTCCTATGGCTACCCAAGGGCACAGCAGCCAGCAATTCTGCTCTGCCTTTGCCCCAAAACCAGATCCCCTTCCTCTTTTGGGGATTACCACAGAGCTAAAGGACAGATAATTTCATGCCTTATAAAACAGATTGACTTTAGCACAAAAAAATAACAGAGAACTTTCTTATCTCTCTGGGGAATGTCTTGAGACTCAAGCTGTTTTATTATCTGGGTTAGTTTGACATCTGAGAAGAGAAGATTGCAATCGGAAATCTGGAATGGAAAGGGAGTTAGTCAATGTCATTTCCTATGTTCATAAATAAGTGACCAAGAAGAGATACATGTCACTGCTTTCATTTATTGGGCTGAAGGTTCATCTTTAGAACAAAAGATCAGGAATTTATCATCTTATTAAATATCTGGAGGCTTTTAATAAGGTGCTGTGCTACTTTGACCGTCTTACCATTCTGTAATTTGATTATCCAGTCTTTCCAGTTCTTAATTGATAATTAATCTGAATAACGTGCAAAGAATTGAATGATGGAAGAGAGAAAGAGAAACAGATGGCTGGTCTATGCAGCTAGAAAACATTTAATGGGGGGAAAAAAGTATCACATTTGGAGCATAACAATATACTTTGTTCATCCCTAGGAAGGGACAATGGCATATGTTGTGGCTCACATTTTCAAACTTCTGCCCTGGAAGAAAAAGATATTGAGACTGCAGCATAAGAAGGTGGATGGGAAAACATGCAAGGACTAGAGAGCTAGCAGACATGAAGTCTGGCATAGCCTTCACTGGAAAAGATGGATCCAGGACATGTAATTTGTTGGAGTTCATGTTGGTGTGGACAACCTTAAATTAAAGTTCTCCTTTAACATTCAAAACAGTTGAAAACAAGGAGATATAAAGCCACACTAGAAGAGGACTTTGATTTAATTTAAAATAGGCTTGTTTGAAAGAGTTTTTATGTTCTGAGATTAATTCTTTGCCTCTGAGTATGTCACAGAGAAGATCCAGCTTCAGGAAACTGAGAATAGGGAAAAAGGCACTGAAATGCCATAGTTTTTCTTACCCTCCCCCGCAACATCTTTCCTCAAAGCCTCACTGGCCCTCCCAGCCCCAACAAATTTCCACCAACCAACAAACCTTTGAGTAGAAAGTGGGTACCAGAGTTTCTGCAAGAGACACAAAAGCCTGCTAAGGCATGTGCTCAGGAGTTGATTCCCACTGTAAGCCATGGGCACCGTGAGCATCACTCTGATTTTCTTCCTTAGACTGAGTGACTTTTCAGGCTTCTGATCATGTATTTTTCAAGCCATGGCCTCTGGCTGCAGAGCTCTTCCTTCTGGTGTTTCTGGCCATCGCATGGCTAAGCCTCCTACAGCTATGAGTTTTATGACAGCATCTTTTCCTGGAATCTACACCCACATTTTTTCAGAAGGGATGTTACTTACATGTATTCATGTCTCTTTCAAGAACAGTTTATACTTTCAGGGACAGGAGAGAGTTATGACTGAAGGTAATTCTGGGTCTGACTCTGGGAGGGTAATGGGAAAAAAATAAGCAATGTATTTGCACCCATACACCCACAGATGCCGAAGACTATAAGTGGAGAAGCCCAAAGCACTTGCATCACTTGAAAGATTAATCAGTAGCATACAAACACATTTGTTTTGTTCCTTGGACAATGCCATGCTGGTTCCAGATCTGAAAGCAACACAGGGCTCTGCAGACACTGCTCTTTCCTTCCTTCATCCAAGCTAAAACTATCATGTTTTACATATGGAGGATGTCTAGGAGAACTTAGCTCCACACTTTTATGTTCAAACCAGTGCCCATTGCTAAACCCTCAAAACCCTATTTAGACCCTAGAGTTCAAACAATATGGTTTTGAGAGGTGCCAGAAATCCTTTGGTGAAGCTGCTGAAGGACCTGTTGCAGGCTGGTGTTCTCAGCTGATGGATCTAGTTGTACACAGGCTGGCATGCTGGTAGGTAATGTCTCTAAAGACTACCCACTTGGTTACTAAATCTACTCCTTTTACCAGGACTCTGGCATTGCCTCATATGGTGACTGGGAGCCATAGGCAGTATTTCAGGTCTGCATGGCTGAAGCAAAACCTACCAGACCTGTATTTATGAGCTGGGACTTCAAACGCGGTGAGCTGAGGCAAGCAGGATGGCAAGGAGAAGAGAGGAAGCCTGGAGGTTCTTGATGGCAATGGTCAGAGAAGGAGAAAGCAGCAGAAGAGACAATGGAGCAGACCAGACCTGAGACAAGAGGAGCTGACCTCCACCACTCCCTCCCTGAAGAGTCCTGGGTGCCTTGTGGCAACATCAGCAAAAGCATTGCCCTGTGTTTACAGCAAAACCCCTGCGGTGAGATGGGATCCGTCTTCCCCACTTTCTCCTTTATCTAAATCACAGCCAACTGACCCATTTCCCATCACCCCCTACACTTTGGTAGGTACCCATTTTACATGTGTCCTCTCTTTTGCATAGACATCTCAGAGGCTTAAAAACTACCTTCCACCTATGCTTGCCTTTGCACCTCCCTGCAAGTCAGGCTTCCAGTCTAACTCAGTGCAGCCACTGGGACATTTCCAAGGACACCAGTTGTTCCCAGATGGCCAAAGACTGACAGGTTTGGACACGAGAACCAGTGCCAAACTGTTCACAAGCACATATTGATCTTGAATTGAAGATGCTATTTGCTGTTTCCCATCTAACAAACCACTTCACCTTTGCCAAGACACTTGTAAAGCTCTGGATATCCGTAATAATGGGGATCACAGCTCTCTCTCACCACATGCTTTTGAACACTGTATCTGGTAAGACGATGAATAGTTATAACCGCAACAGCAGCTGTGACATAGCTACTCCTTGCACAGCCTTCTTCCAGTGTTCCTAGGGAGACACAGTGCCAAAGGTCAAACAACAAACATGATGAGTTTTGATAGGGCCTACAAAAATCTTTCCTTCCATTTCTTCCAGTTTTTCCAACCCCTACAATGGAGTAAGGAACCAAAAAACATGATTAAAGAGATTTCCAGCATCCATCAGATGCAAATGGATTGCAACAGTTTTTAAAAGGGTTAAATTTGCAGTCTGAACTACTTGGCAGAACCTCTGAAATCATTATTCTTTTATTCATAGCGGTAATAAATAATAATAAACCTAAACATCCCAATGGTCCCCACACCTCCTGCATCTTCCTAACTGCAGATTTCAAATATGAATAATAATTACAGATTATCAAATCAGCCCATGATTAGAGACAACAGAAAGACATTTCAGATTGTTAACTTCCTTGCACAAGAGGAAAAAAAAAAAAATCAGGTCATAGGGGTATTAAAAATTTATATCATAGCATTTGACTTGACTCATCTCTTAAAAAGAAAAAAAGCCTAGCATGTATTATGTATTTAGGCAATTCCTTTTAAACCCTTTCTCGAATGAGCACAAGATAGGCCAATAACTTGATAGATGGATGGCTCTGTCTAGCCAGTGTGCATATTTTATATACACTTACATGTGCATACACTTAATGTGCACTCACGCCTATATATAAAATCATATACATAGAGAGAAAGGTATAAATCTATTTGTATCTCTTAGCTGAAGACAGATGCAGAGCTAATGTTAAAAAAATCTCTACACAGATAGCATCTTATTTAAATCTGGCAGCTTTAGAAAAGTAACTTTTTTGTCGATTTTGTGTAGAGTCTCAGCAACCTCTGCAAAGCTTGGTTCATTAGCTGCCTTTTTCCTGTTTATGTTTGCTGGTTGTTTTGGGTTTTTTTTCTTTTTCCCTTTGGTCATTTTTCTAGCTTCCCTGCTCAAAAAGTACTGTGATGGGGGAAAAAGAAAGTCCTTGATTCCTGCACAGGAATCCTTCCTTCCTGCAGTGGAGGTGACTGGAATAAATCAAGAGAGAGACCAAATTTTCAACTCAGGAGACGAGGAGAGGAAACCAGCTAGTGTTTGGATGGTTTTCAGGACCCACATGGTGCCCTGTTCACCAGTCCTGCTGGGGCTGCAAATTTGCTCTGGGAACTCTTACAGTATAGGCAAAGCAGACCGCTTTGCGCTGGATAATTTTGTGTACACAGCATGTATGTAAATATGCACCAGCCCTCTGATAAGCAGGCCCAGTTTTTTCCGCAAATGAGGGCTGCCCAGAAAACAAGGGAAGGGTGTTTATACCTTTTCTGCATAAAACCCAGGGACCACAGTCACTGGTCTCCGGAGGCGGATCTGTTCCAGGCTCAGGCCGGGCAGGGGAGCTCAGCAGAGCCGGCGTCCCCCTGCGCAGGTCCCATCCCATCCCCTGTGCTGCCAAAGATGCACTCAACCATCTGCTCAATTCAAGGGGAAGATGAGAAATTTCAGGCTGTCTTGAAAGGCTGTTGCCCAAGGCTGCCTTGATCTTGATGCCCGCTACTGTCAATGGAAGAAGATGCCTCCAAAACTCTCTGTATGCCTCCTGGTTGCTTACAGCCTTGCTTAGAATTTTCTTCAACCCGTTATAACCATTATGAAAAAAACCAACTAGCATCCTCACAGTGCTCAGAAAAAAATCCTTCCATGTGTTTCCATGTAAAAATTTATTTTTTAAAGAGACACGGTTCCATGTCCAAGGGTGTAAGCACCACATATTTCCAAAATTATGCTGGTAATCTTAGAAAGGCAACAACTGCAGAGTGCTGCAGTGAACATCTCTGTGTAAATGCCCTGGCATCAGCCTGCTGTTTTCAGGAGAGGTCAGCATATTTACATAGATGCGTTAATAGGGCAGCCGCCAAAATCTCCTCTAAGATGTTTTGAAAGCTTACTCCCCGCAAATATATTCTTTTTTCAACATCTGCAGTCAATGAAAGGAGAGATGCAAATCTGCTGTCATTTGCATGCAAATTTTTTTACATCAAATCAGTGGCAGAATGCACAATAAACACACTTTAAATTGAAATATTCCACGTTCACTTCCTCCTAGCCTTGCCTGCAGCTGGGATCCAATTTTCATGCATGGCTCCACACAGGTGACCATCCTCCAGCAGCTCTGAATCGAGGAAGAGTGTGGGGAAGATGGAATTACAAAAGCAAAGTAATTGCAACCAGCTCATGACTCAAAAACCAGCTGTCATGAGAAAGAGTAAAGATGAAGGTTCTTCAGAAATAAATGCTGTTAAAAGAGTCTGTATCTGTCTTAAACTCAAAAGCAGCCTTTATGATAACCACTAACATTTTGATCAGAGGAAAAGATGATAATCGTTTGCCCTGGAGTCCACACAATCAGGAATAATAGCAAATACCTCTGTAAGGCTTCTTTGCTACAGGCTTTCAACAGCTTATTTGATGTACAACGACAGCGCAAGGGAGCGCAGTGCTCAGAACATCAGAACATCAGATGGACAAAGACTGTGCAGCAAGGCTAAGGGGCTTGCTCGGGTCATGTGGGAAGGGCAGCAGAGCTGGGAACTGAGCTGTGTCCCCCCAGGCCTTACAGTCACGCTTTTGTGTGCCGTCACCATCCCAGTTCCCATCCACATCTCCATCCCCAACCCCATCTCCATCCCCAACTTCATCCCCGTCCCCATCCAGGGCACTTTCTGTTTTTTTTTTTTCCTCATGAGACACAGCAGCCCATCCATGCTCTCCATCTCCAGCTTCGTGCCAAGTAACACTGATTTTAGGATACACACAAAAGCACTCCAGAACCTGTCTGCAGGGCTGATCTCAGCCACAGCTGCACACCGATCTCCTCATGCCATGACTAACCTCACCACCACAGCAGGCATGGCCTGGTTTCCCTTTCAGAGTGCGTTGGTTTCTGAGACATACTCAAAGTTGTTTTCTGTAGCTAGTGCTTCACTTTTCCTACTGGTAAAAAGCGTTTCCTGATGTTTGACCAAAACCCTTCCTGCTGTAATTTAAACCCGCTCATTCTTGTCATAGTTGGTCAGCTGAATATTTTTGCTGCCGATTCCAGCAGCTCCCAGGGAGCCCCGTGCTCCCCCTGTCCCCACAACACTGCAGCTCTGTTGAGTTCAGCCCGCGGCTCTCCCAGAGAACACACATTCTCTAGGAGGGAAAACCAAGCACAACGCTGGGAAATTAATCTCTTTTTTTCAATAGCTTGAGGCTGGTCTGCTAGCCTTCGGACTGTGGGATGCTCTGCTGTGCGTTGTTCCCTGATGGCGTGGAAGCAGGGCAGGTTTGCCCAGGCGGGTCCCACCGAGACAGCCGGTGGGTTTGGGAGCATTTAAAAGTCACCCGGGTCTATCTCCGTCGTGTAACAGCCGCAGCTGCTCGCCTACAGCGCAGGCATGCCTCGCCGTGATTCACAAGCTATTAAAAGCCACATTTCCCCCCCCCCGTATTGCTCTACCTAAAGATATAGATAGGCTCCCAGCAAGAACTGTAAAAGCACTTAGGCTCGTTAGTTAGATCTCACTGCAAGTTAAGCACTAAATTCACCTGCCTGTTAGAAATGAAATACCTTTTGAAATAGAGCCTCGGGCACTTCTGAACTCCTTAAGCAAGCTGTAAACCCCAGGTCACCCAAGACACAGGTCAGGAAACAGAGCTGCAAGCACCTTCCCATCTTCATTTCTGCACGTGGCCTAAGGAAGCAAAGAGGGCACACATAGGAGAAATCCCAGTGAAATTCTGCACTAAGAGCCCACTTCTTGCACCACTGCACACATACTTTGAGGGAAATTTCTCCGGACTGTCAGAAGAGCTACAGGGAAGAAAAAAACAACAACAACCCTCAAAGGGTCCCAAATTTGTCTTTTTCTTCTTTGTCTGCAAAACCCTCTGCAGAGCCCAAGAAGAAATGTCAAAGACAGGGTGGAAAAGTGTGATGAAGTGTTTTCTGCCCAGGGTGGCATTGGCATGCACATGTACGTACACTCCTTTGAACCTATGGCTTTCTGAAATGAAACAGAGTTTGCATTTGCTTTTCAAAGGCCATTGGAAATACCGGATTGCTGAGCTGCTTCTTTTCTCCTTTGGGTTTTTTTCTTTCCCCCAAAAAAATTAAAGGACTTATTTGAGACCACCTTTTCTGATAGGTAATGGGATACTTGGAAATGCGTTGGTATAGCTGACATGTCCAAAGGTACAGAGGAGCAGCATGAACGTCTCTGAGACACACACAAACTTAATAAATGTTAGGGACAAATCTAATAACCATGACGTCTCAACAGCTCTTTAGGGGAAATAAGTGACACTAACATTTTCTTACTGTTTTAGCTGTTGTTTAACCCTGTGAGAGCACAGGTTCTGCAGCAGCACTCTACAGGCACCTGTAAAACACCCACAGTTGGACGTTTCTGGAATCATCAGCACATCTGCCCAAAGTCTCCTTGGCAAACCTTGTCAGCTGCTTCTGGAAAAGCCCAGACATTGCCAGCTGCAGGTCAGCCAGTAAATATTTCCTCCCTGGCTTATGTGCCCATAGGCAGGAAGAATGCTATTTGTGGCAATCTCCCACCTTCTGTTAAAAATAAAGTTTGAAAGCAGTCCAGGGCTTCCTGGGAAAAGATAGGAAGAGTGATGACACCAAGTATTTACAGAGAAGCAGGCACTGTCATTCTGGTGCTTCTCCTTTTTTCCATCCCCCCTCACTTTTGGTAGTCTAGAGACCCTTCAAGGTTCGTATCCAGCAATGGGGTGTAACGATCCCACAGCAGATGACCCCTCGCTTCAACCATGGAGCACGAAGAGAGGTGCAGCTACCAGAAAACCCAGCAGAAAAATGCGTAACTCGAAGCAGAGCTGATGGCAGCAGCTGGTGGGAAGCTGGAGAGGTATCGTCGCCCTCTGAAAAATGCAGATTTCTAGCAAGCTTGCCCTGCACAGCCTAAGAAGGGCACCCATGAACTTGCAGTGATATCCAACCTGCTCTGTTCTGCAGGAAAGCTGCATGGTTTCCAGGGTGGTCCCAGGTGACAGCAGAAGCCAAAGAGCAAACTTCCTCCTGCACACATGCAGCTGCGTGGGGAAACCTCTTCCAGCCTGGGAAGGGCTGCAGCCCCATGCTCGGGCACATCCCATGCCTCTCTGCTTGACACCTCCCCATCAGAAAGATCACATCAGGTGCATCAGGCTAAACCCTTGCTCTAGAAAATGTGTGCCTGGACAGGCAGTTACTCTGGACAAGGCATAATAAAAGCAATGCCAGTTAAATTTCCTCACGCACAAGCAGGTTTACCTGCCCTCCTGCCTCCCATGTAGCTTGCATTTTATGGTAAAGCTTTTAAAAAACAGTTGCATAACCTTATGCCGAGGCCATCAGCTTACTTGGGGATGACATTACTGATTATCTGTACAAAGGTTGTGGAAAATTCCTTGATAGGGCTGTGGAGGAGCCAGCCAAAAGGTCAGGCAGCCTTTCCCACTGCCGAAGTCCCAAGCACCCTCCACAACGTATCTGTGGTCAGCAGCAGTGATATTTTGGCCAGGAAGGACCTCCAAAGGTCCCTAGTCCGACTTGTGCTCAATCCAGCCTGATGCCGAGCTTTGCCCAAAGTGAGCATCATGCAAGAAACAATGCATGCTGCCGGTCCCGAGACGAGGCTGGAAACCATTCATTCGCCTAAAAATTGGGTTTGTGGAGGGAACATCAGCTATGTCATGAGGGCTGGCGGGGGCAGGCAGCTCCAGAAGGTGCCCACTAGAGATAAAAGAAAGAAATGATGGGATGTTTCAGCAGAGGGACGAGTAATGGGGCACATGCAGGGAGGTCCTGCCTGATCCTTGCCTGCATCCCCCATGGACAGTAGGGAAGAGGCAAAGCCCAGCATGGAGAAGCCCAAGCAGATGGAGATGTCTGCTGGTGAAAGCACCTCTGCGGCTCTGTGGCAAGCGGCAGCAAGGTCGGCCCTGGCTAGGACAAGCCACCTCAGCAGGAAAGCACATCCGCTGCTGGGCGTCGGGAGTGAGTCACCACGCCAAGCGTGAAAAGGAGTTTAACACGCGAAGACAGGCAGCCTCCCTTCCCCCCACGGCTTCAGCAGAGAAAAAATTAATCTGCCCTTTTCCAGGAAAGTGCTTTGCAACCTGATTGCTCTCATATCTGTTTATTAAACAAAGGTTTCAGGAGGAAATTCCTTGCTGTGGTGACAGACCCTGTTTCCAAGGTTATCCCAGAGCACAAAGCGAGACAACAGTCATTTTTCATCCCTGTAATTAGAGAAAACATGTTAGCAGATTAACGTTAAGCAACATTTACATATGGTAATATGGTTACAGGATAGTGCTCCTAACCAAATTAAAGACTGCCTCGGTCACCCTTGCTCATCGCCTTGCAGCAGGCAGGACTGTGTTCACCGCAGCGTTCCCAGGGGATTTAAATACCTGATCGAAAGTCAGTCCAAACCCAGCCATTAGGTGTCCATTGTCTGCAACGAGCTTTCTGTCGTCAGGTTTCTGGAGTTTTCTTTCCCTGTTGCTCATTGCATTTCAGAGCCTCTTCCCAGAGGTAGTTTTAAGAACAACATCCCTCCGCCATTCAGGTTTCCTTGGTTTTGCTCGCCTCTGAAAGCAGCGCAGTGCAAATCCCAGCAAGTCTTGGGCATGGAGCAGATGCGAAGCATTTCCAGGTTTCCCTAACCACCTTTGATGACATGCTCCATCTTCAACAACCCCCCCAAAAAACCCCAAGCCCAGCCACTCCCATCTCCTCTGTAGCCATTTTTGAGGTTCCCAGACTTAATTGTCGAAGGCTGCAGACGCATTTATTATCTTTTTGCAGTGCCATCTGGCATTTGTGTATCAGAAGAAGATTACATATATGTCAAACAGGGGGAAAAATATATTTTCCTGCAACAGTTGTAGGGGCGGGGGGGGAGAATAAAAAAATTAAATCCTGTGGACCATATGGAAGGCTTTTTCTTAAGCAATCTATCTTGAGCAATTAGGAAGTGTCACAGTCAATATGCAGATCCTGGGGTCACTGCAAGTTCTGGGACAGGAGCAGGGTGTCAGGGTCAGTCTACCTGAGACACTAATGCTGTGACTGCCTGAAATAGTCTGTGAAGATGAAACACACACCCCTCCTCTCCGAAAACGAGGAAAGAATAGAAAAAAGAAGAGAGAGAACAAAGCAAGACAGCTTGCAGCATGCAAAGTGAATCAGAGCAATGGCCTTTCTTTGCCTTTCGGGGTTTTATCATCGCACGTCTTGCGAAAGCAATAGGTGTGAACCCGCCATGGAGCCTTGCCAGGTTTTCAGTGCTTGCTCAGTGCCTCCCGATGCCGGGGATAGTGGAAAGTTACTGGCTTCTCCTCCCAGTGCCACCACACAAGCCAGCTTGGCAGGGTGAAGGAATCAACCGTTGGCATGACCTGGGAAGCACGGAACGGAGACAGCACTGCCACCCACATCCTGTAGAGAAGGAGCTGGTAAGCACGTGGTGCTGCCTTCTCGGCAGGGTGGATATGGTGGCAGGGTGGCTGGGCTGCGTGGTTGCAACCTCACCCTATGGCGGACAAGAGCATCCTCTGCAACCCACCGGCTGCACCCTCTGGCTAGTGACTGCATCCGATGGCAGATCATAGGGAGGAGAAGCACAGCATTGGCCAGGGAAAAGTCTTGGTGGAAAGGTAGAAGTGGCAACCTGGGACATGCGGGTCCTCTTTTCCCACCCCATGGTTTTCAGCCACACTTGAGTGGATGGGAGCTGCCAGCCCCCACCAGGAAGAGGGGCAGCAGCCAACCAGCCTGGTGGCTGCTGTGGGAAAGCAGCTCCCACCGTGCCCTGGCAAAGCAAACAAGCTCATGCCAATGCCACATAGGCAGTCCGGCCGCATCCTGCTGGATGGCTGAGACACAGAGGGAAAACAAAAGAAATGCCGCAAAGAGATCACTGCCAGGGGCAAAGCCATCTTCCCCCACTCCTCTCGGGAAAATCATGCTCATCACCTTCTCTTTCTTTCCCTTTCAACCACTTTGGCTGCTCTTATGCAAACGCTCAGTGAGCAAGAGGACCAGAGGTCCTCTGTGAATTAGTTTAGCCCAGTATTTATTTTTCTTCCAGCCCCAAAAACCTTCCCCTGGGTTTTACCATTGACAACCTAAGATGTTTCCCCCCCTCTTATCTCCAGCTGCTGATTCATGCTGGCCTGGGCATATCTCTGCTGATGGGGCAGAGGGGAGTGAGACAGAACCCAGCTGCTCTCTGCCCTACCTCACATGAAATTTTATGCTGTGGAGTTATTTTTACCAGAAAATCCAGCTGTGGTCAGCACCTTTCTGGCAGCTGCCCAGCCCTGAGGATGAGGAGCAGTGACAACCCGCTGCTCCATCACCACCACCACCACGTGCCGTGCTGACCTCCCTGTCCCCCAGCATCCCCCTGCCTCCAGCAGGCTCCCTGCGCCTCAGCATCCCCCACATCAGCAGCAATTGCAAAATGTCCCATGGCATGGGGCTGTGCCAGTGACGAGGCAGCAGTGCCCTGCAGCTGCCACCGACATCCCTCTCCCTCCCCGGCCCATGATTTCCAGTGCAAACACCCCCAATGGCATTTCTGCACTGGGCCACGTGCCACTCATAACAGCCAATGGGCCTGAGTCACCAGTAATGTTTGATTAAGGCTTGACTGTGTCACCCCACATTTTGGGGAGGGGTGGAGAGTGGCCAAGGAGCAAAGAGACAGCTGAACATCACCAGGATAATTTAAAGGACTGGGAGTTTTAAACTAAAGAGGTAACACAGTGGAGGTGCATCATGTGGGAAAAGCTTTATCTAATGAGTACACCTCCTTCAGCAGGGGCCATGGGTAGGACAGGGCAGCAGGGAAAGATGTCCAGGAGACAGAGGTGCTTCAAATATAGCCAAGATGGCAAGTGTGAGCACCCTCATGATGCTCCAGCCCCCGGCCTTCCCTGCTTTGCTCCAAAAGCTTGGTGAAAGCAACAGTACCTACCCACGCTGAAGGGTATCCTCATGCCAGTCTACCATTGCCCCTGTGCTTAAAGTGACACAGAAGTCAGTCAGATGGGGGGGAAGCATCTCTGCCACTGGTGGTCTCTAACAGGGGTGTATGTTTAGGGATAGACCATGAGGACATAGCGAATACACAGTGGTACTCTCCCAGGTGTATTTGCCTGTGCTTTAGGTTGTTTCTGCCTCCTCCAACTTAAATGACTCATGCAATTGTCTCCCATGAGAGGTCTGCTCCGGTTATTGCTTCTGGGCTGCCACTGCCACACAGCTGGGCTCATGGCAGGGGGGTTGGAACTTGATGATCTTTAAGGTCCCTTCCAAGTCTAACCATTCTATGATGCTATGCATTGCAGACAACATTGTACCATGTTAAAACTGCTCCCTGCAGGTCTGCGGCGGAGGAAGGGGAGCTGCCAGGTTTGCTTAGTAACGTTGATAATGAGCCTCTCAAAAATAACTTGTTAGAAAATTCACTCAACACGTGTCCCAGGAGAAACATTTCTGAGGTTGCTCGTGGCTTTCTTGCTCAGGCTTCCCCGTCCTCCCCAAGGATGTGCCTGGAGACTGCTCCAGGCTCCAAACCCCTTCTCATCAGGGTCATAATGAAACTCTTATATAGGGGTCATAACAATTACTCTTGAGGACCAGACACTTATCCCTGCCTTGAACTCCTTGCAGAAGCTGATGTGCAGCTCAGCTCTGTGGCGCATTCCCAAGCTCATCCATTCCTTTCTTTGGCTAGCATCTTGAATGTTTGTTTCCCATCCCCAGTTTGCTCTGGCAACCTAAGACTTGCCCAGCAGCGAGTCCCCTGCCCTTCTGCAGGCAGTTTCTCTTTTTCTCACCTTGCCCCTTTGTTAGAAAAGCCCTCTCCTCTGTAAAATTCCACCTGACTTCTCCTCTCCCCTACTCAAGCTCATCAGGAGCTCCGCCATCTCTGCAGGTTTGGGCAGGAGGTCTACCTCCACAGTATCCTTGCTCTGGGTTGGGGGAAAACCCCATCCTGCACACCCAGCTCTATGCAAGCTGCAGAAAATCAGAAAAACCAGCATTGCCTACTCCCTGGTAAGACCAGTTCAGCTGCCATACCTTTAACAACAGAGCTTTTGCTGAGTGGACACACTGGCATCACTCTCCCACCCATTCACCGCAAGATGCTTCAGGCAGCATAAAATAAAAATAAAAGCTAGTCACCAGCATAACAATTACCTACATAAATACCTATATAGCCACACTGCAATTTATAACCCATGTGCTGTCAGATATCAAAACCCAGGCCTGTGAGTCCCTGCCCTGCAGTGCTGCCAATCTGCAGGAAAATAAGGGGATGAGAAAAATAAAGAAGTATGACTAGAGGCAGGATGTCAGTTCAGGAACATCTGAGTGGAAATGAGAGCTGGTAGTCTGCAAGGATCCAAGTTTTTTATTTACTATCACTTTCTTTAAATTTTATTCCTATTCTGGGAAAACGGGGAAAAAGTATATCTGGGGTCAAATGAAATATTTTATTTTGCTAAAACGAAATTATTTCATCTCTGGCTCAGCATTAGAATAATTTCCATTTCAAAAGCAGGCTGTGATTTTGAAATGTAATTCAGACCATCCCATCCCCAAAGGCTAAAGTGGGGTGTTTTGACAAATCTTTCTTTTTTTTAACCTCTAGAGCCCTTTTTCCTAACATCAATATAGTTGTGCAGCAAGCTTTATATTTGACAAGCATCAGCTTTTCACCAGCTAAACATCTCCATCAGTCCTTAAGTCTCCATCAGTCGGAGGCCGAGCCGCAGACAAGCTGCAGAGGTATGGACTTCTTGAGGTCCCTCTGCGCTTGAATGCAGTTTACTCCATTCTTACTGCTTATTCCTCAAAGATGTCATCTGGCAATCTACACATGTGCCTCTCATTAGCACTTAATACATAGCAAGAGGAGATTATACCTATTTCTCCCATCCAAAATAATCTTCCAATGTTTGAAAATAAATTGCAGTAATATGTACCAGCAGGTGTTACCTCTTCAATATTGTCTTGTTTGTAACCAGTCACAAGACAACATTCTCATAACATGAGGTAAGCAGATGGCACTTATTAATTTACATTGCAAATATACTCTAATATCTACATTAAAAAGCCACTTCTGTGGGAGGCAGCTTTACCTGCCTCACAGAGTACATCACAGCCCAAACTCCTCACCTGGAATCAGAAACGGTGCTGGAAGAGCACTGTTGCACCAGCTTCACTCATGCTGAAAAAAACCCTGATTATTCTACCCTCCAAATAGGACTCTTTTAAAATTATTTTTCTAATTGTCTCTTTTGGTGCAAACTGGGTTGCAGCAAAGCTGGTGAGCTGGGTGCGTACAGCAGGATACTGTGGCTGGGGGCTTAGAGCACTCCCCTCGGAGCATTATTCTGGAACAGCAGCCTGGAAAAGTAAACCAGGGTGCTGAGCTCTTCTTCTGCAAGAAGAGATGCTGTGCATTAAATGCATACCTCCCATCCACCAAGGTGACTTCCAGGTGCAGCAAAGCTGCTGTTGACATGACCTCAGCATCCCTGAGGCTAAGGTTAGAGATTTCATCCTTGGCAGCACTCTTCAGTCTCTGAGAGACATACAGATCTATCACTATAGACCTCTACACACACGTGCATATAGATGCACACCAATACAGCTATCTGAGGCTGCCTCAAGCTTCCTAAGGTGATGAAGTGCAGTGTGGTCACGTATCCTCCTATATCCCTCCTCTGATTTCCCGTGGAGGACCCATGCCTCAAGGGCAACATGTGCCATTTTGTGTAAAGGCAGTAAAGGAGTTACCCGTGAGGAACAAAGGCATTTTGCACCCCCTTGGAGGCCTATTTCCACAGGTGTCAATCAGTGCCCCAGGCACCAAAATGGAGAAAATTACACTCGAAGTTATTAGAGACAGCAAGACTCCAGGCAGCATGAACACAGCATATGCCCAAAAGTAAACAGATTGCATGAAACTTTTCTAACATGCTGAGGGGCCATCAGTGCCGAAATCGCGGTTCCTGAGATGTGGACTGCAGGGAGAGGAATGTGTGGTGGGAAGGATCTGCTGGTGCTGTTCCCCTTGCTGTGAAGTGGTGTCTTGCATTCTGCTGAAGCATGTGCTGACCCACCAAGCTGCAAGCAGAGATGCATGGACATGCAGAGACTGAAGTGGTTGCAAAGCATGCAAGATATTTTCTTGGTCAGGACACCTGGCAAATCCTGCTCCAGTAATGATTGGGGCTGGATAGAGAATTATCAACACAGATGGACTTAAACTAAAATAGCTCCATCCCGTCTCTCCTTCCCACCCCCTTCTATCTTCTGCAAACTGATACAGTTGAAAATTGTTGACTAGCTTTCTGGAAGAGGCACAAAAAACCTGGGCAGCAAAGGGAACCTGACATCACAGAGGAAATCAAAGAAGTGTAACTTTTGATTAAAGGTGTCTCAGATGTCCTGAGCTGGGGGAGCAGCAGCCCAGCCTTCTTGCTATGGGCACCATGGCTGCAAAACTCAGCCCATCTGTGAAGGCTGTGGCAAGGGACAAGGACAGCCAAGGACTGTATGTCCAACACACAATCTGCCAAGAGCAGCCAGCCCACCCACAATCTCTCTCTACGTTGCCTAATTTAGGGGCTCACCCGAAAATCCAGCTCCCACCCACCCTGTTTGGAGCTCTTGCCACTCGGATCCATACCTGGCTTCGGCCTGGGAAGGCAGGGGACCTGGTCCTTCACTAGACATCCCAGCTGCAGGTTGGCTTGCTGTCTTCTTGGCAGGACCTCATGGTAGGATGATGCCAGACGGCAGGAGCCTACCACTGGAGGTAGAAACTCCCCCACACCACTCCTGGACCCCCTTGACAGCTCATGGGTCAGTCATAGGCTCAAGGCATTCCCAAATTGTGGCAAGGCTCTGCCCTGCCTCATGGGGCTCTATCAGTGCTATGTACTGGACATGCTCTGGGGCATGCAGAAGTCATGCCAAGGGAAGGGAAAGAGTACTGGGAGAAGGGGGCCCTGGGGAGCTGTGAGTAGAACCCAGTGGGGAACAGCACAAGACAATAGATGCCTCTGTTCCAAAAATAGCTGGTGATGTGGATGCTTTCCAAAGAGGAACCCAAATCTGGAGAGTGCATGAGGCAGGCAGCAGCATGTTGGATGCCAGAAGAGCTGGACGGGCACACTTCAGAAAGCCAAACAAGCACGTCGACAAATAGGTAATGTGGCAGCCAGAGGCCTGAATGAGCAGGTGGTGAAACTGCACGTCTTGCTGAAAGACATGCTAGGCTTGGAAACTTGTCATGCAAGGCTGGCAGGGCAGCCTGTAGGCTGCCAGGGAGACCGCCTGGCATCCTGCTCCTTTGGAGAGCCTCAAATGGTCTCCCTTCCCCCAGGACAGACCAAACTGGCCAAGCACTGCAAGCCTGGTCCCACCACAACCACCTCGGTGTGCTCCATTCCTCTCCCCGCTGTTCTTTGGTGGGTTCCTTCAGCACTTCCAGAAGGGAGGGTTTTGCAATGGTCCCGCTCCCAAGTTGAGCCTCTTATCTGTTTCCCAGGGGCTGAACCAGGAGCAGTGCCAGATGGCAGGGTGGCCTCATACCTGGCAGGGTGTGGAGAGCTTATGGAGCTGCTGCTTATGTTCCATGGGCTCAAGGCTTGAAGATGCACAAGCCCTGTGTTTTGAAACTACATCCTTCCCTTGAGGCTGCAGAGCAGTGCCAGGATGGGGGCTGCAATGTTCCCTCATCTTTAGAGGGATCATTGCTTGTGTCCAACGGCACCAGGCTCAGTAGGACACTGAGGGATAGACGGAGCAAAAGTGCCAGATGCCATGTCTGTGTCTGTCTCACTCCAGACATGTGGGCCTGATATTCCCAAGCAGGAGCAACAAGAGCATTCCAGCTGCATTACACTGCCACCACGCTTTGCAAGGCTGCCTCTCCCCTCACTGGCTCCCTTTCTCTCCATCTCCACCACCTGGTGCTCACTGGCTGTTTCCTCACAACCTTCAGCTTGTGTCTGTGACCATGGGGACTTCCCAACAGTCACTCTGCTGAACACCGACGATGCCCAGCCAAAGTCAGGTAGGCCAGGACAGTGAAAGTATTGCTTCTACCCCATGTCCCCAGTGTCACTTGCATTCAGCAATTGCTGTGAGCTCCAAGGGAAAAAAAAAACAACAAAAAAAAAACCCACAACAAAAAAACCCACCAGAAAACTGTGTTAAAAAGTACAGAAGTAAGACTTAAAAGATTTTAAAGTAAGACCCTGGCTCATGGGCATTTTGAAAGAACCTTCTGCTATTTCAGCCTGCATGGGCCCCAGCTGCAGGGTCTGCCCTGCAAGCAGAGGAATGGAGGTGTTCTTGCTCACTCCTTTCTCTCAGATAAAACCTGAAATACTGATGGAGGTGGCTCAGGAAATATTGCAGAGTTTTGGGTGAACACGCAGGTTTCTGCAGCACACCATGCACGATGCGGTCGGCCCCACTACAGTTCAAGGGGAGCACTCTCTAGTGTGCACGCTACTCAGTTGCTGTCGGAGAGATTGTGCAGATGTAGCTTCTTTCCCTGAGTTCACAGGAGAGATGAAGCCATATGAGCTGCTTCCTGTGGAGGCAGATGCTCCATCTCTTTATTGAAGTTATTCTCCAGACAATATTGTTAAAGCCTGTTCAAAATCTAGGTGCAAAATTAAAGCACCTGGGCATCCTGGCATGACATTGCCCCTGCATGGTTATCAATCCACGTGCCATCACATCTGAGAAAGACAAGCTCAAGATCTGGTGTGGCACCTGCCCACTGTCCTCCGGCCAGCCCCCTCTCTGCTGCAGCCACCCTGGTGCCCACGGCAAGGGCTGGATCTGCAGGACCCAAGCAATGGGAGAACATCACCCATGCCTTGCAGAGTCTGCACTCGGGAGAGGAAATTGACTGCAGCTGCCAGCTCTGGCTGATAAGGCAACCTCCCTTCATCTCTTATTGCCACTTGCTCCACCCCTTCTTTTTTTTTTTTTTTTTTTTTTTTTTTTTTTTTTTTTTCTGGTTGCACCCAAAAGCCTGCGCTCCCCAGCATTTTGTACCTTGGTCTTCACTCTCCCCTGGTCACACTGCGTCACATTGACGTCAGGGGGGCAGCAAGGGGCATGCTAATGGGGCTTCTTTCATAATCTGCCTGCCCTGGGGGCACTCGTTAAACTACAGGGTTGGGTGATAACACAGGTAACAACACTGGAGGCCGATTACAAGCAGTCCCGAGGGAACCCACACTGGTTTTTCCACACAGCCTCCCTGCCAGACCAGGAACAGAGCAAACACGCTGAGAAAGGAGGCTGGAGAAGGGCAAGTACCTGCCTCGGCTGGTGGGTCTCGGGGTGTGTGCACAAAGCAATGTGCAGCAATGATTCCTTGTGCGTTGCTGAGCTGGCAGCACCCATACAGGGGGAATGACTTCTAGAAAGTGAAAGAAAAAAAAAAAATAAAATTTAAAACTCAAGTTGTTGCAGGCTTTAGAGCTTGGCATGGTCATTTTTGCAAAGTTGGAGGTTTTTTTGGTGTTGTCATGATCGAGGTCATGGGAGCTGATAGCTTTTGTAGCTTTGGTCAACAGACCACATTGTGGTCTGTGTTTCATTGGGATGGACTCCAGCAGAAATTCCACATAAGAGGTTAAGGGCTGCCAGGAAGGGGCATGCAGAAAACTGGAGGATGGGGTCAGGGCTCTCCATCCAGAGCTGTGGGGCAGATCCCCGCTCCCAGGCTCAGCAGGTTGTTCCAGGGTTTGCACAGGACCCTCTGCATCCACTCTGGGACAGAAGATCCAGGGATCTGGACACAAGCTTCGGCAATAATTCTTATTTATCCATTCCAGTCTGCTGGTTCAGCGCTTGGCTGTGGGCATTCTCATCGAGCATCAACCCCACGACGAGCACATCAGAGTTATCCTGCACTCTCAGGTTGGACGCAGCTGCATGGCAGTGAGGGGGACAGCAATTTTTCCATTTCTCTTTTGCTCAAGCATCTTATGGGAAAAAGAAAACCCAATAAAAAAAATATTTAAGAATTGCCCAGCCCCTCCTCCTTCTCCTTCATGCCGGCTCCTCACTGGAAAACAAGAAGGATTACCTCAGCTGCTGGTTTTCTCTTGCTCAAGGAAGGCTGTTTGCAATAACTCCTGGCATGGCTATATGTTAAATGCTGGCACAGCCTGGGTTTCAAAGAGCCCAGGTTTTGGGAAGAGGACATATATTTGGGCCTCATTTTGGGCCACAGCCCTAATTTTCAGACTTTGATTTTTCCTTCCTGTGTAATGAAAATCCATTTCTTGTCTTTGGGGAGTCTATTGTAGACAGAATAGACCAGCGTGGTTTGCATATGGAAAAGAATCACTATGTGTTGCTTTTTAAAACATTTTTTACTGATGTCCTCCCAGTCTCCTGTTTGCTGGTGGGTAATTAAGTCAATTAACAAGCATCTGTTTATTTATTTCCCTCATTTATGGATGTAAGCAGTTTGGGTAGCAGTTTGTAACAAGGGCCTGCTGTAGCTTGCCTGGCGATACATGAATATTCAGGCAATCGCTTGCCTCTATCTACAGGGACCTGCCTCCTCCACCTCAGGGAAGCTGGGTGCAAGCTTCAGGGTGGGCAGTTGAGTGGGCTTAGGCTGGGCTGGCATGGGGTCATGGGCATGCCCTAGGAGCATTTGTGAGCATGGCATGCAGAAGATGGAGCACCGCCACTGCTGGCTCCCTGCCACATTAGGTCCCATCCTGCAGAAAACACCTGCATCTGGTATTTTTCCTGGGTGTGGGCACCTGTAACGTAAGTTCCCTCCTGATCTATGTTCTGGAAAAGCCCCTTGGACACTCCTGCAGCACTGTAGGACTTTTGTGTCCCACCTGTAGACCAAGGCTTCAGCATCCTCCAGAAAACAGGCTTTGGGTACCACGTTTGTAAGGAAGCCTGCAGAGGCTGGAAACCAGTGCCCACTTCCCCTCTGCCCACAGAAGGATGGCCTGATTTAACACATCACCCTAGCCGTGGCACCCTTCTCCTCCCCAAAGACATGCACTTTGCCTTTCCCAAATGGCTGGGAGAGGAAGCACCACCAGGAAGCAGCAGCTCCCTGAGAATTTGTCATCCCTGGGTTCACGCCAGGTACCTGGGCATGTCCCCACCAAGCCCACCATCCCTCCTAGGCAGCTGGGTGGCCCTGACCTTCTGGTGGAGGCTTCTCCCTGGAGCATTTTGGGGTCCCAGAGCACCCTGGACCCTGCTCCCCCCATCTCCCTTGCCAAACAAGCTCCCTACGCCTAGAGCCAAAGGCTATGAACCTGACAAGCAGCATTCCCACGTGGAAGAAACAACTTCTAGTGATGTCTTCAAAGAGTTATTTAATCACAGGGAGCACAATTAAGGAGGCCTAGGAGCAAGAGAAAAGGGATTAGCAGTATCTGGGAAGAGTGTTCATCACGGCAAACAGTTTGCAGGGGCATATCTGCTGCTGACTCCTCTCTTCCAGAGGCACCGGTTTTATTGCCATGTCAGCAGGATGATTACTCCCTTTTAAAGCCATCAGGTAACTCAGATGCCGAAACCATGTAATGCTAAACATGCTCGTTTTCTAGATGAGGAGGGAAATGATGCTTAGAGACAAGGGAACTGCCAGAGCAGATTAGACTGGCCTTGCATCTTCTGCAAAGCCATCAGCAGCTCCAGAAGAGGCTGCAAGAAAGCCTGCGGCTGACAAGTTGCAGGGCTACCTGCCCCTCTGCATAAGTGCTTGGGAGAAGGAAGAACAGGAGTCCTACAGACCCTTTCAAAATTCCTTGGGTTTAAATGAACAATTACAGCTCAATTTAGCACTATCTCTTTGCAGCATCCACTGGATGTCTAGACCTTCACCTTCCTCCCCACCCCCTTCCCCTACCCCCCTGGCTTTTCAAGCATGATGGCAGAGTTTTGGCACCTTACAGTAAAAAATCATGAGGGCTGACAGTGCCGGACCTGGCGTGCAATCAGGGATGGAGTAGTTGCACACCAAGAAAATGCAGGTGAGAGCGAGTGAGGGAGGGCATGCGTGGACACGTCATCTCCAGGGTGCGGGGGAGCATCAGGGTGCTGCAGGGCCAATGCTGGAGATGCGCATCTTGCTATTTGGCCAAAGATCTCCAGGGTGACTGGAGCTGGCTGGCCCCTGCTTGCAGCTGGGTTGACACCTGCCACGTGGTGCTGGTGAATTACTGCTGCTGAAGGGTGAGCTGTTTTCTGCACCACCTATGGGAAGCAAAATGAGGAAGGGGTGTGAATGGAGATAGAAGGTAAAAAACTTCAAGCAGAAGCAGTGGCATGACTGACTACAGATGGCCTGGAGCAGGCAGAGTGCCTCCATCACAGTCCATGGCAGTTCTTAGGCAGCAGGGCTTGACTTGGGGAATTTGGGATATCTGGGAGCTAGCACAAGCACATGGAGTGCCTCCTCCCATGAGCAACATGGATAGAGGGTCCCCAAAGAGACAGAACTCTCACTACCACTCACGTCAGAGCTCACAGAAATTTGCCATCAAGTTTTGAGACAGCTCAATTGAAAAAGTCAAACCAATCCATTCTCCATTTCAATGCAAAACAAAGTGAGAAACATCCTGGGGGAGCATCGTGAACATCTATCTGTGTGTGCAGGCTGGTGGGGAGAAGGGCTCAGACCTCTTTTGCTGCTCAGCCATCCTCTGGGACAAACCAGCCCTATCACCTAGCCATACTTCTGGCCAAGACTTTGCAGCACCCATCTGCAAACCCCCCAGCTCAAGAAGCAGCATCTCTCCTTGCGCAGCTGATCACAGTCCCGACTCCTGCCACCACCTGTGAGGAAGCTGCAGCCACCCATCACCACCCCAATCCATCGTTGTCCCAGGAGGGTGTCTGAGGCAGAAGAGGAGCCCAGTGCCATGCTCGCCTGTGCGCTTCTGGGCAGCAATTCACACCCGCTCTGCTCCAACAGGAGATCCAGGAAAAGCCTCAATCTTATTTATGGCAGAAGTGGGAGGTATAATAATAATAATTAGATGAAAGTTTGCAGTAATGGATAGTGCCATAATGTCTGCAGCCCAAAGCTGCTTAATAGATCCGATTTCCATCTGAAAAGGCACCAGAGAAATTCACATCAAGTGGCTCTGATTACCCAAATAAAGGATACCTTCAGGGCAGTCCCCGCACCACTCAGCAGTTTTGGGGTCTGTCTGGCAGATGCGGTCCCATTGGGGCAGCCCCTGCCAGCTCCCATTTTCTGGCTGGCCATGCTGTGCTGGAGTGGCCGGTCTGCTTGCTGGCTGGTGGGAACAGATGGTCTCCTTAAAATACAGCCGGCGCTGCCAAAGCCTGCTGCTTTTATTAGCTGCCTCGGTACGCACCAGCTGCAAAGTGGCACCCATCCATCTCATCTACCACCCAGCCCCACCAGTGTCCCCCTTCCCCGTGGATGTTGATGGGAATCACAGCTGATGATAGAAGAAGGACTCCTGTTGATAGTTGTTTCGTATTTTGGCAGGGGGAGGATAAAAAGTTCTAGTTTCTGTCTTAAATTAGCAGGGTGAGATCGGAGTCTGCAGCAACGTTGCACAGCCCGGGCCTACCAGCTGATGAGGGTGCATCAAAGGCTCTTGGTGAGTCTTTCCTCGCCTTGCTGTTCTCGTCTCCCTTTTTCCAGCACGGAGGTATGGGGAGGTGGGTCTGGGCTTTACGCATGCACATGCTGCACAGAGGTTCCACCAGCTGTGCTGAGTGGCTGTCACACTGACTGTGTTGCATGGAGGTCCCACCGACCATGCTGGAGAGAGGTCCCACTGACCACACTGCACAGAGGTCCTAGCTGCCATGCTAGATGGACATCCCACTAACCAGCTGGAGTTGGAGCACAGCATGACCTTCCATCCAGTGTCAGGCTCCCCAGGGTGTCCAGGACACAAGGCGGGGTGACAGCAAAGCAGGCCCTCAGCACGGGGAATACTGGGTTTAGCTTCTGCCCCTCACCAGGGTTGTCACTGTGGACTCACTGTCAAACACTGCCAGTTGCTGGCTGACACCAAGTTTGGGAACATTTTTTGGCACGGGAACATTTTTTGGTAGGCAAAGCCAGATTAAGACATCCTACCCCCCTGTATAGCATCCCATATTGGCTGGGATTTGGTTTTAAAACTGCTCCTTACCAGATTTTGTTTTCTGGCCTATTCCAGTGTTTCATTCTGTGTATTCATTTTAGGGGGCTACGGTGGGGGGGACAAGGAGTTACCAACATGACCACATAGGAAGCAAACCTCCAGGACACGGAGGAGGAGGGAAATTTCTTCCACCTGCTTTTTCCTCAAACAAGCCATGCTCATACTTGTATTCTCTGACCCCTCATTTAATTCTTTTTAAGTCTCTGGAAGACACATATGAAGACAGTGCATTATCTTCCTGGGCAAATTAAATGATATGCTTTCCTCCATGGAAATTATTTCTATTCCGTGCTTTTTCCTTAATGCCACACAATTTGAGAGATGGCTGATTTATAGATTTTGGAGGCTCTCTTTTTCCCCACTGCTGGCAGAAATGAAACTGATTGTGTATTAGTTTAAATTCCACACTGGATGAGGATGAGATTTCTTGGCTGCAGACCATCTGGGTGCAGGGCTTGCTGCATGCTGGTGTGTTTGCTGAGCACTCCTCAACTCCCCCATAGACAGGGCATGTAGGGACGATGGTGGGAGAAACTTTTAAACAGCCACCACTGTGCACACGCGGGAAGGCTCCAGCAGGGAAGCATCCCTGGCTTCAAAGGACAACAGAAATTACTGTTTTGTGAAGTGGCGCTTGAACATGGGACACACCAGGGATTGCCAACATGAAAACGCAGCATACCCATGAGATCAGATTTTTGGTAGTTAAGGTGAACTTTCTGAAGGCAGCTTGGCACCAGCAGAGGAACTACACTCAGCATCTACCCTGGCGAAGGTCCATCCTGCTGCTTAAGCAGAGATGGGCTCCTCACACAGCTCCTGCCTTTTGTAGAGTCTTTCTGCCACCTGTGGGTTGAGCTGAGGGTGCTAAGGACAAGTGTCCCTTAGCAGGTCACCACTGCAGACCAGTAACTGTCTGGTAGGACACACTGGCTCCAAAAAGTGAAGTAGGATTGCTCTGCAGGGACTGAGAGCCAGAGTCTGCTGCACGGACAATGGCAAGATGATGTGGGAAGCACTACAAGCCACCCTCTGTATGGCAGGGAGAAAGAGCATCCCTGGCAGGACCCCTCTGTCTGATCCTCCTGTGATCAGTGGGGTTAACAGCACCGGATGCTGAAATCTCTGAAGGGGAGGCTTTGGTGTCAGGGAAGCTGGGAAGATTCCCAGGCCCTAGGAGAGAAGAGACAGAGGTCTTTTTCCTTATTATGTGCACCGATCCCAGCCACTGGAGCTGAGCTGCGCATCTGCACTAGTGCTTCATGTGACTTTTAGATCAGAGGACACAGTGAGTGGCATCAGAGGACTCACAAGGGATTAAAAGAATTATTCCTCTCCCCCCCCCCCATTTTTTTTTTTACACATGACAAGGTAGGAGGAAGACCCAGAGGAGGCATATTATGACCACAGAAAGCAGTACTTGATCCAAATTCCAGGGAGAAGAAAGAAAAATGTGAAGTGGGATGAGTTGAGTAATTGGTACACAGGAGGATGAAGATGCAGCAGAGCAAGAAAAGAGGTTACTTTGCAGAGATGGGTGGTTTCAGAGTGTCTTTATAATGCAGGCCAAGTAGGGTGCCCCTCCATAGTTGTATTTATTACCATAAATAATTACCTCTATCATCTAATGCTTTCCTTTTCCAAGCCCTTTGTGGGCACTTGCATACTGCAGATAGAGCCAAAAAAGGTGCAAAGAGCACTGGAGGTAGAATCCGTCGAGAATGAGCCCTCTGGAAAACATAGAGAAGGAGAGGAGGAGAGACACTTTGTTATGGTATCTATGACAAACCCGTGTCATGGTTTAACCCCAGCCGGCAACTAAGCACCACACAGCTGTTTGTTCACTCCCCCCACAGTGGGATGGGGAAAAGAAACAGAAGAGTAAAAGTGAGAAAACTCATGCGTTGAAATAAAGACAGTTTAATAGATAAAGCAAAAGCTGTGCACACAAGCAAAGCAAAACAAAAAATTAATTCACTGTTTCCCATCAGCAGGCAGGTGATCAGCCATCTCCAAGAAAGCAGGGTTCCATCACATGTAATGGTTAATTGGGAAGACAAATGCCATCACTCCAAACGTCCTCCCCTTCCTTCTTCTTCCTTCAGCTTTATATGCAGAGTAGGACATCATGCGGTACGGAATATCCCTTTGGTCACTTGGGGTCAGCTGTCCCAGCTGTGTCACCTCCCAACTTCTTGTGCACCCCCAACCTACTTGCTGGTGGGGTGGTGTAAGGAGCAGAAAAGGCCTTAACTGCTTAGCAACAACCAAAACCACCAGCACACTATCAACACTATTCCAATCCCAAATGCAAAACACAGCCCTATACCAGCCACCGGTAAAAATCAACTCTATTCCAGCCTAAACCAGTATAGAACCAAACAAGAGACTAAGCCATTTGCTCCTTTGTGTGTTCTAATCCTGCAGACTTGCTCTCCGATTTCTTGGTGCCCAGAATCTCTCACTCATGCAGAAGCTACAGACTTCCCCTTAAATCAACAATGCCATTGAAACTCCTTTTTCAGAGAATTTCTCCAGATAGTACAAAAATATGCTACTGCTGGAGAGGCTGCTGAGGTTGGCTTGGCAAATACACTGGGTACTGATAAAGTGCTGTGCTTGGAAAGGGGAGAGCAGAACTGTGTGCTTCCAGGGGAAAACCAAACAAAAATCCCTTTGATATTCATATGTTCCCCAGGAAAAAACCTGATGTGGAAAACACCCAATGCACACACCTCCAGTACAGCTTCACCCTTACAGTAGCTCTTCTGCAGGAAAAGATACACCTTCTTATTTTGTGCAAGAGAGCCAAGGCAGTGGGATACTGACAGTAAGATCCATGGAGCTGGTACATGATGCCCTTCCAGCCCAGTTGGGGTCTCAGCAACCAGCAGGGAAGCCATGCATATATATTAGCCTCCCTTCATGCTCAAAAGGTCCTTCCCAATTAGGTACTGGCCTTATGACAAGGGACTTAGGGCCATGTTCCTAGGAGTTTTGAGATGCCTCTCTTCCCTTACCTCACCCAGCACAAGCAGGTGCTCATACATCTTTGATACTCTGGGTGCTCAAAGTTCCCCTTTTCAACTGCAGGGACGAGCTTTATAGCTGGCTGCAGCCTTTGGTGCTGGGTACAGTGCAGTGCTTCAGGAGCAGATGCAGCTGTAGCCAGCCATGGGACCCAGCTGTGAAGGCATCTCCACTGGGAGACAGGGGAAAGCTGCAGAAGAAGCATTGCACAAAGCTGTGGCAGGCAAGAAAAACAGCCCACAAGAAGGGGTTTCCAGATTGCTGCTGAGCCAGTCACTCGCCCCTCTTCTCTGTCAGGGACGCACAGACACGCTCCTGGCAGCTGCACCCTCTCACCAGATCTTCAGACATGATATCCACAGTCCAAGGATAAGAAACCAAGGAAAGATGGTTAAATACCTCTTTCCGTCTCAAAAGACTGTTGAGAAACCAAACATTTGTGTGGCTTTGATAAAAGGCTGCAAACAAGTCTCTATCCCCAAGCGAGGAGTGGAGCACTGTTATTTGAGAGGCATAGCTGAGAGACCTACCTATCTCCTGAACAGGTGAGATGCATTCCATCCTTTGCAGTAGCCCCCATCACTGCTGGGGAAACTTCACTGCCTTCAAGAGCATCCTTGCTGGGAAAAACACAGCTTCATCAGTATTTGATACCATGAGCAATGGTCTGCAGCTGAAGTGTGCCGCTGTCATGGTCCTTCCTCACAGAAATTGCTGCAGATGGCTGAGGGATGGGGCAGTCAACACACAGGGTGAAAGGAAAAAAAAACCCAGGACTGCTGCCTGCCCCACACTGCCTGGAGGGGGGAAGCGACACAGTGGAGAGATTACAATACACCCATAAATCAATGGGGGGAAAGCAGAGAGCATAAACACTGAGACGATCACTCAATACACAGGGAAGTGGACATATAAGCAGAGGTAGAAGTTTTAATAAATATATATTACTGGGGAAACTCTGCCTCCAGCATGAGTAGAAGGTTTTCCTGCAGAGTGGAGCCAGTCAGATGACTGGTGCCCCCATGGGCAGGACCAGCTGGGCATCTGCAGCCACTGTGGAGAAGTATGGAGCCTGTGACCTGTACCCCATCATCCCAGCCCGGCCTGGCAGTGGGTACAGCTGAGACAGGACACCGTCTGCTGTGGGCAGGGACTGCCTGGCCCTTCCTGGGCAACCCAGAAGGATCAGCTGCTAGCACACAGCATGCTATCTGACGCTGCAGGAAGTGTCATGACAGGGAAGTGGCTTCAGGGACAAAACATCCTGCATTGCTTGCTGGCAGCCTTGCCCAGGCTACTCACACTGCTGGGACCCTGTTGTATGGCGTTGGCATTACTTCTCCCCTGTACCACACATGCTAACTCTTTCCACAATCCTGCATCCTGGCAACAGCTCTTCTATCTCGGGGCACCAGTGTTCCACATGGGGAATGGGAGGCATCATCCGCACTAGACCAGGGACTAATCACAAGCCAAGGGCACACCCTACACAGAACCTGTAGAAGTGCAATGGTGAGATGGGTCCTGGGGCACTCACCTCGGGGGAAACATGGTGAATGGCCACAAAGCAGCTTTGTCCTCAGCCCTCAGCTGGTCTTTGGCCTGGCTGTCAGAAAGGTCACTCCAAAAGGCACCCTGAAGGACATGAATTTTGCTTGAAGTCCTTTAGGTCCAACCGCTTGGGACTGGGCTTCACTAAAGCTGCCCAGTGTTACTGGGAGCTTCTTGACACCACCTTTAAAGATGTGCACATTCAGGGATGTGACTAAGCAGAGCCAGACTGCGGAGAGGAAACATCAAAGGCATCCTGCCAGCCATGACTGCTAAGGCTGCAAGGTGAGCATCGCAGCTGGAGGAGCCTGAAGACACAAAGGCTCCATTTTGGGTTCATGTGCAATCACCTCTTTTTGTAACTGTGCCCACTCCACAGTTCTTCCTTCAGCTTGTGCTGGATTAAAACCAAAGCGGCATCTAAAATGGTTGCCCCAAAACTCCTGCCCAGCTGCAAGCAAGGAACATTTTCTGGGCCAGAAATGTCTGACAACACATTCCCTGAAGGATGCAAGTTAAGTCTGCAAATTTGATGTGGCAGCTTTTCCTTCGTTCATTACAGGCAGCCTTTCCTCAGGGATGACCCCTGTATTTATGCCCTCAGCTAGAGGAAGATGCTCTAGCATGCGTGGAAACAGGCTCCAACTCCACAGAGGGACCAGAACAGACTCTAGAAGGCAGTCAGTAGCATAGCTGGCATCTGACCCCATCCTACTGCCTCCTAAATCCTTGACTCTTCAAAATCCCCCACCCTTCAAAATTCCCTTGCACAGCTGGGTAAAGAGCTGGACCACAAGCAGGGTAGAGCACCTGGAGGGCGCAGGGAGCAGGCAGCAGGGCGAACCCAAGCCCCCAGAGTCCACAGAGGCAGCTCTGCAGTGTGCAAGGGGAGATCCCTTCCCTGCAGCGTTCTGCTTGCATAAGCAACGTTTATGCTATTAAATTCAGAAAAGCAATAACATCCCCAGCAATAGATGCTGCTTATGATAGCTCAGGGAACAGATAAGAATCCTGGAGATATGTTATTCCTGTTCAAAGTCTTGGTCACAGTGACCTCCACAGATATTTTAAAATCAAGCTGTTTTAACTCTGGTTCTTTATTTATTTGTTACTGCACCCATTTTTAAAGAAACTTTCAAAGACCCTAAGCCCTGCTGTGTATCTTCTGTTCGCTAGGTTTCCTGTTTCATTTCACAAGGAAAAGACTAGTTAATTAAAGAAAGATCTCCATCTCCCAGCTGACATCAATATGGCCCAAGCGATAGTGCTCCCTACCCTGTGCACAGAGCTATTGCTGCAGCTGCCTGGTCGCAACACAAACTGAAATGAAAATGCAAAGCAGAGGCTGTGCTGACAAAGACTCACAAGTGCCCCTTGGAGCTCGCTGAATTTGGAAGCTCCCACCAAAATGGGAAGGCAAAGTGCCAACCACAAAACAAACCCAGAAGAATGAGAACTCCCTCTTCTTTTCCCTCCTCCCAGGAGATGAAAAACAGCCCTATGTGTTTGTACCATACAGGGATCCAGTAAAGAAGTGACAAAGCCAAAGTGAAACAGGAGTGAAATCCTTCACTGCTGCTTCCCTCTGGAGCTAACAGACAAACAAATGATAAAAAAAAGAAACAGAAACAGTTTGTTTCCCATGAACGCCGAAGCTTGGGCTGCTTGGGGATGTAGTACGGTTCTATAGCGCTCTCATGCTGCATCCCTGGGCCAGTCCCAGAGATGGGACCTGCACCTATGCACTGGCACTTTTTCCAGAGAGGACTCCATCACCCAACAGGAGATGGAGACCCAGACCCTAACCCTGCAACACAACCCTCTTCTTCAAGCTCCTTAAGTGTGGGTAGGAGGTAAAACTTGCTTTTCCCAAAACAGGCCCCTTTCTTCCCACAGGGATTCTCTGATGGCAAGACCCATTTGGCACCCCCATGTCTCCTCCCAGATGGGACAAGTCCTGGAGACCACAGTCAGGACCAGCACGTTTCCTGGAAAGGGCAGAGATGACAATGGGCAGAAGGCAGAGAAACTGGGCAGCCGGCTAGTGAGAGTGAGGGGGCGGTGGTCTCATGGATAACACAGTGCAAAGCTCCACATCCCTGTCCCCACACCATTTCTAATGCAGAAGGGCTGCTTCTTGAAGCAGCAGATACACACAGCCTCGTTCAAAACCCCTCCGTGTAATTACAGATCCATGGTTTCTTCTGGGCTTCCACTTAATTAATCATCCTTTCTCATCTGCATTTAATACCCTGAGCTCTGTCAGAGGGCAAAAACACAGCCTTTACATCCAGAAGGACAAGAGTTCCCTGCAACAGCTGCTATATTTAACAAAAAATACATTGGGTTGTCATGGCAACCCTGGTTTCTAAAAATAGAAATGCCATATACAGCACAGTTGAGAGCACAGGCAGTGCTAACGGAAGCTGCTTTAATAGAGCACTGGGAAATGGAAGTAAACTTTTATTCTTCACAGGAACTGGTACCAAGCAAATCATGCAAAATCACACAATCTTTTACTAATTAAAACCTTGATCCAGTGCAAAGGATTCCCATTTCCCTTGACTTACATATAGCTCCATGATCTCTAGTGCCTCAGCTTAAAAGTGTGCTTCGCTGAGGGTTCTGAAGCAAGCTGGACTGGCCAGGCAGCAATGAAGCTGGCATACCGGCTTATCCTCCTGGCACCGACATGCCAAAGCCCAGGGTGGCCAAGCCACCATGGCTCTGGTGTCAGGGAAGGTTCCAGATGCCTGGGAAGTTGGTCAGGTTATTGGATCAGCAGATCTGTTTGGGTAAGCCTGAGTTTTGGTAACCTCAGTGCTCACAGCTGGTGCTCAGAGGAGCATCTGGACCTGACTTGCTTGCTTTAAATGACCTACAGAGAAGGTATCTGAACCATGCCCGAGATGTACACGTTTCCAAATGTCCTTTTCTCCTCATCACTGGCAAAACTAGGTCTCTGGGCATTATATCGGGCTCCCCCCAGGGGGCCTCCTCCTTCCTCGCTGAAATACAGACCACCGCAGCACAGCACAGCATTATTAGAAAAACATGCAATGAGCACTCTACAGCATGAGCCAGCTGAGCATCTTCTGAAATCTGATTAGCAAGGCTGAGCAGTCACAGCCTGTTTATGAACAGCAGTTGCTTCCCATTGCAGTCCAAGTCTCCGGTCATCTCACTAATTCTCCTTGACAATTCTTGCTCCAAGTGGAAAGCAGGCGCTGCCAGATTGCAACCCCCCAGTGTTGTTTCCAAGCCCTGCTTCCCCGGATGGGAGCATCAGCTGCACGCTTGCTGCAGAGTCTCCTGTTTTAGCTCTCCCCGTGCAACACTGGTTTCTAGGAATCCTTGAGCATCGCGGTTAAGTGCTGCGTGCTTTCTGGATGATGGACAGCTCTGCTTGACTTCTGCACCATTCTTTAAAGGAAGGCATTGGATAGCGAGGAAGGGCTCTTGAAGAGGAAAATACTTCACATTGTTGTAGCAGTATGTGTGAGTGCTCATTTTTTTTCCCTCTTAAGAAAAAACAGACTGCCAGTTCCCAATGGGAACCTAAGTCAATCCAGTGCAGTATTTTCCCTATTTCACGGCTTATACCAGCAGCCTCGGAGGAAACCAAGAAATCCTGTGATGTGCATTAGTGGGATTACCTGCAGTGGTTTGCAACAGTGCCCACACTTCCCCAGAACTGTGTGCTCTGCATCAGTTTTCTGCCATGCTTGAGTTTCACAGGTTCTTCCCATTGACTGTAATATTTGCAATATTCCCAGTATGTTTCAGAGAAATTTGAAACGGCCCAATCGAGGCATCTGTATAGAAAAAGGGAGTTAGGCTACCTTGTGATCTCCATGGACAGATTTGATGTCCAGGGACCAGAGGACTCATACGTGCTGAAACCAATAAATAATTTTACTGCAGGTTGAAATAACATTGAAGATGATGCCACTTACCTTAAAACGTGGGTTACTCTATAACCCAAACCTTGAGCTGCTTGCTGCAGACACTCCGAGCAGCTCTTGGTGCCTAGCAAGCACGTATCCACCAATCTCATGCTTTTACAAGTGCAGATACGGCTGTTGTTTCTGCAAGTGTAGCTTGTCATGCAAGGTTTAAGTGACTGGACAACATCACATGCACAGATGAAGCCTACAGCTGAACCCCACTGACAGCTGGCCCTTGCTAAGACCCAGTAGAACAATTCCAATGGACCTCAGACTTTCTGAGCCTGCCCTTCAGTCCCTGTGGTTGAAGATCTTTGCTTTCCCTGAGAACATGCAGCGTGATTAAGCAGTCATCAGAAGCCTTGTTGCACAGCCTGCCAATGCCATGCCAAGCCCACAGTCTCTCTCTGTGGGCTTACACACCAATTCATCGTGCAAAACTAGACCCCTTCTTTCTGCCCATTGGAGCACCAGACTTTGCCAAACACGTGATTCCACCTTCCTAGCTGGGCATGCAGGGAGACCAAGAGGGTGAATACCAGCAAGCAGCAGTGGCTCTTTTGATTCATCGCATCTCTCACCCATGGTGGGCACATCAACATTGCCTTCCCTTTGGCTCGTGGTGAAGGAACACGTCTCCCCTCCATCAGGTGTGTCTCTGCCTCTGCGTTTGCTAAATACACTGGCATGACCCAATCAGTGCAACAACCCATTCTGTTACCCAAAACTGGACAAGATGAAAACATTTATGTGGGTCATTAAACTGGTAAGTGCCCAGAGCATGTTACTGTGCAATAAATATCACTCTTCCCACATGTACTCACCAAGTTGGGGTTGCAGGCATATCCAGCTCACAGGCGCTGGCCCTGGCACAGTGCTGTGGCTGCTGAGAGCCTGGCTGGAGGGTGCTGTGGCAGGAAAGATTGTGGGACCATTGGCATGTGCCTGGTGAGGCGCCTCATTCAAGGACTTCAGGTTTTGTTGGCTTCATCCTGACCCAATTCCTGGCCAATCCCAACTCTCCATGACCTCACTGCAGAGCGTATATAAGTAATGGATGTTTCTTTGACTCCCTCCACCACCTGTGCTGTCCCATTACAATTTCGGCTCAGCATCTTTCTGCAGCTTCCCCAGGTCTCTAGAAGCAGAGCACACTTGCCCTCCGATATTTTATCTCAGGTCAGGCCCGCATTTTACCCCTGCCCTGCAACCTTGCCTCCTGCAGTGCCCAGTATTCAGACGGATGGTGTTTCTTTATCTTACAGCCACTAAAGGCCACACATCCGTGGCAGAATCAGCAGCACAGCAGCACCGCCTTGTTACTGAGAAGTGCAGTAAATCTGTAGCACTTACAGTGCATGAGCAAATTCGTACCTTTGTGATGCGTGAAAGGGTTTAATGGTGAATACTCTCCCGAACTGGCAAACTCCCAAACTTTTCCAAAATGGAAAAGGACATGGATGAGATTTAAACTAAATGCCCGTGTGACAGCAGGTGGTCCAACTCCTTGAGCTGAGCTTGGCTGCCAAGCACGGAGCTGGACCAAGTGGAGAAAATGGAAGATGCTTACTGCTGGGGGCTGGTGCTTTTAGAGCAGGGCAGGGAGTTATAATAACAGCAGTGCACAGATCCTGTTACTGCTAATGGTGTTTGTGTTTAGAGCTCCCCAGGCATTGCTTTAGAAACTGCCATGCCCAGGCTGTTAACCCAGTCTCACCTGCTGTTTAGCTTTTGGTACTCAGACGCGAAACTGCATTGTGTTTGGATGTGCAGGGCGTGTCGTGAAATGCCTGCTGCAAGAGCCTCAATTTGCCTCCTGTGCTCCTGCCTTTTGGTTGCTTGAAAGAAAAAGGAGGTTGAGCGACAACATCTCACGAAGGGTGGACAAGCAGGTGATGGCCCAACCTGCTCTCCTCGCCCAAATCTCACTGATTTTATGGGAAAGGGGAGCCAATGGGGACACTGAGTGGCCTGATGGGTTGAAATGAGAGTCCCTGAAGAGACTTCAATTTGACTCCCAACCTTTCATCCCTGCTCCAGTGATCCCCTCCAGCAGCCTACCCAAACAACTGGTCACAGGCAAGATTCACTATAGGGTACACATGGCACCCCATGGGGTGGCGGCAACAGCAGCAGCAGAAGTATCATGGACAACGCTTAGTTGCTTAAGGTCTTTCAGAGTCCCACCTCATCAGTGGCCAGTGCACAGATGAACCATGCCTTCATGCTGGAAGTACAGGGAATTTCTTACGCTGACTTCTGTTAAAGAGAAAAGCCCTGGTTCTCCTGCTGCTGGGCACTGCAGCATCACCTTCTGGAACCTTTCCCTCCTGGTGTCCTTCTCAAAAGAGATGAACTGAAGAGAGTAAAAGATTTCATGAGGGCATTCTTCCCCCCCCAGGAGGATTTCCATCACTCAGGGAGGCCAGACCACATGCATATGTAATGGCAATCTTCTGGACGCTGCATGTACAGACTCACTCAAGCAATGCTCACAGTCAGGTGGGTGCTTTCTCAAGGAAACATGGCTCTGACGGCACTGTCCCAGCCTCAACCTGCTGACATCAACCACAGGTATGCAATAACAATCCTGTACAAGCCCACATGGCTTCATCTACACAGACTGATAAAGCATTTGGCCAACACGTGGACTGTGTGGCAGTTGTGCTTTGAGAGTCAAATGCAAGAGAGATCATGAAAAGTGTTCAAGATTTACAGAGGCATGATAAACACAATAAGCTGCCTAATTTTGATGTGGATCTGGGCAGATTTACTTCACGTGCTTAGCTAGGACCTCTGGGAGAAACTCTGTTGGCAGCACACTCCCAGCCCCAAAGAGACCAAGGAGACACGTTCCAGTAGGGCCAGGGCACCAGCATGTCCAGGAAATGCCTCTAGCCAGGATGTAGATGCAGCTCACCCTCATAAAGCTGCATCCCAGCCCATCACAAATCCTCACCTTGCTCCAAGCTGCCTCACGTTTGTGCCCCGTCCTTGCAGATGTCCCTGATCATACAGCATATGTCCCTCCAATCCCATGGGCTGGAGGTGGTGGGCACATCCCTCCCCCTTCTCACTCCCATGGTGAGGTACTGAGGTGACAGCTCAGCCTTGGTCTGGGATTTCTCACAGAACAATGAGTTGTGGCCATCCACCAGGACCAGCTTACCTGTCTGAGGTACCACGACTCCCTTATCCTGCTGCTGGCTACCAGAAGGCAGCTGAGCTCTGCCTAGCTCCCCCTCAGCACAGCTCACCTCCAGTATGGCTCCATGCACCAGCAGCAGAAGAGGCAGGAAGCAAATTTGCACTGCCCTCCTGGGGATCTGTGCAGTGTGGGTGTCGAAGGAGGAGAGCAATTGTAAGTCAGAGCCGTATCTCATTGCTTCGGCCTCCCCTACTCTCTTCCTCTTGATTCTTAGTCTCTGGCTTGCCAAAATAGCTCTACAAAGCCCCTGTAGGAAACACAGGGATGGTCACAGGCAGCACAGCCTGTGTGCTTGTATTAAATCCGACCTGCTCTGTACTTGCCAATATACTCTGCGTGATGAACATACCCACTTCTGGCAGGCAAAAACTGAGAAAAATCACAGCAGGACTTGTGTTTCATTGAGAGTCTACTGGGAATCCAAGTTACAGGCCAAAGGATGCTCTGGTACATCCAGCCCAATGGAAATGATCTGACCCCTCCAATGACAGGTGTATCTGCAGAGATCCCCAGAACACTCAACAGAGATGCTCTCTTGGAGAGTCCACTCACAGCGGCAGCACCTTCTGGTAAAAATCAGGCTAGGTTTCTCATTTCCAGGAGTTACAGCTCAAGAAAGAACAAACATGATTCATTATCAAGCCTTCTCATTGGCAGGTATGCCCTCTAAGATAATTGCAGATGGTTGCCTCTCCTCGTCCCAGCCTGCATTGTGTGCAGTTGTGTTTCTAAGATGTTTTTTTCTTCAGGAGACATTAATACTTCCTGGGTCAGAAGCAAGGCAGAGCCAAAACTCCCTATGTCGGGGGCTTCCTAAGCATCTCAGCGCACAGCTCCAGCATGTAAGTAACGTGAGAGAAAGTCATGCGCTACAGGAAATCCTGTCCAGAGCACCAAGCAAACACAAATCACAGCTCAGCCCAGAAAAGGAGCACTTGTTACGCCAGATGAACAGCAACCACATGCTGTTTCAGCCACAAAGGACGAAAAAAATTCAGGTTGTGGAGTCTGGCAGGCTGCAAGGCAAGACCTGTGAAGTTGTAGCACGGTATCCCCATATCCCTCTGCAACTGCTAGGTGATTTCCCACATAGACTTGCAGGCAGACACCTGCCATGTGGCTCCACTGCTGTTCCAAAAGCAAAGCCCGGTGGGAGACAGCACCCTTCACAGGAACCTTGAGAGGGATCCAGCGGGATGGGAAGCACAAGCTACGAATCCAACCAAGTATCGCAGTGCCCTTGTAGGGGACAAAACCTGTGCTTCAGCCAAACAGGGATTTTTGATAAAATGCCTTCTCAAGAGCAGGGCATTTTGCATGTGTAGATTTTCCACTGAGGAGTTCCTTGTTTTAGCCACATTTTCATAAGACAGAAACAAAAAGGGACACTTTTCCAGTCCATTCAGATTGAAGGCCATATGACCAGACCTGGTCAACAGAGAAAAGCCAAACAAGCACAGAACTGGGATGGTGTATTTCAGTGTGACCTCTCCCTCCAGCCTCTTCTTGAACAAAAACCTGATATAACCACCCTGAATTTTCCCTTGGGTTTCATTTCTTTGCTCCAAGTTCATCTGTGTCTGTCTCCAGGAGTCAGGCATTAAGCAGTATAGCTATTCCAAAGTAAATTGCTCTACAATTGCTTTTCCATAACAAGATGGCTGTTTTCTTAGGGCAAACCACTTTTATTCTTGAGGAAAGTGTCAGCAAGAGGAATAGCCAGAGAAAAGCTGGCTATGATGCTATTCTGGAGCTATTATCATCAGGTAGAAAAGCCAGTGAATTTCCCCTCTGGAGTGTTTGTGACCAGGCCAAGCTGGCAAATGGGAATGACTAGCTCTTTAACTTTCCTCAGTTGAGGATGTCAGAGTCAGGGTTCCCTATAAATACCCACAGCTTGGGCTGGGATTGTGGGGAGAACACTCTGTCTCCAAATTGACAGGGCAGAGAAAACATGGAGCTGCTCCAGTGAAGGAGAAACATCTATAATTAATGTAGTGGGAAAATTACACGTTTATATAGCCCCCCCCAAACACAATAGCAGACATCCATTTCCTGCAGGGCTGTGGATGCTTGCCAGCCCTCAAATAAATCACAAAAAAACAAAGCCAACAAGGAGGAAAAGAAAGGGGAATTATCACATAGGATGCAGCAGCCTTTTGTACCAGGAAAATAATCAGCGTCTCCACCAGACATCTATTGTTTACCAATAATTTTCTCTAGCACTCCTGCCATTTGAGTCTCAACTGGGAAGTGATGTTCAAACTGAATGATGGAGATCTCCTTGGATTTTGCAAGCTCCAAATGCACAACAAAGTGGTAGCTTGGGAGATGTAATGACCTGCCCCAGAAGCATTTGGGGGCCAAAACCAAAAAAAACAGCAAACCTGGTATTATATAGACTTCAGCATGGGTAAAACATGGAATAAACCAAAGTTCCTCACTTCACTCCAGGAAGATGGTGTCTGATGTGCAGGGACGGAGGCACTCAATGGTCTGGCAGCACCTCCAGAGAAACTGTGTCCAGTGATGTTGAAGATTAAAAATAAGGGAACAAACAGTTATAGTGAGGACTTGCAGTCCCACTCCCCCACATTTTCAGTCCCCTTGTCTTTCCCCATAGAGGTTTAATGGCAAGAGCTCCAACTTCACAGCACATTCAAGTCAATGAGAGCCTCTCCATTGACTTTCAACTGCCTTTGGCTCAAGCACTGGGATCATGACACCAGTTTTATGATTTCCCCTGTGGCTTATGAAGTTGGGCTTTATCACCAACAGGAGACTGGAGGAGAAAGTCCATTAGTGAGTTTCAGAAGAGCAGTTCCTGTTTTTTTCTTAGCCCAGAGCTGTGTTAAATGAATTATGGGTGTGCGCCATACATTCCAGAATGTATTCTGGCTACAGCAACACTGGCAAATGCAGGAGCACTCCCAGTGACTTTTGTCCCTGCCTTTGCTCCATGTGCTGTAGGGTGAATGCTGCTGGCCAGATTCCTAGTAGAAACCGTGCTGGGGAACCTTGGGACTCTGGTTAGCGAGGGTCTCATCTCACAGATCTCTGTGCCTAGCCCTGGTACCTGATCTCAGGGATCCTTCACAACATGGTGTGGTTCATGGGTTGACTGGCTTCTTCCAAGCTCAGCTTCAGCAGCTGGACCTGCTTTTGTGCAAGATTCATGAGAAGGTCCCAAAAATGTTTTACTGAAGCAAGATATAGGTTGAAGTGCTTTAGATGGCACCCAAGCCCATCTTCTGCTCCTCAAGCTTCTCCACCACCTCTTTACATGCCAGAGAAAAAATTCAAGCGTGATCTCTTGGGCTGTTGCTTTATCTCACTGAACACCCTTATTTCACTGCTTTGCCACCTCCATCAGGACCAGAAATCCCATGACCTGGAACAGCTAAGATGAAATTCCTCCCTGAGTCCAGGCTTGCCGACCCAAATTCCTTGTACTTCCTGCTATTATCCTGCCATTCCTGGGAGGCAGGGGGGAAACAGCTGGCACTTAGCAATGTCAGGGGATCAAGCAAAATGCTTTACCACACCCCAGGCTCTTAAGCTTTTGCTTTCTTTCCTTGGACTGCTAAAAGAAAAAAAGAGAAATTGTATATATTGACACACACGCAAAAGTAAAACATTTGTTTAGGAGAAAATTGTGTTTCTCTTCTGTTATTGGCTCTTTCTCTTGTGTTATTGGCTGCCATTCAGGAGGTAGGGAGAACAGTAGCCATTAACGTCTGCCTGTTCCTCAGTGATTTGTGCTTTTGTGTTTTGAACGACATATGTAATTCTGATAAAGGTATTTGTGTATTTCTGGGACTAAATAATAAGTTATTAAATGCAAAGCCCTCTATTTATGCACTTTATCACTGAGAACTTAAATGCAAAACACTAAAGACATTCAAACTCTCAAGGTCCCCAAAGCAGCTCCCTCTGCATTGCACAACTGAATTACCCAAATTGATTTGGTTGTATTTATGGGGTGCACGTTTCAGCGACCAGGGCAGGGCCTAGGGCAGGAATGGATGTTTTCTGGGTGTTTGTGCAGCACTTTGCTCAATGATGTCTCAAGCCCATCCTGCAGCAGCAAGCAGTATCTGGCAGCAGTGGCTCCCACAGTAATATCCTCTGAACTGGGTATATAGCAAGGTCCCTCTTGAGCTCATTACAACTAAGTGGGCACACAGGAACCAGTAAGAACACTCAGGATAAACATATCTGGAAGCAGCTTGATAGATACAAAGAAATGCTTATTGACACATTTTTTTAGGGTAAAAACGGAGCAAAACTAAAATACGGCAAGCACAGTTTAGAGTTTTCATTCAGGGAGGAGGGGAAGCCATCCTCAAACCAGAGCACTCAAAGCAGCTTTGACTTTTTTCAAACAGCAGACCAATTTTTTTTTTTTAATTTGTGTTTCCATTTTCTTTTAACCAATACTAGTTGTGGCTTTGACTTGTTGAAAACCATCATTTCTGAATTAGAACAAAGTGCTGAGATTTCCACAGCACCAAGCCCTGCGTTGCTCTCTCCCCCTGGCTATGCCCCACAATCAAGTGGGTTTCAGAGGGGCTTGGGAGGACATGACTCTCTCCAGGGTACATTGGCCCTCGAGACTACCTATGTTCTTTCTGAGAAGGTCCTGCCTGCTGCCCAACTCAACTCATCCAGCAAACGTGCAGGACCACAGCTGGAGGTGGGTGAGCCAACACTATTCTGGAGTGCCATCTGCTGGCACCATCCCTCCTGCCTGCCAGCACCATCTCTCCTGCCTCCTGGCAGCCCTTGGCATCCATTCCCGATGGATGGGGGGTGAAGGGGTCAGCATGACCCCATCCCATAGCTCTGCACTGCTCCTGGATGCAACCTTCCCCTGAGGACATGGGGAACAGTTGCCCTGTGTTGACCATCCTTTGGCCAGAGCTCGCTCTTTCTCCAAAGTGAAAGCCAAGGTCACTCCAGTGCTGGCATCAGGAACCAAGGTCCTGCTGGGGAGCAAGGGGTCCTGCCAGCCCCATGGCTGCATCCCTCACCAATCTGGGCAGCTGCCTACTGCAGGCATGGAATGGCTGATGGGTAGCACTGGTGCTCTCCAGGCAGCTATGATGGCACATACTAGACAACACATTTCCCACCAGTTCTCCCTCCTCCCTGAGCAACAACTGGGATGGGTTGTTTTCTCTCCTCCTTGAATACCCTCTTTCATGTTTTGCCCCAAACTCATTCTCCTGCCATTTCTGGGGCTGCTCTCATTTCCTCAGCCCTTTGCCCACCCGAGGGGCCCCTGTGGATTCACCCTTCCTTCATGTGAGGAGGGAGATTTAAAAAAAAAAAAACACCCCAAAACCCCAAACCAACCCCATCCCATGTCTATAAGTGTCCAGACACGCAATGTGTTGCAGCCCGCATAAGTGCATAGACTCAGTTTAAATGTCGTGTTTTAAAGACGTAGTAGAGTGATCTAGAGCCAGCAAGTGCTTGGTAATTCGGGCAACAGTAGCCAGAGCCTTGTGCCTTTGTTTACTGTTGCTATATTGAAGGGGAGAATTTTAATAGGGTACAGCTCCAGCAAGAGGAGTACCCTCATATGTGATCCTAGAGAGGGCAGATGGCACTTGTACACATGGCATCCAGGGCATGAAGCTAATGAAAACAATACTCAAAGTGCGCCCTGAACTGGGCGGATGGCAAGAAGTGGAGGGTATGCACAGAGAAGGAAGCTAGGTTGGTCTATCTGGAGGGAAAGTAGAATGAGGGATTTCAAAGAAGGATGAAGCCTGTGAAAACCAAGGGTTGGCAGAACCCAGCAGAACTGGGTAATGAAAGCAGAAGCCCTTTACCTGCAAATCCAGGCCAAGGAGAGGGCAGTAGAAAACCCAATGCAGCTGGAAAAAACAATGCTTAGTACATTGGTCATCAAATGCGGTGCTCCTAAACACGATGGATACCAAAGGTTGTTGTGCACATGCACAGCAGGGCAGGAGATGTGTAATACTGCTCCCACCTGAAGCACAGGCACAGATAAAACCACCCAGCTGCTGAGGGCATGGAGCAGAGAGTGAACCCTGTAGAGATAAGGGACACAGGGAGCCTATCTGGGATGTGGGCAGAGTCAGCTGAGCTTGAGCAGATTTCCACTGCAAGACCTAGCATGAAAAGACCTTCATGAAAAGATTGACTGAGAAACATGTTTGGGTTATGAATGAATAATAAATTAAACAACTTAATGAAATGCAAGTGTGAAGTCTGGACACAAGGATAAGTAAGTTACACTAGGTCTGGGGTGGAGCCCACATTGAGAAGTAAAGGCATCCAGAGCCTCCTTTCTCCACGCAAATGTGGCTCTGTCACGCCTCGTTGTGGACCCTCAACATCCCATGCGTGTCCCAGGTCAAACACAGCCGAGGGAGCTGCACCACCTCAGGGACAGGGTGGTCTGGGAAGTTCAAACGTCTGAGGGGATTTCACCCCTCCATCCCCAGTTGAGTCTGCTGAGTTCAGAGCAGTGCTGAGCTGCAGCTTGGAAATCTGCAGCCTGACATGCACACACCTACAAGGTCAAACAAAAAAAAAGAGGGTCTTTTCCCCTTCATCTCTAGAAACAGGAATTAAAAAAACCTACAAAAAATGGTTTAGGCTAATCCTAAAATGAAAGTTCATATCCTTTAGCTAGATTTCAAAAAGAAAGTCTCTGACCTGAAATGCTTAATTTGACCTAAAATCTTTTGCTTTACTTTTAGTTTCTTGGATACTTTAAGGAAATGTGCCAATTTTAAATTCAAACAATAGCTTAACTTCTGGATTTTTTTTTTTTTTTACAATCTCCTGTAATTTGCCTCCTTTTATTTTTTTTAAAGTAACTGTGTAAGCAGGCAGATCATGAACACTCTGGCACAGTGATATAGCTAACAAAAGCCATAGGACATTGTGCAGGCCATGTACGTGTTACTTTGTGTAGTGAGAGGACCAGACCTGTGAGATGAAGGGCCGTGCTACAGTGCAAGGTGGAGCATCTGCTTTTGGCTGCCTCCCCCAGTTGAAAACACAGCTGAGGCTGGAGGCTACTCCACTCTTAGCCCAACAGCTACCCTCCCTGCAGGGAATCACTTAGGGATGTCAGAGCAAAGATCATGCCTTCCAAATGTTCTCACTTGCTGCAAAGAGCCTGAGTGTCTCAGCCTGGGGACCTGTGACAGGATCTTATCTCCTTTGGCCATGCCCATGTGGCCTATGTGCTCTGCTTGGCTCTTAAGATGTTTTCAGATGCCCCAGTCCTCCAGGGAACCCGCTTCCTATTGGATTTAGTAGTTGGCTGAAACCAGCTCTGGACTTCATCTTCAGCAGCTCTCCCACATCAAGAGGATTTAAACGATTCCCTAGGTTTAGGATTTTATATGCCCCCAAGGACAACTGAGGAGCACTGGCTGACTATGGATAAGAAGATCAAAGCCCTGCAGCAGCAAAGTGGCACTAAGACAAATCCCACTGAACCTCTGGCTTGAACTGGGGTTCAAGAAGAATTGAAGAAGAAGAAGAACCCCTGAAATAGTTCAAGATGTCCCAAAATGGCATATTCTGGGATGGCCTGCAGAACAAAATAACAGTCTGCTGCAGTTTGGAGTTGTATTTTTTTGGTTGTAAAATGTTTATCAGGGAAAAAAGTCCCACTTTCCTATTAAGCCATTTCAGAAAGTGCTGTGTTTTACTCAGTCAGTTGGCTCTTTTGAACAACAGAGCAGATTTCTTAGTTTTAAGATCTGCCAGGGCCAGGGTAGAAACAGCCATTTCCCTTTATACCAAGTGCCCTTGAATTGTAAAACAACTGCTTTTAACCTCATTTACGAAAAATAATACCAGTTGCACTGTGTTTTCCTTTGTTTTCCACTTGGGAGTCAGATTATGGCCTCATAAAAGAGTATAAGGCTACTACTAACCTTTAATTGATACAGCAAAAAATAGGTATGGGTCCATATGGAAAGTAACTACTCTGCACTGAGTACTCTATAAATTTGAATAACTGCTATACCATGCAAGTATCTTTGCTTTTGGCGCTCCAGAAAGCCAGGATCAAATCAGCAGAAAGCAAGACATACAAGGAGATGCATTCAAAGCAGAGATACTTCACGCTGCCATCCAGAAAAGAACCCAACCTGTTATTTCTCCTTACAGCTAAGCAATGTTGCTGCCCCCCCTGAGGTGCTTTGTCCTCTGTCACATGGCATCCCAGCCACCATGATCGAAAACAGATGAATTAAAGATGTAAAGAGGAGGTTTGGAACCCATAGCAGCTCAAAATGTGAAGCACAAGCACAGGCTACACTTCTGCTTATGCTTCACCTGCATGTGGGACATCCAAAAGGCCCCTGGGTACCGCCTAGCCATCTGCAAGCGGAGGTTGTGCATCCCCTGGAGGCTCCTTATAGCAACATACCTGCTCCAGCTGAGCATCTCAAAAAAGAAGCTTTTCACTCAGGGTATCTGCTACCTTATAAAACGTCACTCACATCTGCTTAGCCTGACCAAAAACATGTTTCTAGCTAGAGGTCCAGCCCAGCTAGGAGAACAAGTAGGATGCATCATTTCACACCTCTCTGCAGGCTCCCCACAGCTGGCAGTGGAAACTTCAATTTTTTAATTTTTCTATTGCTAACTGCTCCATAGCTCCTAGAAATCACCAGCTTTACCCTGCCATCACCAGCTTTAACTGTGCTCTTATCTGTGATGGTGCACAGAAATAAAAATTGCTTGTTTTCTTTTCCCTCTTTAATTAGGTTGTCCTCAGTCCAGTCCCTATGAACTCCGGGGATCTCTCTTCAAGGAGAAACTGCTTTTTGAATTTCATCAAGATTTTAAAGACAGTGGTCGAAAGCAGGATACAGAGGACAAGAAGAGTGCAGGCTACTTTTTCCACGTTTTGGGAGGGAGTATACAACACAAGTGTTATTTGTAAGGGTTTGGACTGAACGAAGTCCTTTGCAGATGTATATCAAATTGATTTCACTTGAAAGAAAAGCATTTAGGACAAATTAAAAGAGTCACAAAATTGTGCTGTTTTCTGGATAAAAAGTCTTTGGTTATTTTATCCTGTTGTTCCAGCAGTTTCTGTACCACTGCATTTAGCTGCCCACTTCGAATTTTCAACCAGTTTCAAAGACAACCCAGTCTCAGGATGGATTTGCAAGGCTGGCGCCAGGCTTGCCTTCTCCTTTGAGAACATCATTAAGAAGCGAGTGACCTTGTGTCCTGCTGTGCTGCTGGGGAGGCCATTTTCAGATTGTAGCCCTGTTAGGAAACCACATCTCATGATGGGCAGAAGGGTTGGCAGAAGCCACTTAGAAATCAGGGGACTGCACAGCTCATTTAAAAAAAGCACTCACACATCTGGGTTTGAGGCAGGTGACAATAATAAGCAGTGATAAATGAACATCAGTCTATATTCACAGAAAATGCCTCATCTTGGCCATGTGCAAGTGCACTGCCAACAGAGATGCATTAGTCCCTGTTGTCAGAACTGCTGTATTTCACCAAAAAGAAAAAAAAATCCCTTGGCCAAATGGAAAGAGTGGGTGATGTCTGGGTAGGAAATGGAGACAAATGTCCCAGCCTGGACACTGAAAGTGCCTCCAGCTTTCTAGATGTGAGGAGGTAATTTTCCATCTCTTGCTATTCCCATACACCATTAAGTGCCTGTGCTCAGCTGGGCTGTGGTTCCTATCAGGCACTCAGAGACGTAACATTCAGCAGCAAAAGCAATTATAATGCAGCAGTATTCTCTAGGAGACCTGAACTGTGCAGTCACAACTGTCCTACCCAGAGGGCAGAGGCAAGCCTATTTTTTCAGGCTTGATTCACAGCAAATGGCACCTCACTCACAGTGATCTTGCTAGCATGACCAGCCTTATCCACAGAGCAGGGGATAGCAGATCCACAGTCATGCACAGCAAAAATAGGATAGCAAGGCAGAGTCCCTCTCTGATAAAACAGCTGGGCAGTAATAAACTTTCTAGAGGGGGAAGGCTGGTGGTAGGCATGTGGGACGCCATTGAGTTGAATGCACTCATCATATACTTGGAGACATAACTATAAATACTCTTTTCAACTGATGCTTGTAGAAGTAAAATCAAATGAGCCCTGGTGGCAAGATTCATAGAGACACAGACGTAAATAGGGAAAGGCTCCCACAATATCCTACATCACAAGGGCTTCACGTCAGCATTTGCTGCTTGATCTGGAACAGCCTGGCTTATGTTTTCACGTACTAGAGGAGGCTTCCTGGAGAAGCCTGTGCATTAGTGGTTCTACTTCATCTCCCAAGTTGCATTTTCCTTTCAGCTCCTTCCAGCTCATCACTTTCCTGCCCTTACTTGTCCATCATTATTACTAAGAAATAGCTGCCAGTATACATCTGGCTGTAGCTCCACCTGACAGGAGTTTAAGAAGACTTTAAAAGGGCTTATAGCCCATCATCCATCCATTTTCTTCTATAGTTCTGAAGACTAAAATTTCCCTTTATTTGAGACTTCTCTAATTATCCTTAATAAAACAAAAAATACATATTTCTCCCCTTTAGTAGCTTGCTCATGTATTTTTCAGGCCTCCTGGTTGTTGCCTATCTTTAATGATAATGACTCAAGAAGAAAGCTTTATCTTGTTGCAAGTGAGGACTTTGGTCACTGGAATTTTTAGCCTGTGTCTGACACATGGCCTTTGGAGGCAGAGGATTTCATTTGTTGTGTCTGAGACCATTGCCCTAAATACTTTGTACTCCTCTCAATTTTCCCAGACATTATACAATTATGGAGGGCATTTCACATTCCCTCCAACTCAATTGCAGTAGAGTCCAAAACTTGCATTGCCTCTTCCAGCGCCTAATACAGTCTCATGAGAACAACAGCTTTTTGTGTGCAGTTACTTTCTATATCTGAAGGATACTCCTGAACTTTAGCTAGACTTTTGCTGCTGGCTCCCCTCTTAGGACTTTGATCCAAGAAACCCTCTCAACATGTTCTACTTTCTCAGCTGGGGAATTCAGCACTGCGGTATCTTGCATTGCAGATTATTTTTAGGGATGATCAAATCAAGACAGATAAAATAAGAAACAAGCTGAATCTTTGCTAGAGCTGACTGCAAATCACTGTGACTTACTGGCACTTAGTCTCATGGAGAAAGTGGAATTCCTGATCCACAAAAGAGGAAAACATATTCCTGATGGACCCAATTCAGAGTAGGGCCTTGAACTCAGCAGCCTGCAGACCATGTTATCAAATGAGTCTCTCTCTCCCTAGTAAATGGCTTCCCGGGATTCGGCTAACTCCTGCTTATGAGCTAGAGAAGTCCCACGCAGAGGCAGCCTGTGGCCTCTCAAGGGGAGGTGCAACAGCAAGCAGTGGTGCCCTGCAGCATAACAGCTCTGAACTTGAAGCTGAAGAGCAGTGGCCAGGCGATGTGCGTGCCTATGCACAAAGGCTTAAGTTGGTATGATACACTAGGCAGCCCACATTCCAGTCCCAAAAGCACCTTAATTGGGAAGGAAAGTGTGCTTAATTGGGATCATATTCTTGGTTGGTGGTGTTGGGTTGAGCCACAGTTACTCACTGACATACTCCTTTCCTATTGTGAGAGCAAATACTCTCTACTGGAAGAACAAGTTTTCACATAGGTCTGCTTTCATTACCTTGCTGTCCATAAGCTCTCCTGGACAGCAAGACAACACCTTCACATAGAAGCAGCTGAACAGGCCAAGGATGCATTAACAGACCTTGATGGCTCAGTTGTGCTGCCTACCAGCACCCAGTGAGCAGCACAGTTTTAGGACAAAAAGGAAAGATCACCATAGGTCAACACAGTCATTTGCATACTGAAATACCCAAATTAAATTCAAATTTCCTTTCAAGTCAAGGAAACATCATTCTTAGCTGTGAAAGACATCGTAAACAATGACAGCCAGCAAGACTGGTGATGTGCTGCTGAATTTCACTTAAGCCCTTGAATAAATGATTTCCAGATCTTTAATAAACTCAGCTCAGCTGCCTAACCACAGTATTCATTCTCTAGCACTTTACTGGAAAGAAAAGAATAGCAGAAAACAGTGAGACATACCTCTCTGTGTCATGCCAAGTCTTAAGAAAACTGTTTTGAGGGAAATTCCACAGCACAGTGCAGTAGAAATGTGGACAAAAACTAGATTTTTGTTACTGATGTGAAGAAACTGGCTTCACTCTTAACTGGTCAGTATTGCCTGGGGAAAGAAAAGAAAAAAAAAAAAACATCACTGAGGGACAAAGCAGCTAGTCTGAACTAGTCCTTTAGAGGTATTCATTTTTAAGAAAGGAATTTTTCCTCTTTTTTTTTTTTTCAGGTTGACTATTGCCAACAGTATTTTAGCTTATGCCATGCCTGCTGACCTACCACATTTAGCCTACTTATAGTAATTAAACTTTAATTAAGTTTATTAGGTGTTCATCTAACATCAAAAGTAAGTCAAAGGCTTTGGAAAGTGTTGGCTAAGGTCTTAGCATGACTGGGCAGTTTTGGTTGACATAATTTTATTTATATATTTACATAAGAGGTATTTTAAAAGTGTAGGTCATTTCTAACCTATTCATCGCAACCTTTCCTAAAGCCAGAGCAAGCACCTGGTGTACAGTTTCACTTGGAACTGGAATTACAAGGAGTGGCATTTCTTGGTTTGCTGTTACTCTTGGTGTAACAGAGCCCTCAAGAGACCGACTTGTGTTTTAGGATGCTCCCTAGAGTCCAGGCCCATCAGGTACATCAGGTCTCTCCTCTTAGGCTACCATTCATGTCTTCTTGTATTTCTACTTCTTTAGAAAAATAGGGAAAGGACTCTTCTTCAGTTCCACCCCGACAATGCAGAGTGAAGTCTCTGCTTTGTGCATGGACAGTTGTTTTCCAGTCAGCCTTACACTTTGCTCAAATAACTCAAGCCAGCTTTCCTGACTAGTCAGTCATTTCCCCATTTCCTCTCCTCTCTGACTCCAAAATAAATTCCCTCATGTCCCAGGAAACGTGCTGCCACAACAAGTTTCTGAACTGCAGGAGGCAGTATCAGAAGTTTCACATGACACCTGGAACAAATGTATCATATCCACCCCTCACAAACCACTACTGAATTAACCACTGCTCTGAAAGCTCCCATTAAAAAAGATCCTGGTTCTATCCTCAGTTAGTAGCTTTGCTTTTCTTTAATTTCTGTAAGATTACCTGGGAAAGTAAGCTGCCTGCATATGCCTCAAGGATCATCAGTCTGTTGGTGGGCACCCATAATTGTCCTTCTACGTGGTTCACTCTATTTTCACCTTCAACAAAAGTTGGTCAGCCTTTTACCCTGGTAAAGCCACTGATTTTAGAGCTAGTGCTGTAAAACTGCTCAGGCAAAACTCCCATGGGAACTAGCCCTGCAGCCCAGCATATCGAGGGAACACAAACGGAGCACAGCACAACCCATCTTCAAGTCCCAATTTCCCATAGCATCCTCAGAGCAGGGCACAGGCAGAGCATCTTTCTCCAGAAGGTTTCCAGCCCAAGGTCCTTCTGCAAGTTCTCTGCCTTGCAAGTCTTGCCAGCTGAGTCACACAATGCCACCGCTGTGCTGTGTGCGTGCTCCCAAACTGAGAGTACAATTCAGTATGTGCTGGCCATGGGTCTACTCACTCTTCCAGGTTACAGGCATGCCACCAGGCAGCCAGTCCCCCTGGGGCTGGCATCATCCTGTCCCCAGCTGTCTTGAAAGACCCCCATCATTAGAGTCCCTGCCTCTACCCAAAATCTTTACTGCAGACACAGCCAGAATAACTGCACAGCCCAGGAACAATTAACCCAACACACAGTTTATTTTGGTATCAGCCGCATCCGCACCTGCTCTTTGGTCTTTAAATATTGTGCCTGCTCCCTGGTTGACTGTTCATCGTTAATACTGAAGCTATTATTCGATGGGGCTGTTCAGGTTGGTGACTCCCTGCTCAGCATGATGACATGGACAAGTCTCATAGCCAGTGTGGGCATCCTACAAGGGACACCGGCAGCAGCTGCCAGCTCAGGCATCGCTTTGGGCGGTGTGTCTTTCTCTGTGAGACTGCGGAAGGGGCTCCCAGGCAGCCACAAAGCCGAATAACAAACTGAATTGCTCCAAAAGCAGCCAAAGGGCAGGATCAGGCAAAACTCTGTCCCATCATCCTGCCATCAACTAGTGAATCACTTGTCCTGTTATCAATGTGCACTGATCTTTGCCAGGAGAAAAGGAAAAACTTCCCCACCAGAAAAAATATGCCTTGAAAAATTGAGACATTTTCATTTTGGATAAAGCTTTCCAGACATGCTGTGATAAGCATAGCAGAAGAAATTAAGCAGATAATTTTCTGTATAAAAATGCAGGGGAAAAAATGCACTTTTTTTTTTTAAACAAGCACCAACTTAAAAAAGGAAGTTTTGGAAAAGAATATTTTGACAACAAACCTTTCAGTTTAGTGAAAAATATTTTGCTTTGAAAAATAAAAATTTGTTCAGGGCTTTGGATTTTGCTTTTTTTCCTTTTTAAATGAGAGAAAGTGCATATTGGTACTGTGAGTGAGGAGGGTTTGACAAAAATATATGCCAGCAGTAAATTTTCAGGAACATCTAGGCAAGAAGATACATAAATATGAGGCTAGGTCCAAATTCCCAGGAGGACCACTCATAGCTGGTTGGCCTCTTTTCCCCCTTAATGACAGATACCCCTCAGCTAGCATCAAAGGACACTCAAATGGAAGTTAGAGACCCACAAAAGCAACATCTCTTTGGTTTCCTCTTCCCTGAAAAGCCACTTGCCTGGCAGCAGTTGCTTCGCCGCTTCCATTGCCTTCCCCATGCCCCAGTGTTAGTGCCAGTGCACGCTTCTCCTGAAACGCTCCACAACTCCCTGGAATGCCTTTTCCTTTGCAGCAGAGATGAATGTCAGGGCCTCTTTTGGCTGCTTGCAGCTGGATGATTTGACAGAGAGAGACTCCAACTTTAAAATAAAAATACTACTTTGTAAACAAATCTGAGATGAGATTTATCACAAAACAGGAACAGAGAAGTCATTGTTCCGAACAATAATCACCTATTTATTTCATTTTTCAGTCTAGAATCAAAAGCAAAATGCTACGGTGAATGTTCTGTGCACAAACACAATTTCCTACTGAGACATTCTGTACGTCAGCTAAGCTGAGCAATGGAAACTCTCTGTACAGGAGTGAAATGGGTGCATGTGCCTCCTCCAGCAGAAGTAAAGGTCTGGAAAACCAGATGCCCCTTGCACACATCTTGGAGTCAATCCACCTGGTATTCTTTGTCCTGCAATGAACAGAACAGGATAACGATCTTTTGGGCCCTTTAAAAGCAAATCCAAAAAGCTATGATCTGTCCTGAGTATTAGATAAATTCACTCCTGATAGCCGGCTGCTAAACCTCGGATGTCACCACACGGCAGCATCCAACTCGGAAGCACCAGCTCACTGCAAGCATCCCAGCAGGGTAGGACCCAAGACCCTGAGGACTGGATGAGGCCCAGGCAGAAGGAAAAAGCAAGCGGTGCAAATCAGAGGTGAACCCAGTTCATGCAGCGAGTGAGGCAGATCTACCCCAGCGTGCTTTCTTCCTGGTGGAGGGGTGTGTGTCCTACACTGCAGGTCCTTACGTGGCAGCAGGATAAATCTCCATCTCTACCTGCGCTTCTTCCCGAGGTAAGCACTCCCCCTTGCTTGCTCTGTTCAAACTGGCATTGATTTGCAGCCTTTTGCAGAATATACGCTATAAATACACACGCTGGTTTCCAAAATAGCCTCACAGGGTTACACTGTAAACAGTGATGCTCCCTGATGTTTCCCGCATCTATTTCAGTAGCTCGGCAGAACCTTCAGCAAGCCCCATTTTCGGGGTTCCTCTCTCCCAGCAACCCCTCACTCTCAGTACATGGAGGGCAGAAGGGCTCCAAGCCCATTTGCTTGGTGGCATGGGAAAAAGCAGAGAGGTAACTAGAGAAACAGAACATTTGGCAAATGAGTATTGGAACTTCTCACAACAAAACCATTAGTTCATGAGGCCCATCTCTATGGCAACCAAACAGCACAAAACCAAGACATTAACACCTAAATTTATTAGTGTGCCTGTGCTTAGCTATTATCATTCCAGGGGTATATTCCCCTCTTTACCCCCCCCCCCATCTCATTTTGGTTCATAATGATGACAACTTAATTCTAGTTCAAATGCCAATGTAAACATTAGCACAGAATTTACAGACAGCAGAGTTGAAGCTTTCGTATTTTTAATCACAGTTTAAAAAACAAACAAAAAAAACCCCACCAAAACAAAACAGCTATGTGTAGGGAATTACCCAATTTCCATTTTATTTTGCAAAACTGCTGAAGATTTGCAAGTCATGTGGACAGGGGAAGAGATTCTATACATCCTACCCTATGAAGATCTTCATTAGATGGAAGAATTGGAAGTATATACAGTATCTCCCAAAAAAATTCCAAAGCACCTTGCCTTTATATTATATGGACATGACAAGCAGCTCCCTGAGGAAAACGTAACACTACCTCCACTGTGCCACAAGGCTTCAGGTCATGTCACAGGCACTGGGGTAAGCGTGCTGCTATTTGGGTATGTTCACTCCAGAAACGAGCAAGGCAGGGATAAAGATGCTAGGGAGCAGAGACTGTGCGCAGCATCATGGGTTTTGGCAGCTGAGCTAATAAATTCAGATGTTTTTGGAGATCTAAGTGTGCCTGAGGGTCCCAAGTGCATTCCAGTGGCCTCAAGAGCAAAGATCATACTGGGAGAGCTTGTAGAAGACAACAAGGTGTTAGGCCTATGTCTTTGCAAAGTCAAAGTGAAGCAGGAAAACAAAGGATGTGTCAGCCCCAAGGCACATTTGAAGTTGTGTTGGCCATTCACGGTGCTAACAACACCCTTTGCATTTAAGTGTTTGCTGAACTTCTCTTTTTCATTTTTGCTTCAGGATTTAGAATAATTTTCATTAGGAATAAAGATCTGGATTTCTTGGGATGGATAGTCTTAAAGAGTCACTGGTCACTGTCAGAGAGAGGAAATGGGATTGGACAGACTGGCACCCTGATCCTGCCCAGCAATCTCCGTGCTGTCCTGATGTGCAACCTGCAGCATTGCTCGGACAGCACTGCCTTCCCAACAACAGCAGCACAGACAAGTAAAATAAGGAAAAGCCTTCAGTGGCATGCAGCAGTGAGCCTTGCCTCAGGATCAAACAGACTTTATAAATAAGTGGTTACCATTTCTGCGATCAGAGCAATACTAAGTATGTGGTTAGTGATAAGAATTAAACACAAACGGATCTTTTAGATTGGTAAGCACTGCAGGAGATGGATCTGGCTTGTCAATGCTCCATGTGTGCTGATAAAGATTGATGTTAAACCCTCCATCACTGCGGAGGGGAGGGTAGAGAGAAGAACACCTCTGAAGGCCACCAGAACCATTCTGACACCAGCAGATGGAAGACATCAAGGAACAATTGGCCCAAACTCCATATAACACCTCAAGATGTGTGTGTGGGGGGTGGGTGTTAGATTAGCCCATCCCTAAGGAACCACTTGGCTCCATATACTGGACTCAACAGGTCTGAAAGTCATTTTCTAGGCCATTTGGAATTTCCCCCCCTTCCATCATGCACTGCTGTTTCCAAGTGAAAGGCACCTTGTTTTGTGGCAAATTCAGATGTAGCCACTGTAGGGTTAATTCAGATGTAATCATTAAACATTCTGTGTCTTTGCACAATGGCAGCAAAGAAAATCCAGGCTAAACATTCAGGAAAAATCTTTAGAGGGAAGGGCAACAACACACTGGGAGATGATGCCTTGGAAGAGCATGGAGTCTCCACAAAGATCTGTTAGGAATTACTTATGTAAAATTGGTCCTACCCAGGGGCAAAAGGAGGGAATAGAAGCCTGCCCACGACATCAAGGACAGCCACTGCATCAGTGGTGTTGAGTGCAGTGCATTCACCTCTCATTCAGTGCTGCAACCGCAAGTGAGAAATCTCATGCAAAGTAAGATTTGCCACTGTCACAGGCATGATTTGCCACAGTATGGAGTGGATATAAAATGCCGGATCTGCCTGATCAAAGACAGAGCAGAAGGGCCATGGATTTCCACATGGCTTTCAGTTCTTTAAGGGTAGATGCCGGCATGAAAAGGGACTGACTTCCCTTCAAAGGACCATGCATGGGCCATATAACCCAACACTGCTTCTCAGCACTGACAGCAAATGGATTACAGGGAACAGATAAAAAAAGCATCAAACCAACCTGCTCGTCCATCATCCCTCAAGCGGAGTCTGAACTTCCGCTAGCAAAACCAAGAGCTAGATTTAGTCTATCACTGTACAGAAGGTCTAATGGCAAATTGCTTATCATCTAATTTCAGACATGATCAGAAAATGTTTAGCATAAGGGTTGCAATATATTAACCACACTCCCATTAGCAGTGGAACAATCCATTACTAATATCCCACCATCATCAGGCAGCACCTCCTCCTGAAAGCACACTGATTTAAGATGACCGGGGCGCCAATTTCCAGACCCTTCAGACAGGTTACAAGAAAGCAAATTATGAGGTTGAAACCCTTACAATTTGCTTCTGAAATAAGGTCACTGAGAATCTTGTAAGTCCATAACTAGCTGGCTTGCTATCAGCTGAAAGACATTTCAAGATCATTAGCATTGGTGCCAAAAATGTCTGGGCTTGTCCCTGCAGCAAAACAGCAGAAAAAGAAGGAGGCTGAGGATAAAACATCAGTGTCTGAATAAGCAGAGTGATGGGTGGAGCTGAGCTGTTGAGATGTTGTTTATTGGGGTACCTCCACTGCCAGGAAGAGTAAAACAGCACCAGTCAGGAGAGGATGGGCCTCAACTGCTGACCATGGTGAATGCACCACTGGGAAAACACTGCTTTGCAAGTCCCTGTAGACCTCCAAGAACAGTTCAAAAAATTCCAGCAAAGAGCTGCAAAGTGGTTCTCCTGCTGAGACAGGAAAACAAGGCTAGTCATAATCTCCCCATACCATTCTGTGGAGGTCCAGAGCTCATACTCTTTGTCACCATGACAGTCCACCAGCTTAAGACTTCTGACAATAGGTCTAAGCACACAACAGCAAAGACGGTTTGAAATAAACCTCCAATATGTCCAGTCCCCTACAAAAGATGCAATTCCACCAAAACAAAATGCTTGGCAACATCACACCCATTTCACCAATGTGTTTCCTTTACAGGAAAAACGTTTCCCATCTCTAGTCTGAAAAGTTTCAATCTTTTCAGAAGAAGACGCTTTTGTTTTTCTCCAGTAAATTAACTGCTGTGTAACGAAATCCAGCAATTATAACAAAATTCATACCCCCAAGCCTCAGTGTAAACCCAGCTCAAGAAAAATTTCAGATTAACCTGCAATAAGATGTCTTCTTTCATGGCTTTCACAATTTGTTTTTTGGATTTATTTTCTAAACTAAGCATCCTGAAACTTCCGTGCCGAGCCTTGGTTCTTTTCCCCCTGGAGTCCTCTTGGGCTGGCACATCCGTGGGGCAAGGCAGGCACTCTGCTCCTGGTCCATGTGAACACAGACCAGCTCTGACTTCTCTTTTCAAACACAGCAACATTTCTGATTTCTAAAATTCATGTCACCATGCCACTGTCCTGAGGGGGGAAGACACATTGGAATATATGCAGATCCTGGGTACTGGCCCCTGATTTATTAATACCCTCACGCCACATATGCATGCACATAGATGCAGATTGTGTAATAGCTTTGAAAAATCATCCAGGCCCTCCAGAGACAGTGCCATCTTGAATCCATTAGCTGTGTTATGAATAAATGAATGAACAAAAGCCAAGTTATATTTTTTTTCTGACTATGTTGCGAAGGCAGAGGAGAGAGACACGTAACAGCACAGAGGTGGAGCACGACTCTGCAGACGACACTGGCATCCTGAGTGTGCCTTGTGACACTGATCAGTCTTGGTGGAGCTATGCACAACCAAGAGGTGTCCAAGTCCAGACCTGGAGGCTGCCATTGCCCAAGCATGTTTATTTAAGTCCTGCTTGCATGCATGTGTGTTCCCAGCAGGAGGGGATGTAAACGGGCCCAGCCATCGTTGCCCAGCCCTCCATCCTCGGGCACGTGCCAAAACTGTTCTGCTCACACTAGCACGAGGTCACATTTCTTGGCAGAGAGCTCAGCTCCTTCTCCCCTCTCCCTTCTCCCATACTCCTGGTAAAATATGAAAACAGCCTGCCACCTGCCATTTGCCTGGCTTGTTTCATTCTGTCTGCCAAAAATTAGCAACATGGCCCAAAATATAATTGGAAACACTGCACTGCACTGCAGGGGTCCCATTTCTGTTGCATAGAAGAGGCTTGGAAAAAAGCCAATTTAATTTCCAAATTCCCCGGGCAGCATATAGCTGCTAAGTGGGGAGGTAAAAAAAAGTCACTTTTATCAGGCCAATTCCTATTAGTAGATTCAGATCTTTTAACAAGCCATGCTGTAGGAATCAGTGAGCTGTCATTGCAAGCAGATTTAGGGCATTGTTTCTTGGAATTAAAGTTGTGTGGGAGGTCAAAAGTTAGAGGCCAGCATTCCCAAACTTCAGAGCTGAGAGCCTGGGTGCGCACAGTGGAGCTGGGGGTTCAGAGGATTTGTGAAGGCTGACATTAACCCTGGGAAGCAAACTGCCCCATTCACCCTCCTCCTCAGCAGATCTTGCGCAAGTCCCCAGAGGATCCTTCCAGGAGGCATCTGGAGATGAGTCCAGGGCTCCACTGCTGTTGCAGCAGCCGTGGCTTCAACTCCCATTCAAATCTCCTTATTGAAATAGCTTTGAGAAGCACTGTGCTCCCACATCTCCTGTGCTCAGGGCAGCTCTGCCGGCAGAGCACATTGACCACCAAGGCTCCCAGGTCCACAGACCAAGGTCCAGCCCCACAAAGCTGGCAATTATCTCAGTTTTGCAGAAGAGGGGCGGAACAGGAGATCGAGAAAATATAGGGCACCTCATTCTTGCCATGCTTTGGCAGAGAGCTTGGCCAGCAGACTTCTGAAGCTGAAAAGCTGCATTTCACCCCAAAGAGCTATTTACCTTGTCAGGGTTGACTTGTCAGGCTTAGAAAAGTGCTGTGCCATATTGGTTTATTACATTGCTCCCTCAAAACACTCAGGGTCTGCTCCTTTGTTATGGGGTGTCTGCATCCACCATGCAATGGAGCTGTGCTAAAAACCAGGTCTCTTTTAGGAGAGCGGCACACACAGACCCAGGGAACTCTGCCACTCTCCCAGCAACGAAAATCCCACTGGAGGGTTTTAGCTCTCAACAAGGGACAACAGTTGAGAATATACAACTAGTGAGTCAGCATGTCACCCACCTCCAGGAGTTACCATAGGCCATCACACTGTTTGCCTGGCATTGGTAAGCAATCAGTATTTCTTGCAGACTAATTGAGATAACTCTCATAAACAAATTGCCAGGCCACCTTCGGCCTCACAGGGCACTAGCAATCATTTCACAAACTATGTGCTATAAATTAATACTCGTTGCCATCCGTCCCAAGCAGCAATAATACCTCCCACTTCACAAATGTCTCCGGTAAAACCAAGTAAAAATACCGCATTGCCAGCCACTCTTCAAAGAGCTGCAGCCCTACCTACTTCACATTACCCCTTGAATTCTGCCTTCTCCTTGGCCTTGTGTCACTGAATCACAGAATCATAGAATGGTTTGGGTTTGAAGGGACCTTAAAGATCATCGAGTTCAAACCCCTGCACTGGGCAGGGACACCTCCACTAGAGCAGGTTGCTCAAAGCCCCATCCAACCTGGTCTTGAACACCTCCAGGGACAGGGCATCCACAGCTTCTCTGGGCAACCTGGGCCAGCGTCTCACCACCCTCACAGTAAAGAATTTCTTTCTGGTATCTAATCTAAATCTCCTCTCAGTTTAAAACCGTTACCCCTCATGCTATCACTACACTCCCTGATAAAGAGTCCCTCCCCATCTCTCCTGTAGGCCCCCTTCAGGTACTGGAATGCTGCTATAAGGTCTCCCCGGAGCCTTCTCTTCTCCAGGCTGAACAACCCCAAGTCCCTCAGCCTTTCCTCATAGAAGAGCTGCTCCAGCCCTCTGATCATCTTTGTGGCCCTCCTCTGGACCTGTTCCAACAGGTCCATGTCCTTCCTGTGCTGAGGACTCCAAAGCTGGAGACAGTACTCCAGGTGGGGTCTCACCAGAGCAGAGTAGAGGGGTAGAATCACCTCCCTCGACCTGCTGGCCACACTTCTCTTGATGCAGCCCAGGATGCAGTTGGCTTTCTGGGTTGCCAGTGTGCATTGCAGGCTCATGTTGAGCTTGTCATCCATGAGCACTCTCAAGTCCTTCTCCTCGGGGCTGCTCTCCAGCCATTCTCCGCCCAGCCTGTATTTGTGCCTGGGATTGCCATGTCCCAGGTGCAAGACCCTGCACTGGGCCTTGTTGAACTTTATGAGATTTGCTTGGGCCCACCTCTGAAGCCTGTCAATTTCCCTATGGATTGCATCCCTTCTCTCTAGCATGTTGACGGCACCACACAGCTTGGTGTCATCGGCAAGCTTACTGAGGGTGTACTCTATCCCATTGTCCATGTCTCCGACAAAGATGTTAAACAGCACTGGTCCCAGTACCGACCCCTCATCACCACTGCCACCACTCATCACTGGCTGCCACTTGGACATTGAGCTGTTGACCACAACCCTTTGTGTGTGGTCATCCAACCAGTTCCTGATCCACCAAGTGGTCCATCCATCAAACCCATGCCTTTCCAATTTTGAGACCAGGATGTCATGCGGGACAGTGTCAAATGCTTTGCATAAGTCCAGGTAGATGATGTCTGTTGCTCTGCCCTTGTCTACCAACGCTGTGGCGATATCGTAAAAGGCCACCAAATTTATCAGGCATGACTTGCCCTTGGTGAAGCCATGTTGGCTGTCACCAACCACCTCCTTATTTTCCATGTGCCTTAGCAGAGATTCCAGGAGGATCTGCTCCATGATCTTGCTGGGCACAGAGGTGAAACTGACAGGACTGTAGTTCCCCGGGTCTTCCTTTTTTCCATTTTTGAAAATGGGGGTTATGTTTCCCCTTTTCCAGGCAGCAGGAACTTCACCAGACCGCCATGACTTTTCAAATATAATGGAAAGCAGCTTAGCAACTTCATCAGCTAGCTGCCTCAGAACCCATAGATGGATTTCATCAGGTCCCACAGACTTACATACCCACAGGTTCCTTAGATGGTCTCAAACCTGGTCTTCTACAGTGGGTGGTTCTTCATTCTCATATCCCCTGGTTTTGCCTTCTGCAACTTTGGTGGTGTGGTTAGAGCCCTTGCCGGTGAAGACCGAGGCGAAAAAGTCATTCAGTACCTCAGCCTTCTCCACATCCTGGTTGACCAGGTCTCCTGTTTCCTTCCAGAGCGGGCTCACATCTTCCTTAGTCTTGCCTTTATCTCTGACATACTTATAGAAGTTTTCCTTGTTATCCTTAATGTCTCTGGCCAGATTTAATTCTATCTGGGCTTTAGCTTGCTTGATCTGGTTCCTGGCCACTTGGAGAGTTTCTCTGTATTCTTCCAGCCTACCTGTCCTTGCTTCCACCCTCTGTAGGCCTCCTTTTTGCTTTTGAGCTTATCCAGGAGCTCCTTGTTCATCCATGCAGGCCTCCTGGCATTTTTGCCTGACTTCCTCTTTGTTGGGATGCACCACTCCTGAGCTTGGAGGAGGTGGTCCATGAATACTAACCAGCTTTCTTGGGCCCCTCTCCCCTCCAGTACTTTTTCCCATGTTACCCTGCCAAGCAGGTCCCTCAAGAGGCCAGTCTACTCTCCTGAAGTCCAGGGCAGTGAGCTTGCTGTGCACCCTACCCTGACCCTATGTCAAAGCTGTACAGCACACTCACTCAGAGTGTCATGGTCCAAAAAGGAACAATCACACCATCTTCTTTTCAGAAGAGTGCATAAACCTGAATCATAGCACTACTACATAACTCCCCAAACTCCTCTCTGGCCAGGTTCCTCCAAGAAGATGTGTACGGATGCCCAGATCAGACATCCTGGGGGCACTCAAGTGTGACCAAGAGCATTGTTGTACAGCACACAAGACACTGGGAAAATGGAATGTTTCTGGAGATAGGCTGGGAGACTATATTTTGAGCTGGGACTTGGATGCTTAAATCCCTTTACGGATCTGACCTGTTGAACTGTGGGCTGCCAGTCTCAGTCTCAGAAGGGAAGGCCAAGAGGGAGCTCTGAGGAAACCCCAGACTCCTTCTCATCAGGCTGCTTACTGAATACTTTAATAGATCAGGAAGTGAAAAACATGGTTGAGTCTAACTGCTTTGAAATTCTTCAATATTAGATTTTTTTCTATAGCAAGCATGCTATGAAATAACAGGAAGATGACCCCATGTTTAAAAAAAAAAGTCATCACAAAATCCACAGCTATTCCACATTTGCAATAAGCAGTTTAAAACAAAATAAACCAATACATTTGCTCCAAGATACACGCATTAGGCACTGGCAGCTTGCTTTCCTCATTCCTCTAAACCCAAGTACTTAAGCTGAAAGGAGGGGAAAACCTTGAAGTAATATATGTGTGAAAAAGCCCTGAGAACAATAGCTGCTCTCCAGTTGACTCCAAAGCTGTTATTAAAGTTGAGGTTCCTGTGCTAGCAGAGCACAGCTTGAGCAGCATACTCTATATTCACCACTAATATCACCAGGCTTTGATAATGCAAACGAGTCAGATTTCCACCTACAAATTCCTGGAAGTTCATAGCCTAAAGAGCAAGCTGCCAATATCTTGGTATGAGCAGGCTCAGCTGGATAGCATTAAGGAAACCTTCCCTGCTAGAGCAAAATATCAACGGACTAATCCTCAGATCAGAATGGGCAGGTTCTTACTTGGAGCCAAACATCACCATTGTGTTTTAAATCGAACTTTTCTCAGTGGTCTTCAGAAATGGGTGCATTCAATATCAAGCAGCTAGAGTATGTGTATCATACAAACCCTATGCAAAGCCTCAACTCTAGATGAGGAAAAAGGTTGGATCAAAAAAGCAAGCATCCAGAAGCTGGCCGATGGTGTCTTTAGCCCATTATAGTCCCTTACACACACACACACACGCCCCCTGCCCCTCTCAAACCCATTCCACACTGTGGCAGCAGCATGCATACCACCCGAACATACCATCCAAAGCTGTTTCACTGAACCTCCCACCCAGAGAAGGGGAAGACAGGCACCTCATCCTACATGATCTTGAAGAAGGAGACAGAAGGTTCCATATTTCACCAGGACCATAGGGAGCAACGGACTCCTTCAATGAACTATGAGAAGATGCAGCATGGTAGGAAAGATAAACAGAGACCAGTGACTGCACTATGGTTCAAGACAGAGCATGGAGACAACTAACTGAGACCTCTTTGCAGGGATTAAAAGTCTCCAGGGAAGAAGGAATGGAAGACTAAGAAGGAGCCCACTTAAAAGCAGCGGCTCATCACTGTCAATATATCTGTGCAGTTCATGGTGTTTATTTTCAATAAACCAAACCACCTATCATTTCAACCAGGCTTGTCATGACTATTTATTATGCAAGAAGTTTTGCCTAAAGGGTTGCAAACCCATGCCACTGAACTGTTGTCCCCAGAAGTGCACCAGAGCATCACTGGGAGGGAGGGAAGGAAGGGATGTGGCCTCTGTGTGTGTTCATCATGCACAGTGAGCACAAAGCTTGCTGGCTTCTCCAGAGCAAACGGCTTCCATTCCAGATGGAGGGGCTAATAAACAGTCTCTGACAAAAGTGTTGTGTTTCTGGGACAACTGGGAAGCATCCACCAGGGACACAGAGGGCTTGTAGTCATGCTGTTGGGCTACGCAGAGCTCTGACACGCTCCGTGCCTGAACAGAAGAGCTCAGACTGCAGCAGCATTCATGTTTCATTGTTTTTCTTTTCGTGGGATGTGCTGTCTGTCAGTGGATGGGAATGGGAAAACCAGCTGATAAGATTTGGAGTAAACCACACAGAAGGCTGAGAAACTTTCTCAAATCAAGCCTTCATCAAGAGACACAGCTGGGAAGAACAAGCGGCCCAGTTCACTGTCCAACAGAACCTAGCATTCGGCAAAAAACAGAAATGGACAAAGATCTGAGGTAAGACTGAACTACTGTGTTTAAAAATCAGATTTTTGAGCATCAAGGACTTGGACAGAAAAGAGGCGAAGGAAGGTTTCAAAGACTGCAGGTGGCTAGAGACACACTTCCATCCCCAGCATGTTGCACCTCTGTGCCTGTATTAGTCTCCTTTCTGCTGATGATATATAAAGAAGTTTCACTGGCATTCCCAGGAGACCCTGAGTTATGCACTAAATAGCCCTCAATTACCATTGGGTCTGAGTCCCTGTTTCCCACAGACCTTTTACAAATCCCCACCTTGCATTAATGACTGCAAAATGAGCAGTAGGATCTCTCAATCGCAGTGATACCTGCACCCAAAGATTTCTCTGAATGCATTGCATATATCAGAGGCAATACTTATGCTTAGATTACCCTAAATCGCTTCTTCTTGAATGTGATGTTCCCGGCCCTTTGAAGGACTAAACCCCAACAGCCAGCCAAGGTGAGACAGGGACTGCATGTGACCTGGACAACCTCAGTGGTGTCAACAGTGCCATTCAGTTCCCACTGCTCCAATGGTGTCAGCTTGGGACCTCCCAGGGCCAGTCTTTCAGTTTGCACAAAGTCATTGTTGTAACATGTAGAAACTTGGGAATGAAATTCTTGTTCCACTAAAGAATAGAGGACTTTTTCCTTGACAACAGGGCTTCATTGTCTGGCTACTGCACATTCAGGTGCAAACTAGTGCCAACCCCTGTTGGGCTTCCAGGTCATGTTCCTGGAAAGTTCCAGCAGAGACTTTAGGCAAGTCCAGTTTGCAAAGTGTCTGTGGCAGTCTGCTACAGGGGAGCACAGGAGATCTCCCAGAAAGTACAGTCTTCACTGTCAAGCCAAGAAATGCATGCTTGGTATCTGCAACTAATCTGTTGTTTGTAATAGGCAAGTGGAAGTATTTTAAATTTATAATAAGAATAAAACTATCCATCAGCATTCCTGCACAATGACAAAGGGGAGGTCTTCCCTCCTCCCACTCTGTGGGTTCTCTCAGAGCAAGAGATGCAGCCAGCTGTTTGGGAACAGGCTGTTGACAATACTGTGGAGAAGGATACAAAGTATTATAAGTCAATTAAAAATTTATTAAGAGAGAGTGAGCAGGAGGTACTGATCTTCTGAATCCAGCTGTTTCACCCTTCTTGTGGGACAAATAAACTGAAACTTTCAGATCTTCCATGGGGAGACCAGAAACAAACAATCCAAACAAATGTGAGAACTCAGCACTGAAGAAAAACACTTCTTTTTGCTAGCTCTGCTCCAACACCCCACTCATATCACATACTCGCACACGATACATTTTATTGTTAAACACACCCAAGAAAATAAGACCAGCACAAAGAAGCTAATTGCACTCTGGGTTCACTGTAAAGAGGGCATGTCTGAAGCCAAGGTACGGGTAATAAAAATCAGCTGCCAGGACCAGGCTGTAATTCACCTAAGAGCTCTGACAGAGCCCAAACATGAAAATCCTAAGTGCTGCTCAGGTTGGATCAAGAAAATCTGAAGCAGGAAATGCAACATCTGAAGAGAGGTTTAGGAGAAATGCTGGCAGCTATAAGTAGTTTATGCCAAGCTAGACAAGAGGAACTGCAAGCAAGCAGAATGCAAGGTGCAGGGAGAAGTGCTATGTATTGCATTATATTTTCAAAATAACTTTTGACAAGCTCCCTCAGAGGCTTTTAAATTAACTAAATTAGGGGTCTCACAAAAGGGAGGAGATGGTAGAAAACAGTGTGAAAAAAATAAGCGTTTTTGTAACAGTGCTCAACCAAGTACTAGCAGGATGCTGGTCTTCAACATGCCCAGGAAAAATCTGGAGAAGGTATGAACAGAAAGGGGACAAAGAGCTAAAATGTATAGGACAGTCACAACCAAAAACAACTATGAAGGGATACAAAAACTGGTCATTATTCCATACAGTGAAAAGCCTAAGGGAGCAGGATCGGGTAATGGGTTTAACACTGCAAAAGGAAACATCTTTTTCTCTCAGCACACAGTTAACAGCAGAACTCATTGCCACAGGACTTTGTGGGATTTAAGAATATAAGAGCTCTCAAAAAGAATTACTCTCACTTGAAGACAATAGATCTAACAATGCCTATTAAACACCAGGACCTGATGGAAACTTCCGGGCCTGGACATCCCCAAAAAACCTGATGCGGGAAGCTCAGGAATGCAGCAGTCTTAAGTATGTCCCTGCTTCTATGTATGTAGGGCTTCAGATGCTAACTTGAGTGGCCTTAATATGGCCACTTAGGATAGTATGTATCAAACAGGCTGATTATCTCTGCAGCAAACAAGTCCATCTCTTCATTTTTTCCCCTTTGGAAAACTTTTCTGAACATGCCTTTATTATCAAGGGATAGGAACCTCTCCGACCTGGGAGAGGTTCAAGACAAGCAAACGCAAAATTCACCAAGGCCACCATTCCTAGGGTATTATTTATTAACAACATGGAAAAGTAATGTCAGTATCCCTATGAAGACCATAAGCAGCAGGGATTGAGTTTAGTCTCAGCTAAAAAGCCCAAAGGTTCTTCCTTGCTAGATTGTGGAAACAGTAGCTGGATGCCACTGGACTCCTGTCCAGACTCCATTGGAGAGGGAAAGAGCTGCGTGTGGCAGGGGCAGCAGGACAGGATAAGGTAGTATTGATTTACATGTTTTTTGATTCGGAGTCCAGAGAAGCATGCATTGGATTTGTATGCAATTCTCTTGTTACCACTGCTGTCACATTACATCAACTGCTCTCACTACTCCATTGCTCCAGCTGAGCTCTAAAATCAGGAGAGGACTCTGTACATCCTCCCTGGCAACTGTACAGCACCTAGTGCAGCAAAGTCTTAAGCAGGAGGACCTTGAGCTTGCAGTTATTCATATCTATTCAGGAGACACTAGAGCAGATTGAAACTTCTACTGCTGGAGAAGATGATGTGGAGAGGCTCAGAGCTGACTCTGGGTACTTGAGAGCAGTCCCCATTTTCCTAACCAGTCAGGCAGGAGCTCCAAGTGCCTGTGCCCTGCCACCCTAATCCCAGCTCAAAGGCAAAAATCCTGGGAGCTCTCCTTGCAATAGGAGAAAGCAGAGCAATCTTTCATCCAGCATCTCAAGAAAGCTTGTTTCGCAGAAAGCTCTGCCAGGCTTTCTGCAATATGTCCTACAGCCAGGCCTGTCCCCTTTCTTTCCCCACCAAGGAACATTTTGTTCGAAGACAGCTAATGACCCATTTACATTTGCCTATAAAATGATACTGGGTTATTTCTCCCCTCCTCTTCCACCACTTGGCTGCCTCTGGTTTGCAAAGCTTGTCAGGGCTAATTACGTTGGCTTTCTCATTGAGGGATTTTTTTCCTCTTTGCATGTGTTTTCTGTTCTGAGCATAGCACAGTTTCAACAGGTTTTTGATGCTGTTGTTGTTCTTGACAAGAGCTGCTGTTATGAAATGCATCCTCATTGCCCTGCCAAGGTCCCAGCCAACTGAGAACCAGCGCTATTTGACGCAGGAACAAATTGAGACCATTTGGTACTTGGGGCACTGGACATCTTATTCAATCTGCAAGGGAGCTGGGAAAAGGGCTGAGTTTCTCCTCCCTCCCCTTCCCTTTCAATACACTCATTTGTTCCTGCAGAAACAGTCTGTTTCTTTTCCAGTCTTCCTTTTTCTCTAATTTTATCCATATGCAGTCCAAGATGGACATGGAAAATTACCTGCCTGTTACTCTCAGCAGATGCCTGACATCAGTTAGTTCAATAAATTGGTCTTGGGGACTTAAACTGTCCCTTGAACCGTTTTGCCAGGGCCAAAGCTACTCAGATGGCAGCGAAACCAGGGCAGTCCAGTGCCAAGTCTCAGAGCCAACACAGGGCAGAGATCCGCAGCTGATCGTGGAGCCAAACACTGCAGGAGAGCACCCTCTCTTCCAGCACACTGGGGGATTTGAGGTCTAGGGGAGGAGACTGCAGATCCCCTACCAAGCAAGACCTTCTCCCCCACAGAGAGAGAGTGCCTCAGCCTTGAGGGGGCCTATGTCAAGATCACAGCTGTTGTGTGCGGTCTGGGAAATAGTCTCTCTTCCCCACTCTGGTCCCCAATGTAGCAGCTCATTTATCAGGGAAACGCGCCAGCAAGCCAAGGTGGTGGGAGAGCTGGACTGCAGCTGTGCTCCCACCAGCCCTCTGCTCAGACGGGGCTTACTGCCCACCATCCCAGCTCCAGGCTGGCTGGATCAAGGCTACATGGGACCATCCACTCTTCCATCCAGTGCATACCCACAGACAAGCCCAGAGATTTTTTCACTCTGGTCAATGTTCCCATCCTGGAAAAGATAAAAGGGATGCCCCCTGGGTGCCAGCTCAAGAGCAGTGGGAGGGAGATGATCACACAAGCCACACCACAGGCTACGGAAAGGTGACAGGTCAAGGAACGTAGCTTACTCCCTACGCTGGCACAAGAGATGGGAGCAAAGCCGACCCTCCAGGGCCTGCTCAGGGGAAGCATTTCAGAGCATTGGCTGCCCCAGAAGAGATGCTGTTCCCTGTTGGACTCCCTCACAGTCGGCTTGGACCACAAAGACGTTGTCCAGGCTTCAGCCTTGTGGAGCTCTGGGCTGATCCTTGAGGCTTGGACACCACAGACTGACCCTGAGAAGCCCTTGCACCCCACTGAGAGTTCATGCACCATTTTAGTTAATGAGGATGACCTGTTTTACAACACACCCAGTCCCACCAATACTGAGAAAGGAAAACCAAAATATTTCAACAGGAGGTTGAACTTTTTAACCCGAAGCTTTGGCTTAGCTAAAGCATCAAGCTGAAGAGCCCAGGTTCAGGCCTGTGCAAGCTGCAGGGAATGAACATGAGAGCGTGTCCCAGCAGCATTGCCATCACCCTGCTCTGGGAAGCCCCTCCACAGGGGCTCATAGCAGAAAGGGGTAATTATATTTTAAAACCTCCAGTTCTAATAAAACCCATTTGCACACATTCAGAAGACTTGAGTATAACTTACAGTTCTTCTCAAACTCTTCTGTTATTTTCATCAACTACAAAATTGTTGGATAATTGCAATAAATGAGTGTGCAAGGGTTGGTTTGGTTTGGTTTCTTTTACAGTCTCACAATTAATTTTTTTAATCGCAGCGGTGGCAGCCACAGCAAGAGGTTGCGGGGCTGTGGCTCCTCTGTGCCACAGTGGCAGTGCCTTCATCCCATTGGAGGTGGCGGCCATCTTGAGCAAGGGGAAGCTGCTGGCCCTGAGGTGGTTACAGGCATGTCCCTGACTCACTGCCCCTGCATGGCCTGCCGTCACCAGGCCCAGCATCCATCCATGGTAGTGACCACAAGGACCCAGATGGACAACTGTCTCCCTGCATCCTCTGAGGACAATGAGGAAGCAGGATAACCAGAGGGGGACACCTCACCGCCATCTTCTCCCTCCCCAAAGGCAGTAGGCCTCGGACTGCAGGAGCAGAGGACAGAGCCCCAGCCCTCATATTGATTTTCACTGGGCAATTTTCATGCCAGCATCCTTGGGGAGAGGCAGCAGGGCTGAGGTTTCCTCACATGGCCGTGTGTGGGTGAGGCAACACCACCACAGCCCTGCACCCACCTTGGACAGGCTGACACACTGAGCCCATGGCATCAGCCAGCATAGCACCTTCCTCCTGCCTTTTTGCTAAATGATTCTTTAAAAACTCTGTGGTTTTCCCCTGCAATGGATCAGGGAGCCTTCATCATAAAGTGGCAATTCTGCGGGGTGGAGGGGATAATTGCAGCCCCTCCTCGTGCAGCCTTGCCTTGCCTGGAGGAGAAATGAGCATAAAGGCCGGGTTGTAAATCATTTTCACATATGTTAATGCGATTGGTTTTGCCAGGGATGCTGGAGAAATAGGAAGTACATGTATATTGTCTTCCCACCCTTTTTTAACTTAAAGAAAAACCCTCCCCCTCTCTCCCCAAAACATACAAAAGCAGAAAGGCACAGGCTGACCCCTGTGTCTCAGGCAGCCTGACCTAAAACACCTAAAACCCATATTAGATCCTCTCTGCAAAAATACCCTGTGGGTGGGACAGGATATCCTCCTTGTTACATTTAAAATGAGACCTTACTCCCAAAACCCATGACAAACTCCTTCTCCAAACTCTAATCCTAATCTGGTCTCTGTGATCCAATTCAAAACCACCCCTGAGCTTCACAACGCTGCAGAATTTATGTTCCAAGGGAAAGAACATTTCTGAGCTCTGGGTCCATCCTCTACTGAGCTGTACAAACACAACTGCAGGAAAGATGTACAGTCCATTGCTCCTTTCCTCACAGCAGCCCAGATCTAAAACTTTTCTTGTATTCCAGCAAACGTTCTTCCACCAAAGAGAAAACAACCATGAGATTCCCCTAGAATGGAGCCTACGAATGTCCCTACCGATTTGTCTGTTACTGTCTCCCCATCTGGAAAGAGAAAACTGACTATGTCATTGCATGCAAGACATTTTCTGGAGTGTTGGCTGAATTTACTTCATCTATCCAAAACGCATTTTAAAAACTCCAGCAGCAAAATCAGAGGAACTGAACAGAGGCTTTTTGGTGTGAGAAACAAAAACAAGAAACCCAAGTCACCTTATCTGAAGATAGTAAAAGCTTATATGTTTTGAGAGTTCAACAGGGTACTTGAAAAGAGGAGATGAAATTGCAGAAGGGAAAATTTAAGAGGGAAACTGGTGACAGGTGTATTGATGAATTATAATAATTGGAGATAGAAACACACCGCCCTTCCTCTCCTGCCTTGAGCTAGGCAAGGGGTATGGGTGACTGTTAGACATGCACCCACCAACCCTGTCTCTGGCTCAAGCCCAAGAGAGGATTTTGGTCCTTGGGTGCTGGTGTTATGTCAGGTGTAAAGTGGTCATCGCAAGCCTCACCCCTTGGGTTTGCTGCTGGGGATGAATATTGCCTCTTCCCTGCACTTGAAGTGCCTCAAATGGACAGGCACAGTGTGCACCAAGTGAGTCAGAGCTGCCTGTGTTCCTGCAAGCTTCTGAGCTCCAGGAGGCCTTCCTTTTCAGGCAGGGTCTGAACCATCCATCTGCCATGGATGGGAGCAGCTGTCCCTGGACTAACTTCTTAAAGTTTGTTTCATAAAGGACATCAGCTGGTACAGCTGCCCCGCTGTCCTGCAGACAGGAACCCAGCCCAACTCATTTTGGTGGAAATCTCATTAAGGAGGAGGTAGAGTTAAATGACACAGAAATCAAGCTTATCAAGGTCCAGGTAGGGATAGTCAGAGGAAATGCAACAGCCAGAGCACATGCCAATATTGTTAATGCCTTTTTTGTCTGTATCTTAGAGAGGGTTTATTTTGGCAGCTGCAAAGTGTGTTAAAAAAACTTGTTTTTTGTATAGATTGCATAGACAACTGGAGAGAGCCAAAGCTACTAGAACAAGGCAGTACAGGGATTCTGCAGAGCCGAATCCTCACTTAGCAGAAGGCCACTCAGCTCCAGTGAATCCAGTGGCACTACTCTGCTTTATACTGAGAATCTGGCCCCGATTCATTCTTCGGCTTTTCATTGTTTGTTTTTTCTGACATTTCCTTTAGGCTTCTCATGCTAAATCTACAAAATAGTGGCTTTTTAGATGTTGCAGTACTATGTGGTTATCATCAAACTCAGCCACGTTCCATAGCTGTTCAGCTGTTCATGATGGGCTCTTCAGTAGTTCACCCTTTTTGTGTCAGTATGTTTTTCTCAGCTCTCATATCCCCAAGATTCAGAAGGGATCAGGCAGTTCAAACAATTCCAAGGGCAAGCTTGGAAGTGAAGGTCTTTATTTGCCAATGACCACGTGAACAAGTTTTTTCCCCTCTCCCAGCACTTCTTCCACAAAAGCTTTAGAGGGCTAAAACCCTGAACCAAGCAGATGTGTCTTCTGGTTCATGGCCACTGGATGTCGGTGACTTATTGATTAATCAAAAATAATGACAGATTTGAGTAGCTAGCCAATTCTCAACCATGCATACATCTCTTGCATGCTCGAGAAAGATTGCTCTGGATGCATGATGTCCTTCCTAGCGCCCACACACTGCAGATTGGAGTCCATGAGCTATTAGTGATGGTGTCCTAGAGATATTATCCTCAGCAGATCTGTCCCTGCTGGAGAGCTTAAGGTGGTGGCTATCATATGGATGGGAAGCATGGCCTATGGGTGCCACCTTGTCCCTCATCAGTCTGTTAGAAAGCTTGGTTCCTATCTACTTTCATCCAGGATGTAACCAGCTTATTTCCTGACAAGCTAACCAGAGGGACAATCGTCGTGGTAGCACAGATAGATGGACACCTTTGTGAGCCCATAGGAAGGTGGTTACCGGAGCCCTCCCTCCATGTAAGCTGGGGATATCACATATATATGATTTTGGGGGAAAGGTGCCATTGCCACACAGTGGTTCATCAGTCCTCCATCAGCAGGTGGGAATCCGCTCACAAAACTCTTCCCTGGCAGGGCCAAACACATCCCTCTCTTTGACTGCAAAAGAAATCACCAAGTGCAACCAAAAGCAGCTCCTTATAGGATGCAAATAAAGCTTTAAAGAAAGCAAACGATTGGGAGAACAAAAAGAAACAGCTACATCAGCAGTAAATCAGGCATCCTTGGCACGCATCTCAAGCCACACACAGCTAGGATCATCTGGTGGCAGCAGGCACGCTAATACATCCAAAAGCATCCTGGTCTGGCCAGAGGCATGTGACAAAAGCTCTTGTGTCCCTGTAAGAAAGGGCCCTGCAGGTGACACTGATGAGGGTAAGTAGTACTGAAGATACCCTTTGCAAGCAGCTGTCATAGCTCTCACTTCAAAATCATCTCTTTCCCACCCTAACCAGGGACCTAGACCATTACTCAGCCAATTGCAAGACCCACCTTGTGTCTTCAGATTTGCTGCTGCCTGGTCCTTTCAACTCTCCTTACATCCTCTGAGCAGCCTAACACAGCCACTGCCTTGTGTGTCCAAGGCCAGCTTTGGCCTCATGGCAGGTGACTGCAGAGAGCTAGCTACACCTTGACTGTACAGACCAGCACAAAGATAACTTTGGTGACATGTACCTCTTTGCATTTCAGCTTTAGCGTGTCTCTCTCAGCTCTGCAATTGCAGGGATACCACCTATAGCAAGTCTTATGAGGAGCTGGGGAGCAGGGATTCCCTTCACTGCATTTTCAGCACACACATCTTGGGCTTCAGCATGCACCTTGGGCTTTCTTATTTCAGCTGTGGAAGCAGCAAAAGAGCTGAAATGTACCCATTATGTTGCTATTGGTCGCTCAATCTTCTCTCCCCCCCACTCTTCCTCCTGCCACCCCCACTTCATTCCACATTTTTCACATTTCTGGGGACTGTTTTTCACCTTCCAATGCTTTCTGGAGTTTGCCCAATAGAAATAAACGCAGCCTGACCATTGTTGGTGGGGCGAGGGGCAGGAGGTTACACTCGGTAAATTTAGCCTCTCACTGACAGATTTATCTTCCTTAATCAGAACCAAGTGTAGTTAGCGAGGTTTGTTTTTGTAGACTGAACTTCCCCAAAGTCAGTGCACACACACCTCCCCCTCCCTCCCCAATTACATAAATACTTTCAGTTAAGAGCTAATTTCCTGGAGTGTGTGCCAGTGCTCTCTCCAAGCAAACAAAACAAAGACGACACGTAAAAAACTTTTGCATTGAGAAGGAAGCTTTTCCTAATAAAAGTGCAGGAATGAGAAGATGTCAAAGAGTCTTTTCTCTGTTTCTCTTTCATTTGCACATGTAAAGTAAAGCAGAGATGGGGAGTACCTTTCCAGCCTAAAAACACAGGTTGTCCTGGGAGACCTCAAAAAGCCTTGTATAACAGCATAGAGAGGTGAGGATGCTGAGGGATGTTGCCTTTACTGGCTCTAGATGAACTCGTCTGGACCTCACCAGACCTTGCCTCTCCAGCATAACCTAGAATGTCCCTTTTAGCAAGCACAACCTCAGGATCTCGCAACAGCTGGCCACATGTTGCCTAATGGAGGTACTTAGCCTTCACAGATGCTGTGATTTGTCTCTCCTCCTTTTGCAAAATACCATTTCACTCAGTCAAAAGGAACTAAAACTTTAGTCAGAAACTAAACCTTTCATTGGGCAAGCAAGCCTGGCCGATCCACCAGGAGAATCACACAGCTTTTCCACTTAAATCAAGATTGTCTGCTCTTGTCCTTTCCTCATCCTACATGCACATGTTGGTGCCACCAAAGTATCCCATCCTGCCACAGCTTGTATCAGCAGGGAGGCTGATCTATCCAGACCTTGGCTCCACAGTCTTCTCCTGGGAACAATTTGGAGGATGAGTGGTAGGAGAGATTTTTGTGGATATCTTCCTTCATGGGGCTCCTCCTCTACATCTGTCCACAATCTTGCTTTAACATTTCCCTTTCATTTTTCTTCACATCGTGCTATTAATTAAGAACATTTCTAACATGTGCCAGCCTGGAAAGGAATGTGTTGTAATGACCATTTTTCTTCTGTTTCAGTTTAAAGAATTGTTTTTATTGAGCTCCTAAAATGCAACCAAGCCCATAAAGAACAGATCTGAAGAGAAAAACTTGAATTCAGAACTCCAGTAATGTTCAATAACTTCCATTAGGTCTCAGACAGGTGGACCATGCGAAGGGCAACCACGTCTTCAGCACCTCTTTGCTTATGTGTATCATGCATGAGAAGCCTGGCTAGCGTAACTGAGTAGTGTTTCTTCCCTGCTTTCTACAGGCCATGCTGGTTGCCAGTTAGATGAAAAAGCAAGAAACGGGAAGGGTATCTCTGGTCCCATTATGATGTCCTAGTCAAACACTCCTATGGGATGTGTCAACACAGGCCAGCTCAGGATGACCCGTAACAGGATGAGATACTGCAGGCTGCAGCACCCAAAAGGACCAGATCTAATCATCGTCCCTTTTTGCTTTGACACTTAACTAATTTGTCTGGGATCCATCCAGGCAGAGGCCATAATTAAAAAAGTAGTTTGCTCATACTTAGCCCATGGAAGCCATCAGAAAAGATTGCTTTGCTGTTGTGCACTGGTAACATGTACCCCTTGATCTGCTTTCCTTTCTTTCTGGACACAGGAAATGAAGAGGATCTGGGAGGATAAGATAAGGTATGTAATAAATTGACTTCTTATAAATCTCTTGGTTTTGCCACTGCTGCCTCGGTTTCTGCTGTAACAGGGTACAGATGAGCTTCAATAGCTTGGTTTCTGCCATTCATCAGCTCCAACATCTGTGGCAAATCCCAGGCAGGTTCCTTGCTGCTTACGCTTACCTGGTACAGTGATGGATAACTGCGTACTGGGAGACCCAGTGCCTCCCATTGCATCTGATCTGCCTGCTGCAGTACAGCTCGACACAGCCAGCTGCACCGCTGAGATACAGCCCTCAGCCTCCTGCTGTCACAGCACAGGCATCACTACGGCAAGCCAAAATCTGCCTTCCCAGGACCACACCAGGACCAATGCCTGATCTTGCCCCGCCAGACTGCAGAGTTAAATACAAACGCAACTGGATGTGAAGTCAGATCTTTGAAAGAGCAAGACTTAAGTGGATGGATGAATCTTGGCCAATCTTTTAGCCCTTTTTTGTGCAACAGACTCTCAAGAATTTTCCAGGAGAGCTGTAAAATCTCAACCCCTGCCCTCTGCAGAGCAAGGAGGTGGCAGACAAAGGTCCATTTCATTTGATACCCAGAAAAGAAAAAGAGACTGTCGCACTTCCCAGGAGTCATCTTTGCCCAGGTACAAAGCCAGGAGGATCCTCTGCACTCACTTGCTCTCAGCTACCCCTCCTTCCCACCTCTGATTAATGGAAGCACTGTCCTTGCACACATTTGCCCTTGAAGGAATCACAACGGGTGTTTGGCACTCTCCATTTCTGTCTGGAATTGATTTCCTAAGCCCACATAACAGCATGCTAAAACACTGCCCAAGGGTTATTCTGCCCTAAAGCCAGCCAGCTGGCACTGTGGCATCTGGCCCGGTGGGAACCAGCGTATCAAAAGGGTCTTAAAAACAGCTCACCACAACACCTGGCCCTTGCTCTATACTCTGGTGTTTTGCAGGAAGGAGAAGAAGGGAGTTCATGGGCACTTGTGGGGTTGTCTTGTTGCAAGGTCTCACTCATTTTTTATGTTTTCTTTGGGGGCTGCTGCCACTCTCGGCACATGGCAAAGGTCTGCTCAAGAGCTACTGGGTAGAGTAAACAGGAGAATGATTCTTCTCCAGAATCAGCCAAAGCTCATTCCACAGTCACACACCTTGGGACAAGGCACAGCTGCTACACTTCTGGTTTTGGGTTTATTCCCACTGTGTTTAATCAACCAAATTTACCTCCTTTCCCAGAAAACTCCCTTTGCTATGGCATTTGTCCATCCCAGTGCCTGGTAGCTGTACCACCTAAGATTGCAGTCCCCAGGTTGAAGCACTGCTTCCTCTGTGAATCTTTGCTTTCTATTTGTAACACATCATTATCTTACACTGCGTGGCATGATGAGGCCAATGCTGCTCCCCCAGCTTCAATGCAACTCATTAATTTCCACTGAATAGTCTTGCAATGGGACCCAAGTACCTATGAAGAAGTTGGAGGCATCTGCATCATACCTGGGGCAAGAGGAGCTTGCATTGGGAAAGCCTGTGATTGAGGACACTCAGGGTGTCCCCACAACTCACTGCCCACCCCACCTGGGCCTATGAGGATTGCTGTGCAACAAAAATACCTAGGAAACAACACATGGAAAAGAAAGGTGAGGCTGCATCTGGAGCACTGTGTCCAGTTCTGGGCTTCCCGGTTGAAGAAGGACAGGGAACAGCTGTACCTGGAGAGGGTACAGCAGAGGACTACAAAGATGATGAGGGGCCTGGAGCATCTCTCTTATGAGGAGAGGCTGAGGGACTTGGGTCTTTTTAGTCTGGAGAAGAGAAGACTGAGGGGGGATCTGATCAATGCTTATAAATACTCAAAGGGAGGGTGTCAAGAGGATGGGGCTGGTCTTTTTTCAGTGGTGCCCAGTGACAGGACAAGAGGTAAAGGGCACAAACTTGAACATAGGAAGTTCCACCTGAACATGAGGAGGAACTTCTTTCCTGTGAGGGTGGCAGAGCCCTGGAACAGGCTGCCCAGAGACGTGGTGGAGTCTCCTTCTCTGGAGACATTCAAACCCCGCCTGGACCCGTTCCTGTGCAACCTGCTCTGGGTGGACCTGCTTTGGCAGGGGGTTGGACTAGATGATCTCCAGAGGTCCCTTCCAACCCCATGTCATTCTGTGATTCTGTGAAATGCAAACCGGCAGCCCTGGCACAACTAGCCTGCGTGGATCTCAGATGGGACCTTTGCCTGGATTTGTTAATGCCTCACTGGTGTCAGCACACAGAGCTGAGCCTTGCACAGTGGACACAAGCCCCAGCTGTCAGCTCCTACAGGCCAAGCAAAAGCTCACGCAGCCCGGCCTCTGACGCCCGGGCCTCCCGATGCAGTGGGGTCATGTACAGATCGAGGTGGGGTTGTGTTGCCGTTATAATGCCATTAACATTTTCTTTTCCCATTGGTGCAATTAAGGATGAATCCTTATGTTTCCTTTTGCGTACAAAAAAGTTAGGTCAGCCCAGAGGCGGTGCTCAAGCACAAAACAGCTCAGCCAGGCAGAAAGGAAAGTTGCAGCAGCTAAGAGAAATTGGAGAAAAGTGGAAAGAAGCGACATAGAGGGGAGAGGTACACATGTATTTTATGAATTAGCACATGCTGAGATGGAGTCCCCATCCTGGGAGAGCTTTAATCCAGACTAGGCATCTTTCAATGTGAAACTCCCAAGAAACCACCCCAGTTTTTTAGCTTAATAGCAGTTTTTTTCCACCTTGCCCTATTTAGGTGAGCAATAACTCTGTCTGTATTCAGGACAGAGCAGCATTTTCTGGATTTCAAAGCTCAGCCTGCAGCTGTCTGGAGCTACAGCAGGACTTGAGAAAACTGTACCCAAGGTTGGGGCCATGAGCTGCCTTTCGCAGTGTCCACAGCGGTGGGGATGGTCTCAGGTGCACCAGGGACTGGGAGCACTACATGGGGGGTGCCGCTCTCGCTGGAGCTTCTCTCTTTGCCCCTTAAATAGAAGTGGTTACCTGGAGGTGCAGCTGATGCCACAACCCGAAGGCCCCGTGCTGCCCAGAGCACGTGGGTGCAGCTGGGGCAGTTCCCCACTTGCAATGACAGACACTTGCTTCAGCTGACGTTCCTCACTCACTTCAGTTCATCTTCCAGGGGCTGTACTGGACCAAAACGCTTCTCCACCATCCAGACACAGGCCCCAGTTTTCATAGGGTGAGCAGGGAGAGCAAATTTCACTTTAATTTTTTGCTTAATGTCAAAATTCCCCTCATTTCCCATAGAAAGCAGGCACACGTGGGACTATTTTTACCCTGGTTTATTTTTACTTAGTCTTTCCTATGTTGCCTCTCACGTGGCTGTGAAGAGAGCACCCCCATCCCACAGGCATGCGAGAGACCGACGGCAGCAACTGGAAGGGCGCATTCTCCCTCTACAGCACAGCAGGGCTGGGGGCAAATGCACTGCTGGTAATTAGAGTGCAGCCTCATTAACTCAGTTGATGCTTGCAGCCTTGCTCCTTGGCCCCCAGGCTGCAGCTCCGGGGCAGCGAGGTGCTCCCTAGCCACCACCGCTGCCCATGCCAGCCCCGTTACTAGAGATGCCTCCAGCCAAACACACTCCCATCCTGCCAGCGCTGCCCCAGGGGATCCGATTCATGCTGTTCCTCTCTTACACCACAGAGCAGTTTGGCCCCAGGAAGGCAATGGAGTGCTGCAGCAAACTGAAGGCCCCCGGAGCTGCATTTGGAGCCGGAGCCTGGCCACAGTAGGGCAAGAACCAGGGCGCTGCATGGCCCCTCTGGGACAGGGTCTCTGCCTTCGAGCAAAGCCTGGCAGGCAGGCAGCTGGGGAAGGGGATCAGGATGGTCTGGAGCTGCTTTGGCCAGGGATGCAAACGGCTCTGGCCAGAGCGAAGAGTGTGGGTACCTACCCAGGGGATGCTGCGGGCCAGTGGATTTTTTTTTTGGCTTGGATGAGCAATATACGAAGGTCTGGGTTTCACTCCTTGGGGGAATTAAAACATAGCCCAAGCCTTGGTATTTTTTCACAAAGGAGAATCACTGCTTTCCACCAGCTTGACTAACCTCGCTAATTGTGGCCTTTGGGGCCAAGCTGCAGCTGGGTAGAAAGGTGTCTGCACTGCAGGGCTGGGGCTGGAAGCAATGCTGGGGCTGCAGCTTTGGTTCCCTGCAAGCGGGGCAGCATGGATGCAAAGCAAGGCAAGAGGGGAGACAGAGGAGGCCAGACTCTGCCCAAGTGACCGTCATTTCCCAGAGCTGCTTCTCACCCTGCCATCGGCTCCAGAGCTCCTGCCGGCTTCCCTGGGGGCTTTCGCAGCCTCTCTCTCCCACCAGCCCTCTGCAACCCAGGTAACAGCATGCCACGCTGCCCACCATGCCACGCAGCCGGCAGTGCCAGCCTGCAGCATTTGCTGGCAGGATCCCTGTTACCATGGCAATGCTGTCAAGGTTCAGATAACATTTTCCTCCACCCCGATTTCTGCTTCCGCTTTGTTTTTCCCCCCTCTTGGTGCTTTGCTGGCGATGCTGGTGCAGCCTGCCTGGCAAAGGCAGCCGGGAAAGGGCTAGAACACTGCTCTGCCATCAGGGCTGCGGTCACATTGCATGAAGTCCTTGCTCAGGACTAACAGCAGTAGATCTTCTATCACAACAGAGGTAAAGCTGAAATCAGCAAGCAGACACTAATAAATCCTCTGCTGTCTCTTCTCATTAGACTTAATCACAGGGAAGAACCCAAAAGGTCTGAAACATTTTTGTTAAGTGACAGAGATTTTTCAAATTTTTTTTTTTTTTTTTTGAGGGAAAGCTCACCGTGCGGAGAGGACAGCCATGGGTACAGCTCCTTGTCAGTGCTGGACTCGCTATGGGCACTGCTCCCATCCTCTCAGGCCCACTGGCAGCTCCTCAGCCTCCCTATCCTCTCTGCACAGTCCCCCCATCTGCAACCCTCCTCTGCAGAGGGGCAGCAGGGCAGGTGACAACTGCCTGTGTCATACCTGTGTGGACAGCCCACCCCAGTGTCCAGCACAAGTCACCTGGGCAAGCAGGAAGCCCCGCAGGAATGTCTCCCTGGGGCCATGATCCCTTTTCACCTAGGTGCTATTTCCTGGTGGCCTCCATCCAGCTTCTCCATAGCAACATCTAGACATTAAATATAGACACATCCCCAAACTGCCTCAGCAAAAATGCCACCTCTCCTTACCACAAACAGGCATTTTCAGGGAATACCACATTTCTCCCTTACCCATCTCCAAAGGAAGAAGCTGGGAAAGCAACTAATTAGGAGTGGTCTAGCATCATCTGCATCCCAAGCTGTTAGCTAGCTGATGAGTTACTAAATTATTTTTTCTCCCTGCTGAACTATGGCTTCAAATGCAAAGGGACAATGCCTGCTCCCCAGGACAACTGGGCAGTGCCAGAGACTCCACTACCAGAGGTTGCTCCCACCCAGGGAGGAAAGCCAGAGGCAAGGAGCTGCTGGCACTGAGGGAGGCAGGCAGCCATGCGCACCTCACCACCCTCGGAGAATGGACAAGGTGCATGGGAACAGCTGCTGCAGCAAACCTCAGCACAGAGGATGCTGCTCAAATACCTTCCTGGGGATCATTAACGCTTGTAGAGAGCGGAAGAGGAAAGACAAGAAGAGGAGGACAGCTGGGACCATTGAGGAGGGCCAAAGAGAGCCCGTCACCCAGCTCTCATTGCCAGGCAGCAGAAAAAACGAGGCCAGAAAATTCAGAGCCATAGAGGCAAGTCGCAGCTACGGCGCTGGGTGGGATGCTCACAGAACACGGCTTGGCACTGGGCAAAAGAGAAGGTGCTGCCCTGTGCATCCCAGAGCCGCAGCCCCCACTGTCCTGGGACTTTCACACAAAAATACTGGGACTCTTTACTTACCTTTTCTGCTCCAGCCTGGGCATTTCTGAGAGAACATAGTATGTGGCCATGCTCTGCTCGCCTGCTTTGTGACTCCCCGTGACATCCTCAGCAATGCATCTCCAGCAAGTTCAGCAGCAGGGTACAGCTCCTGATTCCTGCCAGTTTTGTGAAAAGTAGACAGTGGGGGTGAGAGGAGCCGGGTTGACTCCCCAGCTGAGGAAAGAGCTGAATCTTTATTGGTCACTGCTGGCAGATGAGACAGTACAGGAAAAGCTCCAATGACACCCACGAGGCACTTGGTGAAACATCCCAAGCTTCCTTGACCCTGGCCTGGGGAGGCTGTTCATACAATGGCAGCAGGGTCACCTTTAGCTGGGGTCTCCAGTCTCTTTCCTACAAAGACGTTGCTACCCAATCCTTGTGCACCTCAGTCCTTTAAGCCTGGGGTGTGATAGGACAGAGGTGAGGGACCTTTCTTGCAGTAAGCAGAGGAGGCTGGAGCGGGCTGAAGGCACTACATACACAAACAGCCTCAAAGAGCACCTGGGCACCGCAGTGATGCTTCAACTGCAGCAAACCCTCCTTCAGAAAGCTGGCAGCACAAGGTGGAAAACCTCCAGAACGGTTAACGCCTTTCCCTCCTGCAACCCATCTTGTGGCTGAGCCCAGCTTGTGCTCCCAGCACCAGGGATTCAGGAGGCCAGGCACTTCTCAGACCAGAGCTCGTGCTTCCATTTCTCACAGCCCCTGCAAGATTTTCCTGCCGTGCATCAGTCAACCCATTTTTTGAAGCTGTGTAGTTGTTTGGCACCCACGGCATCCTACAGCAAGCAGGTCCGCTGCTTAATGGCACTCTTTCTGTTACCAAAGAAAGGGAGTCACCTTTCCTGCACGCAGTGGATGGCTGCAACCAGGTGTTGGTATTCAGTTGCACAAAGCATGGCCCAACTCCGCTGGCAGGTCTCTGATTCAGGCCAACAGGCGATGCTACTACTCAGTACAAATAAAGCAGAGGAGGTAGAGCAGCACTGTGTGCAATTACTAACCGAGAGAGAGCCCTGAATTAAATGGAGAGCTCAGACAATTAAAGCGATCCCTTATCCAAACACCGAACCCCATGGAGATGAGGAGATCAGTGCTTGGGGTGTTGTCCTGCCTCCGAGCAAGCCCTGCGCTGCTGGTGTTTGGGGTTTTTCTCCTTGCCATCCTTGATTTACAAGAGTAGTACTTTGGCAATCACCCTGAGGATACTGATTAGCTGATGTTGGGACATCATTCCAGGAAAGGCAATCCATTTATCAAAGTGCTTGCAGATCCCAGTTCAAGGCAGGTGAAGTACTAACAAATATCAAGCACAGCAAGTGAATCAGACTCCAAAGTAGCTTAATAAATAAAAGGCTATTAAAAAAAATAATATCTGCAGATGCTCATGCCAACCTTTCTTCTCCAGCAGCAGCTCTGCACACTGGTATTTTGCATTCCCATTTCACAGGGACAACTCACCGGAAGAAAATCCTTGTCTTTACATTGCAAAATCCAAACTGCGGAAATGTCCTGCTGAAATGAAATTGCAGATCGTTGTTTTACGGGGCAAAACCCGGTGCAGAGTCACATCCAGGTCCGAATCAGAGCTAGACACACACAGCTCCATGCTCCCAAGCTGACGTCCTGAAGGCTAAAAGTCCAAAGCAGGCTGCACAGACATGGGCCAATTGAAAAGTAAGTGCTGTCTGGCAAAGAAATGAGCTGCTAATTTATTGAAACACTCTGCAAAATAATTGCATTTGGAACCCTTCAGCTGTCCTGGGTTTGTGCCTTCATGCAGGAGTGCGACTTCAAGAGATGGGATGTAAAAGGGAGTGGAAAACCAAAGAGATCTGTGAAGTTGGCGCAACAGCACACAATCAAATGGAGTAAACTTCCCAGCTCCCACCCCTCACAGACAAAGCCTCACAGCTCCCCTGGACAAGCAATTAAGAAACAAATCAGCCCTGTTTGGTTTCACAGAGGTGAGAAACCTCCAAAGCTGGGAGGTTCTGTCCCTTCAGACAACTTGCTCACAGCAAGCAGCGCATTGGGATGGGACACAGGGAGGGAAGAGCAACCACCCCATCCACTCTCCTCTCGGTACGCGGGGTGGATCTCACACCACAATGAGGCCTTGCCCTCCTCCTCCCCCGTTTCTTTTGTTTCAGGGCTGACCAGTTCTCACTGAGATACTCCCTGGTGGGTGCCTGCTCTCTTCCATCCGGCATGGGAATAGAGGGCTGGTTTGGGGAGGGCTGTGGATATGCTGAAGTCAACTACAACAGAGATCCGGTCTCTGAAGTACATTGGCCAGACCTATTTCGGCAGGATCCTGGTGGCATGAACTATGGTGGAACAGGTTGCTTTCAGCTTTCCTCTACAGCTGTGACACGGAAGATGTGATTCTTACCGTGATTACAAAAGTTTCAGGGAGCTGCAAGATAAAAAAAAAAAATAAATCAAGGAAACAAAACAAATCCCCAGAGATCAAAAGTATTGGAGCGTTTTACCTGGATGCTTCTAAGGAAAACAAAACAAAACAAAAACCAAAAAACCTCACAAGCAGATAACTACATTAACACAAAACCCACCTTCCCGAGCAAACCGAGACTCACGCAGACTCCCAACCATTGGAGCACAATGCTATTTGCTAGGGTTTAACCCAGAAAGATGAACTAGGGCCTGCCTTTTTCTCAACCCTTGCTTTTAGGAGGACAGTTGGTGGTTTCTTTGCCCCAGATCCTTCCGCAAGAAAGGGAGACTGGCCGTGTGACAGCCACCGAGTCATTTGCTTCTGATGTTGATAGAGGAGCAGGGCAGTGCATTGCCTGCTCCCAGCCCTCAGTACTCTTTCAGTTCAGAGCAGCGAGTTTCAACAGGTCTGAGTCCTGGAGCTCAACGAGAGAGCAGGGCTGGGACACCGCCCAAAGGCAATGAAGGTGTCCAGCAGCATCACCTCCCTGCTAAGCATCTCCAGTGCAGGAGTCCTCTCCCACACTAAACCTCGGCCAGCATCTGCTCCTGCAAAAGCTGCAGCCAGCCTGTGCAGCGTGTCCCAGCCCCCTGGGGCTCTCTCCTTCGCTCTCCTCAGCTTTGGCTGGCTGTCGAGGTGAGGAGCAGGCTCCAGGGCCCAGTCAGTGCGGCAGTGACCTCTAGTGACATTTACAGGACACTTTTCAGTCCCCACATCTGGGAGGTGATATAGATGTGGCCACAGGCTACCATCGAGGATGCTGTCCTTGCGAAGCAAGTCCCAGCTGAGTTGGTGGGGGCATTGATGCTCCTGGGTGGCACTACAAGATCCTGGATGGGGAAGAGGGTCCCCATCACGATGCCCTGGCTTGTCACCCAGCCTCCCTGCCACTAAACTGTTCCTCACAACTGGGCTGGAGCATCTCTCCTCCTGATGCCCAGGTGCCTGTTAAAGTCCACAGGATGAAAAGTTTAGCAGCCATACATTGCTGATAATCTCCCTTTGGTCCTGTTTTACCAGAAGACAGGTTTCCCTTTCTGCTCGGGTGAGTCAGCAATGGCTCTGGAAGGGATTTCCTCCTGGAAACCCTCTAATGAGCTGCCGTTGCCTCCCCAGTGCATCCTGATCTGTGCAGGCATCCTCCAGACAGGAGGACAGTGGGGTGCAGAGCCCAGGAATGCTTAGCCTCTCGGGTAATTGCCGCAGCCCTTGCCAAGCACCCAGGGATGGTGTCAAGGGACATGGTGTACTTTTAACCTGTAGGGAATGAGCACATGTAAGATCTGCACTTGAACAAGATGCAGCATCTCAGCTGGGGCAGCCGTCTCCACAGCAGGGAACTGCTGAGGGGACGCTGTGGTCTCCAGGGATGTATCAAAGCATGAACTGATCAAAGTATGGGGCCAGGACGTGTGTGGAGCAGGTTGTGCGCCCCAGGAAGCATCCACACCACAGGGCTCTGCTGGGGTGCTGCTCAGATACTGGTGTCACGGTACATCCAGGGAGCATGGCTGGACCTCAGGGGTGGGAGCGTAAGCAGGGGGCGCTTGGGCTTCCAACTGGATGAACAGATAGAGCACGATGAAAAGCAAAGTGGAGGAAGCAGCCTGAACTGCAGAGGAAAAAAGGACTGAGGAGGGAATGAGTGTAATACCAGCCCCGTCATCCCCAGTCCCTGCTCTGCCACTGGTTCCCAGGCACTTTCACAGCACTTGCACTCATGCAAGGGCAGAGGAAGGATGGGATCACCACTCTGCAAGTCCAGCAACACAAAGAAGTGTTCAGAACTCTTCGCTAGAGCTAGCTGGTTTCCCTCCCCCCACCAAGTGGGTCTTCTCTGTGCCTCTGTCTCCATCTTCCTCTTGGGCCATCTCCTTGCACAAAGCCAGAGTAATTGCCCTGCCTTGGAGGGCTCTTCTGAAAATCAGCGCATTCAAGAAAATGTGTCTTTGAGGTCCTCTGGAGCCCAGCGGTTGGGGCCATCCCAGTCCCAGGGACAGAGCTTGTATTCACGCTCTGCGAACAACAGAGCATTCAGCAGAAATGAAGAGACAGTAAATTCAGAAGTGATGAAAAAAAGCATCTTTTCACACAATTTGCCTTGGGGAACTCAATGTCATATGATGTGGCCAAGGGCAGGGACTTGTGGGATCAAACAGCTGCTGAGCTGACCCTGGATATTTCTGTTATTCATACCAAAAAAATAAACTACATACAAGTGGGGAAAGCCTGCCGAGTGAGCCACATGCAAGCACCAAAAAATCACTCTGGCTGTTTTGTCCCTGAAGCACCACACTGGAGAAGACTTCCCAAGGAGAGACCACCTCTTTTGGGAACAACCTGAACGAGGACTGCAGGACTTCTTGCAACTTTCCCTGAGGTTCCTGGTACCAGCTGATGCTACCCTGGTTGAATCAGAAGAATCTTTTGCTAGTGACAGCAGCAACCAGCACTCCCACCACAAGGGAGGGTATCAGGAATTGTTCCTTCCAGCCACTCCTGGAGGATTTTACTTGTACTCAGCTTGACCCCCCCATATCATTGCTGGGAAGATCTTGGCTCCTCATCTGTGCAGCTAGCATTCAATCCAGGTGCTGGTCTCAGGTGCAAGGGCAGCTGCAGCTCCAGCCCATGTCCCAGCATCTCTGGATGGCACCATCAGATGTGGCTCAAGGTCATGGCCTGGTTCGGTCCTTCCCTTTACTAAAGCTGATGCAATAAACGGGTCTACAGCAGTAGCATGGTTGATTATCAAAAATAGCACCGCAGGAGATGTGAAAACACGTATAGATATGAGTACATGGAGTCAGTCAGGATAAAACTTGGGCTTGGAAAGACCAACCCTACTTCCCTGTCCCATTTTAAATCAAGGCTTTGATTTTTCGCTTGAGGTGCAATGATTTCTGAGATCCTAAGACATGCCCAGATTTTTTAATAAAAGTACAGTTGGCGAGATGGACAGAGACTTGCGCTGGGAACTTGTAATAAAACATATTGTTTCCCTTTTAAACTGCAGAGGGAGAATGCAGGGAAAGGTTTAGAGCAGAGGTTTGGCCCTGGAAGATCTGGTGCAGTAAAATGTTACCTGCAAAGGAATAGTATGCCAGTAAAAGTCCCCAAATACCTTCAAGCTATTGCAGCTTCCATATTACTACTTATGGTATGTTAACGCTTCCCTCAGGTGCCAGTGCCGCAGACGGTGGGTACAGGAGAGCACAGGTTGGCCAGGACGAGGGACGCTGCTGGAGCTTTCCTCACTGGGTCGAGCTGTCCTGCAGCAAGCTCTGCCTCCCAGGCCCAGGCCCAGGCCCAGGGGCAGGCAGAAGCTGTCTCACCTTGGCTCTGCACTGCAGAGGAGCTGGGGAAGCAAGTGTGAGGGGAGGTCACGTAAACCAGCTCTGAATCGCTGCAGGTTTGTGGGGTGTTTTTTTTTTTTTAAAGCTGGTCAGATAAATGTTTTGAAAAGACGTATTAAAGCCACGGCTGCTTTCTCCAGGGAACAATCAGGATGATTTTATTTGGCCAGAGCGCGGTAACAGGGTCAGGCTGTCAGCTTCTATTAAGACTTGGATGTGCGTCACTGAATGGAAAGTGCTTGGCTATATTGCTTCTCATTAGATTGCTTTATGATAAATCTAATCATTAACTTACTACGCTTGGTCTCTCTGAAGGTTATAAGGCTGGCTCTGCAGCCGCTCCAGCAGGCTGCAAACCGAACACCTTCCCCTGGGAAGGGCAGCTTCACCCCGGCAGTGCCTGCCTCGCAGCAGCAAATGTCTCAGCAAAGCAGCCGCCGGCTCACAGCAATGGCCTCTCCGGCCAGCGAGGCACTGCCCTCCCTGTTGCCTTACCCCAGGGGGATGCATCCGGCCGACACCCACACAGGCAGATTTTTTTGGGTAACTACGGGGTACTCAGGTGCTTGACAAGCTGCCTCACACTTCCATGCAGCCCCTCGTGCCCGGGGCACAAGCCTTGCCCTGGCTCCTGCACAGCCCAGGGGACATTGCCAAAATGAAAGCTTCCTCCCCCCTGCATTTTTTTTATTTTTTTTTATTTTTTTTAAGTCAGGCTCAGCAGATAGCTCTTGACCAGGCTTAAAACTAGCAGCTGGCTTTTGGAGAAGCACAAGGTATTAGGTCAGTCCCATCAGACAGCCCTGGTCATTCAGCCCTTCCAAGGACAGCCCGGTTATCTCGTGTCCCCAACAGCAAGGAGGCTGAGGGGCACCTCAAGCTCTTCTGTGGCTGGAGGAGCAGCACAGCGTGACACAGACCTGGAAATGCAATGGCAGCGTTGTCGGCCTGAAATCCCCCAGCTTGGGGATTTGACTTCTCCCCTCCAGCTCCACAGATCGAGCTCCTTGTGACCCCTCCTACGCTGCATCCAGGCATTGAAATTCCACTGCAGCTGGTACCCACAAGAGTAAACAGGGCTGCAGGAGAGCCCTGCGGGGACTGACCCATCCAGCACCCCAGGCACAGCAAGCACTTGCTGCTTCATGAGAAAAAGTAGAGACCAAGGTGCCACAATCAGATCTGGGCTGGTGGCTTTCTCCCTAGGAATTTGGGCAGGTCTGCCTCTCATGTTTTAACACATCCAGATCAGGGACTCGCATGCCCCATCTTCATTTAAAGTAAGAGAGCAGGTCTTAAAACTCCTCTGACCACCTCCTGGGTGGCCGTATGGATGGGCAGAGACCAGCCACAACTCTTCTTTCCTCCTCCACCTGAGGGCAGGTGAGAAGACAGTCAAGAGGACAGCCAGCCTTTCCCCGAGCACACAGGAGCATGCCACAAACCTCTGATCAGAGACGAGGGCGATTCAGCTTCCCCCGGGACTGGCAAAGGACCAAGTCACGAGGCCATCAGAAGGACCACGCCAATGCCATGTGGCAAATGTACGGGACCCGTGCTGCAGCTCTCCAGCCCTCAGCTCCCATAGCAAGCTCAGGAGAACAACACATGCTGGTGAGCTGGGAGGCTTGCTCTCCATGCCTTTTGATTGTTGGGGCTGGGTTTTTTTGGCCAAGGCAGGGGCCCTCCCTGCCTCTGCAGTTCCTCTGGATGCTGAGCTTCACCCACTCAGGCCAGTTCCAAGTGTGTCTGCCTTGCATCCTATGGGCAACAAGGGCTTAGCACGAGTGCTTTCTATTTTCATTTGGTTTTATGATCTCATGAATTTATCAAAGGCAATTAAGTCGCCCGAGGTTGAGGCATCCCAGACAAGCTGCTGGAGTCATCCAGCTCTTCCAGAGCCGCTTCTCCAGGACAGGGAGGGTTCCTCCATGCAGGGCTCAGCACCATCAGCCCAGACAGTCCCTGGAAATCCGTCAGCGGCTCGACTGCAAGCCATCTGGTGTGTCACAGGAGTCTGTGCCACATTCCCCGGCCTGGGCTGTACCATCGCCATGGTCCCTGCCAGCCAGAGATAAAAGATGCAAACGCAAACTAAATGCAAACAAGTGCTAAGAGTATTCTGCAAGGTATTTAGGGAGCTTGGGGGGGGTCGGTGCTGGGAAACACAGAGCTGTGTTTTGAGCCACTGTTATCCCCCATCTCTAAAGGGCATTAGTGGCTCCCACACACACTCAGATCAGCAGGTCTCTGCTAAATCCCAGCACCAGCGCCGGGATTCAGCAGATCCAAAACCAGCACCTTCTAACATGCATGACTGCAAGATAAGGCAGCTTAGCTGAATTTTCTCTCCCGACAAGCCAGGTGAAGTTTTACAGCCCTAGATTAACTTGTGCATGGTAACTTGGGAAGATCCAGGGATGGCAGCAGGCACGTGAAGCCTGTGAGTTGACCACAGGGGCCCAGAGGCAACACGCAGCGTGGGGCGTGCACCCCTCCAGCTGCAGCAGACCAAGGAGCAAGTTGTTCCCACCCACAAGCCCAACATCCTAGGGGTGCATCAGGGTATATCTGAGCAGAGAAGACATCCAGGGTGGAACCAAAGGCTCTCCCAGGATGCGGTAGTTTCCCATGCCTCAGGCTCTCCCTTTTAGGGGGTTAATTACAGTCACAGCTAACAACTTCTGTCTGTTTACACTGGAGGCTGGGCACCGGCAGCTGGCACACCCACCATCAGTGGGAAGCGGCTGGTTTGGGCCCCACTATCTCCTCTAAAACCACACACGGAGCTGCAGCCACAGACAGAAGGAGCAGCCTCCCTGCTCCAGCTGGGCTGCTCCCCTCCCAGACAACAAAAGGGCCGGTAACACAGTTCAAAGTTCTCCCCGGTACAAAAATGGTCTTTGAGGGTAATTTGTTTCAGCTCAAAAGCAGCTGAAGTTAATTACACAGCAATAAAATACCACACTTTAATATTACTTCACTCCTCTTGGCTGGGCTCTCCTGAAACGCTGCTCTGTTTGAGATCCAGACCTAAGTGCTTTCTGATCTACAGCTAACATCCTAGTTACACAAGGGAGAGGCAGGTAAAATGGGATGTATGACCCATCGGAGCCCAGGAGAAGAGGTAACCAGAGCATGGGGCAGCACATGGGGGCACCTGCCACGCACAGCCTTTGAGCTGGGTGGTGGCTGGGGTGTTCAGTGCACCACCAGCCCATGACAGGTCTCCTAGTCCCTCGTGCTTTCCCCTGGGGGGACCCATGCAGCCTCTAGCACCGTGCTTTGATCTCAACTCCTGTTTGAAATTCTTTGCCACCGATGCATGGGCACTTACAGGTGATGCTCTATGTGGTCCGTGAGTAACGCTGCTGTCAGGCCCAGCAGCCATCCTGGGAAGTCCCCTGGCCACAGTCCGGCATGCCTGTCAGCGCTTGGCCAGACAAGCTCTTACTCACTCGATTCTTGAGCAAGAACTTGAGCGCCCTGGCCAAGGACACTGCAGGTGTCTCCCTCCATCCTCTCTGCAGGCCCAGGAAAGTCTGCTGAGAATGATGGACCTGCCTGAAACTCGAGCTGGGGCAGGGTCCTGCAGGCTGGCAACCAGATGAACAAAGATTGCCCCACTCACTAGTCACCCTAAAGATGCTCTGTGTCTCTCCTGCCCCGATGCCACTTGGGCACTTTGTCCTGTTGTCTTGCTTGGGGATGACATGGAATAAGGCAAAAAGGAACACCAGGCTTGTGGACACAGAGGCCAAAGCACTTGCAAAGAGAACCTGTGTAGCCCACACAAGGGACAGGGGCTGAGCCAAGGATCACCACAGCTGCCACATAATACAGGGCACCATCAAAGCCAGGAGGGTGGGAAATCTCAGGGGTGTTCTTGGTGTCGGTAACCAAAGCTGAGTTAAAAGAGCATCGCTAAAGTGCCCTTCCGAAATGCTCAGAGCCCCGGCCGTCCCAGCCTACCCCACACCAGTCTGCAGGCCCTGCTCTGAAGCTCAATTACCCCTAGGCAGGCTGAAGCCCCATGCTCGTTGCCATTATCCTCCAGTGCTCCACCAAGGAACAGGCTGCACTGCCATCTGATGGGATGTACTGGGATGTACTCTGTGCATCCTACTGGAAACCAGCAAGAGGTGGAGATGCTTAACAGCTCCCCTGCACTGGCAGAGATCTTCTGGTTGGAAAACCTCAGCACTGTAATATAAAACAGTGCAGGGGACACAAATCAAAGAGAAGGACGGGGAGGATGCGAGCAGGTTTGTGTACTCAGAGCTGTGCCAGGAAACACCAGTGCGAGGCGACCACTTGTGACCCAGCAGTATCACAACCCAGATCTGAGCACACAGGGAAAATTTTTATTGGGTATTAAAGTAATTTTCCCTTCACTGCCTCCATGGCTCGTAGAAGTTCCTGCCAGTGTAGCATACTTAATATTAAGCTCTGAGGGGGCGGATACATTGTCCGGTTAAACATGCCTCCTTGCCAAAATGCTGCATGCAGACAGAGACCAAGGGGGAAACCAGACCTGCAGGGACTCCAGCAACAGACATTAAGTCCATGGGGTGCCAACAAGCATGGCTAGGAATAGAAGAAGGAGCAGTTGTGCCATAAGAGCACAAGATCAGTTGGGCAGAGGCTGATGCTCTGTCTGCTGCAATCCCAGATTTGTTGTGTGGCTCCCGGCAGGTCACCTTGTTCACCTCTGTCTCTCCATGCCCAAGAAAACTAGTCCTGCAGGAGGCTGGGAAGCAGCCCTCCCACTGAGTTCCTCGCTGGGAAATGCACCATGTCTCAAAGAGCTGCCAAAACAGAATCACAGAATCTTCTTGGTTGGAAGGGACCTCTGAGATCATCAAGTCCAACCAACAACAACAACAACAAAAAAAAACCCACCACAACACCAAAACCAAACCAAAACAAACACCCACAACCACACACCACACCCACCCACACACAAACAGACACAACCCAACAATCTCGGGCACTAGAGCATGCCCTGAAGTGCCACCTCTACATGTTTCTTAAATCCCTCCAGGGATGGTGACTCCACCACCTCCCTGGGCAGGCTGTTCCAGTGCCTGAGCACCCTCTCAGTAAAGTAATTCTTCCTAATATCTAATCTAAACCTCCCCTGCCCCAACTTCAGACCATTTCCTCTGGTCCTGTCATTATTCCCTTGGGAGAAGAGGCCAACACCCACCTCTCTACACCCTCCTTTCAGGTAGTTGTAGAGGGCAATGAGGTCTCCCCTCAGCCTCCTCTTCTCCAAACTAAACATGCCCAGTTCCCTCAGCCTCTCCTCCTATGACTTGTTCTCCAGACCCCCCACCAGCTTGGTGGCTCTCCTCTGGACACGCTCCAGCAGCTCAATGTCCTTCCTGTAGTGAGGGGCCCAGAACTGGACACAGCACTCGAGGTGAGGCCTCACCAGTGCCCAGTACAGAGGCACCATCACTGCCCTACTCCTGCTGGCCCAGCTATTCCTGACACAGGCCAGGATGCCGTTGGCCTTCTTGGCCACCTGGGCACACGGCTGGCTCATGTTAAGCCGGCTGTCCACCAACACCCCCAGGTCCTTTTCTGCCGGGCAGCTTTCCAGCCACTCTTCCCCAAGCCTGTAGCGTTGCCTGGGGTTGTTGTGACCGAAATGCAGGACCCAGCACTTGGCCTTATTAAACCTCATCCCATTGGCCTTGGCCCATTGATCCAACATGTCCAGGTCCCTCTGTAGAGCCTGCCGACCCTCAAGCAGATCAACACTCCCACCTAGTTTGGTGTCATCTGCAAACTTACTGAGGGTGCACTGAATCCCCTTATCCAGATCATCAATAAAGATATTAAACAAGACCGGCCCCAAAACTGAGCCCTGAGGGACACCACTGGTGACCGGCCACCAACTGGATTTCACCCCATTAATTACAACTCTCTGGGCATGGCCATCCAGCCAGTTTTTTACATGTTTCCTGGGAAGAGCCCACACCACTTGCCTTCAACTTGCCTTACTGCATGAATGTGAGGGCGCCTGTGAGTGCAGAGCCTACCACCCCCGCCTGCCAACCACCACCTGCGCCCTCTGCCTCCCAGGAGAGAGCTGCAATGGAATCGGCAGGGCTGTGCTTCACCCGGTGTCACCAACCCAAAGGGACACAGGTTACATGGGAGCAGCCCCAGGACTTACCAACCTGGCCTTACTTTGCGTGGGGAAAAGTCAGGGCCATCCTTGGAACTGGCAGGAGTGTCTGAAGCTGCAAACAGAATTTGGGAGCACAGAGGTACACACAGGTCAGCAGAGAGCTGTCAGACACACCAGTGCATGGAAGGAAGCTATCCCCAGTCTTCCACCCCACTGCTCTCCATCACCACCTGCAGAGCAACACAGCACCAGTCTGTCCCAACACAGCAATGACCCTTCACAGTCCCTCACGGGGAACTGGTGGAAGCAGCAAAGATCCTGTCTCTGGAATTAATATACTGGACAAAGTCACCTGAAAGCAACGCTTGACCTCAGTGCCCTGCCAGAAGGGTCTGCTCACTTCCCTGGTCCTGCCTGGGGACTGGTGGTTAGTTTATATTGCCAACTTACAACTTCACACAACCCAGACCATAATCAGGAAGCAGCAATTAGAGCATCAGCTTTGATGCCTCACCCAAGTTTGGTCCCTCACCTCCCTTCTGCTCTGCCAAGCTGTGGTATCTCACTTGTGCTCAGAGCAAGCATCCTAGGGAAAAGCCAGCAGGAATTTGTGAGACCTCAGAGACTGTGGTGGCTTTGGTTTCTCATTCTCATTGAAGGTGCAGCCCCTGCCCACACCAGCTTGACTTCCAGGACCATTTCAGCTGGCAGGACAAGCCTGGCTCATCCACCTCATCTCCCAGAAAGCGCTGCGTAACAGAGGGAGCAGGCAGAGTAAATCAGGGACGGGGCAAAGATAAAGCTGTGCCATGGTTGTAGCTGTGGTCCTACCACACACAACGTGGGCCAGAAGTACAAAACCCAGGTAACACTGCACTAACCCTGTACCTCACTTCCACCCCGTCCTGCCATGGGTAAGTTGGGCCTCAGTCAACCCCCCAAAAGATGCCATAACCACTGATAACCTGTCGAGATCTCCCTCCCTCACAGTTCCCAGCAATCACCCCAGCAGCACGCAGCTATTTCAGAATAGGAGATCAAAACCATGTACCAACGTTAATTCTCAAAGGAAAACAGAGCAGTGGAATGGCTGCTGCTTTAAGTGTTGCAACCAGGAGTAGGAAACAGCTTACAGAGCAGCCAGGGCTTCTAGGAAGGCAAAGCCAGGACAGACTCCATACTCCTGTCTCAGCTACCGAGGACAACAGGAGCCTGAGTTTTAGCCACATCCAACAAAGATAAAATTGGCAAAGCATTACATCAAGTTCTTTCTCTCCTCTTCCTTCAGAGGCTTGGGTCTCTCCTGTAAGCAGGCAGAAACCGGATCCTGAAAGCAGCAAATGGAGTCTCTGTCACAATGGCAAATCCCACCCTGCTCAGTGGTGGCTCCACCAGTTTCTAAACTATCATCTTACAGGATGATAAAAGTCAACCTTGTCTCCCAAAACACCCAGAGACGATGGCAGGCACCAGCAGATGGGCACAACCTGAGGGCCAACATAGGCTGTGCCAGGAGTGGACAGGTCACGCCTACTTTATCTTAGCACTGTTTTGATCAATTCTTTGCATGCATGAACTCCCTTCACACAGCAAACTCTACTGTGAACTTTTTGTGTAAGAATTTGATTCCCAAAAAGGAAATAAGCTTCCATACAAAGTCACAATCTGACTGGACCAGCCTTCTTGTAAGCAGGAGGAACCAGAAGAGAGCAAACTTGTACATCAGTGGCTCGATAAATCGCACTTACATCCCATTTTGTGAAATGCAGTGGCACCATAATGCAGCACAACCCAGTCCCCCTGAAGAGCTGGTTCTCCACTTTCTGCCAGAGCCCCATGAGAGCTGAAAGGAGGACACCTGCAGCAGCGAGATAAGGAACCCAGAGAAACCAAAACTCTGGCTCCACCACAACTTTTAGCCCACAGCTGGGAGAAACACACTCCCATTTGGCACGCTTGTGACCCCACACCCAGCCAGATCCACCAGCTATCCTTCCTTGGTCTCACACTCACATCTCTCCGCCTCACGCCTCTGTGCGGAGACACAGCTGAGCGTTGGGAACACTCTCCCGTAGGTGCAGCAGCCCACACACCAACTGGCAGATGCAGCCCTTATTCCCCATGCAGCACCACTGTCTGGAATTGTGTCTCCAGGCCATGCTCCATGAACTGCTGATCCACACACAGGTGGAGGAATGAGGTGTGGCGTCTGCCTCTCCTGAGTACCCACTAAGCTAATTGAGACAAAGTTTTCTCAGGCACGTAAAATTTAGGTATCATTTGTGCCTGTAGTTTTTGTTTGGGAGGGTGGAGAATTCCAGCAGGAATCAAACAGTCAGAAGTGGTCCCATCAGATAGAAGCAGCTAGGCTGGGCTCCAGCACCTGTAGAGGAATTCCACAGCACCAGCAGACAACGTGCTTGTTTTGATCTCGCTGTGAATATGCATTTGGCAAATAAAAACTTAAAGCTGGGAACCAGAGCAGAATCTGCAAGTTTCCTGCCATCCTGCCACCTGGGACGCTATCTGAGCAGCAGCTATGGACAGAATGCTGCCCTGTTATCAGGGTTAAAAGGGTCAGAGCAAATTAAGCACTTCTCACAGAGTGACTACCAGGGGAAGGAGGTGCCCCTTCTCAGGAATGCGATCTAGTATGAGCTCCTTTCTCTAGCACGATAGGTATCTTCAACCCATGACACCAAAACTTGAGCGAAGCAGTCTCCTGGGTGGCCAAGTCTCTGCTCATCACTGCAGCAAGACTGGGGCATGGCACCTTCTCACCAGTGCGGAACAAAGACAAGCTGAGACTGCAGAGCTGCACCTTTCTGGCAGGGAAACCTGTACCCTACCTCCCTTCAGCCCTGAGGAAAACATCAGAGAACACAATTTTGAATGCCTACCCTATCTTTCAACAAGTGTTTTACAAAACATTCATTTCACATACAAGCTAAGCAGGATCATGGGAGGCAACGCTGTCAGATGGGCTTGGTTTTGACCAACACAGATGGGAACGCCTATGCACCTCTGAGAAGGTTGCACAAGATCACATGCAAGTCAACAGAAGGCCAGGAACACATGGAAGAGTCAATCCTTTTCATCAGCCCTTGGACCTCCTTATCTCCAAGACTTCCTTGAATGCAGATGGTTTTTGAGGTTCTCCATAAATGCTCAGCTTACACTAAATCCGAGCAGGCACATTTCTGGAGAGCAGCGTGTCAGGGTGCAGTGTGCCATCCCACCTCCCCTCTGCTCTGCTTGCTTCCATTAATTTTTGCACAAGCGATTCATTTTGTAAACAGCATTTTGTCTTTTGTAAACAGCATTCGAAGCCAGCTGGAATTTGTTGTGCACCTAAATTACACTTGCTCAGCAGGCGGAACAGAAAGCATTCGCTTTGCTCGTGGTGAGGGCACAGCAGTGACATCCTCTCCCTCGCTGCAGCAGCACACTTTTTTCACAGAACTGAAGCAGCATGGTTAATATCCAAACCTCACTGCTATTAAGACATGAAAGTTACACTTTGAAGGAGGAAGGGGAAGAAGAAACTCACTGGATCTCTTAATTGTAGCCCTGGGCCAAATGTCACTGCTGAAGAGCACAAGGTGGGCATGGGGAGGTGAGGAGTCGATACCTCAAGCTGAAGTGCAAAGCACAAGGAGTCTGACACACATGCAAGTACCTTCAGCAGAGAGGCTGACCGTGTCACACCCCGAACCATTTCAGCTGTCCCCTAGCTGACAAGGAAGCTGCTAATGGACATCTTGGGAAAGCACAAACATGCACCAGTCGACCACAGCAAAGGCCAGAGGGGGATGGATAAGAGACCAAATCTGAAATGCGGTAAGCCGAGTTTTCAGAGTGGGACAAGGTGCTGGCAGGAATTCACAGGTTCCTGAGGCCAAGAAGCAATCTTCACAACCTCATCTGAGGCTGCGGCATGTCAAGACTTCGTTTTGGTTGGCAGGACCCATTCCCACCCACCTCCTCTTTCCTTTCACCCTCCCTCTGTAACTGAAAAGTGAACCTAAGGAAGAGTCAGTCACTAGACTGCTGCACTCACTGCAGACATAGGGAAAGCCAGTGGTTCTGCCCATAAAATGTGCCCAATGTCCATAAGTGAAACACCACCATTCCCAGGGAATCTGCCTTTGTAAAGCAGGCAGAATCACGCATGGGACGTGACGGGCAAGAGGCAGCTTCCCCATGCACTACCAGAGGCAACAGGAACTCGGCATCAGAGGACAGACTGCAGACGATATCACATGCGCATCTCCACACTCTACACGGAAGCGTGGAGAGGACTCGAGCCATTTTATCTTTTCCAATCTAATGACGAATTGGAGATAAATTCATCCAACGGGCACAGCAGTGTTTTTAAAATCCAAAAACTTTACAGCTGGTTTGCTAAGAGATGTTTTTTTGAGGCACTGGGAGTGGGAAGGAGGGAAAAGAAAAAACACAGCTAATGCTCCTTCCTACAGCAAGGGGAGAGAAAGTTATTTCACAGATTTAGTTTATAAGCAGTTTTACTTTTAAAGCACAGTTAAAATCAGGATAAAAAAAGTAGGCTCAACATACATTTTGTCACACCGCACTGCTTGCCATAGAAGCCAACACTGCTTTTCCTGACTGGAATGAAACTCCTTTACATCCAAAGCTCAGTTCTCAGTGCGCTACTGGAGCAGGCAGGGAAGTATCTTAGAAATGCTCTGCACCCCACTGTGCCCCACCACAGCAAAGTTGAACACAACAGCTTCACCAGCACCACACACAGCACGAAAAGCCTTTCTAGGAGATCCAACATCAGGTTGCATGCACACCGCCAAGCGAAGCACAGCACCTGTAGGACACAGCAATACTGAGATGGAGGACACCTGTAGAAATGGGTCTGGACTACTCCAAAGGGAACCTAAAGCCACAGCAGATATTCTTTTCATCTCCACATGCGTTACTAACTGCTTGGGCAGGTAAAGAAAAGCTAACCCTAACTGCTTAGGATCCCATTGCATAGGAGAAGACAAGAGGGGCTCAGGCTGGCAGGACCTCAGGCACGAGCGCACTTCAGACAGACCTTCCGAGGAAGCCATGGGACAAGGGAGCACGCTGCCCAGCTGCAACACGTATCGCTCCAGTGCCCCAATAACCAGCCTCTGGAAGGCTGAAAACACACACAGATCTTGCAAAGTTCACAAAAATGCACAGCCTCACAGGACTGACTACACAAGTTCTGCTGCATTTTCACAGAAGTCCAAGGCACGGTGCTGGCCTCACACCCCAGCACTTGCTTGTCACTGTGAAGCCACCAGCTGCATTAGCATAGGGTGGGCACAGTGGCAGCAAAGCAGAGTCAGTCCTTTTGCGACCAGAGATGAAACTCTAAGGCCGTAAAACATGGAAACAAAGAGCTAAGAGATCTGTGAGAAGAACTACATTTCCATCCCCACTGCTCATTTATTTCAGTATCTAAGCAGGCCCCCAAGGCTCTTGTTGAAGGAGTCTTTCCATACAAGTTTTGATATGGGAAGGGGCATGGGCACACCTTGGCTGCTTAACTCAAAGGCATTGCCCTGAATGCCTGGCAGCACTTCCACTGAGTAACTGGAGTGGTTAGCCCCTTGCTGGAAATGCAGAATTACTGCAGACTAAATCTGGATAGCGTTGCTTGAACCGATGCCAAGGTGCCTCATTTCTGTGACTAACTAATACCAAATGAATAATTTCTTTAAAAAGAACTCCAACTTGGACTTTCAGGGACTTGCAAAAATAATAATTACGTTTGTCTTTTATACCCAACAAACATTTTGATCTATAGCGGCCATTCAAAGGAAAAAGTTAAGAGTACAGTTGCTGACCATTATTTTGAAGCTTTTTTTTTTTTAAATACTTTTACACACAGACATCTTGCTATTTAAATTGAGATCAAGACTTATTTCCTTCTCTCAATGAACTTTTTTATGCTTGCCTGCTTTGATGGCGATGTCCAGCAAGAGGCTTTCAGAATATGATGCAACCATGGTTTTTTAGTATGTGCACATTTCTAATGAAACCAATAAGACACCATGCACAACAGAGCAAGAAGTGAACTTTGTGAGAGCCAGAAGGATACAGGTTTAATTTCTCTTGATTCAGCAAAACAAGAACAATCCTGTATAATATGCCATGGTCTTGATGAAGAGAAAGTTCAGCATCGATCTTAAGTCTACCCCTGTAATAGCAGATCACCTTGCTATCACACGCTGACTATCAAACATCCAAGACAAAGCACCCTGAATTCATCAGGGAAGAACAAACCAGAATAAAGTGATTTCCCTTCTAGGAGTCTATTCTGTTATACTGTAGCCGGAAGATTATTTAACCAGCATTCCTTTGCAACTACACAACCGATGCGGAGCAGGCATGCTGAATTCAGTTTCTTCTTCACTCAAGTTCCATGGTCCCTCGTAGTTAGGGCTCCAAGGGGACGCAGATCTCATTTCAGCCAGATCCACTTGTCACCAACATCAGCATTGCAGCCTTGCCTAAAATTGCGACCAGGAAGCTAGGGAAAGCAGAAAGTTCAGTCATAAATATTTCTCTTCTCACTCTTTCTGGAAATTTTTTAGATTATTTATGAAGTGCCTCATGGTATCTGCGGAAGTGCAACATGAACAATATATATAATAGATATTTGCTCGATATAACGATTAGCACTTGTAGAAAAGTCAGTCCCTCTGAAAAACTTGAGCTGTGCAGCTGGGGGGGTTTGACAAAAAACACTGTCATAATGTATATAAAAAATAGGGCAATATGTCAACAACACAAAAGCACATTCCACCTGGATTCATCCAATTCTTCTCTCCTACACACCCCGGTTCCCAGTTTTTGTAAGAGATGACCCCTCTAATCATAGCAGGTAGTAGAAGAATTGAATCAGTCAGCAGAATCTCATGCCAAAATAGGAACACGTTATTAAATACATGAAATATTTCACGTATGAAATACTGAGTTAATTACTACATTAAGTTAAACCATTCAAATGAAATTGTATATTTAGCCTTCAGGAGTTGAACTTCATGCCAACTTGTGTACGCAAACTGGTAGAGGGCTGGGGACTGCAGTGGGAAGCCTTTCCTTCTGACAGCATCTCAAGAGCTTGGGCTAGTTGTACAGGTCACAAGAGGATCACGTGAGGAGCTGTTCCAGCCTAGCAAACCGAGAAACACACTGCAGAAGGAAAGGCTGGATGGACTGGAGCGCTGGGAAGGGGACATCAGATGCACCAGGAAAGCTGGAGGGTCTGCACCCTCACCAGGAAAGCAAATTGTAACTGAGATGACAGGAAATGGAGGCAAATAGCAGTAGTCTGAACAAAACCTTGTCATTTGGGAGCTCAAGGAGTTGCATGTAGACCTAGAAATAAGGACCTGTTACCTCCAAGTCTGTGAAAAGATACGGGAAACTGAAGCAAACAACCCCCTTCCTGGTAGAGTCCATCTAACCGGCCAAACAGACGTCCTACAACCCAAGCTTTCCACAGGGTTCAGGAGGAAAAGGACACGCGCAGCTGTGCAGATGGTGCGTCGGGATAAAAAGCCAAGCCTGGCCCTCTCAGCCTGCTGCCATGTGCAGGAGCACTTCGGCAACATTACAGACACACAAATTCAGCGGCCAAGCCGTTCTACCTTAAAGATCTGGGAAATGAGACTGTTTAAGAAGAGGCCATTTTAAGGGATCACAGACCCAGGACTACAAGAGAAAGACTGCCAGTACGGGTTAAAACAGTAAACTCCCCCTACACGGCATATGTGCTCTCTCTGCAGGCGAGGAAAGCGTTCCTCCAGGTGAAGCAGACCCACCAGGGCTGCAAAAGCATCCCGGTGTGACAGAAGATTGACCACAAGTGTACCAACAATGCTGTCACCAAAATAGTCTCCTACTAACTTGCTTTTGCCAAAGCAGCACAAATTTTTAGTGCAGTTTCAGCCTGAATAAACATAAAAGCAGGCTCTGTACCTGCTAGATAACTAAGCCATGGGAACAAAAGCTGCCAGCAACAGATCAGTGCATGAAGTAGCTGCTTTAGCAATGACTCTGAACTGAGTGATCCTACAGAGGAAACAAACGGAGATACATTTCAACCTCTGAATCTCAGGTTATTAAAGCAGTCCCCTTCGGAAAGCACCAACCACAGCATCTCCCACAGAATCCTCACAGATAAGCTCAGGAAGTGTGTATTAGAAGAATGGACAGTGAGGTGGATTGAAAACTGGCTGAAAGACAGAGCTCAGAGGGTCATGATTAGGGGCACAGAATCCAGTTGGAGGTCCGTAACAAGTGGTGTTCCCCAGGGGTCATTACTGGGTCCAGTCCCCTTCAATATATTCATCAATGACCTGGATGAAGGGATGGAGTGTACCCTCAGCAAGTTTGCTGACGATACAAAACTGGGAGGGGTGGCTGACACACCAGAAGGCTGTGCTGCCACAGACCTGGACAGGCTGGAGAGTTGGGCAGAGAGGAACCTGATGAAATTCAACAAGGGCAAGTGTAGGGTGCTGCACCTGGGGAGAAATAACCCCCTGCAGCAGGACAGGTTGGGGGTGACCTGCTGGAGAGCACCTCTAAGGAGAAAGACCTGGGAGTCCTTGTGGACAACAGGATGACCATGAGCCAACAATGTACCCTTGTGGCCAAGAAGGCCAATGGCATCCTGGGGTGCATCAGGAAGAGTGTGACCAGCAGGTCAAGAGAGGTCATCCTGCCCCTCTGCTCTGCCCTGGGGAGGCCCCATCTGGAGCACTGGGTCCAGTTCTGGGCTCCCCAGTACAAGAAGGACAGGGAACTGCTGGAGAGGGGACAGCAGAGGGCTACAAAGATGATGAGGGGCCTGGAGCATCTCTCTTATGAGGAGAGGCTGAGGGACTTGGGTCTTTTTAGTCTGGAGAAGAGAAGACTGAGGGGGAATCTGATCAATGCTTATAAATACTCAAAGGGAGGGTGTCAAGAGGATGGGGCTGGTCTTTTTTCAGTGGTGCCCGGTGACAGGACAAGAGGAAATGGGCACAAACTTGAATAGAAGAAGTTCCACCTAAACATGAGGAGGAACTTCTTTCCTGTGAGGGTGGCAGAGCCCTGGAAGAGGCTGCCCAGGGAGGTGGTGGAGTCTCCTTCTCTGGAGACATTCAAACCCCACCTGTGGGGTTTGTTCCTGTTCCTGTGGGACCTGCTCTGGGTGGACCTGCTCTGGCAGGGCGTTGGACTAGATGATCTCCAGAGGTCCCTTCCAACCCCATGTGATTCTGTGACCATGACCTGAAGTGCCAGACATGGTTAGGTCCTAGCTCCAAAAGCAGTCTACCTCCAGAACCTTTCCTCCTATCTCCAGGAATGAAAGATAGATAGAACACAGCGTTCATCTTTGAGATACAATAATGGAATCAAGAAGCAAACCACCATGAAAAGCAAATGAGTTTTGTGAGAAAGTCTGAAGCAAGCAGAGCTGCTATAATAGAACCCTTCCTTTAAAAATAAGCTCTCCACTGGCAGCCTTTACAAATAATTAAGCACAGATCATCTGCTCATCTCCACACAAACACTGGTTTCACACAGTAACCCTGACTTGTCCTCATGATTTTTTCCTTTCAAAAAACTGTAAGAGTATCTTGTTTGAGAGCTGCCCCTGCAGAGAGAAGCAAGACCTAGTCTTGATGAAAACTATACCCAGGCCACAAAACCAGCTAATTAATCCAGGATGAAGCCTGTTGCTTTGGAGAAAGGGGGGTGGGGGGGTGGTATCTTTTTCTTTTTTCCTTTTTTTTTTTTTTATTTTTATTTTTTTATTTGAAGGTCAGAAAATAAGACACTTCTTTCCCTAAAACATCAAGCTGACAGAAGACTTCTACCTCCTTCATCAGACATTCCCCACCCCGCCTTGTCAGAAGCCATTACAAGCCCTTCTTGATCAGTTTTTCTAAAGTTCTTCATTTGAAGTTGCCTTTAATGTCTTGTCTAAATATCAGGAGAAACCATGCAGTCCTGTTAAGAGTTACTCCTGCTGCGCAAAGAGATGCAAGATGAAAATAAATTATTACTATCTCTGCCCTGCAAATTTGCAGTGGTGAGCTAGCAACAACATCAGACCTGCTGTGACCAGCCTGTATCTATTAATTCTAGCACAAAACCAGCTCTCCCTGGTCCTCTCCAGGCAGCACCTAATTGGCCCTTTGATACTTCAAGAGATTCCCAGATAACTAGATTATTAAAGCAACAGGAGCTCTCTGGGAAAACACAGCTTACAGCTTCATTCCTGGGTAAATCTGCCCTCTTTAAAAGATACAATATCAATCCCAACAGAGTTCAAATTCATTGTCCAAAACAAATTCCCCATGTGCCTTTGGTTAAACACATGCAATACATCAAAGTGAATTTTATAATAAGTATTCATCCATACTCCATCGTTCACAGTGGGCCTTGGCAAAACCAGTTGAGTGTTGGGATTTGTTACAGCCAGGCTTTCAAAATAGCCCCAAAAATGGGAAGAGGAAGGCACAGTAAACATAAAAAAATATCACAATATTACATAGCAAGCAGAAGGATGTGAATTTTTGTTCTGCACGCTATCTGCGCCAGGTACAGGTAACACAGACGACTTCCCAAGAACAGGCTCTTCAAAGCTCATGTTTATAGCCACATTTATAGCAAAAAAGGTACACAACTAGGAATAAAGTAGGTCTGTCCCAGAGGAGAGGAAGCTGGTGATCTTTTAGCAGTTATTGAGCATTTGGAAAAATACTGGAACAGGAGTCATTCCTGTTCTTGTGCTGTCCTGTCTCCCTCCAGCTCCTTGCATGCCCACCTCCCACCAGAACAAGCATTTGTTCAACATCGGGAGGAGCCTGGATTAAAACTGCCAAAAAAGTGTTGCAATGATGCTGCACAGCGTGGCTGAATGGACCAAACAGCATGATGCCAACAAGAAGAGGCCCCATAGTACCCATTCTCTCATCTCTCTGCACAATCCAAGCCAGCTCTGCAGCTTTGTTGGATCATTCCACAAGTTCCATCAACGCCCTCGCCCAGTAAGAAGCTATTCAATCCTTCTGGCTGAGTTAGTTTTCGGTGACACTGCAGGCTCAGTCAGAACCAGACCACTGCAAAGAACAGTCGTGGGAGCACCAAGGAACATCTGGGGATGCAGGGCAGATAGCAAGATGTGCTCCTTTTGGAGATAAGTGGTTAAGTTGGGGCTCCAAACTGCACCCAGCTGAAGTTCCCAGCCTGTTGTGCCCACAGCTGCTTAACCAGAACAAGGGCAGGGATACAAATATGGGGCCAGCCCTGAGGTTTCTGGTATCGCAGCCAGAAAAGATAAACTGTCCAGCCTAGAAAAGAGATGATGGGAGACAGGACAATTTACATAGAGCTTGTATATATATAACTACACAACTTGCCAGTAGCTGGGATAACAGAGGGACTGAATATTCGCTGTCTCTTCCAGTACAACATGGTGCCATCAAGCAAAGCCAATGGCTTGAAGGACTCACTGCTGAAAGATACTGCTGTTGAAAAAAATTCAGTGGGTGTCAATGGGAAACCAGGCAAGCACTTGGAAAAGACCTGCATTTTCCACGAGCCTTGTGCATTACGAGTACGTTTCCCAGTCAGAACTGCAGTGTAAACTCAGCAAGGCCACATCATTTGCAAGTGGCTGGCACATTCAAAGGAACACTACACATGTGTTACCTTCAAATCACATTTGAGTAAGACCAAAGAAAAGGTGTGATTTAACGGCCACATTAAAAATAATAGTAGTGCATCCTATTACACACGATTCATTATTAACAAGACATTTCAACAGGCAAGAAAAAAGAGTAGCATACAGAATCAAATAAATCCCTTTAGATCTTCTTAGGTCCTTCACCAACATCAGCCCAAAGAGACCTGTGGAGCCACCAACAGATTTGTCCAGCACCAAGCGACAGAGAAAGCAATTGACCATCACACCAAAGCTGAACCTCTTTCCCAGGAAAAGTAAGAAAAGCCATGTTGTTATTAGAAGCTATCTAGACAGACTTCGCAACACCAGAATTAAATCTCTGCCCTCAAGAGCTTATGACTGAAGCAGCATTGGCCAAGCAAAGGGAATCAGAGATCCCACCAGAGAAGCCCAACAGCTCACATGTCCCTGCAGCAGGAGGTAAATGCAAGCTCCTGTGAGATTACCGCCAAGTAACAGATTTTTCCACTCCATGGAAATGGCTAAGACAGAATCAAGTCTTAGTCTGCTGCATTACACTGTGCAGAACTTCAAGCTGGATCAAGCAAGGATTATTTCAAGAAGCATGTGATAAAATCCACCACACAGAGCTTGAAACTAATGAAATGAGCTGTACCCAAAGGTAGAGCCAGCTCAAAAGAATGAAACTGCTCAACTTTAACAAGAGCATCAGTAAAAAGATGAAAACAGGATCATCTCATCAGTTAAATTAAGAACTCTGCCACAGAAGTGTCTCAAAACTATAAACATGATGAAAAGCCCTATAAAGTGGTATCGGCTGCAGAATAGCAACAAACAGCTTCAGCCAGCTGTTTGCTATACACTGCAGCTGCATTTCATAGCTCCTCACAATAATTTCAACCCAGACATGTACAGGTAGAGCTCTGGAGAGTTTTAACAATCTGAAAAGGTCTACATATATCAGAGTCTGTCTTGTTTTCCAAGATTTCAGGAGCAAAAAGAATGACCGTTTTCTTCCCTTCTACTTCTGTGCTGCTTTCTACTAATAGCTGGGCTTCACAGCTAAAATATAGACCTATAAATAGCATGTTTTGAGCAGTGCTGATCAAAGAGCACTTAAAAACAGAGTCATTACTCTGCAGGCAGGGGCCCATTCATCAATATCCAAACATTTTCATTTAGTGGCTGTTTATAACAAGCATAATAATAGCACCTTCCATCACTGCTGTTAGAGAAGACTCCTGCTTTTTCCAGTAGAAATCCTGACTTCCAGAAGTTTATTGTCAATGTTTGTTGTCAGCACACAGCTAAAATCTGAGAGAATCTAGGAACATGTAGCTTCATATACTGGCTGTATCCTGAAAGGGTTTGGTTCCTATGTTCCATATCATCAGATAAAAGAGGAGAGGGAGGGGTAATACCCCCCAAGCATACATCAAGGTGTATGCGGTTTGGTTTCCAAAGGATTGGCATAGATAGATGTTTGTTTACAGCTCGACTCCTGCCATTCTTTACTCTAACAAAATCCTTAGTGCTGTTAACATTCACTATAGCCCAAGTAACAAGAGTACTCAAAGGCTTTAGTGAATTGAGGTTAAAAGAATTCCAATTTGCTGCAGTTGCTCAATTAATGTTGTCCTACCCTTCATTCATTCATTAAAAAGACAGACAAGATACTATAACTCTTTTGGAAAGAGAAGCATCCATAAGACAGACACAGAATATTTCTTTAAAGCTCAAGTATTATTTTTTTTTTTTATTTCAAACAATATAACTGAGTTCAAGCAGGAATCTGATTTTGTAAAAATTAATGTGACTTGCAACTTAAACTACAGACACCATAAAGAATCTAATGCATATCTCTAGCCTTGCTTTTGCAGGACAACCAAGAATTTAGTACGACTAAATATTTTGCTGCAGCTCTTTTCCATAGTGCCTACTTGTCCTAGTGACTATTCTCCATAGCGGCAGAACAAAACCTACTTTAGTTTTTCTCAGCAAAGAACAGGTTAGAAATGCCAGTTATCCACTACAAAGTGTAAATCCACCACAGGAAAAAGCCAAGTAACTATATCCAAGGATAAAGTGTTATCCTAAGCGTAGACTTGCTTTTCTAACTGGACAGGTAAAATGCAAAAAGCCTCTTATAACAGCTTTCCTTATGTTACGTTACCCAAAGTAGCAGCGGGTCTTAGCAATGCCTGTTCTACATTAAAAAGCCCAAAGGCACGTTTCAGCAGAAAAATGCTATCGGAAACAAGGAAAATAACATACGAATGCCATCCCAGCCAAAATTGTACCACCACACCTGCACAGTTAAACATCTCAAACTGACACAGTTTAAGATTCATGGAGATGTTACTCCTGAAAATAAAAGCAGGGGAGAGTCAGAAATAGATGCAAGTATCCTTCTTACAGATTTGCCAGAACCTTTCCCTGATCTACAGCGTGATTTTTGATATAAGATAACAGGATGAAACTGTCCCCTGAGGGCTGGACAATTTTTTAAAAGAAGTTTCCCTGGAGATGCAGAAGAGTGGAGTGGGAGCAGCTCACTTGCAACTTTCCTCCACTTCACTTAATTGCTGACAAAAGATCTTTCTTCTGAACTATTTTCCCAGGGTTTTTATTATTTTTATTTATTTAATAGAGGTCTACACCCTGGGAATCACATTCCTACATGGTATGGGATTGAGAGGAGTATAGGAGGGGGAGGATGTGCTCCTAAAAAAAAATAATGTTTTGTTTTATAGGGCTCAGCAGCAGACTCAAGTTTGAAATAGATTACTTTAATGCCAGTGGGATTTTACTGTATTTTTGATTTACACAGGCACCCGTGCCTGGGAAAGCATGGTTTGTCATGTAAAACAAAACAGGTGCAAGTACGAAGACCAAGATTTGAGATAGTTCCGAGGACTCTCAGGTCCCTTCCCCCCTGTATCTGGGATATATATCCACGCCAACTGCCCATGAAATTTTTCAAGGGAAGCAGGGTCAAGAAGGTACACATTTCTAAAGCAGAAGAGGGGCTGAACAAACTACTCACACTTCCCCTGTACATTGGCAAGAGTGGAGGAGTGCAGGAGACTGGAAGATAAGCAGATCACATGCATATTCCCACCTCTTTCCAGGCACTCTTCAGGAACAACTTCATCATTCCTAGGTTTTTGTTATTTTTCAGGTTCTTCCTGTCTTACTGATATTTAGCTAGGCAACATCTTGTTTCTTTAGAAAGGGCTAAAAATACTTTTGCAGAGATAAAACAGAAAAAAACCCCTTAAATTCAGCCTTTCCTAATTTATCGTGTGTCTGTTTTCATTCGTTCCTGGACTCAAGAGCAGACAGGGCTAGGCATTATAGCTGTCAAACATATCCATTAAAATAAAAATTAGGAAGGGAGACCTTGATCGTAAAAAAAATAAATGAAAACTTCATCAAGCCAAGAAAAAATGGCAGCAGAAAGAAAACAGAAGATTGTTACCATAGCAGCTGTCTTTGATACTATCACAAACATGGAGAACAAGATATCCCAACCTCCCTACTTCTGCAAAGGCAAGAGTACTATGGAATACAATTAACAGCTTAGATAAGGCTTATTGCCGCAGTTGTACTTTATATGTATGCACAGGCAATGTCCTCTGTGCATGTAAGTATAATCGGTCAAAGAAGTTTTTTAGTAGCCTGTAGCTTTTCTTGTAACCCAAAATCTGCAGCCAGAGGCCAACATGGTAAGGACCCTGCCATTCAGTATCACCACATTAAAAAATGTACCAAATTTCGACACAAACACTCCCTGGTTTTGATCCAGACTCAGGCTTCTTGAAAGCTCAAGTATTTCTTTTGTAGTTTGGGGTATTTTAAATGGGAGATTTGTGTGTAAGCCAGGAGGGCTCTGCACTCTCAGAGGAGATGGGAAAGCAACAGGACTTCCTAAGCCCTCTGTCTGCCAGCAGTATCTTCAGCCCCTTGCAACAGGGGCTTGCCAAGGTTGCCTTGAAGTCTCCAGGCTGCCAAGAAGAGTCAGGGCTGCATTTCACATGCACCTTGGGCCACATCAAACCTGGAGAAAGTATTCCCTCAATGTTCTCCCTTTTGGGCTAGTTCTGATCTTCACATTATAAACACATGCCCTTACAATACTCTTATTTTTGAGTTGTAAGGCTGAGAGCTGACTAGTGTCACAGGCTCACCTTCCCATCACTCAAAAGCTTGCTGGGTTACGCCTATTTCCCTGAAACTACCTACAGAATTGGAGGCATGGCAGACATCACACGCTTGAGGATTTCCCCTCCTAAAGTTGTATCCTTATGAAAGGGAGGTAATAAAAAGCCTGGGAAAAAAGTGTGGGACTCTCCTCTCCTCCAGTCTGCTGCCATGCAAGACTGCAGGGCACTGCCAGCCACACACTCCCAGGTCCTGGGGCAGAAGGGAGGAGGATGAGGAGTAGGATATAAAGATTGAGCTCAACAAGGCAGCTGAGCTGGTGCAGCTGCTGGAGCTGTAGAAAGGCAGCCAGCCCACCCCAGCCACACATTGCTGCAACTTCCCTTCCACAGCTCCAGGGTTCACCTAACCCCAGCAAACTGTTCTGTTTGGCAATCTAGCCTAAAACTAGTCCAGAAATAAAAAGAAAAATAAATCCCTAGGTTAGCAAGCTGAACGGAGAGTTACGGGAGCCAGGTTGTACCTTGTAGCTGAGCCAGTCAAACACCCAGCTACTAGCTTTCCTTGCCTCATGGCCCTGTATTCCAAAAGCAGTCTTCCACCAATGAAGAAGGGTGGGAAAAAGAAAAACGAGGGCTTTCTCTTATCCTTCAGTGGTATATTTATTTGCTTTCTTGATGAGTTACATGTTAGGCAGAAAAATCTGATCCACTCATTTTATCTCTACTTAATATGGAGCTGACTGACAAGGATGGACAAAGCAGAATCAATACTACTGCCAACTAAGCCTCTGCTTTCTTCACATGGTGAATACGGCACACGTGCTACATAAAAGCACATCACACAATTAGATGGTTTGAAGGAGGATAATGAGAACACCCAGGAAAGGAGCGAGGGGATGGAGGCTGAAGTGTGCCAGGATCAGCGAACAGCCAGTGCAGGGTGGAAAAAGCAATAGGAGGGTAAAGGAAGGAAGGGAAGCATGTGGCTCTCCATTTCAATGCAACAGCAAAAGGACACTTCAGATTGAAAGATGACAACTAAAACTGATCTAAGAAAGCCTTACACATGGGCACATGCACTCACTGGAGCTGGAAGTCATGTAGGCATAGGAAGTGTCTTTGAAGATAGTTCAAAAGTGTGGATAAATCCTTCAAAGAATTCATCACACATTGTGTGCTTCAAGGGTAAGGTACACATCCCTGACTTCCTTTTTTTCTGATTCTGTAAGTTAGACTAACAAGAGATGTAACATTTTGATATGGGACTGCCCTAGTACAAAAGGAACTTCTAGGTGCATAGGCCTGTTTTGTCTGAAGAAGAATCTGTGTGCCCAAGCATTTGTTTATTTTCTTTCATATACATACCAGCACGTACACTTAAGTCTCAGCACACTATAAAGAAGATAGGATCCCCCTCCCACTGTGCAATCTTACACACCGAAGAAAGGATGGGGGAAAAAAAATACCCAAACAAATCCTAGAGCATGAGACGCAAGCCACACTTTTTAGCATACTACTGAAAATAGGCTGCTTCTCCATCAGGGTTTCTTAGACTTGTGTTTAAAGGTGTTGGGTCAAGCCACTGGACAAAGAGAGGAGCTGGGTTACATGAACCAGGGTGAGGAGGCTAGCACAAATGCTTTCTGCTAGGGCTGATGACATGAGAAAGGAGACCAGGTTTTAACCATTTTGCTTTCACCTGTTCTAGCGAAGGAATTCTCCACTCTAATGCCCGAATTGAACACCAGAAAGGACTAGACTCCAGGCTCTGGAACACCTTGTGATAAGCAAGCCTGCCAATTTGTTCATATTTTTAAGCACAAGGTTTGTATCAATGAAATACCAATCATTTCCTTTTGAGCTGAAGTGAAGGGAGAGGCGGCAAAAACTATTTTAAAGTTCCCCAGCTTTGTTTTTAGAGGTAACGAGGTAGGTGATGACTTGAATATGGATCTTAAGACAGCTGCACTTTTATGTATACAGAAAAGAGCGTGCACGTAAAAGAAGCCTTTTTTCATCACCTCTAGGAGATTCAGCAGGACTTGCCAACAGCATTCAGGAGTGTGAAGTACATAAGTACATTATGTAAATACACTGATTCCATTAAACAGAACCATTTGTTTTCATCTTCTCTGCAAACACATCTGCCTAAGTGCTCCAGCTTTGCAGGGCGCACATGGAGTCTGGAGCATTATCTGCGGGGACTGCACGCAGCTGAAAGCAAGCAGAGAGATACAGCAGTTGTTAAGAGAGTAGTCAAGTCTTTACTAGTCTGACAGTTCCTAAAATAATGTTGCTTCACTTAAAAATGAACGTGCTTATCTCTGATCTTCAGAACCTGACTAAAAGGTTACTTTTCCCTTGCCAGAACAGCATCTTTAGAAGTTTATGAATGCCTGAACAGAACGGCTGAACCCTGCCAGACGACTTTATGGTAAGAGGAGGAAGCAGAAAGCCACCTCCTCACATGTGAAAAGAACACTGACAGAAAAAAAAAAGAATAATCAGAGGACATACATAAAAAAAGCTAGTTTCTAGTAGTCAGAGCTGTATGTGGCTACCTCATTATTTTGCAGAAAGGCACACATACTAAAGTCTTGAGGACTCTGAAGACTTTCCTCCTCCTTCTTGGTTGCTTCTGACTAATGAATATTTTGAACAATAAACAGCTTCTGCCTGGAATTTGTGAATCCCTGAAAACCACCATTATTAGGCAGCATGAATAGTGTGCATGCAACTCTGAAAAGCACAGCAGTTAGCTCCCTATTGCTAGGATCAAGGATTTACAACTAGTTATAGGATTGCCAAAAAAGTCCCCTACGCAAATCATTGTACTTATGTGGTAAACATCATTACACCAACTTTAAAAGCACGCATTTCCCACAAGGAAAAGTTAAAGTTCTGTAATTATACCATAATTAGGTGTTTACTTAGAAGTCATGTGAGCCTAAAATCTTTGTCTTCAAATGCAGAAGCAGTAGCACAGCTATACCCATTCCTGCATAAACACAGGCAAGGCAAGGGTTTACTATTCCCTCTTGTTAGACCCTGCAACCTTGTAGCCAAGATTTGTACCTCTAGAAGTTTACCTGCTTTTTCTGCCTCCACTGGTCGGTCTCATGCTGGTATCACCTCTAAATATAAGCATTGCCTACAAAGAAATTCGCACGTCCATTCGCTAAACAAACTTGGAGACAAAACCACAGATCTTCAAAGTTTCAATACAAAGAACTGCATTCTTAAATAAAATGGTGTGGGGGGTTAGCTTTGTGCTTCCCTTTCCAGCAGCTTACAGGAAGGAGGAAAATTCAGCATCTTTTGCGTTGTGCAATAATTGCTATAAAGCCCCCCCATCCCTGAAGGATTACAAGAGTCTAAGCATTCAGAAGAGAGAAAAAGAGTAGCTAGTACTGCTCGAATTTAAGAGAATGCTTCATGAAATGTACAACTCCTCCTTATTCCAAAGGATATTAGCACTTTCCACAGTACTTCCTTGAATCAGGGCCTGAAAGCATGCCTGCAGATGGGAGATTAAATTTTGGCAATTTTTTTTTTTTGCACTGACAGTGCTCAGCTTCTGCTGTCAACTAATTGGCATCAAGCAGAGCAATCGAAAGACTGAGCTTTCCTTCCCAGGTATTCATATTCCTACTCCCAAGCATCCTTTTGCTACAAGGCAAGCCGCAATTTTTCCTGGAAGCCAGCTGTTTGATAAGCCAGGAGATTCTCAGTTTCTTGCCATCACAAAGAGGAATGTGCTGTTCTACAGTTAGAGGAAAAAAAGGTTTTCAGAAGTATTACACCTGGTTCTTAGCACGCAGCACCAAGGTCACGTCTAGCTGTGTGTCAGGCAGCCTCAATAATTCCCAGCTCCACTGCAAAGCAACATTTCAGCCGAAAAACCCTATCATCTTTGGGAAGAAAGGCACTGTCAGTACAGATGGATGTTGCGTGCTGGTGACAAGTCATGCAGCAGAACATTCTGAGATATGTGCTGCACAGGCACAGATGCCTCTTGGAGTGAAGGACTCCAAAAATCCTCAGTCTGAGCTGGAAGTTTTGGACTTAAAAATGAAGCGATACCAAGAAGCACAAAATCCTGATAGCAATTTCTCAGATGGACCCAGTTTTCAAACCCATTAGACAACCTCAAGGAGTACCGAGATGCTTTCTGTTGCGTTAACCTTTATCTTTAGCCCCTTTTACAAGCTGGAGAGACTACATCTCAAATGAGGCAGAAGAGTGGGAACCCAGGAGCCTCTCCACCACACAGTTAGCTGAGGAGGAACAAATTATGGTGAATAATCACAGTGACTTCTGAACTGACTATTCAAAAAGAAAACATTGGTAATTCAGAGTTTCCAAACAAGTCCATAAACTTGCATCTTACATTTTAATTTCAGTAAGAGATTGTATACTAACAGGATGAGAAAAAATGATAGTGTTCTGACTGTAAGTAACATGGTTTACAATTTATATAGACCTTTCTTTGTATTCAGTGATTGCTTAAAAAAAAAAAAAACAACAGAAAAACAACAAAACAACTACGTCATGGTGGCAGAGTTTTCAACCCAACTTGAAAATATAACATCACCTGTAACTTGAGTTTTTCTCATCAGTACTAATTGCCATCAAGTCCACAATTTCTCTAATGAGATTTGTAATACCTGGGCCTTAGGAAAACACCGCATGGTATAAGAGGACCCCATGCCAGTTAAATAACAATAAGCAACAGGGCAGAGTGCTAAGTCAATTGGAAGCCGTTTTTCTCTAGAACCAGAAAGGCAAGCAGCTAATTAAAACACCGTGTGGGAGCCTGTGTGAGGTGTAAGAGAGCACTGGGCCACAACAGGCTTTGGATGTGTGCCTGCATACAGAAACACGCTAATTAAAGCAACAACAGTTTTGAGAAGCAATGTAACATTTGTACCTCCTCAGCCTACCCCAGAAAAATCACCCCCTCCCTCAGCGTTTTATAAGCGGTCTTCTTTACAGAAGTCACCATGGGTTTCCAATTTTCTTGTTTGACTCAAAGGATTATTTTAGATTTCAGAGGTCAGAGACTAATCGGGGCAGGAGAAACAAAAACAAATGAAAACCATTTATCCTTTAGTCCACATCTAAAGATCAAAAAAGAAAATCAGCTTACGAAACAAACCATTTGCTTCATTATTCCCCTTGTGGGGAAGCTAGACTTCAAAACAGGTCGAGATCTGGGGATCTTATTTACTTAGAAATGCGTATCCCTGTGCATGAGATTTGACATCCAGAGTGTGCACAGGACCCTTAGAAACACACTTACACTTTGGCAGGGACAGTTGCCTGGCTATCATATAACTGCTCCCCTTCCAATATTACTTACCGATCGATACTCGTAATAGATTTTATCATACTCGTTGCCCCCAATTGTGATTTCGGGAATGAAGCGAGGGATGGCTACAGGATCCAGCACTCCATCTTTGTCCTGAACACTGGGGGGAGAAAAATAAGAGAAAGAAGAAGGAACAGTTAGTCCACATCCTGCCCCAAAGACAAAAATGTCAATTCTGAGTTTGACCAAATATTAAAGAAATGCTTTTCTGTTAAATAATACTTCCACAGGTTTTGGCTATTTTCCAGTTATGATGAATTAAGTACTCATCCTCACACAGCTACCATGTTTCCCCCTGCCTCGCTCTTGCCTCCAGCTTGTTCCTGCTCCAACTTCTCTCTATTTCTCCATTCCCTCCCCCAGGGTTTTCCTGCCTGGAGACGGTCTGTCATTCCTGGGAGCCTTCTCCATAAGGCATCTCTAGCTTTTTGCTTCCCTATACAAACAAGGTAGAACCAGTGGTTTTATTGAATCCCACACACTATCTTGCAACATCAACTTCATTTAATTGCCTCCTGCTCAATTAGTTTTCACAAATGAACCCTCACAAGGAGTAAAGTAAGGTGGTGCTCTTCCCCAAATTCCCATCCTAAATGGATCAACACTGAGGCAGTCATAGGGTTTGGAAGCAGACAGTGCCTCTAGGATCCTGCCTGGGGGTAAACAGGGGACACTTGCTGCAGCACCTGAAAGAACAGATCTCAAGATCCACCAAAAATCCACACTGCATGACGCCAGCACTTTCAAATACCCCAAACTTAAACATCTGAGAAACTGCTAGAAAGCCACCTCCTGCATACTGGTATTATGCATAGACCAACAGTGCCACCTGTATGTAGTTGGGGAAAAATACATCCATTTGCAGTTGACAGTGACCAAATTCTAAATTCAACACTTGAAACTCTGCAAATTGTGTTGCTTTCAGTGAACTGCATTTCTTTATGTGTATTTAAATATTTGTAAAGTATATACCCTGAGCAAAGCAAAGTTAATAATCTTTAAACAGTTTTTTTTCCCCCTAAATAACAAATTTTTGGACTTTTCCTTACAGTACTGAACAGTTGCATTTCAACAAGTAAATTAGTCTGCTAATGTATCCTAACATGCACACTGTAAATTATCTTACTACGGACAAATTAGTAATGAAACCCAATAACCTAGGAAAAGTTGAGATGGGACAACTAGTTGCAGTTAATTCATTCCTCCATGAATCTCAGCCAAATGGCAATTGTAGAAGACAATTCCCAGGCACAATTCATTTTAGTTAGTAGCCAAGATGGAAAACCTGCTGCTCTTAAAACTTCTGTGCTCCCACAACAACTGCCTCCAAAGAAACCACTGCACAACAAAAAAATTCAAATATCATGCAACCAAAGACGGCTTCTCCAGCTTCAGGTCTGCTCTGCACCTTAAGAAATAACTTTGAATCCTAAAAGCACCACCCAGAGACACCTGCCACAACAACATCTTTAACCACAAAACCACACTCACTTGTCAGAACTAATTCACTGCTCAGAAGGAAGCATTTAAAGGTACCTTTGATGTTTCCTTAGTTTTCTCTCTCCCCCAGCATAAAATTATCACTATTGATTATTTTATGGCACTTAACCATGTTTTCTTTAAACAGCTCTCATCATGCAGTAGCAGAACTTTCCCAGAGCATGCCTTACCTGCCCATAAGATTACATGACATTTCAAACTTAACTGAGCAGGTAAACGACTGAATGGTCCCAAAATTGCAGGAACATGAAATTTTAGCTCGCTATTGTTGCAACCGTCCATAATCCTATTAGCTAGAGCTCTTCCAATTGCTACACAGGAATCACACTAGTAAGTATGTTACAGTGGTGGGTAGCTCGTCTCTTCTCTAAAAGCACCTATTACACACCTGCTCCATGCATTATGTCCAGCACATCATGCATAAGCAGGTTCTGAGGAATTAGGACCGACACGTTCCTATCTCTGTCCAGAGGAGGGAGACCCACTTCCTTTACAGGCAGCTTACAACAAGGATACGCAAGTTTTAGAGGGAACCTGCAGAAAGCTGGTGACACACAGGTATTACAAGCTGTCCTGAAGTTAGTGCAACTCTTCTGTCAGCTGGATATACTTTCTAGAACTTCTGTTCCCCAGACCCTAGCTTTCCCCCCCCCCCCCCCGTATAAAACAAAGCGACCAGATTGCCTAACACAATGAACATTAGAAAGTCCTATGAACAGATTTCCTAAAGGTGCAAGGTCAGGTAAAGGAAGTATGCTGGTTGGGAAAAAAAAAAAAAAGAAAAAGTAAAACAGTCAACCAACCAAACCCCCCAGTTTGCATAGCCTGTGCCATGATTTCGCAACAACTGATGTTGGCACAGTCACAAAAATTGAAGTGACAATACACAGTATTAGAAAACCACACTTACTACCTAAAAGCATTCACTGGTCTAAGCGGCTTGGAGCCAGCGACACAAAAGCATATCAAGTTAAATTCTGCACTTTTACATGAAAGTAAATTGAGAAATAGCAGGTGGATCCCACTGGAAACCAGAAGATTTTCTCGTACCCCTTGAAACCAGCTTCTCACCAAGGTGGTTATTGCGTTTCAGGTTTGAATCTGAGCAAGCGGGTGGCATTCCCCTGCTATTCACACCCTCATTACCTCGGATGGGGCTCCTCAAGCCCTGCTGCGGCCAGCTTTCCTGCCTCCTGTGGGCAGGGTACAACACGTGCCAGTGGGCCAGCACGTGTGTGGTATGCTCACCATTTTGCCCACGCTTGTAAGAGAAGGGGAAGGGAAAAATGCTCCTGAGTCATGCCATGGGCACATTGAACTGGGTGGGATTGATGGTTTGATGGTTCCTGCATCCAGCTCTTACTGATCTCCTCTGCTCCTGCACTTTCAGCGGGCGCACAGGACAGCCGTAGGTTGTGTCCCCCACCTGTCTTTCCTTGCCTGTTATTTCTTCCTTGCTCATTTTCTCCAGAACTTAGCAAATGCAGGGCAACGACGTAGAGACCTCCTTCTGCCAAAGGGACTCGGACTCTACCATTTGGTTAGGCAGGACAAGTATGCCATGGCCAAGTTGAACAACAAACACTCAGAATAAACACCAAGAAAGAAAAGAAAAAAAAAGAGCTTTCCAAGAAAAGCAAGTCTGCAAGAGAAAGTGAGAAGGTGCAACAGCAGCTCTTCAAATTTATAAAAAGCCACTGCAAAGAGGAAATTACAATGAACTGTTTCAATTGAAGCAAGAGAGAGGTACGGTGCTAAAGGAAGCAGTTTCTAATAGTGCCAGAAGGTTTACAATTAACAGTTTATGAGATTTTGGAGTCTCCACAACAAAGTTTCAAAGCCAAGTACGAAACACCTCTTGCAAGTACTTCTAGTCCTGCTATTTGAAATCAGACAAGACAGACCTTCAAACATGGACACTTCTTCCCTTTGCTAAGCATGCCTGATTACACTGCAAAACAGAGATGAAGGGTCACTCCTCATTGCAACACTTCATTTAATCTGAGCAAAATGACCAGAAAGGAAATAGGAGCCAAGCTCCAGGGTTAGCGATAGCTCCAAGGAGCTACACAAATGTTAAGAAAACTTCAAAATTACCAGTTACTGCACATACAAGGTCCATCAGTAACCACCTCAAAATACATGTCTGATGTCCTGCCAAATACAATACTGGAGGATTTACTACAACAGGGTTTGAGGCACACTAAGTTATTAATGAACAAAACTGAACAGATTAGCATAGAAAAATCTTTCATGGCTAGATTGTTTCCAAATAAAAAGCGATCCTCTTTTCATCAAGATAAAACAAATGCTAACACCTATCTTTTTTTAAATTAAATTAGTGGTGGCTGAAACAAGCCAAAGATCTGTCCACACAAAATACGTTCACTATAGCAAATTCTGAAGGAGCTGCAGGGGTGTAACAGATTTAAACACGGACTTGTCTAACGAAACAAGTCCAATGCCTCACCAGCTGGTAAAGTAACACAGGCAACTTTACACAAACTACAGCTCTTCTTTCCAAAACAGTATTTATTTTGCAATGCATGCAAAATAAAGACAATCACACAATCTCACCGGGAAGGGCACAGATAAAAACATACTTGAGACAGTATAGTGGCAACATAGGAACTCCCTGAGACATTTCAAAAAGCCAGCAGGATGGTTTCTGTTGGACACAGTGCTTGGAGAGGAAGGAAAGATGTGGAGAGTATCCTCTGGGAGATCCCTCCAGGTTACATACACACAAATATATATGTTTTTAACCTTCTACCAAGACATGCCTCAATCCCACAAGGACACTACTCTCTATTAGGGCAAGGGAGAGAATACTTGAGGGCAAGGCAGGGAGATAAAAGTATCAGTATGCAACTGATTTTATTTGGGTGCGGCTCACTGGTTTGATTAACTTACTCATTTACATTACCAAAGTAATCAGGGTATTTCTTTGCATTAGACTCTATATACATGCAATGGAAAAGTTATCCTCGTCCCTACGCATCCATCGCCTTCCCCCAGGCATGCTGGCACAAACTGAAGGTGCAAGAGGTAGAACTGCCAACATCCAAGCCAGCACTGGAATGGGGTTATGACCACAACACTCTGCCGCAGTGCCCCTCTCAGCATCACAGCTGAAATAGCCCAGGTCAGAACAAGTGGGTTGTGCAAAATGCTGGGAGGTTAAAGGAAGCAATTGCAGATGGAAATACAAATACCTGCTGCAGCTTTCCAGAAACACACGAGAGGGCAGCATGTGCCAGCATATGGAACAGGCAGCCCACCAGGAACACACTAAAAAACCCACTCTTTCCAAAAGGAAAAATTGACATAGGCATGAGACACCTGCAAATCTGCAGAAGGCTGGGTACCACAAGCTGTTTTCTGCTTGGACACTGGAAAAGGTGAGAAAAGCATCAGCTTTAACATTCATTAACTAGCACCCGAGTTTGGCATTTGATGCTCTGGGAAGCAATTCCAACACTGAAGATGTGCAGCAGACTCCCTGCGGTGTTTGTCTGGTCCTTACACATTCATCCTCTGGCTGGCCCTGGGCCTGACACGTTTTCATGAGTGAAGTCTGTGCAAGCTGTGAAGGGAGACTCATCTCTGTCCTGTACTTAGGGATTTAACATGAGAAAAGATGATGTCCAAATCTACATGTTTTTATACGAAGTTATAAAGGTGTTCTTCCCAGGCTGCCCAACATATTGCCCAGGATTTCCTCATTCAGCTGAGCAAGGCAGGAGTACAAAATTGGCACGGGATCTGTCGTTCCACATTTGAACAATGCCCGAACACCCCAGCACCAAAGGAAGACTCTAAGCGAACACCGAGCACATTCATCATCTGTCCAAATACAAATGCTAACTTGACAATGCTACTCTGAAGGCAAGGGGAAACAGTAAAACTCAAACCATAACATTTAAATTAGCAGTTTGTTCCATTGTAAAATCTTGAAACATGCTGCCAATAAAAGAAATAATTGTGTATTATCTACAATGACAAGAACCTTGCAGGGTCTAAGTCACCAGATGCTATCTTTTAATTAATACATGAACAAACCTCCTCTTAGATACATAAAGGGCACCCAAATCAACTTGTTTCTTAAACACCATGCAACACTGCTCTTCTGGGATCTATCTTCACCCCTTGATAGAAGGGCCATAGAAAAGAAACACTATATCTAATTTTAGGAGGCATTTGAAGTAACACCACAGAAGACTGAGAGGCAAAGAATACCAGAAGCCTGCAAAACAAACCAGATATTCAATTATAGAAAACCTCAGTTTCTATTAACCTGTGAGATAAACTGAAATTAATATGACATGAATATAATTCTTAATTTTTTTTTTAAATGCAGTAACTAAACTGCACTTACTTCCTGCATATCCACCCTAAAGATGATGTTCTAGCAAAATGGGAAGCTTGTCTCACTTCAGTGCAAGGTTATCCCTATTAACAGTTTTATAAGTGTACATATATTCTTTCTAAGGGGATATCCAGAGAACACTTTGTTCATCGACAGGACTTCAGAGCGGCACTCCTGATTCTTCATCTGTAACACATTTAGAAGTGTAGGTCTGATCTCACTTTCCATACACATCAATGGTTTGGGGTCATATCTTTTGGAGTCTGGAAGACTACCTCTTTTCAGCATTGCTCTGGGAATACCTGCAGCCCCACCAGTAGCACTCCACAGCTGAGTGGGAGGATAGATAAACACGAAGTACTTGCAATGAATTATTATAATCAAATTTGATTCTATTCCAGCAAGGCACTTTCCACTATCTGAGCTTGATCTCTTCATAATCAATTAGATATACAAGGATCTTTAGGAGCAAAACAACAAAAACAGCCTTAGATTGTTATCGTTTACAATCACCCTTGTTGTTTTAGAGAATGAATGACAAAACTGCAATACTTCATTCTGTGAATTAGGATTAAAGCTTCTATCTAGGATTATTTACTGGGAGTCCGGAGAAAGTAGGAAAAAAGGACTTTTTGAGCAGCCACCCAAGTTCGCCTGTTTCCTTTTCCTCGCCTACACTCTGTTCAGCCAGCTTCTTGACTCTGGAAAGATATTTGAAAGCAGACAGCGTAAGAAACTATTCCTGTTTTAGAAAAAAACACTCTAAACAGCCAATCTAAACAGCACCATATACAAAACTTGCTATAAGGTCACTCTGTCAACAAGCTTTGCTGAAGGATATCATGCTGCCAGTGCAGCAGAGAAACCATCAGGCCAACTCCATAAATCCTCTGTTTTAAAATAAAATGTTTTTTTGTGATCACCCAGGAACAGAAGAGCTCACAAAAATACATACCCAAAAGCAAGAGCCACAGGTCACAGCACTTAGGAAGTATCTGGAGAGTTCTTGAGCTTCATTAATGGAATGGAATCTATTTGTCTGGAGTCTCTTGTCTAATCATTAATTAGCAGCAGCAAAACACCACGCTGTATTAGTGCCAAGCACCAATATTACCAAAGTCTGGTATTACTGACAAAGAAAACCCCAACCAAGTCAGAGTGCAAATATAAACATATATTAAAAAAGTCAAGGCTTTAACCATCTGAGATCTGATGCTAAGTAATGGTCAGTTAGTGGAAGAGATGATACTTACTAAAGTCTCAAATGATGGAAAGAAACATCATCCTGCTCCAGCCATGGCCCCTTGTCAAACTTCAGGTACTCAATATCTTCCACTACCTGGAATTGGAAGACAAAAATCACATTAAGAGGTGGTCTGATCAGAACATCCAAAAATCAATGAACATATCCCCCAAATCAATAAAATAATCAAAATATATTATTAAACAAGTCACCCAGGAAAAAGGCTTCACTGCTAAACCTGTATTAACAATGCAAATGTTTAGGACTAACATATCAGGCCACATTTATGGAGGCTGTGACTCTGCCATAAGCACTGGGCAGATGCGTGGGAGCCAGCTCTGAGGTTCCTCTTGCTTTCAGCCTTGGTGTGCAGAGGACAGCAGGGAATAAATCGGATTAAGAGGTGCCTCAAATTCTTATTTGATCCAAGGTGCACTTCCTCAGCCTGCTGTTGGGGCTGAAAGGAAGCAAAGAAGGTACAACCCCACCTCTAAAGGAGGAGAAAATGGAAATAAGTCTAAGTTTTACCACCTTTTGTTGCAAACAAAAGCCACCATGCTACACAGGAAGCCTGTTTTTTTTTTTCCCCAAAATGGTTTAGTGGCATACTGATACAGACTGAGGAGCAACTGTGGCAACTGCCTCCCAGTGTTGCTGGGTCTGGTTCACATCACAGAAATCAAGGCATGTTTGAGGCCGGAAAACTCAAACACCCTTGAAGTAGCCATACTGACAGAAGTCCACAGGCTCCCAGTTTGACTGGTCATCAAGACCTACCCATGCATGCACCCTGAGCAGAAAGGAAAGACTCCCACCTCCACCCAGAATCATTCAAAGTAGTACCACCAGGTCAGCAAATCACTCCTCCAGCATCCCCAAACTTATCAATCCCATGTTTGAGCTTCATTTACAGACTGGCTCCATCAGAAAACAGATCTTTGCTGGTTCACTGGGTAATTGTTTAACAAGTCTGAGGTTATCACACATGACTGACTAGTTCTGAAGGAAACCTGAACTACTGATGGGAAGATGCACTTAAGGTGCACGATGAGGTGGAGATAATACCTTAAAGCAACTTGGGAAGGAGTGGATTGTTACAGCTCCATCTATTACCACTTACAAGGCAATAAAAAAGTGCTATTACAAAGTACTTTTGACTAAAAAGGTCCACTCTATTATCAGTATTATGTTCTTTCGGTAAGAAACAACGGCTTAAAGATATGACTGCATGATCACTTTCCTTGAGGCATTTATTTTTCTTAAGGACTAATTTTGGTGATAAAGATTTAAAAAATACGGCTGACATGACATCACTCACGCATATTTAAAACTTCAAGCAAGTTTAGATGTTCTTTAACACTTTTTGATCTCTTACAAAGAGGTAAGGATGGCAAGCCAGATACTGTAGCTGAGAGCATAGGAAACCTATTTTTCACAGAAAGAAAAAAGCTGACAAATTCACCTGTTGATGGAAAGATGTTTCAATCTTCAAAAAACACTACAGAAAACTGCACTACAGATATTTAAAAGAGCTTTCAAAATTGTGTTTAGAAACTGCTTCTTCCTACCAAAGTGCTGTAGCAACTCCCCAGGATCAGCATTCAAAGATGTAAAGAGGAAGAAAGGCATATGGAAACTTAGTTCAAATATCCAGTATTTATTTTAATTAATTAATTTAAAAGCTGAGCCTCCACCATAGTTCCCGTTAGCTATGCAAAAACAACCACTTCTCTACTCCACAGCAAAACTTTGGAAACTGGCTGATGACAGGACTAATAAGAGTTCAGCAGAGCTCAGAATGCGATATGGGGAAAAAGAAACCTCTATTCAAATTAGCTTTGCACACTCTTACTATCATACCAGAAGATCTCTCCCAGCAGCTCGTTAACAATGGTATGAGACTCCTGAGCAGGCTAGAAAAGCAGTTTCTTAATTTATAAGGACTGCCCTGGCACTCCCTGGGGATTAGCAGCAAATGAATGATTTAATCCTGATCGCAGCACAACTTGTAATGATGTCCAGGAGACATCACGTCTTAATATACTGCAGAGCACTGTAGCATTTAGGAAAAAACCGTTTGCAACAACGAGGTCCCTTTCTCTAGTCTTTGCAACTAAGTCAATACTAACAGCTTACAACTTCTAGGTTTGTTTCAGTGATCTGGTGAGTGCTGTTGCTGGAAGAGCTGAGTGGGGGCTAGCGGGCAGCTGAAGGTGACACTGTTCTCATTGACACCATTTCTGGGAACAAAGACACCAAACGCCTACAGGCAGCTCTGTCAGCCGACTTCTCCCCAAACTCCTTCCTTGTAGGTTTTTTCTTAAGAGATGGAAACAAGGAGCAATGCAGGCTACAAGCCTACAGAGTTCAGACCACAGCTTGCAGGAGGGAGCCCAGCCCACGTAGAGGACCTACAACTGAGAAATTCCCACAGGCTCTGGAGCCTTTCACTTCTGCGCTGGCAAAGGACAGGGCTGCTGGTCTGTCAGCGGGCTCCTGCCTTCACCGTCTCCTCCAGGTTACACAAGCTGGTGACACAGAATAAAATCGGTACATAATAAAAAACAGCATTCACAAGTACAGAGGTACTGAAACAATTTTGATTAAGTATTTAAGTTACTTCCTTTCTAACCCATCCTTTTTTTAATATCCAGGGTTTAAAAAAAAAAAAAAAGCTTTTTTAAACAAACATTATCTAACTTTCTATTCCCGGTTTCATCCTCATGTAAAATCAGCCTGAAACACCGTAACAAAGTTCATTTCAGCACTTATTACTCCTTCAGCCACTACAACCAATGTTAATTACAATATGAATTGCAATTAACAGTATGTAAATGTTGGCCAAGGAGGCCAACAGCATCCTGGCCTAGATCAGGAACAGCGTGGTGAGTGGGACTCGGGAGGTGATGGTCCCCCTGGACTGGGCACTGGTGAGGCCCCACCTCGAGGGCCGTGTCCAGTTTTGGGCCCCTCACCACAAAAAAGACATGGAGGTGCTGGAGCGGATCCAGAGAAGGGCAACGGAGCTGGTGAGGGGTCTGGAGAACAAGTCTTGTGAGGAGAGGCTGAGGGAGCTGGGGGTGTTCAGCCTGGAGAAAAGGAGGCTGAGGGGAGACCTTCTCGCTCTCTCCAACTCCCTGAAAGGAGGGTGTAGCCGGGGGGGGTCGGTCTCTTCTCCCAAGGAACAGGCGATGGGACAAGAGGAAATGGCCTCAAGTTGCGCCAGGGGAGGTTCAGATTGGATATTAGGAAGAATTTTTACATGGAAAGGGTTATTAAGCCTTGGAATGGGCTGCCCAGGGAAGTGGTTGAGGCACCATCCCTGGAGGGATTTAAAAGACGGGTTGACAAAGACCTTAGTGACACAGTGTTGTGTGTGAAGCCACCTGCCCTTTCTATGGGTAAAAACTCAAACTGCCTCACCAGTCTACTGGTTAATAATGATAACCTCTATTACCAAGTGCCTGAGTGGACAGAAATCCAGCCACAACAGGGCAGGATCCAAAACATGGCGTAAAACCTAGTTCCCTTTACGGGAAAAAAAAGGCCTAGAAAGGCACAGCAATGCAGTCAACTGGGGTAAAGTCTTTAGGACCAGGAAAGTCCTTAATCAATATTTTCTGCTTCACAAAGCTTTTCCATGGGAACATGAGAATATTAGGTGCAGGCTATTGTAATGTACAAGGCCAACTAAAATCCACACTTCATTCCTCTGAACAAAGTCAGACTTAGGAGAGTTTACTGCAGACTCCAACTGAACCACATTCATCACCAACTCCAATGGCAGAAACAGAGCTCAAGGATCCAGGAGATTTTTCCAGTCCCTTGCTCCCAGGACTCCTCTCAGCAACCACTAGTCTGGAAAAATCCTTCCCCCCGGTTTTATTGCTAACCGTGATGTTACATGGTTTGGAATATCTCTTTGGTAAGTCCAGGTCAGGTGTCCTGGATGTGTTCCCTCCCAGACCTCTTGCACATCCCCAGCCTAATCACAGGGGCCAGAGTGAGAAACAAGAGACAGCCTTGATACTGTGCAAGCGCTGCTCAGCAATAGCTAAAATACTGGTGCGTTATCAACACCTTTTCGGTCAGATCTAAAACACGGCACCATATGGGCTCTTCCAAAGGAAATTAACTTGATCCCAGTGAAACCCAGTCCATCAGCGAGTGAGCACACCAGTAATAGGCTGCCTCCTGCAACACATAGAAACATTCAAATATGCTTTTATATATATATATATATATATTTTTTTTTTTTTTTTTTAAGAACTCCACTAAGGCAGTATGCTGTCAGAAACCTTCCTTGCTATGAATGCCAATGTTGGGCTTAAGGACCATTAGTTAAGCATTGACTTGAAGGCTTAGCTAGGAAAGGTTCTAAGACATGTCCCATGGCAAGATGGAAGTGCTCCCACAAAACTACATGCAAACCTCTGTAAGTTGGTCTGCTACGGGCTGTATGTCATACCTAGTGCAGGTGGGTGGACACGTGCTGGTAATACCAAAACAAATCTTGTTTCCCTTTTGCTTTTGATTTGGGAAAGAGTGTTACACTTTCCCAAACTTCTCTGCTTCACCAAACTAGTAAGCTTTCCATCTCAAACAAAGTAATTACCCTGCCACTTCTCTCTTCCCACCTGATTTAGGAATTAATCACATTGTTCCAGACCCTTACACAGCAGTATTTCCTAAAGTAAAATGCAGTATAACCAGCTTCATATTTCTTTTCCCCTCTAACAGAGGAAAGGAGAGCATTAAGTGGACTCTAGAAAGATTATCAGAGCTTTCAAACAAGAAAGACAGAGGTTGAAAATACTAAAATCAGCAAGGTATATCTGAAAATATATTTTTAGTGCAGCTGGGATCTTTAATGCTACTACAGGATTCAATCCCAGCGAGGGATTCACCATGTAACTTTCATCCCTAGAACTGAAGCGGGCCCACTACAAAACAGTCCAGAATTACAAAAACCTTGTTGCTCTGACAGGAGACAGCAGCTACAGAGAAAAGTTAACAACAGGGAAGAAAAAGGCTTCCGTTATCCCACTAGTAACACTCCATGAGAAAGAATGTTTCCTGAATTAAGGCAAATACATTACACCTACTCCAAAAAATATCACAGTTGAGTAGGAGGAAGCAGTGAACTCATGTTAATCACATAAGAGATGGCTTATTTCTAGCAATGAGAAGGCAATTTATCTGGCTTGGTCAAGGGCTAACATGTCCGGCAAAACCATTTGGAGAAAAAAAATTGCTGTTTAGATACCACATGGTAACTCACACACATGAATAACCCAGGGTTACAAAACTTAAAACAGCTCTGTTTATCCAGCTCTTTGCTATAACCAAATAACGACTACCTTTTAGGAAATAGGTATTTTATCACATAGGAACCTGTGCACAACCTGGATCATAGGAAGCTGCACAATGGCAAAAGTCAACAGAGGCAGACCTTACACTAGTAGGCAAAGTCTTGGAAGTTTAAAAAAAAAAAAATAAATCAACATATGCAGCAAACTCCTACCTTCTCCACATCCTCTGCCTCAGTTGCTGTGTACTGGAGAACTTCACTGGTCTCGCTGCAAAGAAGAAAAAAAATTGAATTCCCTTGATCCAACTGCTCTACTCATCCTCTCCCCCCTGCTCCAAAATAAAGCAGAAATGAAGTTAAAAGGCCCAAACACAAAATGAGAATCATAATTTTTTGGAGTGCTTACAGATTTCTTACAATAGAATTCCTACTAGACCTGTAAATTGCTTCTTTCCTAGTGGAAAATTGTTTTTCAAGGGCAAATGGCCTGTGGTATCTACATAGTTTCAGTTAAAAAAAAAAAAAAAAAATCCCACCTATGAATGTGTTTCCATTTCACTGACGTGGATACTTGCCTCAGCTACAATTTCCCAAACTATTTGAAGCCAAGTGAAGTTTTCAATCAGTCTAACCCAAAACTTCAATAGACTTTCCTTATTTACAAGTACATTAATACCTGTGGGTAATATTTAAGAGAAAAATACATTCATTCATCATTTACTAAGACTGAGCTAGCTGCGCCAATAAAACACAGGCAGCAGGGTCTGTGAGTATAAAAACATTTTAAACAGGTAATACCTTCCTGGTTACAAGTTTTTCTTATTCATTCAGCAGCCTTCATAGAAAAGTCACTTGCAGAGCAGGACCGTGATAGGAATTCCTATATGAACATGTTTCACTGCTACATACACACAGCCGCCCCCAGTAACAGTTGCTCCCAAATCTGCTCCAGCTGCCCTGGAACACCCTTCCTTTAGCTACCAAAACCCTAGGAGAAAATAAAATGCCCGCTACGCACAGTATATCAAACACCACATAGCAAAGCTGAAGAGCATGGAGAAGAATTTGCAGACTTTCTGCTTAGCACAACCACTTCCAAGTTTAATCAGGACTAAGAGCAACTTAGGCTGCCAGCCTAAGTATTCACATTATCAAAATAACTTATAACTGCAGCAGTCCAAACTAGTCCCTGATCTGCATTAATACACTGGTCAGTCAAACAGCTCTGGAAAAAAGTTCACTTATAAAATGCCTTTTATTTCTACAAATCCCCAAGCTCTTACAATCGGATATTAAACTAGTGCTCCTAGTAGGGGAACTACTTAAAGAGTTTGTTCTCAACTTGAGAACAAAGCAGAAAGTCTAACATGCCTCTTCTGCCACAGAAAGAAAGTAAATGGGCTGCTTTCAAAGGGAGCTGCTGTGACAGCGTAGCACACACGCTCACATTTAAATATTACATACTCGCTTCTTCAGTATTGACTGTTGGTAAACAAAGGGACAGGCCAGACTTCACCGGAGTCTTATTCTGGCAATTGCATTAACATTGCAGATCAAATCACTTGATACTCTACAGATTATTACGGCTCTCATTAAGAGAAAACAGCTGTTCAGCGGCAGCAGTATTGAACATGAAAGAGAACATCAGCAATCTCAGGGCTTTGGCTGAGGAAAAGAAAAATCAAGCAAAACCCAAAAGCTGTCTGTTCAAAATCACAAGGTAGTACCTGCCACAGCTCCAGGCTCACAGATCACTATCAAAATAAACATTAAATAGACATTCATAACCATGTCAGACTCGAAGGAAGCACCAATTTTAAGCTGGCCAAATATCCACTACAAAACACCACTTCAGGCAGCATCAAATTGCTCTGATTAAATGGAACGAGATAACAGGAATTTTGCTAAGTAACAAACTATACTATTTTCCTACTGCATTTCAAGAAAAGCAAAAGAACAAACATACATAAGCTTGAACATGGAAAGTATGCAGGATTTTGTTCAACCATCTGTAATAACTCTTTTTAGCCTGTTTGAACCAGATTTTGGTCATCCTCAAGAGTTAGGGAATCAAACACTTCTTAACTCCCGGAGACTAACAGTCAGGCTTGAATATAGTTCACAGCATCACTCTGCAAGCCAGCAAACAAACAGTTAAAGATGGCTGAAGCTTCTGTACATTCATCCAATATACAAGCTATCAGTGAGGTCCAGAAACCTGAAAAGCTGAAATTTCACACGTTTACAACCTCCCCCACATCAAAGGGACAGAGACATCCTTCTTCAGACCCGAGCACAAAGATTGATCTGACAAGCTATTGCAAGCCCATCCACCGATGGAGATGCCAACCAGAGGGTGCTCGCTTAACAAGTGTACTGACCATGTACAGACAAAGGGGAAAGAGTTGAAATCACAGCAGGACCAGGTCTAGGATTTAGCCTCACTAAACACCACAGTATATTTCTGGAGCTTGATTTGATCCAAAGAACAAGCAGCATTTTTCTCCTCACCAGTAAATTCAAAACAGTTCTGCCCTCAGGGGGATGACAGTCCCAAGGCTTCCCACCCTCCCCTTCCATTCTTAGCCCCTGTTTCCTTCTGAGAGCCACGTGCTGGCCACTAGCCTGGGGGGGACACACTGGGAGGCTACTGACCACACATCACACCAACAACTTCTGCCCTGTATGAACGAGAGGCCTAATAGCAAGTTATTCAGTTCAATTGCTGACAGTGCAATTACACTGATTTACCCTGGGAGACGGAGCAAGAAAGCAAGGGAAAACAAGCAGGCTACAATATACCTGAAGATCTACTTTGTCTTAAGTGTAACTCAGTCAGCTTCATGCACACACCAAACCTTCCAGAATTACGTATCATTTCGATGTAAAGTAGGCCTGGCTCTGTGACCTTTAAGAGTTTCCCTTCCAGAAAGCTATTTGTTTATGAGGGACTAAGATCGCTTATGTTCACATATTTTTAGACTTTTAGGACAATTTGATTTTTGATAGAGCTCTTTTATAAGAATTGGAATAGCTCACAAGCTATAATAGTCTCATCTCAAGTTTAAAGTGCACACATTCTTGCTTCCCAGCTAGAGAAAGCCAGAGGATCCCAGAGGAGAACACCTTCAGTCTCCAGAGCAGGTAGCATTGCAGTCTTTCTATACCAGCACCAACAAGTCCATCAAACCCTTTTCAAATGCAGAAGGCTATCAGGTGTATGCCTCATGAGGCAGAGAAACAGAACTAGAAAAAGGGAATAGTCCCTTACCTGAAAGCTATTTTCCTCTCCCTCCATACCACTATCAAGAAACTAGCCAAAGCTACAATAAATGAATGGAGTTTTTAGGAGAAAAAAATTCCAGTCTCCAAAAAGGCCTGAGAAAAGCTTATATTGCATCACACTCTCCTTAGGTCACACAAACACAAAGCTATAGCTGTGGCATTTTGTACATGACTCCAAGAAAGCACTCCAACCACTGTTGCAAGTTGACAGAAAGAGAAGCCGAGGCGTCGACACCAATCACATACAGAACACTGTCAGAGTGGGAGACAGAACTTGTTTTTGTAGAGCAAGCAGACCAGATTCCTGGCTTTGCTCCTGAGGCTCTCTTTTAACTATGAAAAAGTTTATGCTTCCCTGTATCTGACTCCACGACAGCAAAGCTGCAATGCCTCGAGACAGCAGGATGAAAAAACATACTGCAGATCAGGGCTCATTAGCTTTACAATGCATTAGGTAGGTCAATGAATGAAATCCAATAAATTTACTCTTGTACAACACACCATCCACTCTGAATCTGTTAAGAGTCAAAAAACATCACTTTATGAAGTGCACACCTAAAAAGACTTCATTTTTTAATCTTCCAATACTCTAACACTAGAATCAGGCTACTCAGATGTCAGAGGTAACTACACACAAATATACAGAGTTGTTATGCCATGGATGCAATATCCCATCATTAGGACACAATATTGTACCACACAGCACAAGGAGGATTTCTCACATGACATGATTTTATTTGCTTATATTGGCAGAAATTTTAGGAATTGCACACATTTTTTACGCAAAGACTTAATAGACAAAACATTTCGGTTTGCTAACCTGATCTCTGGTAAGAAGGTTTTCTTGTAAGCATCCTCAATGTTCTGGAGATACAAAGGAGACACCTTTTTCTCATATGGCTAAAACCAAACAGAAAACAATGTTGTGAAATGAGTTTTCTTTCTTTTCCCCACCAGCACAGGTTCCAGTCTAATCCAAAGGCACTGCTACACCATCTGCCAAGAGCTCACTCTTGCATTAGCAGTCAAACATCCAAGTGAACCGCATATGCATTAATGAAAGTTTCAACAATTAACACATTTGGAACGTTCAGAATTTCTTACGTGGCATTAAATATCTACAGCACTCTAAGGAACAAGTCAGTCTACGTTAATCACTGCTTTGCCCTGTACTATTATGCCCATGGTTTTAATGATCAGCCATGAGCAAGAAAGATCCTTCTGATATGCTAGAGAATCTACAAAGAAAGGGATGTACAGAAGAATGTAAAAGTGAAAAAAAACTTTCTTCCAATTTATTTGTTGCAGGAATCGCCTCATTTTCCCCGAGTTTGCATAAACTAAGAAAATCATACCTCAACAGCCTCAAAAAGATTAGCATTCCAAGGACTGATCAATCCTAGCTACCTGCACATTCAAGGAAGATACATACAATCATCCAGAAAATGGGAGAAGATTGTCCAAGTCTGCCTTTTCAACCAGAGGGCCAATGTGCATCCGTTTCCATAGTTTCAGACAAGTGCATGAGCAACTATACATTCCAACCATCCACTCCAAAATCTTTCTTTGAAATTTCATGGATATCATACCTGCTGTTAAACAGCTCATCTTCCACACTGTGTACTTTAATGTCACATTTGCAAAATCCCAGGAATTTCTCTAATCTACCATTGTTCCTTCAGTTCAATCTTAAAATTAAATTACATTTCCTGCTTGAAATGATCATCCAGGATGCCCATTACATTGGAAGGATCTGTCTCTCTGCTTGTTGGGCCCACTGGAGAGCTTTTCTTTTTCCAGTGCCCTGCAACAATAGCACACTGAATACCAATGAAATACTCCATCCACCAAGAAAGTATTTTTGGGAATTCTGCTATCTCCAAACAAGCACTAGTGTTCAGCACTACAATTGCCCCAAGGAAGTTAAAGTTGCACCAGCAATTTCTGCCAGGAAGTCTCAAAAATGCCACTGACCTTTATGCTCACAAGGGCAAAGAACTCACAGGCTCCCAAGTTACATTAAGAAGCTTCTATTCTGTCACTGAAGTTGTTAAAAACAAAAAAGCTGTGGTTTTCCTATACAAAAGTATCTTGTTCATTAAAGCATGAAGTCATGGCCTGAACTGCAGGTGGGCAGAAGAGGAGAGTCATTCAACCAGCAGACTAAGCAACTTTGGGCCATGCACATCATGAAGCAGCAAGGGCAGCCTTCCATTTACAACCCTGAAGTCACTTCCCTTTGGTAATCATCAGCCTCCCTCTTAAATAAGCAGGAGACTGCAAAACAGAATGCTAGTAGCTCACCCTTGCACACTAACATACATGCTTCAAGAAAAGCAGGCATCACCAAGCGTTCAAGAGACCCGAGAATTTTTTAGTGATAAATCAGTTTTCTTTGAATCTATCAGGCTTTCCACAGTTAAATACTTCACTTGACTACAATTTCCCTTAGCCTTTGAACAAGGTAAACATCATTTAATCCTCATAACGCATCTGAGCACAGTTACAAGCACATGTCCAAATATCATAGGAGGGGGAAGAAAAAACCCAAACCAAAAACCTTATTTAGGTTAGGAAATATACAAAAGTACCCTATAGCTTCTCTGGTACAAGAATATTTCAGTAACCCAGTAACCCAATACAACTAAAGAGGTAATTTGAAGAAAATACTATAGAGTTAAATTTATTGTCTTTTTAACAGTAGTCTCCATTCAATACCATGACTTTAAAAAAAATGACATCTTGGAGAGAAATTATGCCACCCTCAAAGGGTTTTGAGAGCAAAAGTAAGAATGTCCCACAACTGTCAAAGATGAACAATAGGTAATAGTCGCCTATCACGACCTCAAACTAGACTGAAGTTGCACTAGTGACAAGAAGCGACTGTAGTTCTTATCAACTTTATATTAGATTAGACAGAAAGCACCTTAGCTTTTACATATCATGGAATACCTACACAGAATTAGTTTTAAGTTTAAAATTGGTGGGTTTGCTGCATTAACACAAAAGCACCAAGCAGTAATTTTCCTAATTTCAGAAAGTTACTGAACTTGCTGATCACAACTGACCCACACATTAACGTCAACACAGATCTGAAACAGCAGTCAACTGGGGAAGCAGGAGAAGGGGACAGCCAGGTGGGGTTTCTGGCACTCAAGAAGCACAGAATCTTAGAGCATGCCACAAGCAGCATATTACCCAGACACGACTCCTGAAAAAAGAACTACAAAGGCTGTATTTTAAGGACAGATGATTTTTACAGAGCTTCTTGTTACAGAAATGACAGCATTCTGATACAGTCAAAAAAAGTTGATTTGTTGGGGTTTTTTTTTTTGGGGGGGGGTGGGGGTGGGGGGTGTTGTTTTTTTTTTTTAGAGCAAACATACCAGAATACCCATAGAGTCATTACCAACACACAGTTCTTTCACCTAAGAGGATGAGAAGCTTTTCAGAAGCAGAATTCTGATGCAAACGCCACAGGATTCACACATAAGTGCACGGTTGCAGCAGACATTAACAGGCAGTAACAGTAGCCAGAGATTACCTCGCCTTTCTCTTGAATCCTCTTCTGCACCTCTGGAACGGGTACATCTATATAAATGACCAAGTGAGGTTGCAGGAATTCACAAATGCTGACCTCTTTGATCTCCTTGTAGTGATCAAGACCTGAATAAAAAACCAAAACCAAGCACATTAGAAAGCCAAAGGGAGCCCAGCTGAACACATACACATGTTGCAAATGAGGACAAGTACAATAGGAACAGCATTAAAATGATAAATGATCAAGTAATGAATCTGCAATCATTTATTCAAGTATTTTTTCCTTCATTTGGTAAAGACATTCTATTTAAAAATAAATCGCATCCCCCCCATTTGTATTTGTAGTCTCCTCTTCTTGGATGATATAGCAAGTTTAGGTAAGGCTTTTCCTCAAATAGGATTCAAGAAGTTTTTAGAATTAACAATCTTCCAGAAATAGAAAGTAAAACACAATTAAACTAAGAAGCTACATGCACTGAGATATAAGAATCTATTATAAGTTAAATCAAAGAGGGGATTTGTTTCTGACTTAAGTTTAGAGAAACCACCTTTTAGAGACAGCCCGTCAAGATATCGGGGAGAGACTGCAGTACTCGGGTCACTTGAGATGACCACTGGCTGGGGCTGCCTTCTGCCACAGCCTCATACATGAAATAAACGGCCCCATCCTACCACAAAGCTCACAGTGTGGCAAAGGTGGCAATGGAAAAAAGTTTCATGCTTCAAGAAGACTTTGCAAGAAGTACTTTATTTCCCACCATGAGGGAAACCCAAGGACCAGGCAGGCATTTGCCTTGTCCTCCGATACACACACAAAATCACACTGAGGTAAAGCAGTATTTTAAGAGGTCACCAACTCAGGAGCGTTCCTCTTGACCTGTATTGGAGGCATACTCTGCACTACTGTTACTCAGTAGCTCTGTGCTCTACGTGAGCAACAGCGGATCTTCTCTCCAAAAACACAACAACCAGACTCTGCTTTAGAGGACAGGACTGGAGGACCTCACCTTCTCATACAAGAAAAAAAAAATTAAAAATAAGTGTCTATGAGGAGTTGATCAGGTCTGCACAACTGGATTCTTCTACCACATCACTAACTTAAAGCATTTTTGGGGTAATAGTTGGTGATTAGGAAGCCACACAGGCTCCATTAAACATAGCTCAAGTGCAAGCTTTCCTCAATAAAGCTCACTGGCTTAGGTAGAAACATAGTGCCAGGCTTTCAAATTCAAACAGTTCATGAAAAATTTGAAGCCCACTGTGCTTGGCACCAAAGCAGCAGCAGCACCTCTAATCATAATGTTTGCTTTTTAAGGATTTCAGTACAATCCATTAGTTGTTGTTGGAATTTTGTATTAAATATAAGTTGTGGATTGCTGGGCTTTGTTTGCACCAACTCACGGAATCACAGAATTGTCAGAGTTGGAAGGGACCTCTAGAGAACACCTAGTCCAACTCCCCTGCCAAAGCAGGGTTGCCCAGAGCACATCACTCAGGACTGCATCAAGGCAGGTCTTGAAAATCTCCAGAGAAGTACTTAAAGCAGTAAAACACAGTTCACACACCCCCAGGGTCCTCCCCTGCAAAGCCACTTTCTAGTCAGTTGGCTTGCAGCATCTACCAGTGCCTGCAGCTATTCCTTCCCAGGTGCAGGACTTTGCATTCCCTTCTGTTCAACTTCATGAGGTCGCCATCCAACTATTTCTCCATGTCACCAAAGACATATGGTGTGCCCAACCATTACCTTCCCAAATTTGCATCACCTGCAAATCTGCTGAGTTTGCAGATTTATCCTATCATCCATGCTTTAAATCACAGAATCATAGAATGGTTAGAGTTGGAAGGGAGGGACCTTAAAGATCATCAAGTTCCAACCCCCTGCCATGCACCCGGCCACCTCCCACTAGACCCAGTTGCTCCAAGCCCCATCCAACCTGGTCTTGAACATTTCCAGGGATGAGGCATCCTCAACCTCTCTGGGCAACCTGTTCCAGTGCCTCACCACCCTCACACAAAAGAACTTCTTCCTAATATCTAATCTAAATCTCCCCTCTTTCAGTTTAAAACCATTACCCCTCAATCCTATCGCTACACTCCCTCCTTACCTTTTCTGTAGGCCCCCTTTAAGTACTGAAAGGCTGCTACAAGAGGTCTCCACGGAGCCTTCTCTTCTCCAGGCTGAATAATCCTAACTCTTTCAGCCTGTCTTCATAGCAGAGGTGCTCCAGCCCTCTGATCATTTTTGTGGCCCTCCTCTGGACCCACTCCAACAGGCCCCTGTCCTCCCTATGTTGAGGACTCCAGAGCTGGACACAGTACTCCAGGTGGGGTCTCACCAGAGCAGAGTAGAGGGGCAGAATCACCTTCCTCGACCTGCTGGTCACACTTCTTTTGATGCAGCCCAGGATGCAGCTGGCTCTCTGGGTTGAGAGTGCACACTGCTGGCTCATGTTGAGCTCCTCATCCACCAATACCCCCAAGTCCTTCTCCTCAGGGCTGCTTTCAATCCGTTCTCCACCCAGCCCGTATTTGTGCCTGGGATTGCCCCAACCCTTGTCCAGGACCTTGCACTTGGCCTTGTTGAATTTCATGAGGTTCGCACAGGCGCATCTCTCAGGCCTGTCAAGGTCCCTCTGGATGGCGTCTTTCCCCTCCAGCGTGTCAACCGCTCCACACAGTTTGATGTCGTCAGCCAACTTGCTGAGGATGCACTCGATCCCACCATCCATGTCACCAAGTAGTTAAAGATGTTAAATAGTACCAGTCCCAGTTTAAACCTAGTTCAGCCCCAGTATCCTGCCCTGCCATAGACCACTAGTTATTGGCCTCCAGCTGGACTTTGCACTGCTGATCACAACCCTCTGAGCCCAGCACTTCAGCCCGTTTTCAATCTACTACCCACATATCTAATCCATACTTCAGTTTGTCCATGAGGAGGTTATGAGAGACAGCATTGGAAGCCTTGCTTAAACCAAGATAAAAAATATCCATTCCTCTTCCCTCATACATTGAGATAGCCTTCTATGAGGAGCTGACTATCAGGTGTTTAAGCATGATTTCCTTGTCATAAACGTATAAACTCCATCATAAACTCCATCACCTTCACAACCTCCATATATTTGGAAGTGGCTTCCAGGAAGATTTGCTCCATCACCTTCCTGCAAATCAAGCTGAGGCTGACTGGCCTGTAGCTGCCTGGATCCTCCTCCTTGCCCTTCAAGAGCAAGGAAGAGCAACAAGAGCAACATTTATGTTCTTTGAGATTGAAAAGGGAGCTGGCCATTTAAGGCAAGTAGGCCAAACCCTGTTAACCCATTATTTACCTAATGATGTAAGATTATGGTCTGCCTGAAGGCCCTCTAGTCTTCATCAGCATGCTCACCCACACTTCCAGGGAACTACAGGAGTCTCTGGCTGACAGGACACAAGCAGTACACAGAATACATGTTCTTTAACACCTAAACAGAACCAAAGCCTTGAAGAAAAACTGGAAGTCTCCTGGCTTGAAGTTGGTCCTTGATGCATGGAACAGCAAGGTGCTAAACACCTTATGAACAACTTGAATATTTAAAGAAGTCCCATTTTTCAAGCAGGCATTTTTGTTTCCTTTGAAAAAACTGCACTACCACACTTCTGCAGATTACAGCAAAGTAACTTCCTTTTTTATGCAAGTAACTTACATCGTTTGTGAATATAGCCTTGTTTAAACATTGCATCCAGAAACACAAAGTCGCTGTAAGGAGAGCGTTCCATCACCACACCTTGTCCTGCAATTGAAAGTAGGTTCCAGTCAGCAAGGCTTAAAGAGACTGTAGGCAGCAACATTTAAAATTAAAGACAGTACTCCTCTTACCGTCAATTTTTAAATAATAAATAAAACAATTTATATTGTTTTATTAAATAAAAAAGCAAGGTTTTGGCTTGCACAAATGCAGTGGATATGTAAGCTGAACATGCCTGCCTCACCCATATATTCTCCTACCGTGCCTACCACTACAGTAGCTAAGTACTACTATATTTAAGGAGTACATTTAAATATGTGCCTGAAACTTTCCAGTATTCACATCTTTTAAGAAGTACTTTCCAAAAAAGATGAAAGCACAAGCAACAGGTAAATTAGTATTGGTATAGGAAATCTTTTTTCACCAGAAGACGCTCAAATTATAACAATACCACCATAAAGCAGTATTTAATGAAATCAAGAAGACTGAACATCATCAGGAACTAAGTCTAGGGAGAGTTTTAAGAAGGCTCTACAGCTCAGAGCTAATAGCTATCCTGGTAAGTTCAGAACATTTTTTTGATAATAATCATCAGGGATTGCCAAACTAAAACTAATGAAATTGGTAACTGGTACGTATTTCTTTGCTAGAAATTATAGAAGATACTGTTCTAACAGAAATGTACAAGGTAGTTTTCTATATGGGCTGTGAATCTGTATTCATTCAGAGGAATGAAACATAAAAAGCTTAACAATATAAGAACTTTTCATTTTAAAACGTAGACACTAGCAAAGCACTTCAAAACAGCCTACTTGCAACTTGTACTCAGAAGTTAATTTATAAAAAAAATTTATTTACTGTGAAATCTAACCTGTGGTCAGCAGGTGCTCCAACGCATCAGCATACTGTAAAACACGGTTACCAAACAGCCAAGCTTGCAGTCGATAAGAGTGCCCATCGGGGCATTTCGGATCATTGTAAAACCTCTCTAGGTTACAGAAGCCATTAAATTTCTCAGGCAGCAGCGTTCCATCTCCCGTGATTCTGTCTAGGTAATGGATGTCTGCTTCTGGGAAATATTTCATTCCTGACAAAAAAAGAAACCCACAAGAGAGTACCAATCAAAATAATAAGTTCTGTTCATTTACAGTAAAGATCTATTCAGCTCATTTAAATATATAGCTATACTTCAAATAGCTTTTGAAAACAGCACAAAATCTTTTAGTCAATCACATCACAAAGGTCAGACAAACCCTAATCTGAAATATTGCCACCTTTCACCACCCCAGTGAGAGCTGAGCTATCATTCTAAGCAGAATCTTTTTGCCATTAATCCTCTAATCACCCTGATGCTCTGCATACACCCAGTGCAGAAAATCCTACCTCTCAAGGTGCTCAGTGACTCCACCACACCTAGGAGCTCAGTAAGCAAAATGACTTCATTAGAACTGAAATTTTGTTCACAACAAATCATACCTACACAAGTATCCTGCAGATCTGACACGAGTCCCATCCTCATTTCAAACTTCACCAACATTTTATTCTCCCCTTATCTATAAGCCACCCACATAACGGCGGCATTGTCTAACTAATAATTTGCTAGTCAAGAATTACTGGTTCGGTGAACTTTCTTTACACAAGAACCACAATTACACCATTAAATCCTATTAACTGTTAGGGAAATAGATAAAATAAAGATGTACCTAGTTTTTCTGCTAATTGTTTTGCAAGCTTCCCCTTCCCAGAAGATAAGTTTCCCTCTACCGTAAAGATTTTGCTGTATTCAGTGAACTTTTTTGTAGCTCTGTCTCCCAACATATAAGCCAGCCAGCCATACTGCAAATTCTGCTCAGGGCTGATATGAATTCTTGCCTGAAAGAAAACACAACAAAATTAGCATATTTTAGTTTTCTTAGCTGAACTAGGCATGCTTAAAGTACAGCTTTTTCAGACGTTCTGCACATGCAGGAGGATATGCACCTGCACGTCTATAAAAGGAATTTTTATCCAGTGAAGTTAGCACTGCCATTTCAGTTTAGCAACTGAAGCAGTACTTAGACTAAGCTGTTTATTAAATGCAAGGCTGAGAAGACAGAAACCCCAAAACAATTTTCAGCATGTTTAAAGCTTGAAGCAAGTCTGCTCTGCCAGAACTCCCTGCTCTAAATCTACACAATGACTGAAACATCCCTGACTTGAAGGCGGCCACAGACACATGATGTACCCTGCTTTCCCAAGGAAGATCCAACAGTAGGCTTTTGCTTGCATTTTTGTTTGTTGGGCAGATATTAACATTAAACCCTCTCCCCTCTTGGGACTCTCTCCCAGTACCTCAGGACAGGTACAGCCTTCTTTCTTCACAACTGGACAAAGACTCACCTGGCCTGTAAAGCTGAAGGCAGTACCTTACTGAAACCTGCTCAGCAAAGCCACACAGAGACCTACCTAAATAAATTTTATTTTGAGCAACATAATGAGATTTAATTTTCTTGTGCAAAATGTTTTTTTTTTTATTTAATATTCTTCTGCTTACACTGCCAAAGATCACACTCACAAGCTGGACACTGGGTCATCACACTCTGGTCTCAGGTACTTACTCGTGCCTCTACCTGAAACCTCGCCCCCCCTCCCAAAGCTCCTGCATTCGCCCACCGGGAACGTCTCCTAGGGAGGAGCCGAGCCCAGCCCAGCCCAGCCTCTCCCCGCCGTAGAGCCATCCCCACGGCTCCCCGGAGACGCGGAGCACCCCCGAGCACAAGAAGGCTGTTGGGAGCGAGCAGAGGCCCGCACGGGGGCCCAGCCCCGCTTCTAACGGGCGGGGAGAGGACGCTACCAGCACAGCCCGCCGCCGCCAGCCCCGCGGGGAGGCCGCAGCCGCCCGGGCACCCCAAGGTGAGCCCGCCCGGCCGCGCCGAGAGCCGGCCGCCACAGCCAGGGGAACGGCGGCTGGGCGCAGAGATTTCCCCCTTCCCCGGCCCCGCTCACCGCCGGCAGGACGGCGCTCCCCAGACGGCCCCGAGCGGCGGCAGCGGCGGCGGGGCCGAACTTGGCCAGCCACAAGGACATGGCGGAACCCAGGAGACGTAGTCGACCCCACCGCGACGGAAGGGACCGGACGCGGAGAGATGACGTCACGCCCTCGGGCACGCCCCTGCGGCGCCAGCCACGCCCCCGAGGGGGCAGAGCTGTGTGTGGCGCAGGGAGCGGGCGGCGGGGAGGGCCTGGTGCCGGTGGCGCTGTGTCCGGCAAACTTTCCCTCCCTCCCGCCTAGAAAGGCACTTCCCTGGGAAATGTTGTTCCCCAGGCAAGTGCCAAGGCCCTGGGAGGAGAACCGGTGGTGAGACAATGACACTACTGCAGAGATGACAGGATGATATGGGGTTGGAAGGGACCTCTGGAAATCATCTAGTCCAACCCCCTGCCAAAGCAGGTCCACCCAGAGCAGGTTGCACAGGAACGTGTCCAGGTGGGGTTTGAATGTCTCCAGAGAAGGAGACTCCGCCACCTCCCTGGGCAGCCTCTTCCAGGGCTCTGCCACCCTCACAGGAAAGAAGTTCCTCCTCATGTTCAGGTGGAACTTCTTCTATTCAAGTTTGTGCCCGTTCCCTTTTGTCCTGTAACTGGGCACCACTGAAAACAGACCGGCCCCATCCTCTTGACACCCTCCCTTTGAGTATTTATAAGCATTGATCAGATCCCCCCTCAGCCTTCTCTTCTCCAGACTAAAAAGACCCAAGTCCCTCAGCCTCTCCTCATAAGAGAGATGCTCCAGGCCCCTCATCATCTTTGTAGCCCTCTGCTGTGCCCTCTCCAGCAGTTCCCTGTCCTTCTTGAACCGGGGAACTCAGAACTGGACCCAGTGCTCCAGATGGGGCCTCACCAGGGCAGAGTAGAGGGGCAGGATAACCTCTCTCAACCTTCTGGTCACACTCTTCCTGATGTCCTTGGTGGCTCCTCAGGTGTTGACCCCTCAGCTGAAATGGACAGGAGGTCTCATGCTAAAGCCTCTCCCACTGCCCATGTCCATTGGGTCCTGTCCAGGAGTCAGGAGAAGTGGGATGTCCAGGGCTTAAGCTCTGGGGAAGCAAGCCACATCTGACTGCAAATTAACTGCTTATTCCTGGTTCTTCAGCTGTGATAGGATGCAACGATACATCAGCCATGTTGTGTCCGTCGTGTCACTTTCCATCAGCCACCATGTAATTGGATGTGAAGGATGCAGCTCGGGTGCTGCCCCTGCCTCCTCACCGCTGGCTAGGGACATCAGAGGCAGCCCCAATTCCTGTCCCCTGGCTTACAAGGGGTAGGCAAGACCACTGCTCCCCATTCCAGACCAATGAGTACCCAGCTATTACAACAAAGGCCCCTATGTCTGGCTATCTACACCATTCCAGATTTGCAAAGCCAAAGAAGTGGAAATCAAGATCTACCTCCTTCTCCAGCTGCACGGGAGCCAGTGATCTGGGGCTCTAAAGTTTCTAAAACACTTCCTACACCATGCTTTGGGCCTTTGATTTGGGTTGTTTGCTAGCTATTGCTAGCTGGGAACAGCAAGACACCTTCCATACTGGCACCTTTGAGTGATCCCATCCCTGTCTGGATTCTTGCTGTTCTCAAAGAAGAGGATAGTGAAGGTCCACCAACCCCCATATGTATTTGTCACTCCTTGTGTGACACCAGCTGCTCCCAGCCTGAGGTTGATCGGCCACCATGGAGAGAGGACCCCGTTGCTCTCTGCAGAGAGAAGGGCATCTGCCTGGTGCTTCTCACCGTTGTTCTTTGCTTGTGGCAGAGCTCCCTGGGCCTCCTTCAGCAGGGAAGGTGGTGTGCTACCTTGATGGCCCCCAGAAATGAAAGATGGACCTGGAATGGAGACCAAAATGAGGCGGCAAAGAAAGGATATGGGCAATAACTCAGCAACATGTGCTTCTGCAGTCAAGACGTGCCCAGGCTGTTTGCACAAACCTCACAGCAGGCTCAGGACTCAGGTGACAGCAGCTGAGGACATGTGCACATACCGGAGCTGACTGGCTGCACTTCAAGCCAACCCCGCCACTCCTGCCCTTGGCTGGGATGGGGGATGCTGGAGGACAGGGCGTGCCTTAACCAGGCACATAAAACAGGAGAAGACATGACCGGGAAATCACGCTTGATGCCCACACAGCAAGCAGATGTGGTGGTGGCAAACCTTGCTGCTGCTCTTGGAGGTTTTGCTGGTCCTTGCCACGAGGTGGGGCTGGGTGATGCTCAAGGAAAGCTGCTTTCTGCCTGCCTGCCACCATGGCTTGTCCCACGGAGCTGTGTTATGTTGCTGAGCACCAACAAGTACCCATCTTGCCATGGGCTCACTGGAGACTCTGGGAGAGGCTGCTGACACTGCTGACATCTCGAGGTATCACATTCAAAGCATCTTCTCTGTAGAAGCTGCTCCTGTCTCCATACCGCCGCAATGCACAGTTACTGGAAACCACATGGACAGTTTTGCTTCCCCTTCTTTTTTTGGTTTTGTGCCCCATGTTTGGCAACAGGAATGCCAGAGAAAACAGTCTGCTTCAGGAAGCATTGAGAGCAAATTTGCTTTGCGCGTGAAAAGATCCATCTGCCCAGCCAGCCTGACCTCCTATGTAAGTGAAGAAGTGGACAGCAGAGAAACTTCTAAATGAACTGGAGACTGGCTTTCTAACACTCAGCTCTTGACTGAGCTTTGAGATCTTCCAAATGCCTTGTTGAAAAAAATGGGGAGGAAGAGTAGAGATCAAGGAGATGTCAGGGTGGGAAGGGACAACTGTGCCCCATACCAGGTGTTTCCTATGTACTTTGGACCATGCTCCCTGGGCTGGGGTTTCTTTGGTTTGCTGGAAAAGAAGTACCTCCAGAAAAGGGAGCAAGTGGAGGCTTAGTGCTGCCTTGTAGAGCATGTCTACTGCCACTCCAGGCCAGCTTGGAGACCTGCGTGGGCAGAAAACCATTGCTGTCACCTGCAGAGTTAGTCCCTGCAATGCTCTGCTGACGTGGCAGGGCTCGGCGCTGCTCCCTAACCTGTGACCAGTCTCTGCCCAACTTCTTCCTCCATAATCAGATTTATTCATCTATTTATTTTATGGTTTCAACTGTCACATAATTCCCAGCCTGTTGTCTCCTTGGAGACTTGTATCACCTGTGGGTGAGCAGGGCTTGTCGGTGCTGCCAGGGAGATGGCCACGCTTCCAGCCCTGTCCTGAGCCTCATCCAGCAGAGGCTGTGAGGCCTGTGCCAGAGTCCCCTTTGGCTCCCAGCTCATCATCTCATTGCCTCCACCACAAGTCCTGGCCCTCAGATGCTGCAGGGTCTTGCCCCCGTGGCTCCCCTGGATCTTGTCCCCCTTCACTCCCACCAAACCCTGCCTGCCTGTGACCCTGGGCTCTGTAACTACACCCAGCCCTGGGGCTTCTCAGCATTGACTCCCACCCCCTCCCCATCCAGCCTCTGGGGTGTCTTTGCAACTTCCCATCTCTGTCCCAGTTCCAAGCCCCCATGCAGTGTCCCTGCCCTTGCTCCATGTTGCCCTGATGTAGCCCCATGGTGACCCCTAGCACCCACAGCGCTTCTTAAGGCACACCTGTTTCCATTAAGGGATGTTGGTGGACCATCTGCCAGGGCTCTGTGAGCACCAGCAGGTCTTAGTGGCCCTGGCCAACCTCACTGTCCTGGTTTGAGCAACACAGGACTAATTTCTCTTCTAATGCTGGGGAAAACTGCACATTTAGAGAACTCTAGTGTCTGAATTTGTGAAAATATTTACTTTATAGCCAGCTATGGGATGCGGGATTCAAGGTCTCAGTGGTTTTGAGCCTTGCCAGGTACAGGGATGAGGAGGAGTGAGACCTGGGGACTTGACCCAAGCTGGGCAACAGGATTATTTCGTACCATGAATGTCACATTCAATATATATTGGAAAGTTTGCTGTGTTTGTTATAGGTCTTGCTCCATCTCTGACACAAAGTCCACCCCCAGTGGGTAAAAAGAGGTGAATCAGGTGTTTTTTCCCAGAGGAAAGCTGGCAGTAGGTGTAGGACAGCAATGCAGACCTGCCTTGCAAAGGCACTGTGGTCCCTTGATGGTGGTGGTCCAGAGAACTCCTTGCCCCGGTGCCGGACCCCTGAGCCCTGCCGTTCCTCCCCAAGCCACAGCACTCGCAGTGTCCCACATTTGCTGTCCCTGCTGGGAGTGCACAGCTTCCTGCTGAGAGAATGGGCTGACTACAATCCTTGTATATTTTATATTAGTATCAGGATCAATACTGCTTCTTTAGTATTACTTTATCCTATTAAATCTAGTTATTTTTCAACCTCGTGTTTCCTTGTTTTCCCCGATTCCCCTTCCCAGATGGGGAGGAGTTATTCAGTGATAGAAAAATTGTCTAAACAACAATGAATTGTTATGAGTTTCTCAAACCATAACACTCACCTTCTGCTCGTGGCTCTGTAGGCTCCACTTTAGGTCAGCCCCAAGCACCTGTGTTTGATCTTAGGCTGTACCTTTACCTGTGTCTATCTCTGTCCCTGTCTAACCTCCCTGTGCATAAGTGGACCTTGGACCTATGCTGCAGGTAGCCTTTTCCCCAGTCCCGTCTCCCAGATGGACTTTGGACCTACACTGCAGCCTCGTCTCTTGTTCAGCCTGCATCTCCTGCTGCTCCAAGGCTCCCCGAGGCTGAACCATACTCCTTAGCTCATCTTGCCTGGGGCTGTCACCAGAGGCTGCCCATGCTGCCACTGCCTCCTCCCCTAGGTGCTCTTTTAGGGAGGCCACCCATGGCTCATCCTGCCCCTGACTCGTTGGTCTTTGGCAGGGAGCTGGGATGGAAGGGGATGCCATTTCCCTGTTGAGCACTGAGTCTGAAGCACAACAAATGCTCAATTACACACTGGACCTGTTTTGATACTAGATGAGTTATTTTTTTCCATTTCAGCTTGAGCATCTCCATGCCTCCTGAACTGAACAAGAGGGGTTTCTTTCTGCCATCTCTTGCGGAGATTGTCAAAAATCAGTGCCCTCCCAAAAGCCAGTAACAGACTTTTGGCCCTCCTAGCTATTCACTGGAGATGATAAGTATCATCAAAGACAAGGCAGCTCGAACAATTTTTGCTGGGTGAAGGTTTGCCCCTACGCTGCCCTGATAGATCTCAACAGCCAGTGTTTCACCCTTCACACATCACTTACTCCTAGCTCTGGGTTTGCAGAAGAAATGGATACCAGCAAACCGGTATAAACCCACAGACGCTCATTTCTGCCTTTTGCTTTGATAGAGACACACAGCTGAGCTTCACAGTTGGTGATTTCCTATGCCACATGGGAGGTTGGACTGAAAACCCGCAGAAGTCCCTTCCCACCAAGACCTCTGTGAGTCTGTGTACAGTGGGTGATGAGAAAACCAAGGTGGATGAGCAGGGAGAAAACAGGTAAAGCTGTATGCTTTTGTTCAGTACAGCTCCAGGCACCTGATTTTGGGGCCTGGAGCTCAGGTAGGACATTGACAGCCCCCTCCCTGCTGCATTCAGCAGCGCCAGAGATAGCGCCAGAGATACCCCTACAGGGTATTTCATTTTTTGGCTTGAAACAAGTGCAGTGCCCCAAGCCTGACTCTACCTTGCAGGAGATGCCCTACAATGCCTGTTTGCTTAAAATTGCTCTAGGTCTTGCTCCATCTCTGACACAAAGTCCACCCCCAGTGGGTGGAAAGAGGTAAATCAGGTGTTTTGTCCCAGAGGAAAGCTGGCAGCAGGTGTAGGACAGCAATGCAGACCTGCCTTGCAAAGGCACTGTGGTTTGTAGGGTCTTTCTGGGGAGGAGAAGTCAAGGAGGAGAGTGTTGGGGGCAAAGAGGGGCTTTGGCCAAACAAGAGATCATGTGTGCAATTCCCAAATCCGGTGTGTCCACAGGCTCTTGAAACTGCCTTCCCGCAGCCCTGCCTGCCACTGAGGCACCCTAGAGCTGGGGAGCTGATGGTGCTGGTGGCTGGGACACCTTCCTCCCATAGCTTCCCCTCTCCACTTGATGGAGACACTGAAGTGCAATTTCCAGGGCTGAGCTGGATCTTTGCCTGCCTTATTAAAAAGCATGGCTAAATTACTGGGTCTCTACAAATGGTCTAGCAAGGTCATGAACAAATGTATTAACACACTTCCCATCAAACTGACATCAGCTCTGCTGACCTGGGACATTTTTGATACCATTAGCTGCTTCTGCTTTGCCCCTTAGCAAGAACCGATCATGTTTCATTGCAAGAATTTATCCCTGGAATTTGCAAGCAGCTTAAAAAAAAAACCTCAACACATATAACATGTCTGGGTCTGGCTTTCTATCCTTAACAGCCCTGCCTGCAACATGCTGGCATGTCAGGCGAGTCTCTGCAGGAAGAGGGTAGGAAATACTCAGCAGTGGAGGCCATAGGGCTGTCAGGATGCTGGAGAGGTGACCAGGGAAACGGATGGGCTGACTCTTGAGGACCACCACTCCGTGTTCCTCTGTACCTGCGTGGGAATAACAGAGCTGTTCCCAGGAGGTGGAGCTCTGCTGGATCAGTGCAGAAAACAGCTGTTTGACACCGACATCCTACATGGCGTGGCTGCATTTGGTGGTGGTATGAGAGCCGGAGAGGGACTCTTTGTCAGGAAGTGTAGTGACAGGACAAGTGGTAATGGTTTTAAATTGGAAAAGGGAGCTTTAGATTAGATATTAGGAAGAAATTCTTTACTGTGAGGGTGGTGAAGCACTGGAACAGGTTGCTCAGGGAAGCTGTGGCTGCCCCATCCCTGGAGGGGTTCAAGGCCAGGCTGGATGGGGCTTTGAGCAACCTGGTCTGGTGGGAGGTGTCCCTGCCCATGGCAGGGGGATTGGAACTAGATGATCTTTAAGGTCCCTTCCAACTCTAACCATTCTATGATTCATAGATTCATAGATTCATAGATTGGTCCAGGCCGGAAGGGACCTCCAAAGGTCATCTAGTCCGACCTCCCCGCAGTCAGCAGGGACACCCCCAACTAGACCAGGTTGCCCAGGGCCTCGTCGAGCTTCACCTTGAATATCTCAAGGGAAGGGGCCTCAACCACCTCCCTGGGCAACCTGTTCCAGTGTTCCACCACCCTCATGGTAAAGAACTTTTTCCTAATATCCAATCTAAATCTCCCCTTCTCCAACTTAAAACCATTTCCCCTCGTCCTGTCACTGCAGGCCTTTGTAAACAGACCCTCCCCAGCTTTCCTGTAGGCCCCCCTCAGGTACTGGAAGGCCACTATGAGGTCTCCCCGGAGCCTCCTTTTCTCCAAGCTGAACAACCCCAGCTCCCTCAGTCTGTCCTCATAGGAGAGGTGCTCCAACCCCCTGATCATTTTCGTGGCCCTCCTCAGGTCCATGTCCTTTCTATATTGAGGGCTCCAGACCTGCACACAGTACTCCAGGTGAGGTCTCACCAGAGCAAAGTGGCAGAATCACCTCTCTGGATCTGCTGATTCTATGATTCTGTGAGTTACTCACTCAGGGGAGGATGGTAGGCAGGGGTCAAAGGGGTCTTACAGGACAGAGCAATAAAATAGCAAGTCATGTTCAGTGTAGGTAACTGTAAAAGTGATGCAGGTGGGAATATGCAGTCCCACACAGACACATAAAACATGGGGCTCTGAGCTGAGCCTTGCCCCTCAGGAGCAGCATCTTGTACCTGAAAATGTCAACTCAGCAAGGATCAAAAAAGGAAAGTGGTGAGGAAAGGTGGAGAGAAGAAAATAAAAGACATCATTTGGCACCGGTATGAATGCACGGTTTTCTCATCATCCTTCTTGTCTCAGAAAGACCACGATGGAAGAGAAGGCTAAACAAGGACAAAGATCCGAATGACCACAAGTGGTGGAAGCCAGGCTTTAAAATCAGATCAGACAAGGTGGTGCTTTTTGCAGTGATGCTTGGGCCATGCAACTTGTTGCTAAACAGTGCTAAACATTTACAGGGATTCAAGGGGAGCCTGGAAGAGCATTACTAAATAGGAACCATGTCTGGCTGAGGAAACCTCCTGGGCTGAAAGTAGCTGGAGGCCAGGAAAGTCCTCAGGTGAAGTATTAAATTTGATTGCCCCATCCTTAGTCTTCCTGGGGCTCTCGCCTACCACCGTACCGCCACTCTGTGCTGCGTCACATAGCTGCCTACACCACCAATGCTGTTATGAAAACACATGGTTTAACATGGTTTTGTCCCACTGGGTTATAAACAGGCTTGGTTTTTAAGACAAAGAATTTATGGTAAAAAACAAACCATGGTTAGATGTGATGTCTCTCTGCCTGTTTTAACAGTCTGTCTTTTGTGCTCATAGTTGCCTGCTTCTGCCACCTCTGTTTTCACCAAAGCAGCTGCAGGTAGCTCTTGGGTGGAAGAGCAAAAGCTTTGGGCACCATTAGCACAAGGAAATGCAAAGTGAGAGGCAACAGGCTGGCTGTTCCTGGATGGGGACCGGCAGAGACATCAGCCTCTGGAAGGTAGGGAAGCTTATCTTGCAAAGGCTTGGAGTCACAGCATACAGGGGTACCTGCAAGGTTAGGAAGAAAGGGAGGTTTATTCCATGGAGCGGGACTCCCCGGGCATGGTGACCCTCTGGCCATGGTGGCCTAGGGACACAGTAGCTCCCTGGCCCATGAGCAGTGTTTCCCAGGATTTGGTGACCCCTTGGGGACGGTGGCCCGTGGGCACAATGTTCCCCAGGATTTGGTGGCTCCCTGGGGACAGTGACCCTCCGGACACGGTGGCCCCGGCCCATGGTGGCAGCTGTCCCCTGCGCATAGCGACTCCCGGACGCGGTGACCCTGGGACCGGGTGCTTCGGCTCCACCATTGCGCGGCCGCTGCTCCGGCGGGGGCCGATCCGAGGTCCCCGGCGGGGCGGTGCGGAGCCCGGGGCGGTGCGGGGCCCGGGGCGGTGCGGGGCCCGGGGCCGCCTCGAACCCCGCCTCTGAGCGCCCCTGCACGCCGTCGGCTCTCTGCCCGCCCGGTGCTCGGCGCTGCCGGCGGGATGTACGCCGGAAGGAAGAGGAAGAAGCCGGTGCCGAAGAGGTGGGTGCGGCGGGGGGTGTCGGGTGTCCTTCGGGAAGGGTGTTTCCTCCGGTAGCAGCAGCCCCGCAGCCGGTGGGAAGGTGGAGAAAGCCGGGGCAGGTGTGTGGGATGGGGAGGGTGACAGAAAGCCCGTCTGCTAGAGCCAAACTGGTTATGGGACGCTGTATTAAGATGCTCTGATGAGGGCGTTGAAGAAGCAGAAGAGCTGGGGAGACACCATATACTTGGGCTACTCTGTTTTAATTAGGGTTAATTGGAGTTAATGCTTTGTAGGCTCTGGCATGCTGGATGAAAAATAAAAATCCCAATTATGATTGTCCTGCATTCCTGCTGTTCCTGTGAGGAAGCTTGTTGGGGAGTTTGAGATGCTCGGCTGTCCTCTTGTTTGAGTTGTGGGCTCACTTATGTTTCAGTCCCTTCATAAATCAAATGTACAGCAATTGTTATTTACCAAAAGATCCCCTATTCCTCAATAATTAATTAGCATCATGCTCAGTAGTTGTTTCATAATGTTCTCCTGATGTGTCACTGGAGTTTCCTGACTTTGGGACCCCCATGCCTTCCCCCATACCTGTTCTGAAGTCACATCAACCTGTTGACCGGTGTGTGTTATCGGGTTACTGGGTGTGTAGGAAATAAAGGTATATATATTTCTGGGTGCCACTGGGGGGAGGCAGATGAGCTGGGCCCAAATCTGGGATGGAGGAGGGAACTTCAATGTTATAAATGTATGGTGAGATGTTAAGCTGAGCCCAAGCCTGGGCTGAAGGAGGGAGCAGCAGTGTTATAAATTTACAGTGAGAAGGTGAGCCTTTTAAATGCCTCTCTTGGGTGTTTATTAGGGAGTCTTAAGGAAGTGGTGGGGCTGCTGTGGCCAGACTGAGGATTTCAGCTGGATTCGTGTGGCTCCGGATGCGGGAGAAAGTGTTTCTTTGGAGCAGAGGAGACCTCGATCCCTGGTACTGCTGGGAATTGGAAGAGATTATTTTCTTCTGTGACTGAGCAGGTTTTGCAGCAGGGCCCTGCTGGGAGAGGCCAGGAGGAGCAGGGCTGGGAGCTGTGGGACGTGCAGCCAGCCAGGTGGGGAGGGAAGGATGGGGTAAGGGAGTTCTCTGCTCCCTCTGCAGTGCGCTCATGGATTTTTACTTATTTAAAAAAAAAAAAAAGTAATAAAAATTAGGAGACTATATCAGCCCAGGCAACCTCAACTGTTTTTAGTAGTTAATAACCCTTGGCACTTGCCAGCTTGCAAAAGTGGTAATCTTCCTGCTGGGATCCTTGTTCAAAGGGCAGCTGGGGAAAAACAACACTGCAGCAGTGGCACAGCCTTTGCCCTGCTCAGAGCAGAGCTTTCCCCGCGGCTCTGCTCTGTCCCCTCTACACGGGGGTCAACCAGCAGCTTTTCTCAGCAGCTTCTTTGTGAGCTTCGTGGCAGGGCTCCGCTGAGCTTCGCGCTGTATCTGTTTCTTAAGACTGCTACCTTAGTGCTCCTGCAAACAGAATGGGGCTCAGACCTCTTTAAAATGCCTTCTCCTTGCTTGCTGTCCAGGTGTTGAGCTGCTTTGTTGAACGCCAGGGTTTGGTGTGTTGTGCTCAGGTGGCAGCACTCCCTGGGACAGCCTCGCTTGGTGCCTGGGGCTGGCAGAGCCTGCCGGAGCTTTGTCCTGCAGTGTGGATGGAGACAGCGCTAGGGGCTGGGGGCTTAAACGGCATTTAAACATCTAGATCAAGCTTCACTGTTTCTGTGAGTGGGAGCAAATGTTGTTTCCTGCGGTCCTCACCTGTGCAGGTTCTCTGGTGGCTCTCTGGTTGTGCTCAAGCCAATGCCTTTCCCTTGGTAAGCGTGTGTGTGATGGGGGCTGGCAGTTTTCCTGGCCCTGCTTGCTCCCCTCATGGGAGCTTCGTAACTGCCTGCTAGAGAGTGAAGAGACGGGTCACCACTTGGAAGTCGTTTCCTTGTGGCATTCCTAAGGATGGAGAACTGCGGAGACTCTGGCCCCAGGAGTTCCTGGGCACAGAGTGCAGCATTTGCCCATGGAAGTGGGCTGCCAAAAGAGCTGCCTGGCATCACTAGAGCCATTTTACTTTTTGTCATCCCCCCTCTCAAGGGTGGCTGTGAAGCTGTGCAGCAGCTGTGTGGGAAGCTCTACAGAGCTCTGGGAAGCTCTACAGAGAGACCTAGATAGATCGGATCATTGGGCCAACATCAATGGTATGAGTTTCAACAAGGGCAAGTGCCAGGTTCTGCACTTGGGCCACAATAACCCCGAGCAGCGCTACAGGCTTGGGGAAGTGTGGCTGGAAAGCTGCCTGGAAGAAAGAGACCTGGGGGTTCTAATTGACAAGCGGCTGAACATGAGCCAGCAGTGTGCCCAAGTGGCCAAGAAAGCCAACGGCATCCTGGCTTGTGTTAGAAACAGCGTGACCAGCAGAAGTAGGGAGGTGATTGTGCCCCTGTACTCGGCACTGGTGAGGCCACACCTGGAGTATTGTGTCCAGTTTTGGGCACCTCAATCCAAGAGAGATATCGAGGTGCTGGAGCAGGTGCAGAGGAGGGCAACGAAGCTGGTGAAGGGCCTGGAAAACAAATCCTATGAAGAGCGATTGAAGGAGCTGGGACTGTTTAGTATGAGGAAGAGGAGGCTGAGGGGAGACCTCATCACTCTCTACAACTACTTGAAAGGACACTGTAGAGAGGTTGGTGCTGGTCTCTTCTCACAGGTAACTAATGACAGAACGAGAGGAATGGCTTCAAGCTCCAACAGGGTAGGTTTAGACTGAACATTAGGAAAGAATTTTTCACAGAAAGAGTGGTCAGACACTGGAACAGGGAGGTGGTTGAGTCACCATCCCTGGATGTGTTTAAGAGCCGTTTAGATGTGGTGTTGGGGGATATGGTGTAGGGGAGAACTTTGTAGAGTAGGGTAGATGGTTGGACTCGATGATCCCAAGGGTCTTTTCCAACCTAGACGATTCTATGATTCTATGACATGCAGGAACAGAGATCCTGGGGTGTCCTCCCTTAGCCTTCTGGCGCTTCCCTGCTGGCTGTGTCACAGCCAGAGTACTTCCAGGGCTTGGCCAGGCTATCCAAGAGACCTTTTTACACCTCTGCATTTTACCTACTCCTATCCAGAGCTCTTTGCTCGTCTCCATCTCATTTTCTCTTCTTTCTGGCTGTTTGGGGGCTACATTTGGATAGTGAGTGGGCAGAGGACTTTTCTTTAAAGAGTATCCAAGGAAACTCAGAATAATTTTCTTCACCTCTCTCTTTTTTTTTTTTTTTTTAATGAGGTAGTAATTTTTTCCTTCCTGATGAGTGACTGTGATTTCAAAAGTGTTTAAGCCACTGGCTAGTGGAGTGCATAAAAGCACCAGTGCTAGTGTGTCTTCCCCAGCTTGTATGGGTAAATTTGGTGATGAGTTGTACTCAACCTCTCTGAGAAGCAGGGTATGTCCCTCCTGGTGTTTATATTAAACAGCACGATTAAGCTTTTACAAAGAGATGCTACAATTTTTCTATCTGTGCTTAGAAGACCCCTTGGTAGCTCTCTGCAATGAAAATCCAACAGGTATCTCGCTGCATTTCATTTAATACTCATTTCCTCTCTTGTCACACATGTGAGCAGTCCTGCCAGATGAGATTGGAGAGTGGTGGTAGCAGGGAGAGCTTAAATTGCTGCTAAATACTGGCAGATCCTGTTCCCCAAATCTGCTTTAGAAAGCAAGGATGTCTGCAGAGTGGGAGTTTGTGGCCAAATTACATCAAAACAATATGGGGTTACATGTTAGGGGATGCCATCTAACCAAATAGAGAGTGGGGGTCTAAGGGGTGGTTATTTTCAAGCTAGAGAATTCAAATTGACATTAAAAACCAAAGCAGACAAGATGACATCCAAGACTTAAAGTCATTAACTAACCTCTTTCTGCTGTGGCTGTGACTTCAGTTGTAGCTTGTGTAATAACTGCAGCTAACGGGGGCAGGTCCCCATATGAGCTGAAGGCAGATAAGAGCTGCTCTTGAGGACCCTACTCTTTCTGCAGGCTGAGAATTGGTCTCGGAGCCTAAGTTTGGCATCAGATGTTGTTTTAGGTTGGAAATGCCTGTCTGAAAGGATCAGGAATCAGAAGATTGGAAGGAAACAAATTTTAAAAATCTACTGTTTTCTAAGTGCTGTTCCCTAAACCTCCCTATGTAGTATCTCTTTGTCCAAGTGCTGTCATTGGCTTTCATGTGTTTCTTTTTGCAATACTAGTAAGTAAAGCAATAGATTCAGGCTCTGAGCAGTCAGAGGAAACTTAGGAGAAGCTAACTGCAATAAATTCAAATAAAGAAATGTTTTTGGACTTTCCCACTTTCCACTCCTGCTATTTGTTAGCACGTTCATTGCCAAGGGCTATTTGATCCTGAGCAAGCAGACCAGCTGACTGAATCCTCTGAGCAGCTCAAGGTAGTGCTTGCTGTGGTGAGGACCTCATGTGAGTACATGGAGGATGGCCAGGGAGAGTCCTGCTGTATAGGAAGAGCATAGGATGAGGAAGAAGAGCAGAAAGGGCACACAGAGGAGAGTGTGGGTGGAAAAGACTAACCAGGCCTCCAAGAAATGCTCTGATGGCTTATAGGTCTCTGCCCTTGCTGTCCCTTTCCCTGCCAGTGTTCAGTGGTGGAAGCAAGGATGGGAGCAAGGCTGTAGTATCCAGCTGAGCTCTTTCAGCCAGGCTGCACGTTAAGGTTCCCCTCTGAGGATTGCCCCACGCTCTAGCTGGAGAGTATCATGTGTGGGGCTGCATGAGGTGACCAGCTGGGATGGCAATGTCTCTTCCAGCCATTGTCTTGTGGGCTTGCTGGAGCTTACTTTTGCTGCCGCATGGGTTTACCTTGGCCACCTGATGTTGTACTGTTGTTGTGGCTGCACTAAAGTCAACACTGGGTTTGGAAAGAGCCTGTTGGACAGGCCCAGTTTGATTAAACTCTCCTTTGCCTCTTCCAGCCCCAAACCACCACCCCCTGAGGGTGTGAAATCCAACGCCTCCAAGCGGCATAGAGACAGACTCAACCAGGAGCTGAACAAGCTGACTGGCTTGCTACCCTTTCCTGAAGATGTACGCATCAGGCTTGATAAACTCTCTGTTCTTCGACTGGCTGTTGGATACCTGAAGCTGAAGAGCTACTTGATGGGTGAGAGTCTGTGTTGGTGTTGTGAGGGGTGACAAAGCTCCTGGGGTCAATTCCCACTGCACAGCTCGCATCCCATCCTGAGACATGTGTGCCTTGGGATAGACAGTTGTGTCTCCTGAAGATAGGATGGTGATGAGTTGTGGTATGGGACCCTTGTTTGTTAATGCATCAGTGATGGGTACTGATACAGCTGAGGTACTGGCCTGAAGTTGCCCTGGAAAACTGAACAGGAAAGAGCCACATCTCCAGAAATGTGGAGGAATTAGCATCTCCCAGTAACCATTGCCATGTTCAAGGGACATAGAATCATAGAATGGTTAGAGTTGGAAGGGACCTTAAAGATCATCTAGTTCCAACCCCCTGCCATGGGCAGGGACACGTCCACTAGACCAGGTTGTTCAAAGCCCTGTCCAGCCTGGACTTAAACCTCTCCAGGGACGGGGCATCCACAACTTCTCTGGGAAACCTGTTCCAGTGTGTCACCACCCATCTACTCAGGCCTTTTGCTGCAATGACACAGATTTTTATCCATGTCCTCTCTGGAAGGGCAAGCTGCACACTCAAATCTAATACTCTTCAGTCAGTTATGGGTGGTTGGTGTCTTGGAAGAGCAACACCCTTGGGGAAGTGAGACCACTTATCTGGGTCTTGTAAACTGAGTCACAGAGGTGGGCAGGAGGCAAGCAAGTGATTCAGGAGAGGTTGTGGGAGTGTTGGGAGTAGAGGACCCTGGCCCCATTGCTTTTGGAGTGGGTCTCTGACAGAGAAATGGGTTGAGGGGGAGCAGCTTGGGTGCCCACCCAGCAGCTGAGGACTACCTGCAAAGTCTCTCCATCTACTTCTCATTAGCAACCATACTACTCCTCCTTTATGTCCAAAAACCCTCCTGTGTCCCGCTCCCACCAGCATGTGGTGAAAGGAGCAATAGATAAAACTGTCCTGCTGAACAGCAACATTTCCCTCATCTAACTGAACTGCAGTTTAAATTAAATTGAAAATCCCTGGGATCTGTGGGCTACTCTCTCAGCTGGGCAGGCGGAGTAGGAGATGTTGCACAGGGGGGCTCTGCTCGTTGAGGTTGGCAAGTTAAACAAGGCTGCTCCTGAGGCCCTTGTTCAGTTTGGCATCTTGTTAGCTCATTTTTCTCCCCTTTCTTGGGTGAGGGGGAGGAGGGGGGAAGGTGTCTCATACATTGGTGGTTTGCTGCACTTGCCACCCTGGCCCTGCTGGGCTCAGCTGTGGTGGGTCTATTATATTTCTCTAATGAGTGTTTCTATGAGAATGAGGTTGATGCCTCATATCCAGAGACCCCAGTTCATATTTGCCGGATGGAGGGTTGAGCTGATGTGCTTGGAAAGCCAATCTCCTTGTGTTTGCCTCTCTGCAGCCCTGCCGCTGTGGAGACCGTGGCACAGGGCAGCAGCTGTAGCGGGAGAGTGATTTTGGCCAGACACCACTGCTATTTTGCTTCTGTTCTTGGCAACAGGGACTTTCTTTTGTATTGTTCCCTGATGTGCATGCAGCTCCCTTTCCCCTGCTCGCAAGGTCACAGCAGCAATTGCCCTCTGGATTTTCAGCAGTCAATGTATCTGAGATAGTTACGGCTGGTGAAAATACTTGTGCTGAGGGCTCCAGGGTTTTTCGGCAGACCTTGACTTTGGGGAGTAGGGATACCTTGTACACACTACACATCATCTGATGTGATGCTGCCTTTATCAGCCAGAAAAATACTGCAAATAGGAGGCCAGCTGAGCTACACTGGGTGCACAGACCTGCCAGCTGCACCTGTGCCCCAGTCGTAGCCAACAGAAGTTTTGTCCTGATGTGCTCACACCATACCCTGCTGAGGAACCTCTCCCAGGCCCAGGAGTTGTGGATGGTTCAGCTCCTGCTCCTGAAGCTCACACATGGTGCTGCAATGGTGAGATCTCTCCCACAGAGCTGTTTTCTCAGGTGGGAATGAGAGCAGCTCCCTTGTGTTCCTCTGACTCTCATCCGTGGAGCAGTGTTGGAGCATCACAACAGTGTGTTGTCTCTGCAAAGGATTTGAGGGTGGCTGGAAGACCACCCAGTGTAGCTGCGAGTGTGATGGTCACTCGTACTTGCCCTGAAGATGCCAGCTGCTTGACCCCAGGCACTGGCCTGACCTCTCTTGTGGTGTTAGCTATTCCCTGAGCACCTCCAGCACAAAATCCTAAGCGCTGCTGGCTGCTGAAGGCTTTGCTGAGCTTGTGCTTGTACCGGCTGACTGTGGCTGGGTCAGAAAGGCTGTGAACCAGGAGGTCCTTCTTGGGAGCAGGACCCCAAAGGACATGATGGGGGTGCAAAGAGACACCTTGCTGTGGAGGGGAAATGTCTCGTGCTGGCTGCCTTTGTACAGTGGTGGTAATTGCTCCATTCACAGCATTGGATGAGCTTTGGATGCTGTTGGGCTCCTAAAGGCAAGGTTGGACTAAGAGCGAAGCTTGCTGAGTGCTTCTTCCTCCATTGTGTGCTTTTTGGGGGGCAAACCTGGGAAAAAGGATTCACTCCCTGCCTGTGAGATGCAGGGTGGGTAGCTGGGTAAGCAGCTTGCCATGATGGCAGGATGTGGAGATTTGAGGATGCAACAGGTTCTTCCATCCAAGGCAGTGCTAGCATAGCATTACCCTGCATTGCTTTCTCCACTGGCATTCAAAGAAAGGCAGTGATCAGCCCTCTGTACTGATAGGGCTGGAATCTGCAGCACCCAGCATGTGTCTGGGCTGATGCACCAGCTAAGAGGGAAAATAGGAGTACAGAGCCTGGGTGGGGGGTTAGTCACCATGCCTGTGAGTCACCATGTTCCCCTGCCCGCCAGCAGGACATGAACTGTGGGCTACAGTGTGAGTGATGCCTGAATGGCTGCCAAGGATTGCTTTCATAACCCACTTATAAAAGCAGTTGCTTGAATGCCACAGAACAGTGCTTGAGGGCTGGGGTGACTCCTGCAGCTGCAGGAGGCATGGACTGGTGTGTGCACCTGGCATGGAGCAGGGTCAGGACATACAGACAAGCATGCATTTCATGTCCAGTGCCTTGGGCTTGATGGAATGGGTGATGGACCGTGGGGAAGGCAGAGCACGTGGAGAGCAGGAAGCTGTAAGCATCTTTCTATACTTAAAGGCTCCTATCACATCTTCCCCCCTCCAGACGGAATAAACTTGGCTCCCTTAGCTTTTGCCCTATTCCAGATTTGTAACCTGTCCCTCAGGGGCTCTCCCAGGGCCCTCTCCAGCTGGGGATGCCAGTCTGCAGGAGGAGACCCCTGTGCCAAGCTCTCCAGCTGGCACCCCTGCCTCTGAGCAGGAGTGATTCCCACTGGATGTGCTCACCATGTGCTTCCCAGCGTGAGAGCTGCTTTGGAAAAGTAATCGTCATTGCATGGATTCACATTTGGTGGCAGCCTTGTCCCCTTCTTGGAGACCTGTTCTGCCAGGCCAATTACTCCCATTTGGCCACTGCACCTTTGATTTCCAGCCCCCGCCTCACTTTGCCTGTGTCTGCCCTGAAGTTCATCTTGTTTGACTTCAGATCATCCCACTGATTCATCAAGGTCAGACTCAGTTCAAGCCCTGCCTTATGAAGACCCGTGTCATCTGCAAGTCACAGCAGCTGTTTGTGGTGTATCACATCAGGCATTTCAGGGGGAGGTGGTGAAAGCCCTTGTGCTGTGTTTTCTGGTTCAGTTTTGCTGTTGCCTGCTCTCTGCTTCGTGCAGGCTCCTTTCCTGCAGCACAAGAGTGTGGTGCTGCCTAGCAAACATCCCTGTCCTCTGCTGCCTCAACCTCCCTCCATCAGCAGCCCCAAGCTTTGTCTTCACGTGGCTTTAATTGGTGCCATATTGCTAGGGTTCCTTTTTCAAGCATTTCCATTGAGTCTGGGCACTTACCCTTTCTCCCAGGCAAAGGGTTAATAGAGTCTATGTGGAGCCAAAGTACATGGTTATAACCAGTCCAGCAGGGAGGTGGATGCTGGTGGGTGACCCTGCGTGTATGCCTTCCAGGCCTGTGTCACAGGTTAAGAGTCAAAATCCCATGTACTGCTAGAGATGGTTCTTGCAAGAAAAGCAGCATGTGCCAAAAAGCCTATCCAAGGCTCTGCCTCCTCTTGGCTTTGTGTCTTTGGAGCAGATATTCAAGTCTCTGATCATTGTTAAAGGCAGAAGGAATTAACTGCTACCCACCATTTGGTGTCCCTCTGATAGCTCTCCCATACAGCCTGATGCCTGGTGGTGCTTCCGGGAGTACATCTCGGTATGTCTCTGGGATGCTCTGGCATCCCCAGAGACAAACCAAACTGGGTTTGGCTTCTTGTTGCTGGTGGTGAGTTTCTTGGCTTTTTTGTTTTGTTTTAATTTCAAATGACTGGAGAGAGACTGGTAAGAGATGAGATGGACAATCCTCTGGTCCTCCCTGACATGTCTGCATCAGCTGGTATTTCCTTCTGCTGCCCCTGATACAGCTTTTGCTGGTTTGGAAACTATCTCAGGGAGACCCTGTAGAAGTGACAGATCTTCAGCTGATTTCTTCTTGGGGGTTGTGGAAGAATCCACATACCTCCCTCTCCAGATAAGAGGACTTACGCTGTCCTGAAGAGCATGCAACACCTGCTTGAGTTATTGGGGAAACTTCACTGGCATTTGAGCTGGCCAGGCTTTGTGCTGCTGTCCAGAAGTTTGGTTTGGCCATACTAGGTTTGCAGGTAGGCTGAGCTTGTCCAACTGCAGCCCTCGTCAGAGCTGCCATTGTTATCCCATTTTGGTCTGCTGCCTGGCCACCTGAAGCAGGAAAACCAGCACATAGCCTTCCCTGAACAGCTTCAGAGACCTGCATAGGTCCAGCATGGAGGTTTTGCTGATAACATCCCAGGAATTTCAGATTTTCCTGGAGCCCTCCCCTCTGACACCATCAGACAGGGCTGCAGTAACCAGCAAGCTCATAAAAATGCATGCAGCACTCGGGACACTGTCCCAGGTCAATATAAATCATCTGCCGCACAGATGCCATGAAGAAGCAGCCACTGGTGGAGAAAGGATCTGGTTTAGAAATGTTTTATAAGACCTTTAAGCAGGACAGAAATGATACCAACTTCTGTGGATGGACTGAAAGCTCAGCAAGGATGGTCAGTGTTTTCTGACAAGCTCTACAGCTTTTCTGATTTTCTGATCATGTGCTATTTTGGGGGTTGACTACTCTTCATGGAAAAAATGACCAATTCCTGGTGTTTCCACCAGTTTGCATCTCAGACCAAGCATGGCTCTCACTTTGCAGGATATCCCTGCCTTCTTCCCCCATAATGCTGCTTTTTAGCTCACCATCAGCTTCCTTGGGGCATGAGGGAAGAGCTGGTTGGTGGGCACAGTGAGGGGAATGGCCAAAGTGAGGGGCAGCCATGAGAGCCATAGGTCAGTAGCAGATGCACAGGCGCTTCTGCATCCTTCCCTCTCCCACCTGGGAAAGATCACAGTTGTCATGATTTGTGCTTGGGGTCTGCAGTTGTGTAAGCAGGCAGCAGCGTTGCAGCTGGAAGCTCACAAGGATTTAATTTTTGAAAGTTGAAAGAATGTGCTTTTGGGTTTTGAACTTGGTTCAGGAGCACAGCCTGTTTGGAAACCAGGAGATGCTGTTGTGGGGTAGTGACTTACTGGATCATCTTTTAAATCTACTTTACCTTTGAATTTTCTCTCTTCTGTCCCTGCTTTAATGAGAAACCAGAAAAACTTGTAGTTTTCTGGAAATGACAACTTCGGGTATTGAGAGGAAAGTTCTCAAAGATTCATGCCTACATAGGCTTGTTTGGGGCATACACACATCTGCTGTAACTTGTCTGTCCCCTGGTGTGGGTGCTGCAGATGTTGCACAGCTCTTTTCTGCCTGGTATCACAGTATTCCCTGTGAAAATAAAAAAAAATATGGAAATTTGCATGCAAGTTTGGAGTTGGGTGATCAGGGAAATCATGTGGATTGGCTGTCCTTGTCAGCTCCTGAACCACTCCTTCCCCTGGGGTCAGGTGGGACTGGACTTCGAGATCAGTTGCTAAAATCTCAGCATATTTTAGCCAAGCTGTTTTACAGTACAAAAGCCAGCAGGATTTGTTGCTCCACTTTCCTAGGAATAGCATGGTGGTTGCACGAACTGCTGTTGGTGAAGCTGAAGGCAGCACTCTCAGGCTTGGCATATGGAAGATGTGCATCTCAAGTTATGGTGGCCCTCAGGTGATGCATGCAGTGTGCCAGCAGGATGGTGGTGGCTATGTCCCCTGGGTCTGACTCTTTCCTGTAGTCAGGAGGAGGAATAGACCCAGAAGTCCATATTTCCCTCTTCCTTTGCTTTGCAGCATGCACTTGTCACCAGCTTGTGGCTGATGCACACCTAGGGGAACAGCTTGCCCTGTGCAGTTGACCATACCTGCAGTAGCTGAGCTCTTGTGTTCGCTCTCCTGAACTAGGTGAAGCATCTCCATGTTCCCAGGGTCAGAGCTGGCTTAGAGCACCAGGAAAGTTTAAATCTTGCCCAAGGCTATATGGATAAAACATGGCAAGGTAGAGGTTCAGGGCTTGGTCTCTTCCAAGCTTTGCTCATTGGATCCAGCCCTTGAGTGCTGGTAGACAGCAATGACAACTCTGGTGCTATCAAAACCTGCTCTAAAGGCGCTTAAAGATTTTGTCACTTATATAAATAATGGCTGAACCTCAGTGGCAGACCAGCAATGAGTTTCAGTCTGCAAACCGATTTGCAGTGGTTGCTACTTGGACTTATGTCTGAGGGTCTCCCAGATAAATCTGGAGTGACTTTGCTGATCCCTGTCTCTTTGAGAGTGAGTGCCTAAGGAGAAAAGCTTGTCTCTCTTCACTGTGCTGCTGGCTGCTGTGATGCTCTGGGCCCTGTATGGTGTGACAACAGCTCCATTTGCTGCAAACAGTGAGATCTCCTGAAAGCTTGGATGGGTTCGCTCAGTGCTGAGTGGCTTGGGAAACCTCCAGCTAGCTGGAGATCTCTGCTGGGGTTTGTTTCCATAACAAAAGAAGCAGATGCTGGGGATTGCAGATGTGGCTCTGCCAAGGGTGAACGGAGCAAGAAAATGCTTTGCAAGTTGGAGAGGATGTGCTTAGGGTATGTGCTGCCATGCCCTCTTGCTAGATTAAGGTCACCCAGGTGGTGAGGTCTGCAATAGAGAGAACCAGGGCAAAACCCTCTCCTGGTATGAGACCATGCTCTGGAGGTTGGCAAGGCTTGAGCTGACTAACAGCTCATAACAAATGGCAAATAGTGGGGCACCTTCCTTTAACTCACTGGCCCACATCCAGCCTACTGTCAGCCTGGGGCACAAGATGCCATTTTCCATGGCTGACCCTATGTATGTTTTCTGAGAACGTGTCCACACGTGTGTCCTCGTTCTGTTTCATCTCCTGCCAAACCTCCACCTAACAGCCAGTCTGGGCTGCTGCCCAAGCATAAGGGAGGCAGGATAGTGTCCTGCAGGGGCTGTGGCCCAGCTGACACATGGCAAGCCTGTCTCCTTTGCAAGCTTCACTCTGCACATGGCGAGCACAGCTGGAGACCTAGAGGTAAGCCTACAAGATTATTGGGCATTTTGGCTTGGCGGAGAGAAGTGGTTAAGGCTGCAGGCAGGAGCTGCCTGGGTGGGACCAGCTTCAGGGTCTGTTCTTCATGCTGGTGCACCAGAGGTGGTAGGTCACAGGCTGTGAAGAGTAGTGTTGCAGCTGACATTTATATACGTGGATGTATTTTTATACTGTGCCCATGTCATGGTTGCAACATATTTAGGATGAACCTGGGGAAGGTCTTGTATGATGCAGCCTTTTGTCTGGGCACCTAGTGCTCTCCAGACAGCCATGATGGGATCGTCTGCTTGGACTGTGCTTAGCAAGAGCTCATCTGTGCCGGGTCCAAGTAGTCATGGTGGCCACCTTTAGCTCCACAGCAAGGCCTAGACCTGCTGTTTGCAGGCAAGTGTTTGAGCACCAGCAGGACCAGAGAGAGATGGATCCCACAATGATGTGCTCAGTGGCATGGTCCTGCCACCACAGGAACCAGAGTCCTGATGGGTCTGCATTCACTTGCATGTGGAGGAGTGCAGGATGAATCCTCTTAGGTCTGTGCTTCTCACCAGCAGTCTCAGACATTTGCTGTCCCCGCACTAGTGCGGTTAGGAAGGTTAGATCCAAGATCCCCATCTGCCATCTGTGCCAGGGACTGCTCATGGTCCTGGGAAGCCTCCTCTGGCTGACCCTGCTGAAGCAGAGGATCGGCTTAGGGGGTCTCACCACGTCCCTTCCCACCTCTGCTGCTGGGCAACTCTGCAGTACCCTGTTGTGGGGCAGCTGGCAGCAGGTTTCACTAGGTAATCTCACCGCAGTCAGCATTAAATTAGCTTTTTTTATTCATCTTCTTGTTATTTTCTGTTACTATGGGCCAGAGCTGCAGGGGTCTGGACCTGAAGTAACTGATGCAGTCAAAGGAGTCAAGCTTAAATCCCTCCTTGGGCAAGATACTGCAGGACTATGTGGGAGCGTTGGCAGCGGCAGCAGGTTGGAGAGGTCGGTGTGGGCTTTGGGGCTGCCAGCACTTCCCTGGGAATTTCTGTGCTCCTTGAAAAAATGCTGGGTGACTTTTTCTAATAGGTTTATAATCTGTGGTTTTGGCATTTGCCTGTTTTGCTTGGATGGTATGAGCCTGCTCTGCTTGGCATGATGCCTTTGTTAAACAGCTGAGGCAAAGGTTGGTGCTAACTTGATGGAGTTTGGGATTGGGTCCAAGAGGAAAACAATTGTGCATGGCTTGGTGTTGCTGCTGGAAGAGCTGGGAGCTCCTAGTTCCCTGATGCCAGGCATCTCTGAAGTCTATTCAAAGAGAAATGCTTGCCATGAGTGAAGTCTGTCACCTCCCACTGGTGTAACTCAGTCCATAAGAGAAAAACTGACTCCAGGATTTTTTACCAATAACCTTTTTTTTCAGTGACAAAACTATGCCAGAGGCAAGGGCCGTGTTAGCCCCCATGGCTGCGTTGCTGTGTTTTTCTTTGTGAATATGATGAGCAAAGAGTGAAGAGATTAGATTGTTTTGCTCCTTTTATTTTGTTTCTCATGCTTGAGGTCTTTCATCCACATTACAGGGCCTAGAAACCTCCTTGCAGAAGCAAGAAAGCCAACCCAAGGTAACTCTTGGAGATGTACAGGACGCATCCTAATTCATTAATGCTGAAAATATTACTGATCCTGGCTGACATCTGCCGTGGTTTCCTTTTGAATGAAAACCTTCCCGGTTTTGGGGATCACACCAGCAGCAGGAAGCCTCCTCCAGTGCTCTGGCTGGTGTAGGGGTTCAGGACAGAGCTGGATTACCATTCTGTCTTGGAGCCTATTGGTGTGTAATGTTTATTCCAGAGGTCTCCAGACCACCTAGACCACTGAGTAATGGCTACGGCTTCTGAGAGCAACCTCAGCCCTGCCTGCTGGATGCTTGCTCGCTCCAGCACTGGCCATCCCCAGCAGGGTGGCTGTCTCTTGAAGCAGAGAAGCCCTCTGCAAGAACAAGACTTGGCCACAGCTATTGAAGTGACGATGAAAGTAAAGGGAGCTCATGTCACACATCCCTGGATTATTTTGGTGAGAGAGCACCATGTTTTTTTGCCTCACACACTAACCTCAACATTTCCTTGGCCTCTGGCCATGGATGGTGAGCACTGGGCTGGATGTGAACACCAGCTGCTCTACACCATCAATACTTAGAAGCACCAGTTACAATCCATGCCCTGCAGTTAGGACCTTGCAAACCTAGTGCAGTGATGCTTGTTGGCAAAGCACCTTTTTGAGTTTCCTGCCCTCTCTCTGTGCTCCAGGCCTTCTCACCAAGCCAGGTCATCATAGTGTGTCCTATGGGAGATAGATTCTGCAGGATTTTCTAGCTCAGGTGTGCAGAAATGGGCGACTCTGGGAGTAGCATCTCTGATGAGAGATTAAAAGCCCCTTGCTAATATTGATGGGAGAGTTGGAAGAAATCATTTTTCTGGAAAGCACAAAATGAGCAAATAGGTTTTTCATGTTGGATTCTGTAAGCCCATAGCAGGTCTCACCATCTCTTGCAGTTCTCTGTGCAAATGCTGCTGGTGGACACTCGGAGAGAGCTGGAGACCATGTGCTCTTGGGTTGTGCATCCTCTCAAAATGCTCTCTGCCCTTTTCGAGCTTTGTTTTGGAAGTGGGTTTCTTTTTGAATGTCCCTACCAGCTTGTCTCATTTCAATGCTTTGGAGAGGAGTCAGCCCTTCAAAAGAATTCAAATTTAAAAAAAGAATCAAAATGTTTCATCTTGAAACTATTCTACTCCGTCATGTGCAAATTGAAGTCATGCCAGTGGTCCAGATGGGATTGGAATGTTTTTCCTTGAGGATCACTTGGCAATTGCGCAAGGAGGCTTTTTCCTTCGTGACTGCCTCAAACCTGCCTTTTGAAACTTCTGGGGACATTCATTTCCTTGACTGATGAGCAAACTGAGCACAGTGATGGCTTTTCTAGCATTAAACATCATCTTTTCCAGCCTTTCTCAGAGGCTTTGTGTCCCCTGGCTCAGCTGATCCACCTCTTGCTGATTTGGGAAGTATCTATGCAGAGGGTGGTCCCCTGCAGAAATGGGAATGTGGGCTTACGCAGGGGACAATGCAGATTTGTGACATGGGCTAAACTGACCCACAGCGGGGCTGTCAGGGAGGGGAAGGCATGTCCTGGGCGAGTTGCCCACAAGCTGGGCTTTCCTCTAGCGGGTGAGGGTGCAGGATGGAAAGGGCAGAAGATGCAATGGCTTCCTGAGCATCTCCAAGAAGCATTTTAAGGTTTGGGGGAGGCTGACGTAGCCCAGCTCTATCAACAATAGAGATTGAGGCTAATTTGGCTTAATAGGCTCAGGGCATCCTCTCTGCTTCTATTTAAACCTGTGTGACTGCTACAGTGTGGCTTCTCTGTACCACCTTACACAAGACTTTCAGCTCTTTGTCTTTAACCATGCACCTGGTTACTGAAAGCCTGCATGGGCAAGTGCCTGTTGTCACTCAGGCTTCACATTTAAGTGGAAGTGAGCAATATTTTGACCTCAGACTGGTTTTTAATACAAATGCGCAGATCTGTCGGTGAAAATGCTTTTGCATGTTGATGGTTTGATGAAAAGCAAAGTGTCTCGTATCAGCAGTTTCAGCTGAAACTTTTTTTAGGTTTGGAATTATTTTGGCTTTGAACTCAGTGCTACTGGTGGTGGGGGGGAACAAAACTCAGAAAGCCTTTAAAACCTTTCAATTGTGAGGTGAGAGCTTCTGCCATGGAGAAAATGAAATGTGTGGTCAGACTTGGGATGGTTTGGGGTTTTTCCTCATTTCCTATTGTTCCCTCAAATTAGGAAGACTTTTTCCCTTTGGATCCAGCCAAGATCCAACCGCACACTGTAGGAAAAGACCAGGTTCGAGACCATCTAAGGAACCTGGAGGTGCATAAGTCCATGGACCTGATGAAATCCATCTATGGGTTCTGAGGGAGCTAGCTGATGAAGTTGCTAAGCTGCTTTCCATTATATTTGAAAAGTCATGGCAGTCTGGTGAAGTTCCTGCTGCCTTGAAAAGGGGAAACATAACCCGCTTTTTCGAAAAGGGGGGAAAAAAAGGAAGACCCGGGGAACTACAGGCCAGTCAGTCTCCCCTCTGTGCCCAGCAAGATCATGGAGCAGATCCTCCTGGAATCTCTGCTAAGGCACATGGAAAATAAGGAGGTGGTTGGTGACAGCCAACATGGCTTCACCAAGGGCAAGTCATGCCTGATAAATTTGGTGGCCTTTTACGATATCGCCACAGCGTTGGTAGACAAGGGCAGAGCAACAGACATCATCTACCTGGACTTATGCAAAGTGTTTGACACTGTCCCGCATGACATCCTGGTCTCAAAATTGGAAAGGCGTGGGTTTGATGGATGGACCACTCGGTGGATCAGGAACTGGCTGGATGGCCACACATAAAGGGTTGTGGTCAACAGCTCAATGTCCAAGTGGCAGCCAGTGATGAGTGGTGGCAGTGGTGATGAGGGGTCGGTACTGGGACCAGTGCTGTTTAACATCTTTGTCGGAGACATGGACAATGGGATAGAGCGCACCCTCAGCAAGTTTGCTGATGACACCAAGCTGTGTGGTGCCGTCAACATGCTGGAGGGAAGGGATGCAATCCAGAGGGAAATTGACAGGCTTCAGAGGTGGGCCCAAGCAAATCTCATAAAGTTCAACAAGGCCAAGTGCAGGGTCTTGCACCTGGGACATGACAATCCCAGGCACAAATACAGGCTGGGTGGAGAATGGCTGGAGAGCAGCCCCGAGGAGAAGGACTTGAGAGTGCTCATGGATGAGAAGCTCAACATGAGCCAGCAATGCACACTGGCAGCCCAGAAAGCCAACCCCATCCTGGGCTGCATCAAGAGAAGTGTGACCAGCAGGTCAAGGGAGGTGATTCTACCCCTCTACTCTACTCTGGTGAGACCCCACCTGGAGTACTGCATCCAGTTCTGGGGTCCTCAGAAAGACACAGACCTGTTGGAGGGGGGTCCAGAGGAGGGCCACAAAAATGATCAGAGGGCTGGAGGAGCTCTCCTATGAGGACAGGCTGAGAGAGTTGGGGTTGTTCAGCCTGGAGAAGAGAAGGCTCTGGGGAGACCTTGCAGCAGCCCTCCAGTACCTGAAGGGGGCCTACAGGAGAGATGGGGAGGGACTTTAGCAGGCAGTAGAGTGATAGGATGAGGGCTAATGGTTTTAAATCGGAAGAGGGGAGATTTAGATTAGATATTAGGAAGAAATTCTTTCCTGTGAGGATGGTGAGGCACTGGAACAGGTTGCCCAGAGAAGCTGTGGCTGCCCCATCCCTCGAAGTGTTCAAGGCCAGACTGGATGGGGCTTTGAGCAACCTGGTCTAGTGGACGTGTCCCTGCCCATGGCAGGGGGGTTGGAACTCGTTGATCTTTAAGGTCTCTTGCAACCCAAACCATTCTGTGATTCTGTAAGATCATGCAGTGCCATCAGAAACCCAGGCTCAGACCAGGCAGGCAGAGATGCTATGCCAAGATGTGGCTGTGCACAGGGTGTGTGAGCCCTGCCCAACCTTGTGGTGCTGCAGAGCTTGTTACCGTGGCAGAGCTGAGGCACTTCCTACACAGGAACTGCTTCAAGGTTTTTCTGCAGATTTTTGGTCAAGTTGGCAGCTGCCTTGAAAGTTGCCCTTTTGTTGGAAGCTGAGTTTGGTCTGAGTTTCTCAAGGTTAATTCTCCAGCAGATGAAGTACTGCACCAGGGATGTTCCCAGGAGCTGCTGTCCTCATTCCTGTTCCTGATCAACTGGTTTTCTGTGTTCCATGATGCTCAAGATCCTGTGAGCAGGGCAGGAGGTTTCATTTCGGCTACGCTCACGGGTGTTTTCTTAAAGGCATCTAGTGAGGAAGCATGAGGCAGCATGTAAATCAGCCTGGGGAGGTCACTGCAGCAAGTGCTGAGAGCTGCTTACTGGAACTGCTATGGCCTCTGATCTGCTTACAAGCAGCCAAAGGCAGAAGGGAGAAAAAATATGGGTACTTTGATGGTTTCAGAAGGTTTCCCACTGTCTTTCATCAGCACTGAAGGACAGGAAAGCAGATATTGTGGCATTGGGGTGGTTTGAAGCCAACTCCAGCTCTACCAGGCCCACAGCAAGACTTCTTGCTTTGCTGGGTGGTGCAGAAACGATTACCTCCCCTCTATCCTTTGCGACTCTGGCTCAGACCTTGAGAGAAGGGAGGTTTCCCAGAAATGCTACCAAGCAAGGGCTACTATCTCTTGGAGGAAGCATTGGGAAGTTGGAGATGGGTCTTTAAAGGGCCTCTACTCCAGCTCCCACTAGTCGCATCTTCCTCTGAGATGGGTCCACATGCATTGGGTAGCATGGTGCAGCCATGCACAAGCAGCACTGGGGTGGGGAGGAGGAGGGAATGGCTCCTGGCTTGCCCCTTCCATGCTGATTTCTTGACCTCTCCCTCACAGCTGCAGCTACAGATGTTGGCGACTGCATGCTGGATCAGCCCAGAGCACTGGGAGGAAACGGACAGATGGACTTGCAGGTTGACAAGCTGTTTCCTGAAGGGGAACTGCTGCACCAGGTATTGTTCCACACCTCAATTGTTTGGGGTCTTACCTTGGCTCCCGCCATCCGCCAGGCATGCCAGCTGGTCCCTGTCTGCTGATCCATACAGTAGATACGGGGCATGTGGTCCCACCTGTGGAGCAAGAGGAGAACTGGTGACACTTCCTGGCTGGGATGGGTCCCTGTCCTCTCTGTTCCCTGCAGTTTACCCCCCCCTTTGGTTATGTCGCTGCAGCTCTGTAGGGGCTGTACCATAAACTGTATGTGAGAACAGAGCAGGGCTCAAGGTGGTGGGTTGAGTCCTTGCAAAGGTGTCGGGTGATGTCTGTGCCTGTAGCTTTCAGGTGTTGGCTGTCACTGAGCCCAAAGCTGGCATTTTTCCTTGGGACCCAGTGCGCACAAGCTCATGCGTCCTAACCAAGAGGTGCAGGGGTATAGTACAGCAGTGGTACAGATTGATCCCTGATTAGTCTCTGGGGTGGTGTGTACCTTGTGTTGTAGTAAATGCAAAGAGGAGAATGGCGATTGCTGCAGGATAAAACATCCGCCAGGAACTGCTTGCCCTATCTGGGGCATTTTGTGAGCTTGCTAGAACGATGCCTGGGATGGAAAAAATCCAGGTTCAGCTTGTAGGTTGTGGTGGGAAAAAGAAGGGAAGATGGGTCTTGGAAGACAGTGATGGAAAAAATCATTGGATGGTAGGAGCTTTGCGTTGTAGAAAGACCGGTGTGTGCTTAATGAAGTAGCTCTCAATGAACTTCAGAGAACAAGGAGCTGGTAACTCAGCTGACCAGAATGCTGTTTGTTTGGGCTGCAATTTATAAATGTAAGCTGGAAGGAAATGGGATAGAAAGGGTCCATGGAAGGGCTGGTTGCTGAATAAACAACTGGCCGTGTCAACTTAAAACATGCTGCTCCTTGGGGACACAGGGCAAATCTGTGCAAGACCTTTAATCTCTCCAGGGCTGTGTTCCTGATAATCGCATGTGTCTGTGCTTTCTGGGCCTTGAGTCCTCTTCTTCCTTCTTCCAGGTCTCCAAACACTAGCAGATGGATGCTTGTCTCTCCTTAAAGTCTGACCTGTGCCTTTAACCCTGCTCCTGCACAGCCTTACAGGAATGCCCACTGTTACGGACAGGGTGTGAGCAGAGACCTGGCAAGAGCCCCCACAGGGGATTTTGCTGAGGCTGTGACTCCTGGGAGCCCAGTGTGACTTCTGGCAACGAAGCTTGGACGACATGAAGTTTCCCACGTAGTCTTCGCTCCCAGGAGCAGGCTCAGCTGGCTGCAAGCATGATAGTCCCAGAGGAACAGCTGGAATAACGCGATAGCCAGAGGTTGCCCCAGTCCCATGATGGAGCTGCTCCCAAGTGCTCTCTGGGGGTTTGAGCTGGACCATATGATGGCAATTTGTTGAGCCACCAGAGCATTGGCAACCTGGGGTGATTGAAGGCACCTGGAGAGCTTATGAGGCGTTAATGTGACAAATTCCTCAGCTGAGCTGCCTGATGTTTTGGGGTTTTTTTCCCCTGTCAAAGAGCATTTTAATCAGATATTATAATTTGCAGCAAACTGACTCGGGGCCCCTTGGGGGGCTGCAACACACAAAGGAAAGGGACTACGCCTGCTGCAAGCTGGATCTGTGCAGTATCAGGCAACATGCTCAATCCAGAGGCCTCTCAAATAATCCAAGTTACTAAAAAAAGGCAGTTCCACATGAGCCTCAGAGTTGCTGTAAATTGGGAAATGCATGAGCTATGTCCGCAGACTGCTTCTGCCTCCTCCTTCCATGGGGGGAGAGGGTGAGTGGAGCCAAAGGAGCGGCATGGGCAGCCAGACCCTTCTCTCCAGCAAAGGACATGTCTCCATGTTTCTCCCCAGGTGCAGTTCAGCACGGCTGAGCTGGGCAGCGAGGGCAGAGTCCATATTTGTGACAGGTCCTGTCCTGGTGTTTATGAGACCTGCTGAGACTTCTGCCCACATCTTGATTAAGCTCAGACTACCAATTACAGTTTTCTTTTCCTGATTTCTCTTATTTTATTCACTAAGAAATTAAAACTATTACAGACGAACAGGGGGCAGGAATTACTATCTAGTACAGTACTTTCCTGGATCTTCATCTTGCCTCTTTTTCTGGGTATTCACTTGATGCGTGAGTTCTCCTCCCCCCACCCTAGCTATGATCTCCCATATTTTTTTAATAGTTTCTCTAATTTGGCATGGGTTTGGCCTTTCCAGGCAAGGAGCTACCAGTTAGGTATGGATTTAGCTGCAAACCATACGTATATAATTGCAGAGTGCAAGGCGAGAAGTGAAGTTGGCAGATACTATGAGCACAAAGATATTTCTTGTAGACATTTGGGGATTTTCTGTTTTAAGCCTTATCTTCTGTCATATAGAACATCAGCAAGAGGAGCGTAATTTTCCTGGTATGGTGTCTCATAGTGGCAGTTCAATGCCAGGATGTATTTGAGGGGCAATGGGGTTTGTTCCTGACAAACATCTCAAGAACAATGGGGCCTCTTGAAACATTTGTCAGGAGCAAGAACAAAATCAGATGAGAAGACGTTGTAGTCCTGTGTAATAGGAGACAGATGAGAACAGGATGCTCTCACCTCCTCGAAGATGTGTCAAACAGTCTGCATGCTTAAGAAGACCAGAAGATGTCATGTAAGGTGTCACAGATGTGATGTCAAGGCCTCCACAAATCTGGGGTGTGCGTTTCCAGATTTTTCCACCTCTTTTGCTTTCAAGGTGGGTCTTGGTGCATTCGCATCTTTAAATGATAGCAGTGGCTGAATTTGGTCTTATTTTGAGTACTTTGTGATGAGTTGTTCACACACCTGGGGAGCTGAGAGCAGGAGTCTGAGGGACAGCTGCGTCTATGTAGTCCTCAGGTGATAAGGACTAAAAGACAGGTTTTAGGGGGTGATTGGAGAAATTCTGGGGAGAAGACATGCGGAAATAAGCTTGTATAACCCAACTGTAGAACTCATGGTAAAGAGCATGGCCCAAAGTGTATTTGGTCATCCTTAAAATGAAATGGTGGATAAATATGTCAAGTCAGTGACTGACCGCAGTTTGGTTACCATCTCTGAAGGCTTCATTACGCTTGAACAGAAGCTATGCTCCTCCTGGAGTCACCAGGCTCAAGGCACTTCTTCCCTCTGCGCTGCTTGCTGCTGCTTGTTGTTGATGTTGTAGGCAAGTTTGTTAGAGGAAATCAGGTGTGCCCGCAGAAGAGCCCTAGAAGAGCAGAGCTATACTCAGCTGGTACAGCTGGAGAGGAGATAACGAACTCCAGTTGCTCCAGAAACTTCGCCTTTGTTGGTCCCTCCTGATGCAGGAGATGCCCTCTGGTGAGAGGGTTTCTACAGTGGGTCTAGAAAACATTGTTAGTCCACCTTTGATCATTGCTCATGCTAACAGCGAGGAACCCCTCCCCAACTAACCAGGGTTAAAAGCCTCATGTGGTCACAAGGTGCTTTCCTTTTTTGTGGATTCTTTGTGGACAAAGAAGGTCCCTTCCCATCCCTGAATGCTGAAGAAAGACCTGGAGAAGTTCATCTGGATTCAAGCTAGGCAGAGTAACTCTGGGTTCAACTTATGCTTTCAGGCACTCAATGGATTTATCATCATCGTGACTGGAGATGGCTGCATCTTCTACATCTCCCCCACTGTGCAGGACTACCTGGGCTTTCATCAGGTGGGTACCACTTTTTTCCTGGCTGTAAACAGGTGGGTGCAGTCCATGCCTGGGAAGGAGGTACTCATAGCCATACCAGGGCTTGCTTTTCTCCCTTCCCAGCTCCCTTGGATCACTTCTGCTGTACGTTTTCAAATGAGTCATGTGCTTTGGGGGCTGCAAAAGATGACAAGCGTGCTTGTGACTATAGTAAGAATGGGTGCAAGCTGAGCAATGGCAGGCTCTGTATCCTCTTGTCTTTGTGTGTAAGAAGGGTATGAGATTTTTCTTGTATAACGATGCTGGGCACATGGGCTCTCACTTGCAGAAGGCTGAGGGTATCTTGCTGATGACAAGTGTCAGTGCCCTAAAGTACCATGGGTTACATGGGATGCCAAGAAAAAGCAGACCTCTCCCCATATCCACCCTGTAGCCAGTTGGCCTGACATCCAGCTCCGTTGGCTGAAGGACTGAGTCAACAGGAGGGCTGTGAGGCTGCCAAACCCATTTTGTTGCATGGGTTCCTGGTGTGCCTGCAGAGACTGATGTGTTTTCTTTGTCCTCTCTTAGTACCCCTTCTTGGCTCACTGTAGAAGGATCCTCATGGGCTGATGCCCCAAGTCAAAACAGCTGTCAGAGGCAGGGAGTGGTCTTCTCAAAGTACCTGTACGTCTGGTTAAGCAGGAGGCTCTGCTCTGGCATGTTTCTGAGGGCAGGGACATGGCAGTTGGTGGCCTGAGCTGCCCATGGGCTTGGCAGGTTCATGCTGGCTACCACAGCTTGCAGGACCAGGATGGGAAGGGTTGGTCCAGGATGTGGCCGATGTGGCCCTAAAAGAAGGGGACTGTGTTGGGAGGCAGGTGGTGTGAGGACTTGATGTGTGTCATCAAGTGTGGCCAACCTTACAGCCCAGCATCAGCATGTCTGTTTTTCCTAGAGGCACTGGGATACAGATTCCCGTGGATTTGAGGTTAAAAAAACCCAAACCCAAACCTCTACAAAAACCTTTTTAAAGCAGCAAATCCCTCTACATAAGTCGGGGGGGGGGGGGGGGGGGAGAAATAGTTTGATTCAGTCAAAATGTTTTGATCAACCTGAAATTATTTTTTTACGTTGATCTTGTGGAAGAAACAAAACTGCTTATTTCCAGAGGGCTTGAGACGGCAGTGCAAGAGAGATCTTGTGTGCTGTTTCAGACCAGCGATCTGTACCCCAAAACAAATTCCTCTCTGACAACCCACAGCCTCTCTGGCGCTTTGTCTGAATTTGGTTCCAAGAAGATACTAGAAGTTAAGACATGACAGGCAAACACCACTGCTGCAGTCTTCACCCCACAAATAGGGAGCAAGCTTCCCAAAGAGCAGGGGCTCCCATGGCACCGGAGGGTGCTGGAATTTCAGCATTTCCCATGAATTTGCGGTTAAGGATCAGGAGCCAGAGCCAGTGTGAAACATCCTTGGAAGGGCCAGGTGGCACCAGGAGAACCTCAGCCTCACCACTCTGGGGAGTGGGGTGGAAATCTCTGCTTCTCTATCACCAGGCGACACTGGGGAAGTGGGTGGTGTTGACAGTCCTGAGCAGCCAGGGTTACTTGGACACTGCCGTTTCCGTTGCTTCCAGAAACCTCTGAGCTGCTCCCTAGACAGACCCTCTCTCTGCTCCCTTTCCCTCCTTACTGAGCCACCCTTCCTAAAAATAACCAGTTCCTGGTCCTCACTTGCCACGTGGCACACCAAACTGGTTGGTTTTTTCCTGTTATTTACACTCAATCGCTGCGCTTTTAGTACCCACAAAGGAAAGCCTCCTGCCATGTCTTCCTCCAGACACTTCTGCAGGCTGGGCAGGAGTTGATGCTCTTCTCCCCTTGTGTCATTCCAGTCGGATCTCATCTACCAGAGCGTGTATGAGCTGATTCACACAGATGACAGAGCTGCCTTCCGCTGCCAGCTGCATGGGGCCCCAGCATCTGGCAGCACCCAGCATGCTGCCAATGGTGAGTGCCAGGGTAGTCCCCAGCAGCAATACCTGGGGACCAGCAGCCACCTCTGCGTGGCCACGCAGTGCCGGACAGCCCTTGTGGTGGCATTTATAGGCACTGAGCACAGCCCTGCACGGAGGAGCATCCCATACTCCCCCCCAACCCTGGGACTCGCAACCATCCCAGGGGTTGGCATGGCCACCTGTCACCAAAAGCAGCCAACAGCAGTGACATGCTGTCTTTCTCTGTGCTGGAGGGATAGGGACACTTCCCCCAAACCATTTTGCTTTTCAGTGTTTGAAATCCTATTTATTTCAGCGGGGGAGGCTTGTTGTCTTGCTCCTGTCTGAGAGGCAAGGGGACCAGAAACTATCGTGAACTGGTAATTTCCCAACAGCAAGGTCTTACTCATCTTGTGAAGACCATGGGTTCACTTGAGCAGCAGAGTTTCCATCAGGAGCAGGTCTGCAAGGCCATGCGCTTGAGGTGCGCAGCTTGAAAAGCTTCATTTTTCCTTTGGTTTCCCAGCCCCTCCTGCTGACCAGTCAGTGCTGGCTGGATGCAGCATCGCATCCAGCCCACACCACCTGTGCCCGGAGAAGCCCTCCTTCATGGAGAGGAGCTTCACCTGCCGCTTCCGCTGCTTGCTGGATAACTCCTCAGGATTTCTGGTAACGCAGTCCTGCACAAGGACACCCCTCTTCTCCCGTTGTGTTCCCTAGGGGCTACTCGTGTCCCATAGGGGTGGGAGCACTGCTCATTCCTATCACTGTATTTGCTTCACACTCACCTTTTCTAATCCCCTCTAAGGCCTTGAATTTCCACGGGCGCTTGAAATTCCTTTTTGGGCAGCAGAAGAAGGCATTGGACGAGTCTCCACTGGCACTCTTTGCCATCGCAACACCTGTCCAGCCACTCTCCATTCTGGAGCTTCGGACCAAGATGCTGATCTTCCAGACAAAGCACAAGCTAGATTTCACTCCCATGGCCTGTGATTCCTGGTAGGGCATCTCCTGCTTTCGCTGGGGCAAAACCCATGGCTGAAGATGCTGGACAGAAAGCTAGAGCCCATGGGAGCGCTTCTGACCCAACTCCTGTGACAAGCTGTCTGATGCTTTTGTCCATCCTCTGTTGGGCATTTGTGCAGCCCCCCAGTAACACGGGGAGCACATTAACTGCGTGCCAGCCCTTGGCTCCCATGTTTTAGCCCAGAAAACCCTGCATGGGGTTTTGTGGAAGAGGGGATGCAGCTCAACCCACGACAGAGAGTTGCACCACCCAAAGTGGGACACTGGCTAACTGCCTGGGCACTGGGCAGGGGATCACGTCTGGCTGGTGGGATGTAACTGGGGTGTCTATCCTTGGTGTCAATGGGTTTCTGCACTGTTTCCAGGGGGAAGGTTGTCTTGGGGTACACAGAAACGGAGCTGTGCAGGCGGGGGTCCGGGTACCAGTTTGTGCACGCAGCTGACATGATGTACTGTGCGGAGAACCATGTGAAAAGTGAGTTCTAGGAGGGCTATTGGGGCAGGTATGTTCTTGTGGGCCCTTGCAGCTCTGGTCATGCCAGTACTGTTCCTCTTTGGTGAGCCAAACATTCAGGTCTGGAGTGGCTGTGATAAAGGCTCTCCCCTCCTGGGTCATACCTGCATGGGGGGCTGGCAGGGGGACAGCAGTGGCATGTGGCATTGTGTGCTGGCTGCGTTCTGCCTCTTCTGCCCCCACAGCATGAGCTCAAGGTGATGCTCAACATCATGGCATCTTGCCCATGCCGTTTGTCTGCCCCCACAGAGTGACCGTGTCGGTGCCATCTCTCTTCTCTCCCCGCTCCAGTGATGAAGACAGGAGAGAGCGGGCTAACGGTTTTCCGGCTGCTGACCAAGAAGGGCAGCTGGGTGTGGGTGCAGGCCAATGCCCGGCTGGTGTACAAAGCGGGGAAGCCTGACTGCATTATTGCCCGACAGCGAGCCCTGTCGTGAGTATCACTGGGTCTCTGCCTGCATTTGCCTGCTCTTGGTATGTGTTACCGTGGGGCTGCTTTGGGGTATGTGGAGGAAGGGGTGGTTGGGCTGCGTGGTTGGCACGTTGCAGCATGTGCCCTCCTGTAGCAGGGGGCCATGAGCAAAGCAGCTCTGAGAAGGTGGCTGCAAGACACACTTACTCCTGCCTGGGGTGAGCCCTGCACATGCAGCCCTTCCCCAAGCCATGCAGACCTCCCCACAGGCTCCCCAGAGCCCCAGTCCTCTGCCAGCAACACTGTAGACATCCCAATCCAGCACCCTTTTCCTCAGAAAAGCCAGCGCAGTGCTGTGAGCTCCTGTCTCACTGTTGGGCAGGTGGTTTTACCTGGCCCAGAGGAGGTGCTCATGCTGTTTCCATCTTTTTTTTTTCTTTTTTTTTTTTGCTCTGCTCTGAAGGAATGAAGAAGGGGAAGAACATCTGTGGAAGAGAAACCTGCAGCTGCCTTTTACTTTTGCCACGGGGGAAGCAGTCTTGTACGGGAATGACCTTCCTGAGTTCCTGGACTCCTTCCAGGCTATGGAGGAGTTGCAGACACAAGCAACCTCCCACTCAGAGCAGTGCTTGCTAGACCCCAGCTCTCTTCTTGGGGCCATGATGAAGCAGGATGCATCCACATATATCTCCCATGCTGATAACATGCCTCAGTTCTCCTTGCCAGATCTCATCACTGAACCTGATGGACCGAGCCATAATGAGGAAGCTGGTGATGGTAAGGAGGACAGCAACTCCCTCCTGGTTGTTATTGAAACCCTCTTTGAGGAGAGTGAGATGGATGGAAACATCTGCCAGAACCTCCAGAGCCTCAGCGGGAACAATGCAGAGCTGCAGCAGTGGGAGGAGGCTCTGCTCTGCTTGGGTGCAAAAGAGGAGCTGCCATCCCAGGAGGCTGGCGAGAGGCTAGGCACTGAGATGACCTCCTGTGTGGAGCAGATGCTCCTCAGGGAGGATGCTGGGAAGAGCATGGACTTCCCACGCTGCAGTGCATCACCCTGTAATGAGGAAAACAGTGTTGCAGCTCATTTCCAGCACTGCTGGGCAACTAATTCAGGGTTTCAAGCCCCACCACACCCCCAGGCACCTGGTGTACAAGGCCAAGATGCTGTGGTCTGTGTTACATCTGAGGTCAGCTCTGCTCAACCAGAACAGCAGGTCCCAGTTAACTCAGCTGGGCTGGTAGAGGGAACTGTACTGGATGTCCCAGGTTCAAGCAGCAAGCACGCTGTAGCACTTCAGATGTCAAACCTGGGACAAGTGCTTCAAACAGAAGTTACCTCCTCTGCTCCTGTAGATACCACTATTGCAGATGATCAGGGCCAGCCTGAGTGTGAGCTGGTGAGCTCAAGCTGCCCACCTCCGTTGCACTCAAACGCAGTAGTGACTCGGTGGCACAATGTCCCAGTCCGGGCAAACCCAGCACATCCTTTGGGTCAGAGTGCTTCTCCTGGAGGTTCCCCATCAGAGGCTTGTATGGCCACAGCTGCAAAACAGCTGGAAGCAACAGGAACACACCTGGAGTCACAAACTCTGCTGGCCGGCAGCCCTGAGAGTCCCCTGGGGCCTGGGCTATGGTTGCTGCCATCCCAACCTACCCCTTGCCCTGCATGGGGCTCACACGAGTCCTTATTCTCTGGGGCTGGGGACCTCCATGATGAGGACACTCTCCCTGCACGAGCATCAGCACCCTTAGGAGTCAGCCAGCTGCCAGGGGATGGTGACTGCCCCAAACAGCCCCTGATACTCCCCCTAGAGCCCAGCTTTTCTTGGGAAGGGGAGCAGGACAAGTGGTTCATGCAGAACCAGCCATGGCTCCTGCAGTCTGGGACAGCTCCTCAGAAATTTGGTGGGGCAGGTCTGGTGCAACACAGCAGCCTCATGTTGGGGGCCAGCACAGGTTCCAGCACCCATCAGATGGACCACGTGTTGCTGCCTGACTGCCAGTACAGAAATAACCTTTCTGGCCATGAGAGCGCTTTTCTTAGGGATGCCCCTAAAATATCCCTTCCCCAGCAGCTGGGTGCTTTACCTTGCCCCAGTCAGAGTCACCCTGAACCATCATGTTCCCCATAGGGCTCGGTTTTGAGGTGCTCATCAAACTCTCCCTGTGAAGGTGGTTGCAAGGAGTGCCCTCCTCCTCTGAGTGGGGCCCTGGCTTCCCATCAGCATCCTTTGTAGGCAGGCAGCTGCTCTGTGCCTGTGAGGTCCAGCTCAAGGTGAGGTGTGAGGGCTGCAGGACCTGCGGCATGTACCTGCTTGCACAGATAGAGTGAGGGGTGATGCCGGGGGGTGCCAGCACAGTATGGGTTGTGGGCAGCCTGTTTTGAAGCCTCACTGTGAACTAGTAGCCACATCTTGAAAAGCCACCAACAATTGCAAGCTCTTTTGGCAGTGTGCACCTGCAAGTGGTGCCCCGTGCTTCCACCTTGCTTGGGATTTTGCCTTACAGTGTCTGAAATGAGGTGCCCTAGCAGAGCTTTCGGGTGACCTAGGATGAAGTGGTTTGTATTTTCTCCGTGAGAAGTCTGACAAACCTCCCTGCTGGCAGGGCTGCATCTCCCTGAAAGACCCCCTGCTTGCCAGTCCATGCATTCCTGGTACCCTCTTGCAGACATACGTGCTTGGACTTACAGGCACCACACTAATGAATTGCAATTTCTTGGTGCTGCATGGTCTCCTTATCACCTGTGTGTGTGGACCACACTTGTCATGTTGCTGTTTGGTTCCCTGCATCATCTCAGCCTGCCTGAGCCCCTCTGCTCTGCTCCTTGCTCCCTCCCTCCTCTGCTCTCCATCCCCTTTCCTCCTCCCAAGCCCCTGGTGAGCCAGTTCCTTCAGAAAAGGGGATGTTACCAAGTGCTTTGAGGTGAGAGCTGAGGAAGCTTGGGATTTTGGGCTCCTCAGCAGCTTTCCTAGGGAGTTCGGGAGAAACGGGTACCAGGCTGTAACCTTCCCTTACAGCAGTGTGGGGAAGGTCCAACCAAGCTCCCCTTGGCTTTGTCACTGGCTTATCCTTGCCTTCCTCTTCTGAGCTCAGCAGTGCCATCAGGCAGAGGAACAATGGCATTTACTCCTGCAGTCGTTCAGGACAGTGTGGTTTTGCCCAAGCAGTGTCAAATAAAGGGAAGCGATGAAGGGGCCGCTGTCTGCCTTTGGATCAACTTTGTGCCCTTTAAACTCTTGGAGACCAGCAAAACCACTTTGTTGAGCTCACTTTCTTTTGTATTTTTTAACCTAAGGTGTGAATTTATTCTCCCATACCCATCAGGGAAAACTGATAGAAAAAGCAATGGAGGGGGAGAAGAGAGGGCTTAATTCAAGAGCAGATGTGGCAAGCCAGCTTGGTTAGAGGTGTCAGAGTGGTTGGGGACCTCCACGTCATCCCCCTTTGTGCCTGTCACCCTGAGCATCACGTCTGCCTCACACCAGTGTTAAGCATGTACTGTTTGCCAAGCAAGTAAAATTGGATAATTAGTGCAGGACTAGCCCAGCAGCAAGCCTGCACGTGTCCTGGTGTGAGGTGGCCCCATCTCCTTGGGTCTCTTACTTTGTGGCCTGCTTTGCCTTGCTGTGCTGGGGCTCTTGGGACTGCTCACAGGGCAAGATGGGGCTCAGGGAGGCTCGAGCTTCTGGCTGTAGTCTGGGAGCAGAGTAATGCTGGAAACAGGCTGGAGCCTTCTGAAGTGGTCTGGAGGAGCATCTGGGATGGGGCAAAGAGCTGACTAGCCACGATGCGGAGCCTTACAAATCCACAGACACAAAAAGCAGCAGGATGGATTCTGCTCATTAGCCTTTGTTGTCCTGATACCTGTAAGACAATGTGAAATGGTGCATGGCCCTAGCCAGGGGGTGCTGAGAGCTCTCGGTCCTACAAGAGATTCACCTTGGGGAAGGGGTACCCCACCAGGCTGTGCTAGTTGGGGCCGAGACAGACCCCTGGTGCTCAGTTACTTGTCTCTTATCTCTTTATACATTGTGTATGTGCATATAGCTTCTATTTTCTTGGTAGTATCTCATTTTATGCTTCGTGATTTCTTTGTATTGCTGTTGGCAGATGGATGATGCTGAGGAGAAAAAGATGTCCTGAAACTCACCCCCTACATTTGATTATGCATTAAAAGGCGATTTGCTTTGTATAGTGGTGATGGTTTGTTTTGACCTGAAATGGTGTCTCCGTTTCCCTCTTGACTGAGCAAGTATTTAAAAAAGCCTCTTTTCAGCTTAGCCCTAAGTCTGATTTCTCTGGGCTTCGGCTGAAGGAGGAGGACAATCCTGCTCCCTGCCTCCTTCTGCACCCAAGGAGGCACGGGGCTGGGACCGCAGATGCTGAAGGGCTGTGCTTTGCCTTTGGGGAGGAGTGCAGCCATGTGGACACCCTCCGATGTTACAGGCAACGAAAACACAGGTTACTGCCCTGCGTGTTTGTGCTCTGGCCTTGCTTGGTGCCTGGTCCTGTTGCTGTATGTGACTTGGTGGAGCATTTTGGAAGGACAGAGCTGGGGGGACCATGGCTGGCGCATTCACACACCCCCTGCCTCCAGGTGAGTGTGCAGCTGCGGGTGCTAACCCAGGGTGGGTGTGTGACACTTGTTCTCACTGTCTCCAGCCTCTATGGCATGCGATGCAGCAGAGGTGTGACAGTGTCCCCCTCGTTTCACCCCCTAACTGCCCTGTGCTGTGCTGGGGCTCGCAGGCACAGTTGCATTTGACACTGATGTGCACGCACAGCCTTTTGGGTGTCACTGCCATGCATGCTTGTGCACAGACTCACACTCAGGCACACGCACCCTCACAGTGGCACGCACACTGATATGCAGACAGTCACGCTGACAGTCATCCTGTCATACCAACACGACTGCAGTGACACAAGTGCTCATACCCACATCACCCATGCGGGTGCTGGGGCTCACTGCCCTATTTTTCTCCCCTCATCCCCCATCTGCCAGTCGTCACCCCCACATCCCTCCTCACCTCCCACTCCCCTACATCCCTGCTCACCGCACCCACCTGCCGTTACCCCCACAACCCCACCCTTCATTGTCCCCATAACCCCTCATTTTCCCTTCACTCCCAGCCAGCTGTCTTCGCCCCCACTTCCCCCCATCGCCTCCCAATCCCCCTTCAGCCCCCCACATCCCCACTCATCTCCATCCACCCATCACCCCCACATCTCACCCCTCACCCTCATTCTCCCATCAGTTCCCCCATCCACCAGTCATCACCCTCACCTCCCAATCCCCCGTCAGACCTCATATCCCCTTACGCCCCTCAGGCCCCACTCCCCCCAGCCCCTCCTCTCCCGGGGCGGAGGCTGAGGCGGGGCCCTTCCCGCTCCTTCTCCCTGCGGGTGGGTTGCGGGGAGGCGGCCCGCTCGGGGCTCTCCGGCGGCGGCTGCCGGGGGATGCGCGGAGCGCTGCCCCCCGCCCGGCCATGTACGCGGGTCGCAAGCGGAGGAAGCCGGCGCCCCGGGCGTGAGTGGAGGGCGAGGAGAAGCGTCCCGGGGCGGGGGGGGAGGGAAGGAGGGAGAGAGGGGGGACGGGACGGGACGGGACACGACCGGCGCCCGGTAACGCGGCTCTGCCCGGCAGGGTGCGGCCGGGGCCGGCCGAAGGCGGCACCTCCAACCCCTCCAAGCGGCACCGGGAGCGGCTGAACCGGGAGCTGGAGCGGCTGGCCGGGCTGCTGCCCTTCCCCGAGGAGGTGGTGGCCGGGCTGGACAAGCTGTCGGTCCTGCGCCTCAGCGCCGGCTACCTCCGCGCCAAGAGCTTCTTCAGTGGTAAGGGGCATCGCCGGCGGGAGCGTCCCTCCTTCCCCCTCCCCCTTAGAAGTGGGTTTCCCCTTTTTTTCTTGCTTTGCAATCTCAAACTGCAAGGCTTCAGGGCGAGTCGTGCCTGGGCAAAAGCGGAGCTCCGACCTTTTTTTTTTTTTTTTTTTTTTTTTTTTTTTTTTTTTTGAATTAGAGGGAACTGGACAGATGAAGTTGATTTTGTTTGTGGGTTCCACTGGAGTAGAAAATTGAGGTTTAGGTGGCAGGGTTTCTGCGTGATCCCGTGCTGAGGCTTTGGCAGGCGCAGCCGCAAGGGCAGCGGTGTATTGTGCAGCCCAGTTGGAAAGTTTCAGGATGCAAGTGACTTTTCTTCCCCTGTTATAATAGACTGGAGAAATACTCAGTGTGCTGACAACGAATAATAATTACCTGTGATGTGGTTACGATTTATTTGAGAGCCTTTTAAAACAGGCCATGTTAAAGGCATGTCTGCATTCCACTGGGCTATAATTGTTGTAATTAATAGGAGTCCACAGGAGGGTATTTAGGCAGCCCTGGATTTTCCTTCTGAAATACCAGTGACTTGAGTGCTGCATGTGACCTCAGAAACACCACAATCTCTCTTTTCAATTCCAAATCATTGAATATATTGAATGCCTTTCCCTTCCCTTTCCCCTTCCCTTTCCCCTTCCCTTTCCCCTTCCCTTTCCCCTTCCCTTTCCCCTTCCCTTTCCCCTTCCCTTTCCCCTTCCCTTTCCCCTTCCCTTTCCCCTTCCCTTTCCCCTTCCCTTTCCCCTTCCCTTTCCCCTTCCCTTTCCCCTTCCCTTTCCCCTTCCCTTTCCCCTTCCCTTTCCCCTTCCCTTTCCCCTTCCCTTTCCCCTTCCCTTTCCCCTTCCCTTTCCCCTTCCCTTTCCCCTTCCCTTTCCCCTTCCCTTTCCCCTTCCCTTTCCCCTTCCCTTTCCCCTTCCCTTTCCCCTTCCCTTTCCCCTTCCCTTTCCCCTTCCCTTTCCCCTTCCCTTTCCCCTTCCCTTTCCCCTTCCCTTTCCCCTTCCCTTTCCCCTTCCCTTTCCCCTTGTAGGATTGGCAAGCGGTGGAATGAGAAATTAATGGCCTTAGAGAGGAGTTACTTGCCTTGCAGCACCAGGTCAATTTTTTTTTGACTGTGCTGTTTGGGTTTTCCACGCTGGTTTTGCCCTGCTGAGGAGTTCTGCTGCATCAGCCTTTGCAACGCTGAACGTGTTGCCCGAAACGCGTCATCTGCGACGGTGCTCTGAAGCAGAGGAGGACCGGCACGGAGCTGATGGTTCTGAAGCACACTTGTTCTTCCGTGGGGTGGAAGTCTATGGCACAGTGCAGGCCTTGCTCTTCCCCTGAAACAGTAGTAATTTAACTTTAGCCACTTCCACTTTAAAGAACTTATAAAACAGAGGGGTGGCAGCAATTCCTTAAAAGGGTGGTTTTGAAATGGCTGGTCTTGTTCCAAAGTGTCACACCAGGAGTTGATTTTGGGCTTGTTGTCCTTTCCAGGGTGATTGTGCCAGGATGATGCACGAGCTTGGCTGGGGAACAGTGAGCACAGAATGAGTTGAGGGGACGGCTCCTCTGCCCTGCCGGTACTCTGCTAGGGCTGTGCCTCCTGGGGTTTGACATTCCTGCATCCCTGGCTCAGTGGGTTACTTTGGCTCTTCATTGTGAGAAACTAGGAAATCCCGTTCTGAGATTCTCTCTCATCGTTCTTTTTTTTTTTTTTCTGCCACTCCATCTGATTTGATTTCATGGGGCCAACTTCCCAACCAGTGAACACATCAGTGTGTCAGAACCTATGGGATGGTACCTGTCTCTGTCTGGTTTAAGGCAGGTCGCGGTAATTCAGGTGTGGGAGGGAAGGAGGAAAGCCTCAGCCGTTTAGATGCAAATAGTTATTGTAGACCTCATTGAGTCTCTTCTGCAGCTGTAAAAAAAAAAAAATAATCTTTACAAGGAGCTCTGGGCAAGCTTGTCTACAAAATCAAATTATTTTAAGTGGCTTTAGTCCCCTTCATGAAATGCCGAGGTGATGTTGCTGAGATAAAGTTCAACTTTGGAAGGCTGCTGTTCAAAATACTCTACTTATTCCTTCCTTGCATATTTTTTTTTTTTTTTGGTCATCTGCACATTTAGGGCTTTTTTTTTCCTTTGTTCTATCAGGGAACAGGGTTAAGAGGGGCAGCTGGGGTCTGCCTGCTGAGCTGTGTGAGCTTGTGTGCTCCGACCCCTGCTCAGCATCCTTGGATATGTGAGACGGGATCCCAAGGAGGCTGTTTTAGCTGCTGAATGCTGACAAGTCCTGTATGAGATTGGATCAAACGCAAATGGTTTGGGGTCGTCTTGTGTTTATTGAGAGCAGCCAGCCCATCCTGGATCTGTCAGAAGGCAGCTTGAAAACAGGCAGTGCAAACCCTCGTATTGACTGGGGAGGAAGTAGGAGCTGGCCTCTCCCTTGCTCAAGTGTGTCACTGCTTGGGCACTCCCCGAAAGAAGACCAAGGAAAAGCAGGGGCAGACACTAGAGTGTGCTGCCAGGCCTTATGAGGAGAAACATCTTCACAGCATGTCCTCCTGGAGCAGATCTCAGGTGGTGAGAATGATCACTGACATCAATTCACCCAGCAGGTTTATGCCAGCTGCTGTCTCTCCAGCCCCCTCTTAAATAATTCCTCATATGTCTCCTCCTGGCTATTTGAAATTAATTATTTTTTTATTTTGTTTCAGCATCTTGATTTATGTGTAGCTTGTGTATGGGGAAATTTGTACGGGCATAAGCGATTAAAACCCAGATAGGTTCTAGATCTTGGTCACTGGTAAAATCTTTGGGAGCTTCTTTCATTCTGTTTTGGGCTCCCAATCACCTTCTGGCCCCATAATAAATTCTTCAAAACACAGAGAAGGCTTCACAGCTCTTGTTAAACACATCCCTGTGTTTACATTGGAGTGGTCGATCTGCACAGGTCAGGGTGGATTGACTGAGCTGTGCGGTGGAAGCAAACCAGCTGTTCAGCTGTCAGAGCTGGGCGAGAGATCACAGGCAAGAAGCCTCTGTGTGTGCTTTTATCTGAACAGTGGAGTTTTGAACGTTGGTTTGGGGAGATATTGCCAGGAGGTCTTTGATTTTTTTAAAAAGAGATGTTTTTCCTTCATTCATGAGGGTTTTTGTATTTTATATGGCCTAAATTTAAACCCTCCCTGCTCCCTTTTTTGCTTGTTTGGTAGCATGATTTTAGGCCTGCATTTAGGTGATAGGAATCAGAGGATTTAAGGTCATTTAGTGTTTTGTTCTTTAATCTTTGGAGTGGTTTAGAGACCATCAAACGTTGTCTTTGTTAAGCAGGGTTATTAATCTAAACAAACATTTCCTTCACAGTACGTGCCAAGTACTGAGTTGGGTGTCTCTGCTGTGAAGCCCCTGATGCCAGATTGTCTTCTTCCAAAGGGCAAGAGCATCTGTGTGTCTGTTTGTCTGCTAATTCTCTTCTCTTTCTTGCAGCCTGGCAAATCTTTCCAGTTTAGCAGAACAGGAAGCAGTTCTGTTCCAGGAGTTTGCCATGTGTGTGCAGCATCTCTGGGGAAGGAGGGTTTGTGGCCATGATAGTTTTGACCATGGTCTCCTCCTGGAAGGAGGAGACACTGCTTTTTGTCTTGTACAGCAATAATGATATAACACTGTTTAGATGAGTGTTGGGCTGCAAGTTGGGTGGCCAGGTGTCCTGATGTCAGACAGAAGGTTCTCTCTGACTTTTACCATCTGAAGGACCATTTAACCCTCAGTTCATAAGGCATCGAAGTGCTTTGGGATTGCAGAGTGCCCACCCCAGGACAGCAGATTTTCCTGTGACACAGTGCAGGGCCGACAAGGATGGTGGGGAGCCAGCTATGCCACTGGCAAGCACCCCCCAGCATGACAGGTTTGATCTGTGGTGGGGTGGAAGAGGCTTCTCTTGTGATGGAGCAGCAGCGCTGTCCTCTGCAAGATGCCCAGGTGCCTTTCTTTTACCCTGTTGCCTGGCTTTGCAGCTCAAAGCGTATACAAACGTTTCCTGTCTGTGGGAATGCTGCTTACCATGACATGCTTACCATGGCTGAACAAAGAGATATGGTCACAACTTGGGGGAAAAAAGCAGAGTTTATGGCCTTTGGAAAAAGGGGCAGGCCACTCAGGGAGATTACAAAAGTGTTGTAAGGCTATGTAGGGAAAAGATTAGAAAGGCCAAAGCCCAGTTAGAACTTAACCTGGCCTTGGATGTTAAAAACAATAAAAAGAATCTCTATAAAAATATTAGTAACAAGAGGAGGACTCAGGAGAATCTCCATCCTCTATTGGATGTGGGAGTCCACATAGTGACAAAGGATGAGGAGGAGGCTGAGGTACCTAATGCCTTCTTTGCCTCAGTCTTTAGTAGTAGAGTTGGTTGTTCCCCAAGTACCCAGACCCCTGAGCTGGCAGATAGGGGCGGGGAGCAGAATGAAGCCCCCATAATCCAAAGGGAGGTGGTGAGGGACCTGCTCCAACTCCTGGATATAAACAAGTCTATGGGGCCGGATGGGATCCCCCCGAGGGCACTGAGGGAGCTGGCGGAGGTGCTCACTGAGCCACTTTCCATCATTTACCAGCAGTCCTGGCAAACTGGGGAGGTCCCAGCTGACTGGTGTCTAGCAAATGTGATGCCCATCCACAAGAAGGGTGGGAAGGATGATCCGGGGAACTCCAGGCCTGTCAGTGTGACCTCGGTGCCTGGGAAGGTCATGGACCAGACCATCCTGAGTGCCATTATGCGGCCCATGAAGGATGCCCAGGTGATCAGGCCCAGCCAGCACGGGTTCATGAGGGGCAGGTCCTGCTTGACAAACCTGATCTCCTTCTGTGACAAAGTGACCCGCTTGGTGGATGAGGGAAAGGCTGTGGATGTTGTTTACTTGGACTTTAGTAAGGCCTTTGATACAGTCTCCCACAGCATCCTCCTGGAGAAACTGGCTGCCCATGGCTTGGATGGGAGGATTCTCCACTGGGTTAAAAACTGGCTGGAGGCCGGGCCCAGAGGGTGGTGGTGAATGGAGTTAAATCCAGTTGGTGGTCGGTCACGAGCGGTGTCCCCCAGGGCTGTTTCGGAGGGCTATGGCGCAGCACAGGTTTTCCAGCTGTTCCTCAAACTAAAGCTGGGAGGAGGCAGCACATAGCGGCACACTACTGGGAATGCAGATGTTTGCTCACTCGGCTGAAATCAAAATGCTCTTGAGGTGGCTGTGATTGCTGTGGTACCAATGCCCAACAATTGACCTGCAGCCTTCATTTCACGTGAGGCTCTGAATCGAGTCTGAGGTTTATAAACCATAGGAAGAGGGGTAGGAAAAGCTTAGTCCATGGTGCCAAGAGGCGTGTGCTTGAACATCGCTGCTGAGCCTTGCTGTAAGCCAGTAATGTGCTAACTCCACTTCGAAATGGGGCTCCTTGGGGATGCAGATGCACCTCTGCCCGTGCGCAGCATCCTGTCCCTTGGAGAGCTTGGCTTGCCAGCTGCTGAGTTAGCTCAGGTGCATCGCTGGCTGGAAGGAGAGGAGGAAAATACCCTGGCATGTATTGTGACGTTAGAAAACTTTGGCTCAAGGTGGATTATCAGCTGCGCAGTCTGTCATCATGGATCAGAGGGTAGATGTAGCCTTCGTTTTAGGCTGTGCGTGGTTTTGAGCTGTGCACAGTGTGTTTTGTATGGAAGGTTAGTGTTGTTTATCGGAAACTCAAGCAGTTTGCCTCTCCGATGTGTTTTAAAAAGATAATACTCCTGCAGGTGTTGAGGGTTTGGGGGTTTTCCTGGAGTGCTCTTAAAATCTCAGGTGGCACCTGCAGGATCAATGTGCAGCCTCAGGGCTGAGCCTAACCCTCTCAACTATGGTATGAATGCAGTTATTGTGGAGTGGCCCAAAAAGTGCCTCAACTGCTCCCTGGCGGTCGGGTCGGACTGGAAAAGTGCTTTAAATTATAGAGTTATTTTAGACCATATAATTGTGGCCCTGAAACCTCTGTTTACGGGTGAAGGTGTGAGATGGGATGTGCATTTATTGATGTGTGGTTTTTTTGAGATGACTAACGTTGCTCATTTGTTCACTTCATCTACACCCCCACCTTATGAGCTGTTGAGCCACATACTGCAAATAGCTGTAGCAGCAAAGCCTAAGAGACGGTTTAAGAAAATAAAGCCTGGTCCTGTGATCACCCTGCTCTCTTTATTGCCTCGGTAATGAGCTGGCCTTGGAGGAGCAATTTAAGCTGGGAAAGTCTTGTGATTTCCCTTAGGTAGGCAATTTTCCTGTTGCATGCTTTCCTTGCAAAATGTTTCTCCCCAAGCCTCATGAGAGTAGCTCGTAGGAAACTGTTGGAGGTCTCTGTGGTTTACACTGGGCTCTTGGTGGCTCCCTGCTCTGCTGCCTACCAGCAGCCAGCGTCTCTCAAGGCTCCTTCAAACGTAGGCATGGGAGCAGAGCTGGGAAGAAACTCCAGGTTAAGGATTTGAGCTGGGATGACACACACCTAAAGCTCCTGAGAGACGAGTGGAGGAAGCGGGAGGGTTCAAACTGCTGCCAACGCTACAAGAAGAAGGGAAAGCCTGGCAGGTCTTTGTCCTTTTTGTACTTGTTCAAACCTCTGCACGTGCTTCCCCCTTTGAGACCTAAGTGCCTTTGGTGACGCAACAGAAAGCTGCCCGTAGTCAAAACCTCCTTGCTTTTAAAAGTGCAATTAGATCTTTTAACAGGACATCCATTATTCACTATGCGTGCTCAAAGAAGGTGGTGTATCCATAACATTCAGGCAAGGGATAAATAATTCATCTATTTAATGAAATTTCTGTCAACAGGGAGCTGCGGCAGGTACTGTGAAATGGTAAGTAAAACCGTAGCATCCATTATGAATAAGCAAAGGAAAACTCAAGAAGTATTTACCAGTTGCTAGAAAATGGGCTTTTTACAGCTCAGTAGTGAGAAACGAACTGACGGTTCAGCAAGTCAGGGAGGAGATGGCTCTGCTGCCTGGCTTTAGCAAATCTCTGCCTCCTTCTCTCCTGTTTCCATGATGCTCTTTCCTTCTAATGCATTTCAAATGCTCTGCATCTGAGGAGCTGCTGGCTACATTTGCTAAGTGTCGTATGCAGAAGTGGAATAATTTTGTATTGGCTGGGAAGAGCTCGGTTCATGCTGGACAATATGAAAAAAAGATATATCCCAGAATGGGATACACTTTAATAAGTGCATGTTCCTGTTCTTTGCTTCTCAAAATAGTTGGAGACGTGTAAGCTTGCTGTAAAACATGTGGATTAAACGACTGAGCAATGATCAGATTTGGCATGCTGACAACATAGGTGCCATCAGAGAAGCCAGAGGGGAGACTGCAGCACTCCTTTATTTATTTATTTTTAAAGGAAAATATCATTCTGACTGGGGGAAAACCACTTTTCTGCTAAAATGACTCTTCTAGATTGAAGGTTTAGATTAAAAATGAAATGACCTCAGCTTATTCAAAAGAAACTTGAAGAGGGTTTTTTCTAAGTTCCCAATATTTTTTTCTTCTTTGTAATAAAATGCAGGAGAACAATTTTGAGGGGTTACTTGATGTGAGGGTGTGTACACCAAGCAGCAGAGCTGCAGGTCCCTCTGTCCTTGAGTGTCTCAGAGCCGGAGAGGTGGGTGGAAAAGGAAGTTCTGGATATCTCTCACAGTAAGGTTTTTACTGCTGTGTGGGTGGGAGACCGGCTTTTTAAGGAATTGCCACAAATGACAGAAAGAGAGAGGTGGATAGAAGGCAATTTCATTAATAAGTAAATCAACCAATCTCTCCTTCCCCTGGAGACTGTCTGGTACTCACTGGGGCATTGAGCCCCATGGTGGAATGCTTGCAGGGAGTACCATTACTAAACCCCCTCTTCTCTCTCCCCCTGTAAGACCTGCTCAGACTAATAATTGCCACACAGATGTCCCTGCCATCACTTGCAGCTGGGTTCAGTGTTTTCTCACCTCTTTTAAATGCAGTGGTGGGGAGACATGACCCCTTGCTGCTCTTGAAGAGCCATGAAGTGGTTGGGTTTCCCTCTGCTGCTTCTCCTGCTTCAACAGCTGGAGTGGGTTTGGGACCAAGTCATCTCATTTTCCTTCTTTGCAGTCAGTAGCCGACGGAAAACCCTGTTCCCTCTTAGAGGTTTTTCTGTGTGGAGGGAAGGGGGCTGGGAGATATCCTCTCAAAAATGTTAATACCCGCTTGTTGGTGCATAGATTTCTCAGGTCTACAAAGCCCTGGCAGGTTCAGGAGTTCATTGGCAAACCTGGTAGTCGACAAGGTGTCCCTTCAGTGTCATGTGAAACAGCTTCCCAGGCTGGGTGCCGAGGGAAGTGCTGTCCTGGAGATGGAGGGACGAAACCCACCCTCCTTGGCCCCTCGGCCCTCCTGCTCCCTGGGGTTGACAGCAAAGGGCCAGGCAACAGCGATCTGGTGAGCAACATGGGCACCTATGTGTGAGGACCACCATGGTGCAGAAACCATCCTCCTCCTATGGGAAGGCAGATGTAAGCAGGGACCTCATTCCTTGGAGAGGGGCCAGGCAGGAACAGAGATTTTCCTCCCCTTCACTAAAAGGCTTTTTGTGGCAAAATAGACTGTGGGTCCTGGCAGAAGCTCTTTTTTTTTTTTTTTTTCTTTGGAGAAATAACAGGAAAAATGCAAGCCTTGCTGCTTTCAGGTGACTAGCTTCCCTCTCCTCACCTTCCTCCTTCCACAGCTGCCAGCAGCAAAGGTGATGCTGGTGACCAGAGTGAGGGAGCCCAGGAAAAGTCACTTCTCCATCTCTTTTTATTTTATTTTTTTTTTTGTCTTGTCTTCCCCCCCCTCCCTCCAAATGCCTGTCGCCAGTTACACTGTAAGAGTGAAGGCTGCACCTTGTCTCCCTGCCCAACGTGAAGGCAGGTGCTATGTTGAGCAGGACACCTCTTCTTTCCCCTAGTGCTGAGATTGCTCCATTCCTGCTTTGCCCTTCCCCGGGGTAGCCGGGCAGGAGGGGAGGATGCTGTGCAGCAGGGAGGATGCTGCAGCAGCTCTCTGGCTTATCTCCGCTCCATCGGGCTGATGCGCTGTGACAGTTCTGCTGAATTGCTGACCGAAGGGCTGCACAGGGCTATTTATGGAGAGACAAAGCTGGGGGACACCAGGCAGGAGGCCAGCCTGAGATGTCTGCAGCCAAGAGCAGGTCATCTTTGGGGTTCCTTGGGTGGCTTGGATGGAATATACACTGTTTGGTGAAGGTCACGGGGAAAACCCTCACGGGGATTCTGGCAGCCCCTCAGCCCTGATGGGTCGATCCTGTTTGCAGGAGCAGGCTGGGCTTGGTGGCAGGCATCTGCATGGGGGATACTGGGCTATTCTCTGATTTTAACTTGTGTTTCCTCTGGCCCCACAGCTTAAGAGCAGCCCAGACGCTGATAGCGAAGTCTATTTTTAGGCAGCAGTTGTGATCAATTTTTACTTTTGTGGAGGAATATCAAACCATTAAATCAGACCTCTGAGTAGAGGGCAGCACCCTTTAGCTGCTCTTCCATCGTGCAGATTTATTTTTATCTTGCACCTCCAGCGCAGCAGTCTGGGAGCTAGCAGAGGAGGACTGAAGACCTTTAATAATTCATAGCTCCTGCATTTTGCTCCCAGGGATCAGAAAAGTGAGTTGCTGGAAAAGCGCTGCCAGAAACCTCCTCCATCCACACCCCAGGACCTTGCCTGGACGATGTGGCCGCCACACTTGCACACTGCTCTGCCCAATGGCCTGCCTGTGCCTGGGACTTTGTGCAGGCTTGTCGGGCCCTGACCCAGGCAGGGGACCCCAGGCGGTCCCTGGGCAGCAGCACTGGCAGCAGGCTGGGGTTCAGGGTGGGCGAGCGGTTGGGACATGGCAGCATGTGCATGTCCACCCCAGCACACTCGAGACTGACCCACTGTTGTACAAACACGTGCTGTAAACTTAATCCCAGACTGTTGGCCCCTCAGTTTTCAAATAGCTCCTGAAATAATCTGTGCGGGCTGAGCCTGAGGAGAATTTCCCAGACCTCCCAGAAGCAGGGGTTTTGCTGGTGTACCGGGTTTTTTCTTTTCATTGAAAGCAATATTAGAACCAGGACAAGCTTTGCTTTTGTACGGAGCAGAACTGATCTTTGGAATGGTCCTGGGTCTGGTGGAAGTGTGTTTTGTCCCCAAAGCCTTGTGTATATTACCAGTAAGGCTCTGCAGACCACAGCATCCTTCCTTGCTCCCACCTGCCTGAGAGCCAGTGGTTGGCGAACGCCCATGGAGGATGCAGAGGACTTGGGGATGGAAGGTGAACCCTGGCTGTGGAAGAGAGCGGGTCTGCAGGGGACAGCATGCTTTTGCTGCATGCTTGCTTATCCCAGCAGAGAGAAGCTGACAGATGGGGGGGACTCTGCTTTGGAGACCAAACGAGCTCCTCTGCTGGTGCCTGCCTAGTGAACACAGGCACTGCTGGGTTCAGCTTCGGACCTTGTAGTCCTGGAAGGCTCAGAGATGCACCTGGAGCATCCACCTTTCACAGCGGCTGGGAAGCTGCTCACCCATGAGCTTCTGCACGCAGGTGCTGAGGTCATTCAGGATCTGCTCCACGTGGATGGAGGGAGCTGAGTTTCAGCAGCCGCTTTGGCAAAGCACAGGGCGAGCTGAGTGTTACAGAGCCTGGTTCTGTTTATGCTCTGGTGGCTGGTGCCTCGTGCCTTTGACTTGCTGCTCTGTCTCAACTCGTGGCTTTGCTCCCGCTGACAGCTATATGGGGTGTTAAATTGCTTCCAGGGTCCACTTGATGCTCCCGTCACATCTGAGCACGGCAGCTCTTTGGCTCCTGTAGCACAGGAGACGGGGAAAAGCAATTTCAAAAGAGCTTTTGCTCTCTCTGAGCAGGAACAAGGGCAGGCTGCAGTGGCAGCTGCTGCTGGTGCTGCACACCTTTCCTCACAAGTACTGGTGGGAGCAGCTGGTTTATTGGCAGCCAAATGCCACCTTCTGCCCTTGCGGTGCTTGCAAGAAGCTTCACAGCTTTGCTATATTCTCCCTTGCCTCCTGTTGCCATATTACTCTTTAAATTTCATCCACCCTAAAATATCACTGGGATTTGTGGTCTCGGGGAGCACAGTACAAAATTTATAGGCAAATCTTTTAGTTAAACTGAGTGACGGCTTTCCTCATCTATATTTACTGTGCACTGATTGCTATTAGGTTCCCTGTGGTCGTGGGTATCCACATCTGTATCTTTGTGTGTTTTTCCATGTTGTTTTTCTCGCACTGTGAGCTGTGGCTTGCCTTAATTTGATTGAATAAACACTTTATGTTGCTGAACTGTGATGAGACATCCTCGACTGAACTACCCAGGTTGTACCCTTCAGAATGGCACGTTCCTTCTCCTGGAGGAGAGTGGGGTTTGCTGTGATGCCTTTCACAAAGGGCAGGGTTTTGCTGCTGTTGGTCGGCTGTCCTTCTCGGAGTCAGAGCGTGCATGAGCTGATCTGTTCAGCATTGCAGAGAAATGCTGGGTGCAGTGACTCCCCCAGCAAGAAGAGAACTGCTGCCATGCCCCAAGAGCCTGGGGGGGTGTGCGTGATGTGGCACCGAGGGCTGTTTGCAGGGAGTAGTGTGAGGCATTGACCCTGTGTCCACATCGGGACTGGGGACCTGCATGGTTGCTGTTACTAAATGATAAGAGAGATTGCCAGCTGGTGAGCTCACTAAACGCATCCTTTTGTGCTACTGGTTGCAGCTACTTGGTGATAAATGCAGGACCTCGTAGTTATTCTCCTGATGCCTGTCTGATCCCTGGCTTTAATTGCTCTTTACTTGTAGGTTGTTAAAGGTTGGGGGGAGAAAGGAAGTTTAGGATATTAGTTGCTAAAGGTCTGGGAGGAAAAAAAAAAAAAAAAAAACGTAGTTGAGGGTATTGGGTGATTGTAATATGTCCTGTTAAAATCAATTCTTTTGAGGGGTGAAACAAAGGGTACGTCACAACTTCCCCTGGCAGCGCATTGTCCAGCTTTGCAGCCAGGTCCACATTTTGGATGTTTGTGGTGGTGTCTTGCCTGTGTTACTGCAGCACTGAAGTCCTTTCCCTTTGCTTCATGCAGTTGCTCTAAAGAATCATGGTGCCAAAGAGGCGGAGAGGGATGGAGACTGCAGCAATGGACCAGTTCCGGGCTCAGCAGCAGTACCAGAGGGCGAGTTGCTCCTACAGGTTAGTGCTCCTTGCTGGCCACCTCTCCCTGGCAGATGCCTTCAAGGGATTTTCCTCTTGTCCCTTTTCCAGCTCCTTTGAATTTTACCCAAAGAGCAGGCTGTCGTGTTATTGATTGCAGGCTGTTTTGGTGAAGCAGTGATTTCCTGTAGTGTAGCTCATAGTGCTTCTGACTGAGCAGAGGTTCAAGACCTCTTCGGGTCTCTGGGGGAGAAACTGTGTTGCTTCTCCTTTCTTTTTCTCATCCTTCCTGGAGAAAATTGCCACCTGTAAATTGTTAGGGTGTCAGAACCCCCTCCATCTCAGTGGAGGCAGTGCTAAACTTCTGACTTCGGAGATTCAGCTCTTCTGCTTCTCTGCCCTCATGTGTAAAGTGGGCTGTAGGTGTGACACAGAGCAAGACATTTTGAGTGTGGTGGGCACACTGGCCCCAACTCAGGGATGTTGTCCAAACACTGATGAAAACAGAGAAGAAAACGTCATGGAAGTCTTCCCTGGTTTCCAGGCAGTGATGTTTGACACTGAGTACATAGATAGGTGCTGATGGGCCGTATGCTCAGCCCGTATACCCCAGGTACCCTGGGCGCTCTGCCAGAGGCATATAGTTGGCTCCTTTGATGCTGGAGGCAACACTGTTGAGGCTGCAGCATGGCTGGACTGAGGCTGCTGCTTTCATGGTTTATTCAGAGATGCCGGGAGATGACCTGCTGTCTCTGAACCGTGCATGGTGAATAGGAAGAGGTCAGGCTCCGGCAGCATGCGGTCCTGCGAGGATACAGGTCTCTCCTTCCTTCTCCACCTGGCACCCAAGCATGGGCTGCAGCGCTGTCCCCTGCCTGGCTGTCGTTTGGAGTGGGGTGAGCGTGCTGGTCAGCCCCAGCTCTTTTCCAAAAGCTCGCTTAGCTCTTAGCAGTAAGTATAATTAGCGTGCTGCTTGAGAGCTGGTGAGCCAGGATCTCAGTGCCTAGTGAGAGAAATGCTAAAGCCAACGTGGTTAATAACCAGAAAACTGAGGGGTTTCTGCTGTGGATATAATAAAACCATGCTCAGCAGGGCTTGCTGAGGATTGATGTCCTGCTCATCAGTGTGGTGTTATCCTTGTAGAGGTACCAAGCTGTATGTTAAAAGATCTGGGGTTATGTTTGGCTCTTCCAGGGGCCTGTCAGTGTGATCCTGGACACAGGAGGGGCTCAGAACCTGCCTCTGTTCCACAAGGAAATGCTTCTACATGTTTAAAAAACTACTACCACCTGGTCTGCCACCTTCGACATCCAAAATTCTTTTGTCTTGTCTCTTGGTCTCCCCTTCCCTTCCCTTCCCTTCCCTTCCCTTCCCTTCCCTTCCCTTCCCTTCCCTTCCCTTCCCTTCCCTTCCCTTCCCTTCCCTTCCCTTCCCTTCCCTTCCCTTCCCTTCCCTTCCCTTCCCTTCCCTTCCCTTCCCTTCCCTTCCCTTCCCTTCCCTTCCCTTCCCTTCCCTTCCCTTCCCTTCCCTTCCCTTCCCTTCCCTTCCCTTCCCTTCCCTTCCCTTCCCTTCCCCTAATTTTCCCACTTTACTTTTTTAGCCTGTCTTTTTCCACCAAGACTCTCTCCAGGAGCAATCTCAGCAGAGGAAGGTATCTTAAACTGGGGTTAAGCATGAAAATCCCTCTGAAGGGTCCAAGCTTTAGGAAGGCTGAGAACTGGGTGGACCACCTAGGTGCACAGCAATGCAGGTACATATCAGTGGCTGCAGGGTATTAAATCAGCCTGCTGGTCGGTGCAGTTGGGGAAGGGCAGAGTGCCACAAGATGCTGCTTGCTGCTGCCATGGCAAAGTGATGCCTCTGAAGCTGCTCAAAGGGTTAAAGTGCATTTAGCAGCACTAATTAACCTCTGCTGCAGATTCCCACACACTGAGATCAACCCCAGTAAATAGAGAGCATTTGTGCCCAGAATAAAGGGAAGGAGAGGGGGGAGAAACACCGACCAGGACAATGAAACAGGAGTTGGCAGCAACAATAGCTGGACTTGGCTGAGACTACATGTGCTAGACCCTAATTAATCCTGATGTCTATACATAACGAAGTGGGAGAAGCAGGCCAGGGCCTGCTACTGTGGCTTCCCTGCCTGCAGCCAGGTTAGTGGTACAGGATGGTTTTGCCCTTGGATAGACAAAGGGCTTCTGGGGTCCATGCTGCAGGAGGACCCCCGCCTTCTAGAGGGCTCCTGCTTCAAGCTGGCAGGAGTGTCCCTGTAGGGACCTGTTGCCCTTAAGGGAGGGGTGGCCAAACGGTGCCGTTATGGCTCTGAAAGCTGATCAGCTTCTGGAGAGCTGAACTGGTTATTTTCTTGGGATTTCATGGCCTTTGCCACTGGGGTTTGCCCCCTGTGGTTGGCAAAGGCTGGTGCAGTGCCCGCGTGCCTGCAGCACTTAGGAGCGCTTTGGGGTGCTCCTCTGGATCCTGCCAGTGCCTGTATGAGCAATTCTTTCACACGCATCAGCTCCTGCCTGGTGCCAGAGAGCAGGGATGAAAAGCCAGGGCTCCTGGGACGGCAGCTGCCCTCACAAACTGGCAGGGAAGCTCCTCTGCATCTTCTGATCTTCATGGATCTCTAGGTGCTAAGGACACTGTCTGCTGGCACCCTGGTCCTTTCTCCCATGTCCTGTCCTGCCAGTCCTCCGGCTGCTGGCTCAGAGAAAACACCAACCACCTCCTAAATTTGTTAAGCTGGTAGAAATAAGCCCCTTTGAGAAAGATGGAGGCTCTGATCAAGTCAGCCCATTCCTGCCTGGCAAAACAATGCTCCTTTGGATGTTGACTTTGCAGTCCTGGAGCTTGAGGAGAGGATGGAAGGGCCAGTGAACTGTAAAAAATGTAAGTTGTGTAGCATTAAAAATACATTAGAAACTTCAGATTGATGGCTGCACTTTCTGTTTTCTGCAAGGAGGGCTTAGTACTTCGAGCTTGCATGGGCGAAGCAGCTTGAGTGTTTATCTTGTGAAAACAGAGCGTGGTGTTCAGCCTGTTTGGGTGGAAGGTGTGCAAAAACGAGCATGTGCTCCAGGATGGAGTGTTTGCATTGTGTAAATCCATACACCATGCAGAGAGAGAGCTCCAGAGGAGGAGAGTGGCCAGGAGTGTCTTGTGACTAGTGTGTGCATCCCAGTCATGGGTAGCTGCAGACACCCCTTTACCCCACAAACACTAATGCTTTGGAAGGATGGTGCTGTGCAGGTTGGATGAGTGTCTTGCAGCAGGTTGTCACTGTGAATGTGTTTGGGGTGAATCGTTTATTTGCCAAAAGAAGGTACTCTGAGGTCGATCAGTGATTCTGCGGTTTTCCACTGCACCAGGGACTAGACTCAGCCTGTCCTCCCTCCTGCTTTGGAAGAAAATGGCTTTTGAGAAATTAGACTTTTTCACTACAGTTTCAAAAAATGAACTCTTATGCTTTAGCTTTCGCCTTTTCCATTTTCATTGGTTAAGGCACTTCGCAGCATTGGGTTGGCCACCTCGGCCTCAAGGGAAGCGATGGTTGCACGACGGAGCAAGCAGTGGAGACAGCACCTCTAGGCTGGTCTCTTGTTCCTTGCCTGTGCACAGCCCTCACGGGCACACCACAGTCCTTCTCCAGGCCTCTCCTCTGGCACCTGCGGAGGACAGGTGGGACGTGAACGAGGCCAGGAGCTGGCTAGGTTTCTCCCAAACCTGCAGGACTATCCCCATGCACGTGGGCCCAGCAACAGCAGGGAATGCCCAGTCAACACTGGCAGCACGTGGTGATCTGCGGTGAATTTGCTCCCACTGAATGTCCCCCAGCTTTTCCAACCCCATGTTGTCCCAGGTCACAAACAGCTGCCAGGACCCTCCTGGGCTGCAGAGAGGATGGGAACTACACAAGTGGAGCCACCCAGATAGACGCAGGTCAACATATTAAATGCAGCCGACGTGAAATGCAGTTTTGATTCAATGTTGTCAGAAAGGCTTGTTTCCACCAGCATACAAGAAGGGGCCACCTCCTGATGGTGTCCGGTTTTGTTCCACAAGCTGTTCTGAGACTTTTATTTGCTCTTTGCATAGGATGAGTATAAATGTCCAACTCTGAGTCTGAGCAACTGCTTTTGGGCTGGAAGCAAATTTTTCCATCAGTTTGGATTAGGGTACGCTTGGGCAGCTGTAGGAAGAGTTAAGTTACCTCAGAGAAACCCGGCATAAAGTTTGTTTTCTTGGGGAGCACAGCTATGCCAGCATTGATTCCCATTTTTCTCCCTCCAGACTTCGCTTGCCCAAGAGAGGCAGAATGGGGGATAATCTGAGAATGAGCTGCAGACCTTGACCCCTGCTAGGTAGAGCAGACTCATGAGGTCTGTGAGAACCTGTGTTTCAGCTGCATGTGCTCTGACACTATGCGCTGTGTACGTGCATAGAGGCAATTGCCAGAATGGTGGTCTCTGGTGCTGTTCCCATCCTGAAGGAAGGGTATGAAACCAAGAAGTTTCTTGAGCAGTGCATCAGTGGATTTGGTGAGAACCAGGGCCATACTCAGTGTTGCAACAGAGAGACGCCACTGGGAAGAGCTTCCTTTCCTTCCAGGTTTCCCCATGCTTTGTCTCCTCTCCTACACCTTTCTCTTGGTGGGGCAGCGGCTCAGCTGCCTGCTAGCTGGGACCAGCCAGGACTCGGGTGACCAGTGTCTGAACACAATGAAACCCACTGTCCAGCTAGAAAAGTGTGATGTGAGTGTGGCATTTACCTGCCGATCTCCTCTCTCTCGCTAGGCGCTCAATGGCTTCGTCCTGGTGGTGACATCGGAAGGGCTGATATTTTACTCCTCACATACGATTCAGGACTATCTGGGATTTCATCAGGTTGGTGAGACAACTCTGAGTCGCTGTGGTGTGTTTGCAGAGTGGATTTTTCCTTGGTGGCGAATAGCCGCAAGCTCCCTGTGAGGAGGAAGGGATCACAGGGTATTTGGGGAATGTGTGGGGCTTTTTCATGGCCTTGTGAATTTGGACCCCATGTTGCCAGACATGGTCACGGGGAGATGTCAAAGCAACTTCGCTAGCCCACAGGTGCTTTGCATCGGCTATCTTGACAGGCTATCATGGCATCATGGCCCTGTTTTGTAATGCCGTGGTGAGATGTCTGTGGTTCTCTGCCCGGTGTGCCTTTGGGCACCCCCTCCTCCAGTCACCCCTGGCAAATCCCAAAAGGCTCCAATTTTTTGTGGTTATCTGAGCACCCAAATAACCTGGAAGGCACTAGGTCAGATTTACAGGGAAGTGGGACTTACCTACAGTCCTTTAGTTACTGTGGTTCGGTGTTGCTCCCACACGCAGCTGGCTTTCCGTAACATCCAGGGTGGATGAAGACCTCCCACTCAGGCGGAGGGAGCAAGTCCCAGAGCGTGTGCCGCGTTCTCTCAGTAACAGTGTAGGGCTGGAGTGGCTTTGCTGCTGTTTTGTTTCCAAAACCCATGTTTTCATCTCATCCTATAAGTCAGCACTAAGATTTTGAAGGACATCGTGTTATGGGGCTGAGCTGTAAGAGGGGAGTTGTATTGCTGACGTTAGTGGCTCTTTAGGATGGGGAGGGGGAGAGGTCTGGCCCAACATAGGCAAGGGGTCCTTAGAATCAGATGTGCTGTCCGTTCCCACCAGCTCTGATGGAAGGTGTCAAACCTCATTCAGTCAGGGACCTAGTTGAGCACCAGGGAAACTGGGCGAGATATGGCCAACTGGGGCTGTGACAGGCTGTTTCCAGGTGGGACATGAAAACTGGTGCCTCGGGGCAGGCCACAGAGCTCTGCATTGCTTTTTTCCTTTAGACAGATGTCATGCACCAGAGTGTCTTTGAGCTGATTCACACCGAGGACCAGCAGGAATTCAGGCGGAACCTCCACTGGGCCCTCAGCCCACCCCATGCTCCCGAGGGTGAGCCTTCTGTAGAAGGTAAACGCAGGCTGGAAGCCAAGCATCCTGGTAGGCACGAGATGTGTAGGTCCCCACATATAACAGGAAGCCCAGCTCCCTGTCATCGCTTGCATGAGGCTTGTGTCCTTGTGGCTCAAGCTATAGCCTCATCCAAACATTGTGGCTTTCCCTGAGTTTCCGTTGATGTGCTCCGCAAACTGATGCAGTCCCTAATCCTGGGGATCTCCAACCCTCGCTGGGCATTCTTGCTTGCTCCTTTCCCAGTCCCTCTCTCCCACAGGGGAGAAGAGTCTCGGCTCTTCTGCTGTCACCTACAAGCCAGATCAGCTGCCCCCAGAAAACTCCTCCTTTCTGGAAAGGAACTTCGTGTGCCGCTTTCGCTGCCTCCTGGATAATTCCTCTGGCTTCCTGGTGAGTACAGACCCAGGCTGCGACCTCCACAGCAGGAGGGATGCAGGCTCACCCCAAGGGGTCCATGCCGCTGCTGGAGCATATTAGTTGGTCTTGAAAGACCCAGCGCTCCTTTCTGCCATGTGCAGCACCTTCCTTTCTCAACAAGGAGATATTTCTGCTGTTGTTGTGGTTTAACCCCAGCTGGCAACAAGGACCATGCAGCTGCTTACTTCTCCCTCCCTGTCAGTGGGATGAGAAAAGAATTGGGGAAAATAAAGAAAACTCGTGGATTGAGATAAATAAGTAAAGCAAAAGCTGCACACGCAAGCAAAGGAAAACAAGAAATTAATTCCCTGCTTCCCAACAGCAGGCAGGTGTCAGCTATCTCTGGGAAAGCAGGGCTCCATTATGTGTGATGGTTACTTGGGAAGACAAACGCCATAACTCTGAATGTGCCCCCCTTTCCTTCTTCTTCCCCCAGCTTTATATCCTGAGCATGTCACATGCTATGGAATATCCCTTTGGGCCGTTGGGGTCAGCTGTCCTGGCTGTGTCACCTCCCAGCTTTTCATGCACTCCCAGCCTACTCACTGGCAGGGCGGTGTGAGGAGCAGAAGAGGCCTTGACTGCTCAGCAACAACCAAAACCATCAGTGCATTATCAGCATTATTCTCATCCTAAATCCGAAACTTAGCACTACACCAGCTGCTAGTAAGAAAGTTAACTCCATCCTAGCTGAAACCATGAAAGCTGATTTTCATAGGTTTGGTCTGTACCTACAACCTCTTCGTGTGGGTTTTTTTTCCTCTCTTGTCAGAGATGCTGAAACTTGAACAAAAGTGCTTTTGCCAAGTTTTTGTGTTAAAGGTATCTTCTAAGACCAAGTAGGTGGTGTTCATCCCTCCTCCTCTCTCCTGCAAGTTAATGGGGTTCTTGCCTTTATACTACAGGTGTAACAATGCTGTTTTATCTCTCTCTCATCCTGCTTCAGTTTGGAAACTCAATATGAAGAAAAAGTCCTTGTTGTCTGTTGTTTAGAAGCAACACTATCATCCTTAATGGGGCTGTGATATAGTTCAGTTAAAGTGCAAAACAGTCCGTGCTTTGTGTGATGCCCTGACGCAACTTCAGCATGTGCTCGGTTCTGCAGCTGCTGTATGCCCGAGCCCCAGGCTGGCAGTGAGTGACCGCAGGGGGAGGAGGCAGTGGGCTGTTGCTGCAGGGAGCTCAGCATCGCATTGCTTTGATCCTCCATCCTGTTTTAGTAGGTAGCACTGGAATCGCAAGGGACAGGTTGCAAGGGGTTATTTGCATCAACTCTGCAGCGAGATGGCTTGATTTCCACGCAGCTCCTTTCCCTCTCTTCTCTCTCCACCCAGTTCTCTGTGTGACACTGAGCTTTTTTTCTCTTCCCAGGCTTTAAACCTTCAAGGCAGGCTGAAATTTCTTCATGGGCAGAACAAAAGGTCTGAAGACGGGTCTGCACTGCCACCCCAGCTCGCTCTCTTTGCTATCTCCACTCCCTTGCAGCCCCCATCCATCCTGCAGATCCGAACCAAGAACATGATCTTCAGGACGAAGCATAAGCTGGACTTCACTCCCTTGGCGTGCGATGCCAAGTAAGCAGCAGAGCTGGTTTGAGGGGTGATGCTGCAGGCTTCCAGCATGCTGGTCCATACCCTGCCTGGGTGATGTCCCACCCTGGCTCTGCCTCTGAGCTGGGTGCATTCTCGGTCTCCTGTAGGGGGAAGATCGTTTTGGGCTACACCGAGGCGGAGCTACGGGTGTGCGGCACCGGCTACCAGTTCGTCCACGCTGCCGACATGCTGTACTGTGCAGAGAACCACATCAGGAGTAAGAGTCCCTTCCTTGGTCCCTCGTGCCCACCTCTGAGGCTGATGAGTGGGCTGGGCTATGGGCAGCTGTGTCAAGCCTGGCAGCTCCATTGGCTGCTGTGTCAAGCCTGGCAGCTCTTTCCCCATAGGATGCTTTGCTTTATGCCTTGCTGTGAAGCTCTTGTCCCTGCAGGGAGCTTGGGGTGGTGTGTAGTGAGGGGTATTTAGCCGGGATGGTGTCCCTTGCATGTGCCAGCCATGCTACTACTGTGATGCCACCTGCTTGTCCTAGCTGGAAACAGCAGCATGGCTGGAGGCGGCCCTGCCTCTGGTGACATGCTGACAGCTCTCGGCACGTGTGCTTCCTCCCGGCAGTGATGAAGACAGGTGAGAGCGGCCTGACGGTCTTCCGCCTGCTGACGAAGGAGAACCGCTGGAAGTGGGTGCAGGCCAACGCGCGGCTTGTCTACAAGAACGGCAAGCCTGAGTACATCATTGTCACACAGAGACCCCTTGTGTAAGTGCCATCTGTGTCAGCCCAGGCTGGGGTGCGGACAGACTGGCTTTTTGGCTTTTTCCATTGGTGTGGGCTCTGGGACACCCTGAGCAGGGCAGCACGTTCGATTCCTCATTGCTTCTTGTGCCTTTTAAAGGAGCAGCCACAGCATACTGTGCATTGATGCTGTTCAGCCACATTCCCCTCTGCAAGGCCACCCTACAAGTAAGGGAGAAGGCTGAGCAGTGCCCTGCACCTCAGCAGGGCAGGGATGTGTCCTGGGCACTGGTTCAGGCTTACCCTGGGGAGACCAGTGGCTGCTCTCTAGCAGCTGTAGGGACATGTGGGTGCAGGAACAACAAGGACCTCAAATGTGGCTGCCCTGTGGCAGCAGCCAGACAACCCCATCCTAAGGGGTGGCTGCAGCATAGATGAGCAGGACAAAGGTGTGTCTTCTACCTGGGAGAGCTCTATTACCCTTTGCATTTAAGTATCCTCTTGGTTATGCTACAGATGTGTGTATATTTTAGGTGTGTATGTAGAAAAACATGTAGAAATCACAATTGCAGAAATCACAATTATTTGCTGCAGAAGCATTTTGTGGGGTGTGTTTGTGCACATACAAGCCAGGGTCTCCTCTTCCTGCCCTGCAGAGATGAAGAAGGAGGAGAGCACCTTCGGAAACGGTCGATGCATCTTCCCTTTACTTTTGCTACAGGAGAGGCACTCTTATACAAAAGTGCTTACCCTCTCCCGGGCTTCCCTGACCCTTTCAAGAGTAAAGGGAAAGCCAGCAAGTCCAAGAAGAGCTTCCACAGCCACAGAGGGCATTCCCAGAAGGATGGAGTTGACCCTAGTTCTCTGCTGGGCGCTGTGATGCGACAGGACAAGGCAGTGTATGTCTCCCATCCAGATCCCACACCTAACTGCTCCTTTAGCAGCAGTTTTGTGGACCACCTCGAGGATGTGTCCTTGCTGGGTGCAGGAGGAGATGCCTGGAGTATGGGCACTGCTCCAGTTTCCTCAAATGGGGACAGCCTCAAAGAGGAGGTGGTGGATTTGCAGCAGGAGGACCCTCTCTTGGCCACCCTGGACTCGCTCTCAATTAAGAGTGACAAGAGCTATTCCAACAACGAGCTCTTTGGTGCGCTGGAGGGCCTGGGGCTGAACGCTGAAGACCTGGAGCTCCTGCTGCTGGATGAAAAAATGGTGATGGTCAATATGGGCCCTGACCGCACCCCGTCCCTGAACGACTGCTTCACCAGCAATGATATTCTCTCCTTCATCCATGCCACTCTGGTGAACAAGCATGACAGAGCACAACAGGTCTGTCTCCTGCCAGGCACATCCCTGAGCCCGTATGGAGGCACCGCTATGTACAAGGCCCATGAGGAGGATGAGGACTCACAGTACCTGCCCCAGCACGTGGTTCAGCCTGCCATTGCCCCAGGCCAGCCCCCTGCTCCGCTGTGGGAACAGCCCCTCCATGCTGCAGTGCAGCAGCTGCCCAAGCCAGCTGAGGAGGAAGAGCCGTCCGAAGGCTTGCAGTGGAAGCCAGACAGGGAGGAGGGTCTGCTCCGTTTCCTCCAGCCAGCATGGGGCACCCCGTGGGACAAAGTTCCCAGGTCATCCCCAGGAGCCCCCTGCCCACAGGAGCCACCCAGGGCTCAGCGGCTGGAGGGTAACTTGCTGGCAATGCATCCCATCCAAGAGGATGCTCACCAGTCCTTCTCCCTGCCCAGCCAGTGCCAGGGCTGCATGCGACCACCTAGCCAGCTGAAACACCATCACTTGCCGATGAACGGGTTGTGTGGCCACAGCCCTGACTCCACTCCACACCTCCTTCCTAGCAGCAGCCCCAGCCCATGGCAGGACTATGTTTCCCCACTCCTAGGGTCCCCAGCTCAGCCTGGTTTTTATGGCACCAGCCAAGACTTGATCTCCCAGGATGAGGGCTGCTTGGGTCCAGGGCACAGCACACCAACGGTACACTTTAATCTGAACAGATTATGCAGCACGGAAACTGCAGGCAGTGGGGGGTCCCAAGAAGAGATGGCTCCATACTCCAGTTTTTTCCCCCCTTCTTCATACCAGCTTAATCCTGAGAAGCAGCTGAGCCCTGTTCCCTCCGTGCCCCAGCACCCTTTCCCAAGCTCTGCTGCAGGGCGCTTTGGGAGCATTGGCAGTCCCTTGGAGACTCCTGTGAACTCCTATGGGACATACACCTACCCGCTGAGCCAGGAGAGCAGACACAGGGTAAGGGTCTTTCTCCACACTCATGCTTAGTATTTTCCATGTTGGTGTTTCCTGGGGGTCTCGGCACAAGGAGGCAAGCACTGTCAGGTCAATAGACAGGAATTGCCTTGCTCTAGCTGGTGCATGGCTAGAAAAAGACTTTAGGGGCTTTTCTTTGCACCAAGAGTTGAAGAGCAAAAGACCAGAGTGTGGATTCTTCCCTTCAGAATGTGGTACAAAGCACATGTGAGATTCAGATCTTCTGTATCATAAGGTCTTTCCTTTGTGGAAGCATTCCCTGGCCAATTTCTCTCCCTATTGAGAGCCCATCCAGCTGCTGCTAGTCATCCAGCATTGCAGGGCAGGGTCTCCAGCATTGGATCTGAGTGTCACGGTGGCCTTCAGGGCTCTCCTCACAAGTGACTCTCCTGGGACTGGGACCAACAGCCCAAGTGGGGGCTGCTTGGGGAGGGCATAGCAAGTGAGAGCTGCCTGGCCTTTTCCCCTCTCTGTGATGCAGATGCCATGCATGTCTGCAAGGGCCATGAGCTTTCTGGGCTAGGGCTGGTAACGTGGGGACCTGGTCCAGGTCCTGGAACAGCCAGTCTCTGCAGTGATGCTTCCCCAGCCTGTGGCACCACCAGGCAGGGTGGTGAGGCAGGGTGAGATGTCTAAGTGGTCTGTCCTGCCTCCCTGCTTACCCAGCTCTGCACTGGTGACTGCTGTCCCCTGGGTAGCCTTGCTGCTGGACATCTGCTACTGGAAGGCTGCTCTGCTGTCTCACAGGGGTCTGTGTTAACTTGTGTGGCCAACAGATGTTGTCAAAGCATCTTCTGCCGCTTCTTGGAGGCCAAATTGTGCACCTCAGATCCTTCCATTCTCCATCTCCTTCAACTCGATACACCAGGTACCTTCTAGCTCTGTTGAAGAGCTTGACTCTGGTCCTGCCTTCAGGTTTGAGGAACAGTGAAGAACAGCCCAGACACATCTCGAGAACTTGGTGGCCACTTCATGTGGCTGGCATTTTTTTGGCTTGCCAGGAGCAGTGCAGCAAGGGTGAAAAACCCAGGTGCTTGCTTCAGATAAGGTCCAGGTGCCCTACAGATAGATTTCATGAGCGAGCTGCAGGGCTGTGATATCTGGGTCAGGTTCTGCAAAGGTCAATTACCAGAACAGTAGGTGAAAATTAGTGCCAGCTGAGGAGGGTGGATGCACTTGCCCTTTCTGCACTTTCAGCCTCTTGTCAATGAAGTGACGTGTCAGCATTTGTGAGAGAGGATCTGGGGGAAGATGTGGGGGGGTGTATGGGGTCGCTGCTAAACCGCTGTACCATCGGCGGTGGTAGGATAGGGTGGTAGAGCTGCTCCTGCCAGCCTCCTCTGGGCACCAGCCCCACAGATACTAGTAAAACATTGCAAAATGCCTCAATGTTCTGTTCTCTCTCTCTTTTAGCCTGAAAGCAGCTGTGTTTTGCCCAGCACTCCCATGGGACTCCCCAGAGACCGCCCAGTGCTGGGGGGGAGCTCGACCCTCCCCTGCCAGCTGCACCCCCGGGCAGAAGCGCTGCCAGATTATCCTCATGCCTCCAGCGGCAACTTCTGTCTCTAGGAGCAAAAGACTGAACTGGACAAAGTAGAGCTATTCCCTGGGGAAGGAGCTGCCTTCAAGTTGCAGATAGCAGACCTTCCCCCTGCCACACGTATCCTGCCATTGCTCTTGATGTGTGTTGCTTTGGCTCAGATGGGGTTTTTTACTTTTTTAATCTTATATTTTTATGAACTTCCCCCCACCCTGCTCCTGTTGAGACTCCCTGTGCTGGTCCTGTGAAGGTGTCCCTAGCCCGGGGAGGGTGATGGCTCTCAGTGGGGCTGGAGGGCAGGTTCCCCTGGGGCACAGGCACGAGCCGAGCTGCAGTGCAGGTCAGCTGGCACATGCAGCCTTGTCTATATCTTGTGGTGTCCAAGAGTTGTGTGGGTCTTGGGTAGTTGGAGGATTTCAGACTTTGGAGTATGTTTGTCACTTGCCATCTCTCATCCCACCCCCTGACCTCCTTGCTCTCGTTTCCCTGGCAGGCTCTTGTTTCCCTGCCCATCCTGTCTGCATATCTTACTGAGTGCCAGCTTGTTTGGGCCTTTTATGGTTGCTGCTGCCTTTTAAATGGCATTCAGAGCCTAACTGTTGCTCTGGAAAGAAAAAATCGATTGCTCTCTATTGCCAGCCAGGCTGCCATGTTGAAGGTGTGACATTCATGTGGCAAATCCTGCACTTTGCCAAGAATACAGGGAGCGAGCTCTCCATCACACCACTCTTTGCAGTTCTGCCATTAACAAAGTGCATTTTTGGTTTTTTGGTGTGTTTTGCCAGGCTTTTGGGAACCCAGGCTGCTTCCGTGGCTGTCACTTGGCTGCCAGTGTCTGTGGAAGGCAGCCCTCGCCCCAAAGGACAGGCGGGTTTGTGATGACTAACATCCTCCAGCTTCACCAAAGCTTTGCAATTACATGCATGATCCTACACAGATGTGAAACAGGAAAGGTTTTCACCTCTGATGTTAAATTTCCTACCATCCCAGCCAGACACCTGTGGCTGTGGCCTGTTGTGTATTTATTGCCTTTTTATAAAGAAAGTGAACCCTGACTTGTGTTCTTGTGTTGCACTGGTCCTTCCCCAAGGCCAGCTTTCCCTGTGTCCCAAGTGTTCCCAGTTGTTAGGATCCAGATTAGACCTCCTGTAGCAAACACCCTGGGTTCTGCTGTATTGTATATGATGTGTCCGGGTTGACTAATAAGCAGTTTTTCTCCTGGTTGATAGGGTCTGAAGTACTGGAAGGGGCAGTGGGGATCAGTCTCAAACAGGAGGAGCAGGCTGGCATATAAGCCACACCTTGTATCTGTGCCTAAAAAGTTTGCGGATAAATAGTGTAGCTGCCTAACCTAAGGAGATGATTTCAGATTTACAGTACAAAAAAAAAATCAGTAACATAAAGAAAAGAATAAAAATTATACTTAAGTACTTAGAGTGATTTTTTTTTTTTCCCCCACAAAAAATAAATACAGCCCATTTGTATGCATATAATAAGTTGACAGACTTATTTTTATGCCATTCCATGGGAGGGAAAAAACCCCTACTTTCCCGAAGTAGCATCCTATGGGATGGGACAAAGAAGCTGTTCAAAAGATCAGAAATACAGCAACTTTTTAAGAAACCTGGCAAAGCATCATCCCTCCTCCTGCATGTCTAGCTTTGGTTTCATGTGAACTTCCTATTCTTTTCATTTCAATAAATGGTTTCGGACCTCAGCTCCAGCCATCTCGCTTGCTGGTTGCGTGTCTCTGTCTCAAGCATGTTGGGGTTTGGCCAGTTGCAGCGTTGGAGCCCAGGTCCTGCTGTTGGCAGCCCATGCTGGCCGGCAGGGCTCACCCTCATGTGACTGAGGTGGTTGCAAGCTGTCCAGTCAAGGTGGTTAAAAAACCTCCCTCTGTGTTCCCCCACTAGAGGAAGGCAGAGCCCCCTCAAAGGCTTCTACAAAGGAGCTTTCTCAGCTTGTACCTGCTTTTCCTTGTTCCTGGGAGTATGCCCAAGTCACGCGGTGGAGAGAGCCCAGCCTGAGGACCTTTATCCACTGTTTTCAGTGAAAAGCTGAGGTTTACAGGGCTGGAGAAGGGGTCCAGCTTCTGCGTGAGTTTGGGGTGTAGGCTGACTTGGGCACTAAGCTTTGGCTTCTGCTAGGCCTGCCTGTAAGAAGCCCTCTGCTTAGGGAGATCTGAGCTGCTGCTGAGTGATGTTCAGCCCCTGGAGAAAAAAAATTTCTTCTGTGTACAATTGCTCTTGGTTCAGTACTGTTGTCCCATCTGATGCTGGGGACTGCCACATGCAGGATGCATAACCTGGAAGAACCGAAGAGAGTATGGCCACCTCATCCCAGCTGCACTCGCAGCATTTGGAATGCCAAGAACACACCACCCAATTTCCAGCTCCTGCTGTGGATGTCTGCAGCCCCACAGGCACCTGGGGGGAACTTTTCCGAAGTCACTGACTGCCAATGGTCTGTTGAATCCCAGGCGCTGAGAACAAACCTAATCCCTAGCAAACTTTGTTCTTGAGCCAGGTCCTGGGTGTGTGGGCAATCATACCGTTGCCAAATACTCTCACTGGTTTCTCCTTTTCCTTGCCACTTATTTCCACAGCCCCAAGAGCTTCCCAGCAGCCAAATGACCTAGGGAGGACCGCAGCCCTCCTGCCTTTGGCAGCAGGGTGCTGTGGTTTACTCAGCCATGTGTCAATTTGTCCAGTGCTGTGTTTCTATGAGGTCTGTGGAGCAAAAGCCATCATCTCTGCACCAGGAAGTGCTCTGCAGCAAGTGCCCTCTGCTCTCCAAGGAGGCCAGCACATCCATAATTCATGCCCATCCTCACACCAGCTGCTGCTTGTTTTCCCCTGACCTTATTGCAGCACACCGGGGCAGTGCAAGGAACCTGGCTGGAGCAAAACCGCCCACGTGAGCTGCAGCAAAGGAGAAGCCACCATTCAGCATCCACAGCCTGCCCTGAGCCATGGTGGTAGAAAAGGGGGCTCAGGCAGATGGGTTGTTGAGCTCTTGTTTGCACTCCTGGGGTGAGTGCTGTCTCAAGGGATGAGTTCACCCCTGAAGAGCTGGACAAACCTGAGGAAGGGGTGAGAAAAGAAGACGCAGAGATTCGGGGATGCTTGTGCAGCTCTGGGCTTGGCTCTGTCCAAGGAAGGAGAGGAAGAGCTGTGGTGCTCCTGGTTCCAGTCTCCTCACAGCAGGGGAAGATGTGTTTGGGTGGCCTTATCCAGCTGTACTGAGGAGGTGAAACTCTTACACCTGGCACTCTGCTCTGCCTACACCCCTCCTAGTCCTACACCCTCCATGCACTCTGCTCTGCCTCCACACCCAGGGCCTGCCATTGACTCTGCTGTGTAGTTACAGGCAGCCAAAAATACATGACTTACATGTGGATCCAAAAGAACTTATAGTTAGTCAAGTTATGTTAGAACAGCACAACCAAAGACTTGAATAAGTCCAGTTACAATCCAGTTGGGTGCCTTACAAGCACTGATGAGTTGCAGCCTTCTTGCATGGGGAGATGGAGGTTGGCGGTGAGAAGGGGCTGGGCCTGGATGAGAGCCCCATGCCCTCTCAAGGAACAGCCCCTGGTGTCCCCTTACCCATAGCAGAGGATGCAGCTGACCTGGGAGCAATGGTGAGAGCATCATGGCTCTGTTCAAGCCTTGCTGGGGAGGGAGGAGATTTAGCGTTTTAAAGGCATGCATGCAGGGAAGGAGGAGAGCATAGGGTAATTATTTTTTTTCCCTCTGCATCTTTCTCCTGCCCTCACGCCCACTGTTTTCCCAAGCTGTAGCAAATCCCAGCCAGAGCAGTGTCCGCGAGTTGCAGCCTGCAGCAAAAGGAGGCTCCCAGGTCGATCCAGCTGGGAGAGGTAATATCTGATGTTGCCTGTATCCATGAGGCTGAAAGCACCAGTCCCCAGGTGGCATCGTGGAGGCCAGGAGCAGATGTCTCCCAGGGCACCAAGGCAGCAGAGAGCAAGGTAAATATTTCTATAAAAGCTCAGCCTGGTGTTTGCCCACACCACCTACGTGCACCATCCATTATACATGGGTGCTGGAGCTGCGGGCAGTAGAGCAGAACACTTTCTGATGGTTTGTGCATTAAATAGAGATGAAGGAGGACATGGGGGGGGTGGGGGAGTGTTCATTCACATCTGGCCCACGTCCTCTTCGCTGGCGGTGGCTCAGTGCCAAAGCTGTGCAGGGCAAGAGGAGAGCTGTGGACCAGTGCTGTATCCTGACTTGGGACACCTGGGACAGCGGGTGTAAAGTGAACTAGTGTGCTCCTGGGGAACAGCTGAGGTGCGTTTCACTTTGATTTAAATAATTAAAAAAACAACTTAGACAATACACAGGCACTTTACAACATCTGGAATTTGCAATGATTTGTACCCAATACCGAGTTGAGTGGCCAGCCATGTACACAACCTTCTGTGCCTTTCGTCTATGATGGACATAGATATCAGTCATCTGCCCAAAGAAATATATTTTTGTATCCTTTTGATAGGTCCAAAGGCATCCCAAGCCTGGCTGGTGATATGAAGAATGATGGAGCACATCAGCCATCATCCTGGAAGGAATGACCAGCTCATGAGTAGAAGGTACTTTTGAACAATGATACTGTTATTATTATGTTTATCATCATCATCATTATTATTATTTCCTGGACCTAGGAAAGTTGGATTTGGATGGGCTGAAACTTTTCATGTTGTTTGATAAATGTGTGTGTCACAAAAAATAATCTTGAAGCTGATGTGAAGTTTTTATATAGGAAATGTTTTCAGTTCCCTTGTTTAATTATTTAATACTGAAACTTAGAGGTTTTCTTGACAGGTTTTAGAAAGCTACAGTCAAAACCCAGCTTGCGTTTAACCTCCAGTGAAACTCTTTTCAACCCAGAGCATGTTAGCTTTCATTTTATGTCTCTTGGTTTCTGCAAAGTTTGAGGATACTAATTTTAGGTTGACAGGAGGAACACCTACATGGGAGTGATCTAGATCACCAGAGGTACCTGGGGACCAGCAACGGTGTGTCTGAGACAGGCAAGGACCTGAGCCGCTGACATATCTATAACCAAAGATGGCAAGAGGATGAAGTCAGCCTCTCCTACACCAGTCTTGCTGGACACCAGGACAGCACTAATAGACTGGGGAGGCAGAAGAGGGGTATCCATCCTTTGCTGGCATAGATTCACGAATGAATGCTGTCAATCAGTCTTGTTTGGCTGACGTGCCGCTGTGATGGAGTGGTTCCCCAGGAATGCAGGGCTTGGTTTCTGCAGAGCCAGCCCTTTTTCTTAGGAGGGCAAGGGGGGCTGCATTACTTTGCCAGTTTGTACCCTCACAGCATCATTGAGGTCGTATCTGTTGGATCCCTTCTCCTGAGAGTTTGCTGTATCAGGACAGAACAGAATTAACTTTATGCTAAACTAACTAGCATCTGCTGGTGTTGGAGTCACCTATGCCTGGTTACTTTAATGCTGTTTGTTGGCTATAACGATGTATTGCTGTCCTTGCCCTTTCTCCTGATGTGTGGGCAGCCTGTTGAGAAGCTCCTGCCTTTGCTAACAAATGTACTGTTGTTGTTATGTTGCTGATATGTCTCCCAGATGTCTTTCCACTGAGCAGAGGTGTTCTAGGGCTGTTCGGTGTCATGGTGTGTCGTGTCTGCTTTAAATTCTGCCCTCCCCTCCTCCAGCTTCCCCCTAAAATCATTAATTTCTCTCTTCCTGGCCAGCTGTTAGCAGTGGTTGCTAAACCCTCAAACACATCTGAGAGGATTTCCAAACTGAACAAGTGGACCAAGTGTCACATCTATCTTGCACAGTCCTCTGCATTGATGCTTGGCTCCAGCCCCTGCTGTTCTAGCCATCTCTACTGGTTTTGGCTCTCTGGAGGAGGAAATGGGTCTTGCAAGCTTGTCCAAGAACAATTTGCATCTCTGTGCTTACTGCCTTTTCACAGGATAGTTCATGCCAGAAAAATCCTTGAGTGTGAAATAACATTAGCGTTAAAAATCCCAGCCCAAGCTGACAGTGGCCTGGCCACACAAGGGAAAGGGAACTGCAGCTCTCAAGGGAGAAGAAAGTCCATTTGCACATTGCAAAACCAATAGCTGGAATTACTTTGCAGAAAGCAGAACCCAGCAGTCAAGAATCTAGCAAACAAGCAATGCAATGTCTGCACACAAAGTGGAGGAGCTCAGAAGTGGGCTGAGCCTATCAACCCTAGGGACAGAAGTGACACTGAACCTGTCATCCCTCACCTGCTGGTGAGGCTAGCACAGAGCAGAGTGTCTTTGGAAGGTCCTTGCTTTTTCTCAGACCCGGTTGCCTTCCTGTGGGGTCAGTGGGTAGAGTTATTTGAGCTAATTTGTGGAGCGTAACAAACATGTTGGGCTGGAGTCTTCTGAGGTACACTCCGAGTTGCAGTGATCCCATGTGGTTCCATTCATCCCCAAAGTGACATCAGCTGAGTTTTGGTAAAAGGTGAACTTTATCTCTGAATCAGGGCCTCTGCACAATCAGACTTCTCCTCTCCTGCCCCTGGAGAAGGACGGTTTGCGAGTTTGATGCTGGGGTTTACAGATTTGATCCTGCCCTTCGAGTATTTGCCAGCAGTAAATTTTGGAGTTGTTTTTCCAAGGTGTCCATATGCCTGCCAGCAGTTGACTTGAGGAACTTTTTCCCAGTGCAGGCAGGAAAGGAGTGCTCCCGGGTGTGTGGTGGGTTACAGATGGTGCAGAGGGACTGGGCAGCCTCTGGCAGCTGGGCATGGACAGGGGCTCGCAGGAGGCTTCTGCAAAGCACCCTCCATGGGGTATGGGACCTGAGGGAGAGCAGGAGGAGGGTGGCAGTGGTGAAGCTCAGCCCTCTCTTTCCCCTCAGCAGGAATAAATTTCCTGCAGTGAAGGAGGCTTTGAAGAAAGGTGGAAGGGACGCCAGGCAAGACTGTGGCAAGCTGGGAAAGGAACAGGCCAAGCATTATACGTGCTGGCTGCACCCCTGTGGAGGTAATCTCATAGTTATTTTAGACTCCAGCTGGGAAGCAGCTCCGATCCCAGCTTTTGCAATATCCTGCCAAGTCCGTGCTCCAAATCTTCTCTTGCTGGCTCTGAGTAAGACAGACCGCGTGGCGAGGGACTGCCAGCATCAATTGAGGTGAAAGACCTTCACACTGCTCCATGCTGCTGGGTGTGCATTTGTGCCTTGCTGCCCATCTCAGAGCTCCCGGGAAGAGGAAGTGGGACCTTGGGTTTGGTCTTTTTTTTTTTTTTTTTTTTCCCCTGATATGCAGATTCAAAGACAAATACGGAGCAGTTGGATCCATTCCAGCTGATACTGAGGAGTTCCTTGCTCCCCAAAACCATCCTGCGCAAACATGGGAGCTCCCTCTCCCATGGAAGATTACCAGGATTGACAGCAATAATAGAATGCATTTTAGGGCTTTCTTGTGCTAATAATACATGTGACAGAGCTGTCTCACTTCCTAAATCTGTGTGAACACAAGCAAAATCCAAAAGCCAGTGCCCTTGCCTCTGTGTGTTTCACTGAGTTTCTTCACACACAAGGTGTTCAGAGGTATCTAGCACCACTAAAGAAATGCAGACTGGGTGGCGTTTGGGCACCTCCTGCTTGCTTTTGGTCTGTGTCTTGGAAATACATGGGAAATGTGCAAAGAAGCTCAAATCTGAGCTCTTCTCCATTTATTAGCAGTGATGGCTGTTCCTTCAGCAGTGTTTCTGTACCATTGTTAGGTCTGGAGTAAAGTATAATCTCATGGTGGGACTTCAATGTTGTGGATCGTATCTCCTGGGCATGCTGGCTACTTGCTCAAAGCATGCTTTGGAGGATTCAACCTCACTGATGGCCTCAGCGATGCACCTCAAGCAGCAAGACTAGGAAGAATTAACTGCAACAGCTGCTAGCCCTCAGATCCCACAAAGACTTGTATCCCTACACCCCTTACCCAGTTGTGCTTGATTGTGCTTTGATTTGGTGGGTTCTCAGAGCTGGATCAAGAAGCAGGTTTTGGAGTTTGGTTTTCTTCTTTGTTTTCAGGATGAAAAAGCAAAACTCAGGTGGTTTTGGGGGGAAAGGGGAGGATGGAAAGAACTTGGTTTAAAGCAAACGTTGCCTTCCTAGCCAAGTTGTTTAAGCAAGGTAAGTCTCTACATCCATTGAAATACATTAAGTGTGGCTCTAGGGGCCATTGTGGAGACCCAGCACTGTAAAAACGCAGATTTCAGGGAAAGCCTTATGCACTGTGACAATTTAAAGTATGCCCGAAGGGCGTACGCTCAGGCAGAAGCACGCTTTATTTGAAGCATATTATGAATGAGACAGGAGAACAATTTGTTTGCTGGAAGATGGGCAGTGGATCAATAAAGCAGAGCAGAGGGCACAAAGCAAGCCAATTTGCAAAAGACCAAAACACAGACGAGGTGGGTACATTCTGTCTGCGTTCCAGGGTGTCCTTCTGCTCTCCACTGAGACAGTGTGGAGGAGCTGGGCTTCGGGATCCTGAGTGTCTGTGGCTTGTGGCATCCCTGGATGCATGTGGGGACTTGCCTGCCCTGAGCTAGGTGGTCATTGTGCAGTGCAGTGAGGCCACCAAGCAGCAGGTACCCTTCCAGGGGCATTGGGGCATCCCCTTGGCTCTGCTCTTCCTCCTGGTTATCCTGATCATTGGGGCCCGGGGGCATTTCTTAGTGTGTTTTGGTAGGTGCTGTGCTGTGAGTCAGCTGCTATGGTCCAGGACCTGGTCTCCAGGTGGCAGCAGCTCACTTAGGGCATACTGTTATCCGCATGTAAACACTGGGAAACCAAACCCTATTAATCTGTGGAGACAGAAAAAGGAATGATGCAAGCACATTTGTGGGGTTTGGGTTGGGGGGGGAGGCTGACTGCACACCGCCACAGGGATTTAAATTTATCTTCTTTTTGAGGGGAAGAGACTTCCCTTTGCTAAAGTAGAAGGCAAAGTGCTCAGAACTATGAAATCTTATTGGATGCCAAACCCAATATTTTTTTGAATAGGAAAAGGAAGTATCTGACATCTTCCATCTGAAAATTAAAGGACTTTTTTTTTTTTTTCCAGAGCCTATCTCAGAGTGGTTAGGAAAAAAAGCAAGATGATTGTCTTTCAGTCCAGCTGCTTAAAACTCATTGGGTGTGCATGTTTTTCTGCTGATTCTGGGTGGAAGAAATGAGATCTGCATGAGTTAACAACATCATGACCTCACGTATGGCCTCAAGGACAGACTGCATCTTTCTGAATTTCTAGAAACAATGAATTCATCCGAGTGCTCATAAGTTAATCAGAATATGAGAATAGATGGAAAACCAATTCCCTGTCCAGTGGATGGTGTGCAACCTAGAATGGCCTAGGAGCTCTTTGTGTATGGGCAACACAAACACCACAGCTCAGTTAGGGACAACTGACCTGTACTGACCAAAGGGATATTCCATACCATATGATGTTGTGTTTGGCAATAAAAGCTTAGTGAAAGCAGGAGGAAGGGAGGACGTTCAGGGTTATGGTGTTTGTCTTCCCACAACTGTTACGCTAAGGCCCTACTTCCGAAGCAGCGGCTGGGTATCTGCTTGATGGTGGGAAGTAGGGATTGAATCCCTCTTTTTGCTCTGCTTGCGCATCCAGCTTTTGTTTTCCCTGGGAAGCTCTCATTACCTCAATCCATGAGTCTTCTCACCTTCCTTCTATTTTCTCCCTATCCTACGACATAGAGGAGCAAACAAAAGGCTGGGCAGGTGTTTGGCTGCTGGCAGGGGTCAACTCACCACACCCAGGTTCTCCACTTGGTTTGGTGTCTTGGTGTTGCCTTCCATGGAGGGGAGTGTGTGACTTGGTACCCCTAGAAATGTAGTATCCACTGCTATGCATTTGTTATGCACAGATTAAATGCATGCTGGCTTGAGAGATACTTTGTGTGTGCTGAGGAAGTCATGTCATTAGGACCCATAGCATTACCAACTAGGAAAAGTGAGGGCTTTCAAACAGCCTACTCTGTTACTGGCTCTGTGAGCCAGAGAAGGTGCCTTAGCTCTTATGAGCCACTCACTTCAAGGATCTGCTTCCTGGGATTCGAGCTGACAATCTGCCTGAAGGATCCCAACCTACAACGGATCTGCCTAGGCAACACAGGGTTTGCTCTTCATTTCATCCAGATGTTATTCCCCGTCTCCTTAAGGGCAGGACTTGCTTTGGTGCTAAGGGTTCTTCTAGGACAGCCCAGAGCAATATGTATGGAATAGGCTGATGAAGATATCTTTCCCCATACTTAACAGTTACACCTGAGGTCTTCTGCTGCCAGGTTAAATGCAGCATGTTGCAAGGCCTGGTGCAGTTGCTTGCAGAGTGCCTTGTGCAGTTGTTAACACTGGCTCCCTGTTAGCTGCTGTGTCCTAGACTTTGTGTTTATTGCATTGATGCAAGATCAGCCCTCTGGTGAGCTCAGAGCTGGACAAATGCAGTGTACTGCCATTCCGTGTCGCTCAGTGCAGTTTCGGTAATAAGTACAGCCATTCTGCTGCATTTTACCTTTAAGGGCCAGTCCAGTGGGAACTGAGGGCTTCATTCAACACAAGAAGGGCCCTCAGTTTCTTCCTGTGGCACTGGTCTCTAGCATGAAACTGCTCACAATTTTGAGAAAGCCAGTGGGACTTTCTTAAAAGGCCAGCCATTCCCACTCCATGGCAGTGCAGGTCCCCTCGTGGATCCCTCCATCAGTGTGATAACATAGCTATCATATTATGCTTTAGTCTATATTTGGCTACGCTGAGATTTCAGTCCCTAAAACTCCTGCTGTCACCCCCAGTGGCTGAGCATCCCCAGCCCCCGTGACTGGCTGTAAGCTGGCAGCTGGAGGGGTTTTAACCCTTGGTCTCTTGATCCGTACCAGGACCTCTGTAGTCAGCACTTACACATTTTTCAACCATCTATTTAATATGTACCCTCAATACGGCTCTGCTGAGTGAGCCAAAATCTCCTTCAGAAGTAATAAGACAAAAGCCTGCTGATAACCTTCCAAGGTCCTTGGCTTTTCCCCACAAGCTTCCCCTCCATGCTGGTCCCTGCGTCGTTGAAAGCAGAAATCTATGAACTTCAGCTCAGTCCTGAAAAGCAAACAGCACAGCAGCTCTAGCAACAGCCTTTCCTCGGTGTACGTAAACTGGCTATCACTTAATAAGCCACAGCACTTAATGAACTGTGGGCAAGTCTCTTTGTCTATACTAAACCCTGGGCAAACAGCTGCCAGAGGCAATTACAGACACTGTTTTTTGTGAATAACCTTGTCAGCAGGCTGGTTGTTCTGCTTGTTTGGGTTTTGTTGCAGTCTGTCCTGACACACAGATTGATGGCGGCGATGCCAGACATTGTGCTCCGAGGTAGGGGAGATGGAAAGGGAGCTCTGCCTGCAGAGCAGGTGGGCCAGTGCTGGGTGCTTAGGGCCACTGCACTCCCCACCTGGCCAGGCAGCTGGGGACACCGTGGGGAGTCTCATCCCCACGTACTGCTCTGGCCTCGCACCTCTCTGTGTGGTGCCTCTGGCTGAGTTCTGCCCAAGCATCTGCCACAACCGGGCGGATGGGCTGTCCAACAGCCACGAACCACCTCTTTGCCAGTTCCTCTCTGGTCTGAGACCCTCCTAGGCAGCGTGGTGAGGTGGTGCTGCAGGACTAGCATGAGATTCGGCGTCTGCCCGCTGGTAGAGGAGCTATGCTCCAGCAGAGCATGGAGGTAAGGGAGAGAAAACCACACAGGTAGAAAAGGGAGAGGAGGCTGTGGCAGGAGGGAGCTGCGGCCCATCAGTAAAATGCATGCAGCAAATAGTCATCCTAATGAAATAAATTGTTTCATTCTTGTTTCCAGGGAAAATGCTGATGTTTTTGTCAAAATCAGCATTTAAAACATGTTTTGTTTTTCAAATGAAGCTGTTTTGGCTCTCTATCCAGAATTTGAAATATATTTATCATCTCTTCTAGATCCTATGTCCTACACGTTATACTTTTGCAAGTTACAGGTGAAGCTCTTTATGAGTTTTTATCCTTTGTTTCTGCAGGAGTGTTTCTCCCACCTCTAGGAAAGGTCCCAATGTTCTTTCTCTGTTTCCCTTGTACTGTTTCCTAGACTCCTTTTTTAATAGATGTGTTTGAAATCCCAAGTAATGCCTCTTTCTGCCTTAGTAGTTAGAACTGAATGCAAGTGACTTCAAGCAAAGATTGCCAGACCTCTTTGCCTTTCTCTGGAGCTGGGATGTCAAAGGGATCCGTCACTACAGGAAGGCTGTTTCCCCTGAGTTGTTCCTATCTTCCAGTGGAAGCACGAGGCATGGTGTGCCTGTGGTGTACCCATGCCCATGGGTTAATGAAATCTCTTATAGACTGTGAAATTTGGCAAGGGTCTAGGAGAGAGGCACAAGAGTCTGATACTGGTTGGTTGCTTTTTTTCCCATGAGCTTTTGCCCTGAGGCAAAGCTATTTCAGGCCTGAAACCCACCATCTCCCTGGGACCCCAGACATATGGCTTGACCTGAAAATCTCACCAAAAGCATCACCTTTACTGTGTGGGGTTGTTAATTGATTTGGTAGCACTGGGGCTCTGGGGCCATTTGTTTGGAAATAGCCACAATCTCCCTGATGTTGCTCTGGAAGAGCCTTGAATCTTTCAGCACTCATGAATAAAACACGGTGCTCCATGAAGCATAGGAGCTATTCTTCAAAGGCCTCATATGGGCAAATCAGATGCATATAGCTTTGCTGGATCTTTAAGTTCACAGACAGAAGGGGCACCTCTAAGCATTGCCAGTGTGAACACTGTAGCCCGGTGCTAGTTATGGGGACGCTGAATATGGGACTTGGGAGAAATAAAACTAAATGGATCAATGTGTGTTGGCCAGCATGTGGCATTACAGGTCGAACATAGCAATTATGAATTGCTCCCGTGCAATCCAGTGTAACAAGGGCTCCCCCATGCAGGCAGAGGCCATAGTCAAAATACAGGCAGAACTGAACTCCAGATCCAGTGGAGGAGAGAAACATTATGGAGAGGAAAAACAATGAGGGTGGGGAAAAGCCTGGATATCTAGATAACACACTCTAGCCATGTTCCTTTGGCTGAGCTGGCAATTGGCACTCCTACCACGTAGATCAGGCACTGAAGATACAGGGCTGAGCTTCAATAGCTGGGGCTGTGGGTGGACGCCCCAGCAGAGGGGCTGGTCAGGGCTATCAAGGCCTACTAGTGCCATCAGGACGCTGACAGTGATGATGAGAGACTCCCCACCTTGGGGAATCTTGGGGTTAGCTTCCCCCTGACTCTGGTAGCTTCAGGGGAGAAGGGAGGATTGTGAGCATGAGAGGAGATATGGACTGATCTCATTCGCAGGGAACAGGGAAGAGCCTGTGACTTTTAGACGTTCAACCCAAGGCACTTCACTGGAGAAGTTGTTTCTGCTTTTCCAAAACTGGTCTCTTTAAAAACTTTCCATGTTGGGTAGCTAAGATGAGCGCCGACCAGAACCATCAGTTGCTTTGGAAAGCTGGCACCATAGTGCCTTGGAAAATACCTGGCTGTGCACAGGTCATAGCAAGAACAGGGCTATGAGTCACACTGGGCAGTAAATGCAGTAAAATATGTTCCCTTGTACTCCTGTTAAAGCATGGCTCTCTATGCTCATGCTTGTTTCCTCAGTTATTCTTGTATTGCCCTTATTACTGTTGCTATTAATTGTTGGAAAAAGGAAGAGCCCGATAACATCAAGGCAAAGAGGTGGAGAGCTCCCTTCTACCTTCTGTTTAAGACTGACTTTTAAGAATAGGTGGCCTTTCTCCAGCTCCAGTGTCATCCTTACAGACAAGGCTAAGGAGCCTCTTAAGAAGTGAACATAAGAGAAGACGGCACGTCTCCCTCTTGGGAAGAGGGGAACGAGGTGAGCCATTCATGGCATCTTCCTCTGAATTGATGTGACAGCAGAGCACTCTAAACATTGTCTCAGGAAAACAAGTATAGGCAAAATGTCTGCTTCTGTCTCCCCTAACCCGTCTCCTCCAGCTACAGCTGAGATATGGCTGCAATTCACCAACTGCATTATGTCTGGGAGAAGGATCTGTTCTCAAAACTGCCTCAGACAGCTGGAAATGAACCCTAGTAACAGCTCAAAAAATAAGTAAACACTCACCTCGCTGATGGGCCCCTCTTCTGCCTGCTCATTTCAGTAGAAGGAGCACCCATAGCTGCCCAAGCAGACTCAGTGGGAAGGGCACAGGGACTTCCACAGAAGCTAAATTGGCCTCCTTGAAAGAAGTCACGGCTTCTGGTAATCACAAACACGTTGTTTGTAACACGGATAAGGAACATGTAGACAAGTGCCCAAATGGTCATCTGACACCTTTTGCCTTGGGTGTACTGAAATCAGTAGGTATGGTGGAGAATGTGTCCTCGCAGAAGGAGGCCTGCCATTCCACTGATTGTTAAGAACTGTGGTACCCATCTTCTGCCTCAAAGACCTGTGCCCCTAGGTGACTTCTCTGTAAGTAGGCAGCCAAAGTCAAAGTGCATTAATGTCTAAGCCTTTTTGGGTGGCTGTTTTGAGGAGGAACTGGAGGAACCAGTGGCAATAGTTGGTAACTGGTCAGAATAAAGAAGCTTTTGTTCCTTCCTAGAGTGATTTTTCATGGAAGTGATTACCTGCAGCACAAAAGTATCATGAGCTGCTGAGTTTCACAAGGCAATTAGACTTGTACTGATTTTCAAGTTTCCTTGTGTTCTTTTGGCTTTTTTCTTACATTGCGGAAAAAAAGAAGCCCAGTCTCTGGTGTTCAACACTCCACTTGCTGTGTATTCGGCTGCTGATAGCAGTTGATATCCAAACAAAACTAGATGCCTGCTGTGGAAGGAAATGTACAGCCATGAACAGGGAAGTTCCCTGGGAATAACAGGGAGACACAGGTGAATAACAAGGGAGACACTTACTTCGGGGGGTGCAGAGGATGGGGATAACTCTGGGATGAGAATCTAGTCTGTGTCTCTGATTATGACACCATGACCCTGAAGGAGAAGCAAAGAGAAGTGCTGGAAGTAGACATGTTCTGCCAGTTTCTGCTGCCAGATGGACAGAGGACAGACTTGTTCCCACGGGGTCCAGAAGACTTGATCCTGAAACAATGGATGGCCGTGCATTGACAGGGAACAGCCTCCAGCAAGACCAGAGTAGGATCCTCTAGTGGCAAGTCCGAGCTTGTGAACTGGAGCCATCTTTTCAGCAGATACCAAATTTGGCAAATGCACACACGCTTCTGATACTTGCTTGCTCATCAATGGTTTGTGACCTCATATCATGTTGCTGTCAGAGGCTTTGGCTATTAGAACACCCCAACATGACTTATCTTCTCAAGCAGAACAAAGAACTATGCTTACTTCCCTCCATCGCTGAATCTTGTCAACAAGTCCCTGCTTTTCTTCAGTGTCTGCTTCTCCTTCCTCTCCTAGTGCATACAAACCCCTACATTTTTTATGTGCCCTGTGGCTCTTGTGTGATGCCACAGACAATGTATATCATGGGTTTAGCACTGTTGCAGAGCTAACTTTCTTGTTTTCAGGAAAGGAAGTTGCATGTAGAACATCCCAGTTTCTGGGGAATGTTCCTAGTATGCAGTTACTCAGAAGTGAAAAGGGAGGCTCCTCTTCCCAACCATGTCCTATTCCCCTCTGGAGCTTGGGGAGAGAAGAAGGGTCCTGTGAGAATGGTCACCATCAGAAAATCCTAGAGAAAGCTACATGGGCTTGCAACCTACCAGCCTCAGTTATGAGCGAAAGTAAGCCAAGAGAGTTCCTCTGACAACAGCTCTGCTATGGTTTGTTCCTAATAAGTCTTGGATTTAGAGTTTAGAAGCTCATTCACATGTTTTTAAGGTGTTTGCATGAAGGAGAGGTACTGCAGATGCACCTCAAGGCTTGAGTCCTGTCACAGCTCCTAACGATGGCACAGATGCAGCTAGCTTAAGACACTTAACTGTGGAAGGTGAGTCTGGTCTCAAGCAGCGCAATTAAATGCAGCCAAGATGACAGGCTGCACCTGAAGCTGCTAAGCGTTGCTGTGAGGCTGAGGCTGGGGAGTCAATATAATGCCCTTATGGCCACTTTTCCCCAAGTCTTCTGCCAAAACATGTGCAACTGGGCCCAAAGTATCCCCACTTTTAATATCACCACCAGTGCTGATGCCTTGCTGAGGAGGTACAGGCCTGTGCATTTATTGTGCAAAAGAGGTGACTTTGATCTGCTCTACTTTGTCTTCTTGTCTCTTTGGGCTGTAGGATGAGAGGCCTGTGGGGAGATTGTAGTCTGACCCATTGGGGCAAAGGGGAGAACCCTGGAGGATGAAAAAATGGGGGGCTTGAGAAAGGATTGGACAGAGAATCCAAGTAAAGAACATGGCTGGAGCCATCCTCAAAGCAACGCATGCCGACAGTTCAGATAACTTTTGTATGAACATGATCTCTCCATTGATAAACGTATGCTCACGGCAACCTCCTCTCCAGGAACAGACCCGGGCTTTTAAGTCTTATTAAAATTAATAGAAACCTTTGCTAGCTGTCAGGTTCAATATTGAGTGAAGAAAAAAATATAAGATCCTGAATATTATTTTTTTCCCTCCTTTTAAAACGTGAAGATAAATGCCAGTCTTCCTGAGTCAGCTGAGCTGCAGAAAGTAAATACATGTGAAATTAAAGCCTCATCTGCTGGAAGGCTTGCATGCAGACTGGTGGCAGTGAGGCAGCAGTGGAAGCTCCCCAGCTATATTCACCAACTGGTTCTCATTATCTTTCTTTATATCTCTTCCGGTTTGGAGAATATCAACCAAGGAAGGAAGTGTCAACAAAGCACATGAATATTGGTCAGCTTAGCTGAGACCCTTCACCTTGTAAGCTGGAAACTGAGACAAAGAAGTGAAAGCTGCATGCAGTTTTGATTTTTGGAGGAAAAGCCTATGGAACTTGAGTGCTTTGATCCTCTCTTTCCTGAGGGGGGAAGACGCGAGAATCCCGGTTCCGGGGAGTTCTTACCAAAAATGAACTTGTGGGATCACTGACATTAAAAGCAAGCAAATCAACCTGCTTCCGCTGGCAGTGGAGGAATGAGCACTTCTTGGTTTGCTTCAGTGCTGGCCTCGGGTTATCACCAATGACACTGCAGGTGCAGCTTGTTAGTCCATGGGCAGCCTGCTATTAATTCAATCAAACAGTATATTATGCTGGGAACAACTCCAAAGAAAAACATCCATTTTACAGATTAGGTTTGCTTTGAAACAAGTTGGCCATCTTCTGTATCCTCTTCAGTACAGACTCCCATTTGTGCAAACCTGGCTGCCTGTGTGGGGATTCCTGAAAAGCTTGTCCTTGAAGATGTCCACAAATACTCTCCCAGCCATGAACCACCATTAGTTTCCTGCCAATATGTTGCTGGCTGAATTGTTGAGGGGTCCAAGGTACCTTTTTAGCTGGCACCTGTGGAGCTCCTTCAGTGCTGTGCTGCTGCAGGGCACCTTTTCCAGGCTGGAAGATGCCCAGGGCACAGGCATGTGGCAGTGTGTCCCATGGCCCTTTGTGAACCGCCATGATATAGGCGCTGGTGGTGATGCAGCCACCCTACAGTGCCCAGAGGACACGATGGGACAGGACAGGACAGAATGGGGCTGTGAGGAGACCCTGCACAGCCACCTTGTTCTGTACTGACCTGCGTCTGCAGTGCTTTGCTGAGGCATCTTCCATCCCTGTGACAGGAGCCATTGAGCCCAGGCCTTGACAGCTCAGTGGCAGAGAGACCCCCAGCATGCCGAAGCTGGACTGGCTCGAGGAGGAGGAGGAGAAAGGTGCTGGCGCTGCCCCGGCGTGGCAGCCTGATGACGTGGAAGAGGTCTGGCTGGGGCAGGTGGGTGGGTGGCTGAGCTGGGCCACAGGGCTAGTTGGCTGCAGCCAGCTTGGCCCCATCCCATTCCCTGTGGACATCCCCAGGGAAAGAGAGGACAGGGCTGTTCCCCACAGCCAGGTTCCGGCCATGGTCCATCCACTGAGCACCCCCAGCCCCAACCTGCAGCCAGGGAGACAGGGGTCAGTGTTCCCACCAGCCCCTGTCCTGGGGTGGCCCTGCCTGGAGAGTGTGGGACTCAGCTGTGTTCTCCAGCCTCTCCTACAGCCCCTCAGCCCTGCCTGCACTTGGTCTTTGCCAGATCCAGAACTGGGACCTGCCAGAAGAGCAGGAACACACCCATGCCCTCTTCCACAGCAGAGCACAGCTACCCGCAGCCGTCCCCGCCTGGGCTGGGCCTGCTCTCATTGCTCAGCTGAGCACTGCCGTCAGGGCACTCGGTGTGACATCCCTCTGTTCCCTGCCCTTACTTCTCCTGCAGATGTTTTGGGAATCCCTGAAGCCCACTGAGCATGAAGACACCACCATCATGGCCACTGAGGGCTTGGCAGACTCTGACTCCTGTAATGCGGAGGCTTTTTTTGCCATGTTGGATGTGCTTGTGGAAAGTGATGTCTCCAATTTGGAGTAGCCTGTGGCCAGGGCTTGAGCCCCTGGGGATCATGTGGCCCCTGAAGCCAGGTCCACTGGGCACCCAACAGCCTTTAAGGGCAACAAAGTGTGGCAAGAAGGGAAGCACTTCTCGAGGGATGATGGCTCACGCTGGCAGCACTCCAACTCTCAGCTGTGTCTCCTCCAGGTGCCCAGGATTGCAAGGTGCATCTACTGCTGGCTCACTTCCAACAGGGATGAGTCTGCCGCACACAGGCTGGACAACACCCTTCTGGAGCTGACCCACGCACGCCCCCATGATGTGGTGGTGGCCCTCCTACACTGTGCCCCATTGTGCGACAGGTATGGGGCGCACCTTCTTTGAGGACTCAGGGCTCACCAGCCTTTAGAGCCCATCAGCCTGGACAGCCCATCCCGTGTAGGCTGCCAGATGGATGGGAAATTTTCAGGATCCTCTGGCCCCTCTGTTTCCCAGCCCTGGCATGTCAGCCCTGGAGCCTGCTGCCTTGCTGCCTCCCCGCCCCTCAAGGCACCATTGCTTGGCCACCTGCCACCCGCAGGGGCAGTCCTGCTGGGTGCTGCCGGCAAGGGGCAGTGGGCAGAGGCAGGGCTGGTGGCCAGCTCAGGCTCCTGGGGTTGCCCAGACCGTGGTGCTGTGGCCGAGACCCCGCTGACAGAGAGCGCTGGGCCTGCAGAGCTGCTGTGACCATGTGGAAGGCAATGGTGTCCGCGAGCCTGACTGCAGAGAAGGTGCTGGCAAAGCTGCTCTGAGTGGTGGAGGACTGACCACTGCACAGAACGTCCACCTCCGATGGAGACAGGACAGAGGTCTTTGCCCTGGCTGTAAGTTTCTGGACCAGGCCTTTGCTTGCCTCCACGGTCGCCTCTCCAGGCGGCTTTCCATCCTCCCCCACCATTGCATCTCCCTGCAGTGGGCTGGAAACCTGGGTCAGGGGCAGGTTTAGGGGCAGCCAGGCCAGGTGCTCCCCCTGCATTCCCTGTGGCCCAGGGCAGTGCCTGAGCCTCACCCTCCCCTGCTCAGGCCCTGCCGTGGGGTTGTCTTGGCACTGGGCACTCTCGCTAGACATTTTATTTTCTGCAGGCAACTAGGGCACTGCGGGAGATCCTCCAGCTTCCCAGGCACCCACGGAGGTTGAAGGTCCATTTCCCCTGCGTCTTCCTGGCTCTGCTCTTCCTAGTTTTCTTCAGCACAGAGCAGATGCCAGAGGAGGTTGATACCTTCTGGAGGGGATGCCAGCAGGAAGGCTGCTTTCCCACCAACCCCAACAGGTGCTCCACTGCAGACCTCTCATCCCTCCCATGGCCATGGAGCTGGGGCCAGGGCTCCCAGTGTGACCTAGGCTTTGCACTGCACAAAGATTTGCAGCGCTGACTGTGAAAGCACTGCTCAGCTGTTTTGGGTTAAAGTGCATGGTATTTGAAGTTGATCATAAGCGTGGCTGGGACACGCTGCTCAATGCTGAGACCCACCACTGTGCAATGGGTCTGCTGGACAGGTGAGAGCACCCTTCTCCCCACTCACCCTCCCTGCAGATGGGGTGCCCCACACCCTTGGTCGTGAGTGAGAGGGACTGGTCACCAAGGAATGGCCCAGCAGACTGGAAAGTCTTGGGAGAGGTGGGTGCACAGGAGCAGTCACTGCCCAAAGAAGCAGCGTCCCCTCCTGTGGGGCCTAAGCTGAGCAGGGGTCTGTCTATTAGGCAGTCCCACCAAAGGCAGCCTGCCGGGACAGGTCGGGGTGCACTGAGGGCGAGAGGCAGAGCCTGGGGGACATGCTCCCTATGGGCAGGAAAGGGGTCTCCTCAGGGTTGTCCTCAGAATAGAAGGCTTCAAGGCAGGAAGGGTGTTCTTCCAGTCTCCTCCCAAAAGGAACCTGCTGGTGTTGGGCACTGCCTTTCTCCTGGCAAGGGGTGGCGGGGAAAGAGCAGGCCTGCGTGAGTCAGTCCCAAGAGAGGTTTGCCTGCCCTGCTCAGCGCCGACAGTGCCTTCTTCCCCCTGCCAGAGATGCACACTATTCCAAGGGGCTTGCATTACTGGTTTGCACAATTCCTTATCGAGCTGCTCAGGTGGAAGGAGCCACACTGGCAGATCCCTGCCATGGCGTTCCTTTTTGAGGTGAGCCTGATGGTGAGCGCTGCCTTGCTGAGCTGCCTCCCACCACTCTGCCCCCTTGTAGCCACAGCTGCTGGGGGAGCCCAGTCGGTGGAGCTGGGGTAGAGGGTGGGCTGCTGTGTGCCCTTAGCCCCTTGCTGCTGAGGTGACACTTGTCCCCACCTGTATTTCGTGTCCCTCCTTGTGCCAGCTCTCGGTCTTCCATCACGGTGCCTCAAAGGTCAAGGAATCAGAGGCTGCTGAGGACCGGGAGGCACAGTGGAGCGGGTGAGCAACCTGCACTGGGGCATAGGGCAAGGAGCCCAGGGGCTCTCCACAGCCGCTGCTACCTTTGGGCTCGGCTGCTTGGGGCAGTGCCTGCGCCCTGTGCTGCTGGCTGGACCCAGCCCTGTGCAGTGCTGGGGTCCTGCCGGCTGGGCACCCCTGTCACTGCTCTGTGTGTTTCAGCTCCTGCCCTGATCTGGCTGAGTGTGTGGGCTGACCGCATCCTGCAGCTCGCCCCAGGGTACCTGCGGGCAAGTGAGTGAGCGCGGCATGATGCTCAGAGGCCTCATCGTGCTCTGCAAGAGACCCAACATGGTGAGAAGTGGGCAGCCAGCTGAAGCCATGGTGGCAGCATGGGGCTGGATAAGGGGTGCTAGGTAACACAGTGACTTGGACTTGTCTGGGCTTTGGGAGCTGTGGCGGCTGCTCCCAGCTCTCCTGCCTCTGTGTTCACCTGCCAAGTCCTTCAGGGCAGGCTTTTGGCTTCCGGGCCTCGAGGCAGCAGCATGGGTTCAAATCACTGGAGCTGTTCTGGCAGTGCAGCCTTTTATGGCTTCACAACACAGCATCACGTTCCACGCAGCCCAAAAGAATATGGTGCCTGCTGCAAAAGCTTATAGAGCTACTGCAGGATGCAGATGGAGAGGTGGCTGGGATGACCCTCTCCGTGCTCAGCAAGTTACTCCTGGCCAAAGACATCCCAATTGCCAGCCCCATGGCTCTGCAGCTAGCTGAGATGTTCCATCCACTCTTTGACAAAGTAAGGCTTTGTGCAACCCACCACGGGCTCTGGGTGCTACCAGGAACCTTTGTGCCCTGTGGATTTTCAGGTGGGCCTGGAGCAGCTGGTGCTGAGGTCTTGCCCTCTTCCTTTCCACCAGGAGTCCAGCTCTGTGCAATCTCCATTTACATCTTCCGAGGTGTGGTGGAGTATGTAGTGGAAGTGGGGAAAAAGCTGCTGAAGACACATGTGCACCAGAGCCTGCTCCCACTGCTCTGCCACTTGCATGATGAGAACCAATGCATGGCAGAGGGGAGGATTTCTGACCTGCTGGGGTTCCATGGAAGGTGGCTCGGCTGCCTTCTGCCCTGGCACTTTGTGGATTGCAGTGCCCCAGCGTCCTTCTGGCCTTGGCTACAGAGCAGCAGCTCTGGGGGACCCCTGTCCTGCTGTCCCAGCAGCACCAGGTGCCCCAGATGAGGGTTGCCCCACTCCTCTGCCCAGGCACCGAACCAGCTGACGGACACATTCCCCAGCTGCTGCATCTTCCCACCAGGGGCCAGGAGAGGTCCTGAGCATTGCCCAGGTGCGGGGGATGCAGGTCCTAAACCCTGGGCAGCAGTGCCATCTCCCAGTCTCTGCTGCTTTGCACACCTCTTAGGACGCCCTGATTTAAGCTACCAAATTCCTGAAGAACAGGAAGCTCAGGCAGCTGCTGAAGAGGGAGCAGACATGGATGGTTGGTGAGTGCCTGGTAAGGAAGGCCCGAAAGACCCAGACCCAGGCTGGACAAGCCCCATGCCCCCAGTGCCCAGTGTGTGGGACTGGCAGCTGTGCTGCAGCCCATCTGCAGCCCATCTCTGCCAGCCTGCACCCCCCACACACTCCCTTCCCTCAGGCATGCAGCCCTAGAGGCTCTTCTCCCGGCTCCTCTCCCTCCCCAAGCCCCAACCCAGGTGGGCTTTGGCAGCAGGGTGGCACTGTAACTTCCTGGGGAGCACCCAACCCTCTGCTTCCTCCAAACCCCGGCACCAGCGGGCTGCTGGCTGGTGTCATGGGTGTCCTGGCAGTTGATGCCAGACCTGGATGCAGGGACCACCTGACCAAGGGGGAGAATCTGCACCAACCCTTCCCTCCATCCCCTTGCACTCTCTCCAGCTGGCAGGGAACAGCAGCAGAGCGGGAGAGTACCTGCACCAGTCCCTGCTGTACCTGCAGAGCCCACAGGAGTCCATGCGAGAGGCAACCATCAGGTTCCTTGGTGAGCCACAACTGCCTGGGGGTCCCTCCCTGCCCCACTGCAGCTTGGCCCCAGCCGCGGCTGCTGCACCAGCAGCAGGATTCGGCCCAGTGGATCCCCGACTACCCAGTGCCGGGGCCAGCGGGATTTGTGACGGGCTGGGTGTTCCTCGGGCTCGCTGGGTGGCACACGAGGGAACAGCAGGGGAAGCTCCAGGTGAGCTCCAGGAAGCTCCAGGAAGCTCCAAGCACTCTGAGGGCGAGTGAGGGCAGTGGGGTGTTAGTGGGGGCTGGCGGGGAGGAGGGAAGACCCTGGGCAGGGAGCTGCAATCCCTGCCCCAGCTGGGGAGGGCTCTGCTGCCTGCGTGGACGAGGGGCGGCGTGGGCAGAGCAGAAAGAGATTTCAGGGGCACGTGGGGTATTCGTGGCCAGCACCTCCCGGCTGAGCCTGTTGGCTCCTGCTCCCTCCTGGCCGTGGGAAGAGCTGGGTGGGGTGGCTTTGGCAGGAGGGGTTCCTGGGGTGCTCGCGGACGCAGGCTCTGACTTTGACTCAGTTCCTCTCTGTTCCAGCCCTTCAAGGCATGAGAAATTACATCAGCCTCTCCATCTCAAACCTGGCAGCTCGAACACTATTACTGCTAAGAGCTGAGAGAGGAATCCTTTCTCCAGGTTTGGTCTGCCAGTGCTGCAAGATGAGCTCTGCAGGGCATGGAGGAGGCAGCCTTGTCTCTGGGACAATGGCTGGCTGTGCTTCTGGAGCTCTGTGCAGAGCTGATTCCAGGAGTTCCACCGTGTGCTAGGGCCACCTGTGGGAAAGGCTGTGTGGCTCCTGGCCTCTCCCTGCCCATGGGACATCTCTTCTTTAAGAGTACTTTCTTTCATCCCAACATGGGAATATGAAATCCATGTTATTATACATATACACAGAGACCCAGGAGCATGAAAGGGAGAGGACAATTGACGCCTTTTGGACCTGTGTAACTTCATACTTTTTAAGGTGAACGGAACTTAATAGCCAACACTATATACAGATGCGGAGACAAACCTCTGGAGGAAAAAAAAAAAGGAAGGCAAGAGAAGGGAAAAAGAAACAAGGGAAGGGAGGAAAGGGAAAGGGAAAAGGAAAGGGCATAGTGTCCCCAGGGCATTGGGGAAAGGAGAAAAAGGATATTTGTGCTCTGCAACAGTTGCCCAGGCGTGCAGTGTGGTAGGAAAAGAGGCCAGCAGCCCCTTTCCCCTTTGGATCTTCTGCTGAAGCCTTTGTGCTTCCAGCAAAGCCCTTAGGCAGAGCCCAGAGCTGTGGGGCTCCCTGAAAAACTTGTCCTTGGAGATGTCCACAAATAATCTGCCAGCCATGAATCACCATTTGTTTCCTGCCTGTGTGTTGCTGGCTGGATTGTTGAGGGGTCCGAGGTGCCTTTTTAGTTGGCTTCTGTGGAGCTCCTTCAGTGCTGTGCCGCTGTGAGGCAGCTTTGCTGGGAGACCCTGAGGGGATGGGGCGGTGGGAGGCCATGAGGGGATGGGATGGTGAAGGACCCTGAGAGGCCAGGCTGGTGGGGCACCTTCAGGTCTGTCAGGGCAGCTGGAGGCCCTGAGGGGATGGGGTGGCTGGAGGCTGTGATGGAACAGGGTGGTGGGATGTCTTCAGGCGCATCAGGGCAGCAGAAGGCCCTGAGGGGAGAGAATGGTGGGAAGGCCCTGAAGTGATGGGGCAGCAGGAGGCCATGAGGGAAAGAGTTGGTAGGGAGGCCCTGAAGAGTTGGGCAGGAAGCCCTAAGAGGACAGGGTGGCAGGAGGTGCTGAGAAGTCCCCACACAGTCACCTCATTTTTTGCCACTCTGCTTCTGTGGTGCTTTCCTGAGGCGTCTCCCATGCCTGTGGCAGAAGCCCTTGAGGCCGGGCCTCAGCAGGATGGTGGGGATACCCTGCAACATGCCTAGGCTGACATGGCTGGGTGAGAAAAAGGAGAAGGGGGCCCCACAGGGGCACATCCACTGCATGCTGCCAGGGCTGGTGGCCAGCTGGGGCCCCCAGGTTTCCCAGCCCACAGCACTGTGGTCAAAACCCCACTGACACAGACCTTTTGGCCCTCAGAGCTTCAATGACCACATGGAGGGTGATGGTCTCTGGGCACGGGCCTGTGGAGAAGGTGCAGCCTTCTGCATGTCTTTCTTTTGTGGAAATAAAACAATGGAAAACCCAGGCCCTGAAGCAACCAGGACCCTCAGCAGAGGGTGACCATCCATGTCTGCTTTCCAGCAGCCATCAGCAGCACCAGACGTACCCACACCCCATGGCCTGGCCACAGACGCCAGCTGCTCCATCAGCCTGTGAGAACTAGAAGAAAGGAGAGGAAAACCTTTGCTTCCTGGGCACCCACTCTCCATTGCTCACGTCTAATGTGGCAAGGGGTGAATGGGGTATGCCCCGCAGTACCAGGCCATTTCTGTCCCCATGGCCTCTGGCACACAGGCACTGCAAGAGTCTTCTGACACAAGTGCTGAAGTGGATGAGGGCAGAACACAGCAAAAGGTCCTCCAGTGAGGTCAGTCCCCATTCTGAAGGTCCCATCACTTTTGACAACCCAAGAGGATCTTTCTCCATCTGTCCTAGGTCTCAACGCTGCAGAGGTGGCAGAATTTAGGAGAATGAACCTCAAGTCAGCTTCATTCTCCTTTGAGCACCCTCAGTGCAAGTCTTTTCCCACCTTGCAGGAGGGCAGCAGCTCTGGTCCCCACCATGGTAACATTTATCCCTGACCTCCCTACCTACATGTCCATGCTCCCTCCATGCTGCTTCATCACCACACCTGTCTGACCCCTGTGCATCTCTCCCAGTGCCCATGGGGCAGCTGCAGGGAGTCTTGTGCCAGCCCTTTGAGCCCAGCACCCTGCAGGATCAAAGCTCCTCTGACCTCCTCAGGTTATCACTTGCCCTGCCCATTCATGGCTGATGCACTTCTCATGAGACTGCTTTCCCCAAAGAAGGGACAGCACGTGCCTGGATGGCAAGCTGGGATAGTGAAGCATCCCCAGCAGCCGGGCTAGAGCAGGCGGTGCTGGAAGGGGAAGGTGATGCCGGGCAGGGGAGCACAGCTCTTTTTCCATCCTTCCTGGACCTCTGAGCCAGGGCTTATGGAGGAGCTCAGCCCTCATGAGGCAGGTGCCGTATCAGAGACGTTATGCACAGCCTTAGGCACTTACGTTTGCGTGGCAAAGTGGGGTGCACATCTCCACATTGGGATGTTGCCTCTCAGAATGCAGGTCTCCCAGCTGATCTCTCCTATCCTGGACAGCTGGCCTGAGTGACTCCCAAAGCACTGCAGGGCCCACAACCTCACTGCTCACCCACCAGGTAATTGCCCCGTGGAGGCATTTTGTCCCAGAAGGTCTTGAGAAAATGCCTTGCCATACTCAGAAGATGGCAGGACCTGGCCTTGCTGCCCTGCAGCCTGCATGGTGCTGCTGGCAGAGGTAACAGCTCCCATCCAGACCACCCCCAAAGCCTCCTGCACTTCCTGTGAGGCAAGGTGCGCCCCCAGCTACAACATTAGCAACCCATCTCATTGGTGTAGCAGGGTAAGCATCTCTATTGCTGCTCTGTTGCTGTTTGCTTCCCTGAGATCAAACCCATCTGATTTTCTAGCAAGGCAGCAAGCACCCAGGGAGAAGGGTTCCCTGGCTGCAGAGGTGTGCTTCTACCCTGTAGAGCACGTGCAAGCGAGCAGCTGAGAGTGCATCTTGCTTGCTTTTTTCCAGAATATTTACCCCCCCACCCCGCCCAGGCACCTGTAGAGGTTTTCACCCCTGCATCTATTGTACGGGAGCCCAGCTAGGCTGCTGGACTGTCCTTCAGCTCCTGGCTTGCTGCTGCAAAGATCAGCAGAGGGCAGAGCAATCACACCAAAGAGTGACCGAGGACAATTTGCGGAATCCAGGACATCCCACGGCAGCACCATAGATGGCAGTTGTCAAGGAAAAGAAGGCCAGGCTGCCCAGCCGACCTCCTTCCCGAGGAGGGTGCAGCCAGGTGGGCAGGGTCCCTGCCAGAAAACTGGCAAGGTGCCCGAGATCCTATACTCGGATTAAAACCTGCATCCTTTGTGGGACAGGCAACAAGCCCACCCTGGGTAAGAGGCAAGCAGCACAGCCCTGCCCTGCAGCTGGCCCGGATTGTGCAAAGGCTCCCCAGAGTGAGCGCAGGAGACCCAGTGTCTCCCATGCTCCAGACCTGACCCGACCTGCTTTGCAGGAGCTCACTCCCCACTGTGCTATGTGTGGGTCAGCAGCCACAGCAAGAGGATGGACCAGGGCTGAGGTGCAGACAGGAGTAACAGGTGGCTGGAGGCAACACCAGGAGCAAGGCCACAGTGTGGACCTGAGGGTTCCATCCAGGAGATGGGGCCGGACATGAAGACCAGCTACCTGCAACGTCTGTCCAAGGGCTACCCAGCAGAAAAGCTGAACACAATCTGTCTACCACACAGAAAACAACACCTGAGGTAAGCTACCCGTTACAGAGGTCCAAGGTCCACCTGGAGACAGAGGCATCAATAAACATACCCTCACAGAGCTCAGGCCAGGACTAGGTGCTCAGGGCTAAACTGAAGTGAGCACAGGGTCCATGGCTGGAGGATGTGTGGGTGGAGGTCCCAGCTGAGGCTGTTCAGGGTCATCAAGACCCATTAGAGCCCTCAGGGGCCCAACACTTAGAGCAACCCAAGCTTTGAGCACAAGGCATGGGTCACCCTGTGCCTTAAGGATTCAGCTCTGGTTGGGGCTGCTCCTCAAGATGGGGGTTGATTGGAGCTGTATGGTGACAGTGCCCATCGCTGTGTGTGGTTGTGGTCAACTACGGGTAACCTGTTTCCTTGCACCTCTCTTCCAAAAGTGGAGTTTTTTGGGGGTGATCTGCTGATTCAGGGAGGGAAGAAGAGCTGGGTACCATGTTTGTAGAGATGCTTCATTAGAGCTCAGAGTAGCTCCAACACTTGCTATCTTTGCTTCTGTGAAATCCTAGGTGCATCTGAGCCACCAAACTTTGTAACATTGTTGGGTCACCAAGGCTGGCTTGCTTATTTGCTCTCCTAGGTGCTTGGCTTTCAAGAGGCCCTGGCGCTCTCCTAGTGAATACACAGAGGCATCACATCTCCTGGAGATGCTTCTTCACCTTCCAACAAAAAAGCCAACTTTCCTACCTATGAAGTGTAGCCAGAGAAATGAAGTAGATGAGTGTCCAGCTGTGCCACTGGGATGATGTGCCAAAAAGCCAACTTCAGGAGCTGGGGGCTAGGCAGGGGGATGCTGCACCTTCCTAGGGGCCTTGGGGAGGCTGGCAGGGGAGTGGAAAGCAGAGAAGTCATGAACCCATAGCACAACACAGATAAGCAGCCTTCCTTCTGCAGCCAACAGCCACGCTCATAAATAGCAGGAAGTTTCAGATATCCGGATAAGCAATTTCAACTGCAGTTAGTTTTGCCAGATGCAAGGGGTGGTTTGGTATCCATGCCTGGAGGGTGTGCTTCTTCTCCAGCTTGCTAAGTGTGTCTATCCTCCGCCAGGCCAGGGCACTCACCATGCTTCGCAGGGCTCTGTGCCTTGCCAGCAAAAATTCTTCAGGACCCACTGAGAGGGAGCAGGTGGAGAGCATGCCAGTGGGGACACATCTGCAAGTGTCTCTGCATGCCAGGAGGGCTGGGAATAGGCTTTTATGGGAAAGCCTATTGTCTCGCCTGAGCACGTGAGCCCAACAGCTGGAGCTTTGAGAAGCGATTTGAGATTAAAAAAAAAAAAATCACAGGAGGCAACGATACCAGCAAGTGCCCAGTAAGTGCTGGGATCCCCCAGCCCCATGCAGCCTGCACATCAGGAGCCTCCTCTTGCCCGCTGCCCAGCAGTGCCAGGCACCTCTTGAGAGCTGAGAGGAGAGCTGCAAACCCACACTTGTGACTTCTAGCTGCTCCATTTGGGGAGAGCTGTGACACCTCAGGGTCTTTCTGGGAAAGACAGAGCAGGACCAGTCCTTTCCCTGGTGCAGTCAACCCAGGCATGGGAGGAGAGTGGAGACCCCCTTCTTCCTCAGCTCCAGCGGACACAAAGGCAGAAGTGGAAGTGCACAGCAAGCCTTCAGGGTCCAAGTTTGCACCTTGTTTCTCTGCTGGGGGCTGAGAGGGTGGGAATTTGGCAGCTTATCTTCTTTGGAAAAGGTCCAGCTGCCTTAGGAGAAATTCCTCGCATAGCTTTGCTGTGAAGAAAGTGCTGACCTGTTCCGGGGCATTTGCTAGAGCAAGTGAAGACGAGCCAAAGGCAGTTTGTAAGTGCTGGGAGAAAATGGCCCATTTTCTCATCACTGGGGTTAGAGAGCAGGTCAGGCTCTTTGAGGAAAGCGGTCCCTGGTGGTACTTTGTATGCCATAAGCAACTCCACCAGGATGCCCCGATGCTCACTGCCTTCACACACTGCCGGGGAGATGCTCTGACTACAGCAGAGAACCTGATGGTGCCATGCCATGTGGTAGGTGAGTATTGGAGGGTGAGCTGGCAGCTACATCAAGGCTGCTTGGCCAGACACTGGTGCCCAGGACCTGCCTGTGGTGCTCTCTGAAACCCTGCCAGTCCCAGGGGTGAGACACAGGAACCGTGCAGAGAGCTAGAGTCTCAGGGTGGGGATGAGACGATGGGTCAGAGAGGGGGCGTTTAGCTATGGTAGGACTTAGAGCACCTCTTGGGATGCTGGGGAAATGCAGAGGACAGAGATGCTGTTCCTTCATTGTAACAGAAGCAGGCTGCTGGCACTGATAACTGCAGTGCCAGAGAGTATTTAAACCAGAAGCAGGTGGCTGGGGGAGAGCACCTGGTCTGGCCTGATGAGACTAACGCGGGGAACGCAGTTCAGTACACTTCTGAAAATGCCAACAGGAAAATAAATGGCATGACTGCAGTAAATAAGGAAGGCAAATCAGATCCTCTGCAGTGCCAGGAGAACAGCCAGCACATCTGGGCAACAGAACAAGGGCAAACCTACAAGCACTCCCACACCAACACCAGATACCTAAAGCCAGACACTCAGGGATTTTAGGGGAGGCTGTAATAAGGAGACACTTCAACTATCCACTTGCAGACTGGATCGAAGTGTCAGGGGACAAGATGTAAGGATAAAACCTTTGAATGCGGTACATGCTGGCATCCCCTCAGAAGCAGTCTGAGAACAACCAGGAGAAGATGCTTTTGCTCTTGCACAGAACATGGGGCTTAACTTGGGAGGGTCTAGGTCAGCTGTGATACCACTTGGTTTTATTTTTATGGTAAGGAAGAGCAGGCTGAATGAATCCAGTGTATGGTTATTCAATTTCAAGACAATAGACCATTTAAAAATCAAGGAATGTGTCAAAAAAGAAAAAAACAGGCCAATCCCAAACCTCTCAATAGTGCGGTCCAGAAAGCCAGAAGACTCCGTGCTGCCTGGAGGCAGTAGAAAAACGCCTTATTAAGAGCCTCAGTAAAACATGGAGCAAAGAGCAAATAGGGCAATTCTGTAAAACACCTGCACAGCTGATGGGAAGGAAGAGGAGCACAGGAAAAAGGTTGACTCTGAAGACTGGAAGGTCTGCCAAAAGAACAGGAAAGATGAAAAAACGCACCAGGTTGGATGCAAATGGGGAAGCAAGAGGGCTAAGAGCAGGCTTGAGGACTGTCCTGCCAAATGTGCTCAAACTGGTGGTGAACAGCTCAGCAAATCTACTGCAGGGACCAGGAGGTAAGCAGGGTGCACAGGGATGCAATGGCCACAACAGACAGGTCTTTGCCCTGGGGGCATTTCCACCCCCACCCATCCCAGCTCATTTATTTTCCCAGACAGGGGGGAGGGGCTCATAAATTGGAATACAAATCCTGGTGGAGTTATCCTGGAGAGACAAGCTAAATGTCACTCAGTCCTGGACAGCACAGAGGTGGCCAGCTCCAGCTGGGCCAGAAAGGAATGGGGCACATTGACTGTCAGCAGGCACACGGTCAGGTCCTAGTGGTGCCCTCTGCAAGGTGGCTCGAGGATCCTCCTGCATGAGGATCCTCACAGGAGCAATCCTCCTTGGTGGCCAGACCCTCTCCCAGGCTGCTCAGTGCATTCTGGCACGGGGAACTAAAGCAGAACCTCAGGGCACCCAGCCATTTAGCAGCTTGGTGGGGCCCAGTCTCCTGCAGAGCCAGCCAGCCAGCACACAAGCTTCTCTGTGGGGGGCTGGGAATTTCCTCTTCTCAGAGAGGAAACAGCTCCTATTTTGAGTCTTGCTGGAGCAAAGAACTTTGATTTCTTTTTCTTTTTTTTTTTTTTTCTCCTTCCAGCTGAGTCAAAGTTGACCATTCCTCTCCGGGGGAGATGCTGAGTACAGTCTGGGAGAGAGGAGGTGACAACCTTAGGGCTGCTGGGAAGGAAGCGGCACTGCCACATGCCAGGACCTTCCATTTTTGAGGCCTTACCTCCACACAGAGGAAATACAGGCATGTTTCACCACCAACACAGCATCTCCAGGGCCCCGCTGGTCCCTCCTCCATATACCACCCTGCACTGTAACCTGTGTCCCCCTGCCAACATCCCATTCCCCATGACTGAGCCAGAGACAGCCATGGCTTACAGCCCATCATCATCGTGCCTGGCAAGCCGATGGTGATGCTCACAGGGCTCTCCCCCAAATGGCAGCCTGGGCTCAGCCCCATTACTGTGCCAGAGCTGGCTCTCTCCTGGAGACCTCATCTTGCCTGATGAGGTCCAGTTTCAAGGCTCTCCCTTGAGCAAGTACCTGTCTGTCAATACAGGAAGGAGGAAGAACATGCTCTTTTTTTCATGTTAGAAATAAACTGCTTTTCAAGGGGTCCCTCCAAAAGGGCTGGGAAAGGGAATTAGAAATCCGGATGAGTTTTCTTGTTTTGTGGCTGCTGGCCCCAGCTCACACCAAGCAGGGCAGGCGGACGCTGATTTGAACTGAACTGCACTTTCTGGGGGAAGACGTGGAGGATAGTGTGTGAGTAGAGCTTGCTGAAGCACAGTGCCCATGGGCAGGCCCTGCAAGGAGAGGGAGAGCCCAGGGAACCCAGCCCAGCCAGGAGTTGGAGGCTGCAGGTGGCCCCCACCAGCTGTAGGAGGGACATAGAGGGGCTGGATCTGGCAACCAGGGTGTCCCAGTGTGGGAGGACTCCTCCCCTGCATGAGCAATTCAGGCATCACAGCCCAGTGGAGTGTTTGAGGGAAGGCTTCGGGAGCTCTCCCAGCCTTGCTGGGCTTGGCAGAGCTGCAGTCAGACAAAGCGCCCAGTGAGCTCCAGCCGCGCAGAAGTGGCTTTGGGCAGGGTGCACAGTGGGAAGGGGCAGAGGGAGATCCAGTATCCTCCCCTGGGTGGGTGATGGGGACACAGGCTGGCACACATCTCTACAGGTAGTGAGAAGATGCTGCTGGGGAATGCCATAAGCCTGGCTACTCTGTGGGCTGGTGCCCTGGTAATCTCGTAGTGGTTTTTGTCATTGGATCAGGGATATTGGTAGGGACATGCCTGTCCAGGGTCTTTAGGACCTGTTCATTACTATAAACTTCTCCCTTTCTAGATGGTTCTATCCATCTTCCCATCCTACCCCGGCAGCAAGCAGTGTGGCTGGGGACAGAAACGCCTGCTGGGGTCTGCTCTCAGCCTCTCTCTGCTGAGCCTCAGAGAGTGCCCCCAAAGCCGGTGTTGCAGGCTGCAGTGAGTAACAGCTCCGAATCCACATCGCCCACCAGCTCTGCGAGTGTGTAGCCCTCCATTATCCCACCTTCCATCCCCTCCTCCCCTCCTAGAGCCCCCTAGACCAACCCCTGGGTGGTCTCAACCCCTCAGGCAGCTGCTCCATCCCCTCCATCGTTGCAGATACTCCTCACACCAGCTTACCAGCTCCCTCTGAAGCTATGGGTGACCAGACCTGCACCTTGTACCTGGGATGCGGATACACCAAGGTTTCACACAGCTCCAGAACTCTGCCCTTCTTATCTTCCACTGGCGGTGTACAAGCATGACTGTGCAGCGGGAAGGGAAGCAAGTGCCATTTCCCACAGCCAGCCAAGAGGCAGAGACCTAAGGGCGAGCCGCTGGGATGAGGCATGCAAGAAGCATCCGCCTTGTCCCCTTTCCCATGGAATGCTTCTCTTGGTCCTTCGTCTAATGTGTGCTGAAGTATTGATTTTCCCCTGGAGTGAATGAGTCACGGAGAAGCTGGGAGGGAGCAGAGGCTGCCAGGACACCCCAGGTGCCCGTGTCTGGTGGGAAGGCTGCACAGGAGGGAGCGAGCACTGCCCAGGGGTGCAGGCAGAGAGCAGGAAGGATGCACGTGGTTCAGAGGTCTGGGGCTGGCTCTCTCCCTGCCAACACTGCTCCCCAGCCCTGGCATGGGAAGGGGGATCCCTCTTCTGGCCCCCCTCCTCCTTACCCTGCATGGAGGTTACTGTGCGTAGCAGTGCTGTCTCTGCTGAATTAGTTGCTGTGTATCTGCTGACTCCAGAGCAAATACTCTTACTTGCCTTTCTTTCTCATGAGTCGCTTGCCTCTTTTATTGCCGATATCCAGCTTGGGAATGGGCCAGGCCATCTCCATCATATCGTGACTTTGCCAGATGAGAGCTCTCTACAGCATGTGGCCCGGGGAGAGAGGCAGCAGCTCCAGGATGTGGCCAGGGCTGGGGGCTCCTGCTCGCCCAGCCCTATGTGAAGGGCTCTGGTCTCTGGTGGAGGTGGGACTGTGCCACAGGATGTGGGGGACTGCAGACAGGAGTCTGTCCTGTCCCTGCTGAGGTTGGAGGTGATGGCGCGGTGGTCTCCTGTCCCCGGCTCACCTCCCTGCTGAGCTGCAGCAATCCACACTGTCCTGTCCTCCTCACATCTGCAGGAGGGGTGTGGGGGAGCTCCAGATCCTAGAGCATTTCTGCTGCTGGCTGGACCCCTGGCTGCCCCCATAACACCTCCTTCTGCCCTCTTCAGCCCCTCGCTAACACATTTGCCAGAGCTGGCTACTGGGGCCAGGCACAGGGCTGATATGATCCCAGCCTCCTGGCACCCCATCCTGGCTTAGCTCACCCCCTGCCTACACGGGTGGGAAACGTGCTCCCCACATGGCCCAGCTCTTGTGTCTGCCAGCTTTCCTTGTTGGGGGAATATCTGGATTTCCAATTATTCCTACTCCCTGCCTGTGTTCCTTGAGTCCTTCCCAAATGCCCACCTTCATGGCTGTGCGCGCTTCGCCTCTGGAAAGGAGGGATGCCTTTTGTAGACCAAGATGCTGTTGCATCATTCCTTACCAGACCCTTGCTGAAGGTGACAGCTGAAGGGAAGGCACGGTGCTGCCCTTTGCAGCAGACATCCCTCCTGGACCACCTCCTCCACCACTATCCTGGTGGGTCTAGGCCACCAGTGGACACAGGCTTCTGAGTCAGAGCGATGTATGTGGCAGAGAGATGCAAAGCTGGCTAGTGCCAGGGTTCCTGAGTGCTCACGCCCAGGGGCTGCAGCTGGGAGAAGGTGGCTTTAACACAGACAAATGGCACATCAAAATGGCAGGACTGGTGACAGCCACCATTTGGGGATTGGCGCAGATGGGACAGCCCTGCCTGTCGGTGGTTTTCTGCTCCCTCTCCTTGCTGCAGCCTTTGCTTTTCTGCACAGATGCTTGCCAAATATTGTCCTTTGCCTTCTTGTCCCTTATTGCCCCCTTGGCCCCAGTCCTATGGCTCCTGCTGCTCCCCAGCCTCCTCAATAAAACCCCCATGGAAAAGAACGGGGGTAGCAGGACTAAGCCCCCTTCCCGCATTCCAGCTGCAAGTCACAGGAGCATCTCAAGGCAACTGTACTCAAGCAACTGTTTTTCAGCAGTGGCGACAGTTCACGGTGTCTACTGCACCCCCACCGCTCCCATGGCACATAGGTCCTTGGGCCGCCTGGCAGCCTGGGGACACGCTGCCCTTCACAGCACATAGGCAGACGTCACCCGAAGCCACTTCGGGAGGGGGATGTGGATGCAGGCCATGAGTGCCAGCCCTGGAGCCACTGCCAGGGATGTGCCTGGGCCGCAAGGCCGGCATTTCCAACCCCTCCCCTCTGCCCAAAGGAGGGAAAAACAGGCCAGTCATCCCGCAGGGTTGCCAGGATGACATTTTTTTGGCCGCTATGCTGTCCCAGCCGCTGAGCTGGCAGGAGCTGTGTGCTGGGAACCGGGGCAGCCCCTCTGTCCCCATGGCATGGGGGGGCCACTCAGCAGCATGGGACAAGCAGCTGCAGGATGCAGCCAGTAGGGAGTGGGTGGGAGCCAGGCACAGGGGCAGAGGGACAGCAGAATCCTGGAGGAGCGGTGCAGAGATGAAAAACGCCAAAGCTTTGCTGAAGCTTGAAGCCTGCGGGGCAGGAGGGCTTTTTTGGCTGGGGTTTGGGAAGTCGCGGCTGCGAGCGGCTGAGCCACCATCAGAGCACCGCTGGTTTCCATTTGGTTGGCTTTCGAAAGAGCTGCCTCCCTGGCAGCATGTCCCCCCTCCGTGGCGGGCAGCGTCTGCTTGGGAAAAGATGAGCCTCATTGTCTGTCCTTCGTGGCTTTCAGACTTCAGCACAGTGGGAGGAAGTTTTATGATGGGAAACTGCCCTGGTGTCAGCCAGGCACTTAGCACGGGGGCCTGCTGGGGGGGAGACGGCCCTGCAGCAGCGGGGGGCAGCACTGGGCCAGAGACCTGCTGGCAGGCACAGGAAAGGCAGGAAGGTGGGCAAAAGGTGATGTGCTTGAACCTGCCCCATGTCCCTCCCTGGCAAACAAGCACAGCAGGAGCTGGGGGAGCATGGCCAGACCAGGCAGAGCCCAGAGGTGCAGAGAGGAGGAGGTCAGGGCTGTAAAGCAGCTCCACATTCACCTGCACCTCAGCGCTCACAGCACCCAGCAATAACATCTCTGCTCTCAGTGAAGCACCCGCTGTGTCACCGTGTGGGAAGGTCTGGGCAGGCGGTCAGCGTAGCCCCAACCAAGTTTTCACCTCCCGGCCCGTGTGGCACTGATCACAATAGCAAGGGCCAGCGCTAAAGCAATGTCTGGAGCAGCTGCCTAGAGCTGCCCATGGCCTCTCCCACCCTGTGGGAGCATTTACCTGCCTGCTCTCATCAAGCCCATTAAAAGTCGGCTTGCTTTGAAGATACCGCCACTATCAGGGAGGATCATTTTCTGTTTTCAAGGAGATTTTTCCAAGCACCATCCTTGCCCCAGGACTCTCCTCCCACTTGCTCCATGGTGTCCAGGCCCAGTGCCATCACGACTCCTCCTGCAGCCCATCCACCCCTCCGAAACCCCTGCACGAAATGGCAGCCCGGTGACTCAGGGCTGCCACGTGTTGCCTTTTGTGCGGCTCAGGTACTCTGGCAACACACATCAGTGTCTACCTGGAGGAAAGGAATCCAGCTGTGGGAGGAGAAAGGGGCGGTAAATCAGTCAGCATCCAGCTGGGAAAGCATAAATTTAACAGTCCTGGCCGCGTGAAATCATTGTGCACCCAAACAAAAGGCAGCTTTGGTGTCTATTCTTCTACCCCAGACTGGGGTTGTGCGGAGGGGCTGCCTGCCTTTGGCTCCTTGGTGCAAGGCGGCATTAATAGATTTATAGCTAAAAGGCGGATAGCAACAGCGTGCACCTCTGTGAGCATGGAGCTGAGCAGCTGGATGTCATGGTTTATTCTGCTAGATCCAAACCATGGCTTAGACTAAACACTGCCTCTGTCATCAGTGAATCACTTCTAGATCTCCTGGAAGTTTCCAGGGCTTGGAGTTCAGAAGCTTGCTGCCGCGGGCACTAAAATGCTGTGGAAGACAAAGCAAGGTGTGGCAGATTTTGTGGGGATTATCCTGCCCTCCACGGGGCTGGGGCTGGAGGAAGATGAAAGCTGGGGTAAGGGGGGGAGGGGGCTGGGAGTGGAGGGAGATGAAAGCTGGGGTAAGGGGAGGAGGTGAAAGCAGGCAGCACTGCTAGCTGCAAGGGAAAGGTGAGGTGAGGTGCAATGCCGCCTGGGGTCTGGCACTCCAGCTCCCTGGTACAGACTGTCCTGGGAGGGTGCCCTGGGTCCTCCAGGCCCTCCATCCCACCAGGCTGGGCCAGGTTCCTCACATGAACAGCCAGAGCAGCAACGGAGGCTCGTGGGGTTCCCAAGCCCCCCCCACATGCGGTCGGGTGGAGTGAGGGGCCGCTGGGGTAGGGAAGGGCCCAGGAGAAGAGGGCATGGGCTGCACAGATTGAAGCACCCTTCCTTGCTTGGTGCACCCGGGGCTTGTACAGGGGTGAGGAGAAGGAATGAACTCCGCTCGCTGATTCACTCCCTGCCTCAAGACCAGGCTTGGCCTGCAAGCTGAAACCCATGCTTTGGTGGAGCGGGCGATGCCAGGGCAGGTCCGGGCTGCCGGTGCCCTTTGGGGGTGAGGGTGGCTCCCCAGCGCCCCAGGGAGAGGACGCTTCTCGGAGAGAGGATGAGTCCTCAGGGAACCGCGCCGTGCTCTCCACACACCGGGGGCTGGCGCAGAGCCCGGCCGCCCCGGGTGGGTGTCCCCGACCCGCTCCCGGCTGCGGCACTCCGGCGCTGGTGCGAGCCCCGTGACCCGGGGCTGGGGGCGGGCTGAGCCGCGGCCCCGGCGCGCCCGCTCACCGCCGGCTCGGGGCGGGCCGCCCCTCCTCTCCCCTCCCCTCCTCTCCCCTCCTCTCCCCTCCCCTCCTCTCCCCTCCCCTCCTCTCCCCTCCTCTCCCCTCCTCTCCCCTCCTCTCCCCTCCTCTCCTCTCCCCTCCCCGCGGCCGCGCCGAGCCGAGCCGAGCCGAGCCGCGCCGCCGGCACCGAGCGGGCACCATGCGCCCAGGGTGAGCCACGGGGCCGGGAGGTTGCGGGCGCCAGGGCTGGGGCGCACCGGGACCTCGGAGTCGCTGGGGTCGGGGGGCACCGGTAGCGCGGGGACCCCGGAGCGGCCGGGGCTGGGGTGCACCCGGACCCCGCCGCCGCCGCCGAGGGTTGGGAGGCACCGGTACCGCGGGAGCAACGCAGCCGCCGGAGCTGGGAGGCAGCAGTATACTGGGGGGTGACCCCGGGAGCACCGATACCGTGGGAACACGGGAGCTAGCGGGTCTAGGGGGCACCGGTATGCCGTGGGAACCCCGGGGGCACCGGCACTGGTACCTCGGGGACCCCGGGGCCACTGGGGTTGGGGTTCACCAACCCGGTGCAACCGTGCCACTTAAGCTGGGGGGCACCGGTATGCCGTGGGGACCCCTGAGCTGCCGGGGCGGCCTGGGGCTGCGGGAGTGTAGGGCACTCCCGGCCGGGGGACATCCCGGAGCCGGCGGGAGAGTGGGTAACCTCTTGCTCTCTCCTCTTCCCGCAGGTGCCCCCCGCGGCGGCTGCTGCTCGGGCTCTTTGTCCTGCTGGTCCCCGCCGCTTCCCAGGAGCCGGGTAACATGCGTGGGATGCTAAGGAGGGGGGATGCTGCCGTGCCTGGGGTCCTGGACCCCCTTCCTGTCCTGAAGCCCCTGTCCCCTGGGATGCAATGTGAACGCAGCCCTGCTCCCCAGCAGGCATGGGGCTGTGTCTTCCCTCAGGCCAAATTCTGCACCCAGTCTGTGGTCCCCAAAGAAAAGGGTGATGCGAGGAGTTTCCCTCCACCCCTTCAATGGCTACGTCCCTCATGGCTGCTGAGGGTGGCGAGGTTGGGGTCCCATGGGCCCCATCTCATCACTAGGGCGCTGGGGAAGGGTGCTGGGGAAACACTGTGCCCGGCAAACCTTGAGAGCGATGCCTGGCTGCAGTCCACTTTACTGGGTGAGAGCGGTGTGTCTGGATCGCTCTGGTTGTGAGACAGATGGGATGGCCGTGCTCCATGTGTTAGTGGTTTCTGCCATGCCTGCAGAAGTTGTCCCCGTGACTGCACATCCTTGGCAGCTTTGTGAGCGGTAGGAAGCCTCAAGTGTGTGCCCCAAGGATGCAACACCTCCCACACCACTCACTGGCTTTCCCTTGCCTTCGGGGCTCTGCGGAACAACCCACTCATCTCACTCTCAAGCAGCTCATGCCCTGGGAGTGGGGAATTTGGTGCTGACACAGCTTTCCAACGCTTCTTTCCCCATGGGGCACGTGAGCCAGTTCTCCCACTGCCTGAGTGCACGAGCTGCCTGTTTTCCTGGTGAACTTTACCTTGCCACTAGGGAAGCTTCCTCCTGGCTGCCAGGCCAGTTGAAAGCCCTCCTCCCCTTGCAGCCGGTCTCTGGATGCGTGCCCAGCGTGCGGCGGCAGAGAGAGCTGTGGCTGACGCAGGGAGCCCCCAACCCTGCTTGTGGCCCAGGAACCCCATTTGCGAAAGCAGCTGAGCTGCAAGCGGTGATCAAAAACCAGGTGAGGATGACTTTTCTCTGGGGTGATGTTCTGGTTGTCTTCTGCATGAGCTGAGCGTTGTCAGCTGGCCAGCACGTTATAAGGTGTGGCTCATGCCCCTCTGCCATCGCAGACTGGGCGAGACACGTTGGTAAGTAGCTGCCCCATGTACAAGTGAGCTGGAAGTCGGACAGGCGCTGGGCTGTGAAATAGGTGGATTATTTACTGGAATAAGGCTTTGTGTCATCTAGGAACAGCTCGGGTTTGGCTGTGCGGAGGCTGGGTCAGGTCGTGAAGGGGAAGAGCAGCCTGGGCAGCAGGGCTGCCCAGCACTCCCAAGAGCGTGTCTGGGAACCCTTGGAGAAACTCTCAAAGCGCTCCAGGCTGGGTTTATGACGCCGCTTTCTGTGGCGTGGGTGCCTCCCCAGGGACCATGGGAACAAAGCTGCCCTTGGAGGTTTTCAGAGATGGGAACATCATTCCCATGTGAAATCCTGAATTGACTATTTAGGTCCCTGGAGACTGTCCAGCGCAGCCGAACAGAGCTGGAGGGCCAGGAGGTGGTTTAACACTGGTTACTCAGAGCTATTCGTGCCCTTCTCACCCCCTCTCCACTGGCATCTCAGCTCCCAGAATGGCATTGGGCACACAGGGCTGGCTGGAACCCGTTGCCGAGCTGAAGCTGCATCCTGAGCAGCAATACTAGGGATCCCCAAAGAGGTTTCACGGGGCACACAGAGGGGTTAAACGTTGGGGGAGCACCGCCACCGCTGGCAGGGAGGTGCCCGTTTCACCCAGCTGACTTGGCTGTCTCCCAAAGGCAGGCTGTGAATCGGGTTTTAAAAGAATTTGCAGGAGCATTGGTGGGGCTCTTTCTTTTTTTTTTTCCTTCCCTTGGTTCAACGTCCAAGGACTGCTGGGCCTGTTCTGCCAGCACTCTTTTGTGATGGCTCCTGGGGAATGTTTGCTCTGAAGGCTGTCCTGGCATGGAGATAACCTTTCTGTTTATCTGCCTGCCTTGCAAATTTGGGGCTTAGCTGACCAGAGCTAGTCTTACCTCTTATCCTCCCGATTTCTGGGATTCCTCAGCAAGGGCATGTAGCTGCACAGGGGATGAGGATGCTGCAGGAACCAGTCCTGAGACCATGGGGGAACTAGGGCACATGTAGGTATACGGGTGTCCCCCAAGCACAAGAGAGCAGCCCAGGCTGTGTTGGATGCTGGGGTCTCTCCATTCCCAGGAGGGGGGACAACCTTGGGACAGGTCACTGGAGATGGGGATCCCCACCATTAGGTGTTTACAAAGCTGGCCAGGATTGCCCCAATCTGGTGGTGGCCTAACTTCATTCATCTTCTCTCACGCTGAGTTTCTCTGCATCAATTTGGTTGTGGGATGGGCTGGTACATCAAGGTCTTGGCTGGTGGTGATGAGGAGGATGCAGGCAGCACCTGGGAAACTAAGCTGCCTCCTCCCGCTTTTAAATATGGCAGGTGGTGCTTGCTGCTGGTGTAGAGGCTCGTGCCTGGTTTTATTTCCATCTTCAATGTCTCGTTGGTCTCAGTGGTTGGGACTCCTTGCAAGCACATGCCTTCAAAGATGAAATGGGTGCTGTGCAAAGTGATTTACAGCCTGTGACATAACTGCTTTCGCATCGGTGCCTGGGGATCTTTGACAGGTGGATCAGAGCTTTTGCAAACATTACTTTAAGATTTTCTCCTAAAGACTAGGAGAAGGGCTGTGGGGAATTGGCCCTGGGATGGGCTGGAAAAACTGGAGAGGATGCTGTGCTCGGGAGGCTCTGTGAGCTGTTCATCTCCTTATCACCTGGCAGGACTTCTGTTTGCAAAACCTTATCTGGGCCACTGCTCTCTGCTGTAAGAACTGGTGGGGAGGCAGAGTTGCCGCAGGCTGCTGGGAGCTGGAAGGAGCCAAGCGTGTGGATATCTCCCTGCAGCACTGCTGGATACTCCCAGGGCTCCTGGTCCATCCTCTGGCAGATGGATCCCATCCCTCCTGCCCATCCCAAGGAGGAGGCAGCAGAGACGAAGTGGCCCTGCTCGGATGGCACTTTGGGGCTGGAAACTCAGTTTAAAAAGAGATTGAGTAGTGCTGCAGGGTGACTGCACTCCCAGGCAGGATTTTTCTTCACTTTCCTTGATGCAAGCAACCTTTTCAAGCCCCACTGCTAATTTTCTCAGTGGTTTCGCAGCTCTGTACCTTGATTCAGTCCATTCGCAGCATTCTTCACCCAGAGCTCCAACGTGATTTTGGGTTTCCGTGTGGGGAAAGGGAGCTCAGCCCAGGTATCTCCTGTCCCAAGGTAGCTGTGAGTGGCTCGGAGCTCCTCACTGGTGTGCATCTCCAGGAGGACAGAGAGCTGAGCTCATTTCCCTGTGACCCCTGGGAGATCCCTCATATACAGTACCAGGTCCCAGAGAACTGGGGTTTCTGCTCTGAACAGCAGCCTTTTTGTGACATTGCTGCTTGTTTGGCCTGCATCTGGAATAACCTCTTCTTACAGTGTTTATGTCAATACAATTTGGGTGCTATTAAATAGCAAACCTGAGCACGTAGAGAGGACAGAGGAACACATTTTGCAATCCTGTTTCAAGCATTATTGCGTGGCTTAAAAAAAAATCCCCAAGCAGATAACTGTGCTGCCAGGAAACAGTCTTTTCTCTAGTGGGGGGATATCGCTGCTTCTTTTTAAGGAGGCAGGAGTGTGTGGAGCAGGGAGCGAGCATGGCGGGTAAGGACTGATCTGAAGCTGCATCTTCCCATGAGTGCGGAGCCTGCAGAGGATGCTGAGGACCTGGGCGCATGGGTGACATGGCTGCCACTGTTTGCAAACCAGTCTCCTGGGCAGTCCGAGGGGTGTCTGTTGGAGCTGAGGTCTGCCCTCAGTCCTTCAGGATAGTGAGGGGGGCTGTTCTCACCCCAAGTTGTACCATGGGATGCCACTGTTTTGTCCTCCAGCACATCTTGGGCTTGTGGCAGTGGCTCTGGAAGGAAGCTCCTAGACACATGGGCCAACCTGTTCTTCTACGCAAGCCCAAGGCAAGTCACCCTTGTATGTCTGCAGTCTTACTAATTTACCCATTCTTGCTTTACCATAGAATAACAAAATGGTTTGGGTTGGAAGGGACCTTTGAAGATCACCTAGTTCAACCCCTCCCACCATGGGCAGGGACACTTCCTACTAAACCGTGTTGCTCAAAGCCCCGTCCAACCTGACCACGAACACTTCCAGAGATGGGGCATCCACAGCTTCTCTGGGCAACCTGTTCCAGTGTCTCACCACCCTTATAATAATAAAAAAAAAAAAAGTTCTTCCTCATGTCCAATTTAAACCTACCATCTTTGTTTAAAACCATCGCTCCATGTCCTGTCACTACAGGCCTTGCCAAAAACTCTCTCTCCTTCTTTCTAATAAGCTTGAAAGGCCACAATAAGGTCTCCCCAGAGCCTTCTCTTCTCCAGGCTGAACAGCCCCAGCTCTCAGCCTTTCTTCACAGGAGAGGTGCTCCAGCCCTTGGATCATTTCTGTGGCCCCACTTTGGACCCACTCCAACAGGTCCATGTTTTTCTTGTGCTGGGGAGTATGGAGCTGGAGACAGTGCTCCAGGTGGGGTCTCAGAAGGGTGGAATAGAAGGGTAGAATCCCCTCCCTTGACCTGCTGGCCACGCTTTCTATGTGTTTCTGCTCTGTTTTGTGGTCTTGATTTAGGTTACCGTTCCATGGACAGTCCACCTTCCTTCTGAGCAGTCCCTAGAGGATGAGGATCTGGGGTTCCCATTGCCCAGCCATGTGGGAAGCCCTGTGGTCCATGCTGGTGTACAATTCAACAGCGCATCCTTCCTGCACTGGAGTCCTCATGTTTCTCACCTGGGCTCCCTCCCACTGCCTGGGGGCTCACTGGTCTCCTGTGGCTGTGATAGACAGGCATCCACCATAACCAGCTCAGTAGAGCCCAAGCAACTCTCCAGTTCAGTAAGGTCCATGCAGAGCCCTGTTTAGCCAGGAGAGATGTACCAGGGAGGTGGGTTCAAGGAGAAGTACTTGCCCTGTTCCTGGAGAGCAGAGGGAGAAAATCCTTCATCCACAGGCAACCTTTCCATGTTTTTCTAGCTAATGCTTCCCTGCCTCAAGAGGTGCTCTGAGCTTGGGGCTGCTTTGCAGAGGGCGATAGCTCTGAGAGGATGCATGGAGAAAGGGAGCTGGAGGAGAAGGAGGAGGGTTGGAGCCATGTGAACTGCTCACGTAGGGCTGGCAGAGGCTGCTGCACAGCTTTGCTGACGAGGGCTTGCCTACACCTTGCTACTTCTGCTGTTGTCAGATGTGCGTGGTGCTGGCTTCTCTGACCTGCAGCAACTGTTAGGAATGATGGTCTAAACCCTGAAATAATAATCCCAGTGAGTGCACTGTGTCTCATCCAAACTCTGATAGTTTACCAAAAAAAGAATTAATTCTGGCATTTCAGTAGAGAGTTCAAAGTGCTGAAGGAGACATCTGGGATTAAGTATCGGATGTATATCAGCAGCCCAGAGGTATGGGATTAATAAAGCTTTTTAATGATCCTGGGGCGTATCTGATAACATTTGAGAAAGCGTTGGAGATGAGTCCTTTCCAAGAGCATCCTGTGCGTCTCTGGCTGTGCATGCAGCCTTGAGGCAGCATCTTCTATGACTAATAGGAGGACTAGCGCTGGCCTGCACCTCACTCCATCACTCCATCTTTTCTGTGCCATCTGTGGGGTGCTCTCACTGGCTCTCCTGTCCTCCAGCCACATTCCTCACCCCTTGGGTACCAATGTGTGTAGAGCAGTGGTGCTGCTGCCCCCTGGGAAGATGTGTTGTGTCTTGCTGAGAGCAGGGGCTCAGAGGAGACACTGATGAGTGGGAGGTGGTGGAGAAGAAACCTGCAACAGCGTTGGCTGGTACTAAATCACCTTGAATATCGGGGAGTGGGAGAAAGTCCCTGACTTTGTGGATGGAGGAAAATATGTAGTAGCAGCACATGTGTGGTTTTTGGCTTTTAATGTAGGATTTGATTAGCCTAGAGAGCTTTTTGCCAAAGATATAATTGAAGCAAGGAGCTGAACGGGATTAGAAAATGGTTTGGACATGTGTACAGCTAATGGAGGCTTCCGGCGTTGCCTTAATGTGGATTTGGAGCCACAGGGAGAAATGTGAGAGTGGAGACTGTGGGCTTGGGGAGACCTGCAGAGGGCTCAAGAGCAAAAATGGGTTATGTTAGGTGAGAGTGAGTGAAGAGCAGAGACAGAAGGATGCAGTGGGGAGGAACCAGCAAAAGCTGGGAAACTTGTGACTAATACACTCTGGGTGATCTTTGTCCAGATTTGGGTTTCATTGAATTTCACTGAATTTTTTTTAGAGTTGGAAGGGACCATATAGATCATCTAGTCCAACTCCCCTGCTGAAGCAGGATTGCCTAGAGAATGCTACTCAGGACTGCATCCAGGCGGGTCTTGAAAATCTCCAAAGAAGGGGACTCCACAACCTCCCTGGGCAGCCTGTTCCAGGGCTCTGTCACCCTCACCGTGAAGAAAATGCAGAGTTGCTCAGACACTTGTGAGGCTGTCTTCTGGGCTTGGAAAGCTTGGCTCCACTATTAACAAGTGGGAAGCCTTCATTAAAGAGAAAGCCATAGGGTGTTTTGTTGCAATGGTGCAGCCTGATGTCCCACATCCCTCCCAGTCACCAGCAGCAGGGCTGCCTGTGGGGTGAGTGGCAGCTCGGCAGCGCAGCCGATGGGTTGCCTCAGCAGCAGCACATTTGCCAGCTCTGCCTGTGTAATTACATGTCTTTCAGCGTATTCTCTGTTTCTCAGCTCAATTTCACTTCCCTGCTGGCATGGTGGGCCAAAAAAGCTCACAGAATCATAGAATCACAGAATGCTATGGGGTTGGAAGGGACCTCTGGAGATCATCTAGTCCAACCCCCTGCCAAAGCAGGTCCACCCAGAGCAGGTTGCACAGGAACGTGTCCAGGTGGGGTTTGAATGTCTCCAGAGAAGGAGACTCCACCACCTCCCTGGGCAGCCTCTTCCAGGGCTCTGCCACCCTCAAAGTGAAGAAATTCCTCCTCATGTTCAGGTGGAACTTCTTCTATTCAAGTTTGTGCCCGTTCCCTCTTGTCCTGTCCCTGGGCACCACTGAAAAAAGACTGGCCCCATCCTCCTGACACCCTCCCTTTAAATATTTATAAGCATTGATCAGATCCCCCCTCAGTCTTCTCTTCTCCAGACTAAAAGACCCAAGTCCCTCAGCCTCTCCTCATAAGAGAGATGCTTCAGGCCCCTCATCATCTTTGTAGCCCTCCGCTGTCCCCTCTCCAGCAGTTCCCTGTCCTTCTTGAACTGGGGAGCCCAGAACTGGACCCAGTGCTCCAGATGGGGCCTCACCAAGCTCAACGGCTTTGAGGCATGAGCGCAGTTAATAAACACTTTGGGGGTGAAGAGATGGTTCCTGCAAGCCAAAGGTGGGGTGACTAAGGCCTCCCAGCAAGATCTAGAGGAAGCAGGAACCTCCCAGGGCTGTGGGATGGGGCTGCTCTGGGGACAAGGCCCTGGAGACTTGCTGTGCTCCCTGCTCTGACCGACATGCTGTTTGGCAGGAGCGTCCCCGGCACTGGGGGCTTTCTCAGCGAGCAACATCTGGTCCGGAACATCCCGTGTCTGTTTGTTTTCAGTTGAAAAGGTTGCTTTTGTGGAATTTTTATTGCTATTTTTGGCATCGCCTCTCAACCCTTTTCTAAGATGGAAATTGGTCATTAGTGGATTTTATTGTATTTTTATTTGATTCCCAAGCTTGATCTGCTGGTTTCCTCCTCCTGGGGGACTGGAAGATCTGGCTGGTCTGCTGATCCTGTCCCCAGGTTGTGGGAGTCTGTTCAAACAGCCTGGGGTGGGAATAGCAGCCAGGGCACCTGGATTCTGCAAGCTTGCCAGCCCAGCATCACTGTGCCCATGCTCTTCCCACCATTGCTGCTAGCATAAATCTCCATCAGCCCGACAGCCCTTGAAGCTATCTCTGATTTTTTTTTTTAATTCATAAGTAAGCCGCCTGCCTCCCCTCCGGTAAACACTGTAGTCAAACAATTATTGTTTTTTCCACCCTCTTCGTTAGGCTGTAACTTGAGTTGGGGATTGTTGACTTTTGGATAAACGTCACCTTTTTGATAACCCCAGATAAGCTGGCGGTGCTTGCTGGCCGCGCGCATGCTGTGGATGGTGGCCTGGGTCCCATCCGCTTTCCTTCCAGCACGACGGTGTTACCAGCCAAGGCAGCACCACACTGGGGTGCATCTCTGGGGGAGGCAGGTCAAGGAGGTCCACGTTTGATGGGTGCTTGAGGCTTTGGCCATCACTCCTGCTGGTGGGTCCCAGGCTGCTGCTGCCGGATCAGGGGCTCTGTGTTTGTTCTGCTTTACAATAGGCTGTAATTTATTAAACGGGCGATGATGCGAAAACAACAAAAGCCAGGGGACTTCTGTGGTGTCAATGTGGCACCCGTACCTCTGGTGAGATGGAAGGTGCTGGGGTGTTCTGCTGTGCCTGCCAGCAGGTTCCCTAGGGAAGGCATGATGGGGATCCTTCTTCTAAGCACCTATGGTCCAGGCTGGAGGGGTGATGTATGCAAGTCAGCGTAGCAAGGAACGCACCAGTGTGTTAGGGTGAAGGTGAAACGATAACTTGTCTTGCTCTAAACCAGCTCCCCAGCATGAAAAGGCATCTTTTTGGCTCGGTCCTTCCCCTCTGGCCCTGAACTGCTCTCCAGAGGGGCCAGGACCCTCCTCTGGGGGAAACCTCGACATGGGGCTGGGTGTAGATGGAGGCCATCAGCCTCAGTGGTGAGCGCTCGCACAGCCAGCCTGGGGGGCATGGCAGCCACTCCTGAGGTTCCTCCCCAAACTCCAGCACAGGAGTGCTCTCTCCCCTCTCCCTCCTGGGGAGCTCCCCTAGGACACCCACCCGCTCTCAGCATCATCCCTGGGGATGGGTTATCTGTAGCTACTGTCCCTCCCACCCTTTGGGCAGGGGACTGTACTGCAGCAAGGGCACAGGCTAGCCCAGACCCAGGACCCACAAGTGACACAAAACCCCGAGACACCTTGTATTACCCTCTTGCCAATATCAGCATCTCCCCAGCTGGGTCCTGAAACAAGATAATGGCTAGTAAAGGCTACTCTTCCATGTGCCAGGACTGTAAGCCTTCAATCCAGCATTCATTAGCACAGGCTCATGGTTCATAACTGCTTGCCTCACAAGATGAATTTGTGCTCTGCTATCGAGTACTGGGTCGTTCGCCCTGGGGAGAGGAAAAGCGCTCTCAGGGCCAGGAGGCCCCGCGTTTTGTGAGATTACCACCCACTGTTTGTGAGATTAACACCCCCATGAGTGGGAATTCCCTCCCCAGTGCCCGGCAGGGAGTGTACGGCATGGCATTGCCCTCCTGGGAGATGCCAGCAGCATCTGGCGCAGGCGTGGACCCAGTTGCTCAGCTCCCCACAGCCTTACTGAAGGAGGTGAACCGATTCCAAGGGTGTCCTGCACATCTCTCCATATGCAGCCTGGAGGCAGCATCTTCTGTGATAGATAGGGGGGTGGTGCTGTGCTCTGCTTCACCACACAATCTGTTCTCTTCTGTCTGTGGGGTGCTCTCACCAGCTCTCCTGTCCTCCAGCCACACTCCCCATCCCCTGGGTACCAGCATGTCTGGGGCAGCGGTGCAGCTGCCCTCCGGGAAGATGTGCCTCATCTTGCTGAGCACCAGTGCTCAGAGGAGGCGCTGGTGGGTGGGAGGTGGTGTGGAAGAGATCTGCAACAATTTCAGCTGGTACTAAATCCCCTTGAATGCTGGGGAGTGGGAGAAAGTCCCAGCCCCTGGCATTGTGTGTGGAGGAAGGTGTGTAACACAGCATGTGCGTGGTTTTTGGCTTTTAATGTAGGACTTGATTAACCAGTTGTTATTTCTGCAGCTGCTTTGGGGATATCTGCACCTGAGGCTTGCTGTTAAGTCTCTGTGTGGGGACAAGCCTAGCGCTCCAGCTCCCAGGGGCATCCCTGGGGCGCGGGGAAGCCGGGGGCTGGCTCCTCAGGAGTGAGTGCCACAGCCCCATGGTGAGCCTGGAAAGTGATGGTCACAAGGCCACTCCTGGCAGAAGGGTGAGCTGTCCCTGTGTATCCCCATCCTGTGACCGTGCTCAGTGTGGCCTCTTGCCTGCCAAAGGCTCTGGAGGGCTGGAGGCCAGGCCAGGGATTTGGTCTCCAGATGGCTTTTTGCAGGGCTGACTTGCATTGAGCGATGCCCCTGGGGTAGGGGACAGTGGCACCATCAGGGCAGGCCACTCTCTGCTAGGTGGCCTATCCCAGATTTCCTTGGGGTGGGTAGCAAAAGGGAAAGGTGTGGGGTTTAGATTTTGGCATCGTGAAGAAAAAAAGCCTGGAGGGAGGTGTCCAACCTCTTCCCACCAGCTAACCAGGGCATCATCTGATAAAAACGTGGATTTTATTTAACAAGCCATTGCATCTTCTTGGTGGAGTGATGGAGACATTAGGCCATGAAGGTGGAGGATTTGGGGGAGTCACAGCATCCCCCCACTCTCTGTGGTACCCAGTGGGCTGTGATGGGCCCTCCGTCACGTTACGCAGCAAAGCAGGAGGTGGAAGAGGTTCAGCATGTGGCATACCCTGTGGCCACTCAACGGCTTGAGCAAGGATGCTGCTTGCCAAGGTCAGCGTTTGATCTTGTAGGGACTGCCCAGGGCTGGGCGGGAGATTATGGTAGCTGTGGTGTGGTCCGCTCCCAGCCATGACGTGGGAGGGCGGTGGTGTCTGCTGGGTCTGATCCAGCATTGGAGCTCAGGGGCAGAGACATCGCTCCCTGCTAGATTGCATCAACAGTGCCCAAGGAGACGGGTCTCCTCATGGCATCCTGCCAGGCTGGAGTTCTACCCTGGGTCCAGCTGACAAGGGCTGTTGCTAACATTGGTGGCTCCTTCCCCATCTTCTCCTCCTTGGGCTCAGTCGAAAAAGAGTTAATGAAACCATTTGTGAGGGGCCCCCAGAGGCAACTGCTGGAGGTAATAATCTTCTTTCGGCTCTTTTTTCTTTTCCCCTGCTAATTGCAGAGTTGACATTGTCCCCTCTCATGAAAGGCTCTTTTGTTGGCTGGGTTGCTGGGCAAAGCCCTGGCTTGGCAGCAGGTTACAAGACTCAGGTCTGTCTCCTGCACATCCCTCTCCGGGCGGCAGGTAATAAAATGGCTCTTTCAGTGACAAAAAAACCTCACCTCCTCCTTTTAGCTGACGGCTCCTGATTTTTCGGCCCTGATTTTTCGCCCTGGTTCCACCTCGCAAGCGGAGGGAAAGGTCAGCCAGTCTAGACGCTAATCCGTCAAGTGTTGTATTTCTTTGCCCGCGGGTGTCCTAGCAACAGCATTAATGCAGCGGTGTAAAGCGGACATTGGCTGGGTCCTGCTCCATCCTGGGCCAGTGGTCCGGATGCGTGCCGCTCCGCATGGCCAGGCAGGGGGAAGAGGTGGGCTGGGCTCCGGGGACAGTCCTGGCCCCGCTCCCTGCGCCTGTCTGCGGCTCTGCCGGCAACTCCAGGTGGTTAGCTTTGGTCCAGTGGCATGGAAATTTGGGGAATGGGTGATAAAACAAGCTCATGGATGTTTTGGTTAACCAGCATCCATCCAGGGATGGGTAGGTCATTGGTGAATCATCTCTGCCTCCCCTACTGACATCAAGCCTAATTTTGGGAGTGCCCTGTGGGGGATGCTCCGTGGCCAGGTACAGCCCACCTGATCACACCAGCTTTGCTACAACACCACCGGCACCTCGGGACAGCCTGTGTCACTGTAAACCCGACTCTCACGGTGGAAACGGGTCTCCCAGTACATCCCCAGTGCTCCAGCTGTGCGAACAGTCACTGTGCAGGGGTTGCTGTTAAGCTACTGGCATCTCTCTGGCCTCAGGGTGTTGCTGATGTGCTTTGGACTGATGAGCTGCAGTTGCGCAAATACCAGTAAAAAAACAGTTTGCTTGGGTAGGGAGTCAAAATGTTCCCCATTCCTTTTGTTTTGCTGTTTAATCTTTTTATTGCAATGTAGCTGTTCAGTGTCTTGATTACCCTGGTTTGCTTCCAAGTGTTGCTGGCGATGCTTCACCACTCGTGCCGGGGTTCGGGGGTGCAGCCAGTGCCAGCATTTGGCACCCGAACACCCAGTGGGTGGTAGCCCAGTGCGTACCGCAGAGTTTTAGTGGGTGCCGCCCGGCAAGAGCTGACAGTCAGAGGCCCCACACACTCACAGCACGGAGGCAGAGGGCAGCTGCCCGCTGATAACATTGTCCCATTTTAATCTTTTAAGCCCTTCCTCTGCTTTCCCAAGGGCCCCTTCTGGGCTTTCTCCTGCCCTCCCTTCCTTGCAGAGGGGCCGGTGAGCATTTCCCCTGCGAGCTGTGCCAGCCTTCATCCCTTCCTTGCTACATCCCCATCCTGTGGTGTTCCCATAGCCCTGAAAAGGTGGGTGCAAAGCAAACTCCTCCAAGCAAATGCAGTTTAAAGAGCAAAATCTGGGTTTAATCTTTGCCCTGCAGCCGTGTCGCTGCTCTGGCCAAGCAAGTAACAGAGAGGAGCTGTGGTTGGCTGGGTACCGGAGTTCCTCCAGTTTTCAGCATCCTTAAAAGCGGGGTGCCGGTGCAGTGGTGGGGGCTCATCCCTTGAGGGGCTGGAGCCTCGGTGCTCCAGCTGCTGGCTTTCCGCCCTGCAAGCAGCCACACGCTTTAATTAGGCGAGGGGCTGGCGGGGCTCCAGGGTTGGGAGAAGGGGGGTTCGTTCCCCGCAAAGCCCAGCCAGGCGCTGCAGGGACAGGCTTGAGCTTGCCTGGAGTCCTGTAGCATATCTCCTCCTGCCTACCTGGGTTTTTTTCCTGCAGCTGGGATGGGTTAAGTGGGGTTTTAGGAGTGATTTCTTTTCTCTTGAGTGCTTAAAACAACAAATAAAAACCAACAGGAGCGAAACAGGCCGGTGATGCTGCAAGGAAGGAAAGATGTTGCTCTGCTGATTTATGGGGCTTTTTTTATCTTTACAGGTCACTGATAGCATTTGTGGAATTGGCCTTGCTGCAGGAAAAACTAGTTTCCAGCTTTCCCATTACGAGGAAACTTCTGCGACCATGTAATTAAAATGCAGAAGAAAAAAACCAATAAATCCCAGAGCAGCTGGTTGTGGTGCTTTTAGCCAGGTCTCTTGGCGGCTGCATGTGTCCCCTGCCTTGCTCTGTCCTTGACTGTGCTGCCTGCAGCCAATGGCAGAAAAAATATGCATTTTTTCCCCCCTTTTCTGGTCTTTCTGGCTCATGCACCAGCCAGCACCAGCAGAAAAAAAAAAAAACAAACAAAAAAACCCAAATCTACATTTTGACCATAGGGGTGTTTTAATCCACCTTGAGGCAGTTTCCAGTATTTTTTATCGCCTTATCTGAGCTAGTGCCAGCACCAGGCTGAACTTCTAGTGGGCTGGGGAGATTGGGACCATGACTCCCCCATCCCATAAATGAGAAGTGATGGGTCCGACTCAGCCCCATCACAGTCCTTGCAGTGGGCAGCAGAGCAGCGATTGCCTGCAGGGGCTCATCCCAGGGATTCGTGGTCCTCAAGGATGCCAGAGCTTTTTAGAAGGGAAGGAAAACTGTGCCTTTATAGGATTTTTTTTCCTACTTTCTTCTTTGCTGCCAGGCTGAGAAAGGACACGCCACTTAGACTTGGATATTTGGGAGGTGAACATTTTTTCATCTCGGGTGATGGTGGGTACTATTTACTCAGGATGGGGGAAAAGGCTCCCTGCTTTTTGGGGCACCTTGAACCCCAAGCATGGTCATCTGGAGCAAAACATCCCAAATAGCTTTGTATTTTAGGGATGACTAAATGGAGGTCCCCATGTGGCTTGCCCTGCCTTTCCAGCCCGCCCCCCCTTTGAACCCTGTGGTATGTGAATTTTTGCTGGTGTCAGAGGGTCGGCAGCAGCAAAATCCCTCCCGGTTAAAGGGTGGGAATACCAGTGTGTGCAGCTTGGGATAATTACCAGTTGTCAGCAAAACAATAGTGGCATTGTAGGGCAGGAGCAAAGCGAAAGGGCCCCTGTCTTGAGCAGAGCTTAATGTTACTTTTCTATTTACGTTTCCATAGTCTTTGCTGAGAAATGGCCCTATTCTCTCTAATCCTCCTCTTCAGGCAGGCCTGTGGGTTTTTTTGTGTGGTTTGGGTTGGTTTGGTTTTTTTAACCCTTATCGTCCCAGAAAACAGCTTGCGGGGACCCATCTCTGTGGTGCTGTGCTGCCTGACTGTCCTTGGCCAGTGGTGGCATGCCCATGGGCTGGCCAGCTTCACTTTGGGATGCCGATGCTGGGGACAGTGCCCGTCTGTGGCATCATCCCTGTACTCAGTAAGGGGCAAACCTCCTTCTGAATCCCCACCTGCATGAGAGCTGGAACCCAATTTACACCCATCCTTGTTCTTGATATCTGTCATGTTATATATGGTCAACTCCAGTGGATTAAATATTTATTGACATCATATTTTGCCTTTAAAACCAAGTGATTTGTTGAAGAAGGGAATAATTGGTCCCCATCTCCTGTTTGTGCTGAGGACTAGTAGGTCTCTTGCCCAGTGGGTTGGTTTGTTGGTTGGAGAGAGATGTGTTTTCTGGCTTTTTCCAGGTCTTGGGTGATTTCCCCAGTGCTGAAGGAAGCTAAGGAAGCTTCTCTCCACTTGCTTGGAGCAGCAAAGCAGCCACCATCAACACTGACCTGTTTGACCTCTTTAATGTCCGACTCCAGGGGTGCTTGGACTTTCTCAAAGATCTACATTTTATGCTTAAATACTTTCCATGCCAGTGGAGACATAGACTGTCGTCCTGGTAGAGAGCGAGGGATTCAGCCTTGGCTGGCATCAACTTCTCATCACTCAACTTAATTTCATGGCCTTCAACTGATTTATTTTTTATTTAGCATTGGGATATGTGCAGCGAGGTAGGTTCAAGGACCAGACGACGCTTTCCCTGTTTAAGTGGCCCCTTATCTAGGCTGCTAACAAAGGCATTAAATAGCTTTGAGCCCAGCATCCACCCCCCAAAAAGGGTCTGCTGGGCATCTCACCCCCTTGTATCTCCCGACCTTGGGGGACTGAAAGCCGTGGTGAGGTCTGGCATGAAACACAGTGGCCAGCAGACAGCCTGGGATGGGGTGCAATGGGATGCAATGCCAAAGCAGGATGTCCAAGCTCGGCTGCCTGGGATAGAGGAAGCTTTGGAAGGAGCAGGAAATGATGCCAAAGTCAGCAGCACAGGCGGACTATTGTCTGAGGAGTGCAGAGAGGTGGAAGGATCATGGAGCGGGCATGGAGTCTTATTACAAGCACAGCGAGGGGCTTCTAGAGGCTCCAAGATAAACAAAGTGCCCTGCACTGCAGGGGAGCAGTGCTGACAAGATTGAGGCTGGTTGGATGAGCAGAAGATTGCAGCTGAAGTCTGAAAAAAAAAACAACCGTCCTGGATTCCTATTTTCCTTTCCATTCCCTAGCAAAATAGTGTTTCTCGCCACTTGGCCCGGCAGCAACCTGGTAAGCTTGGATTTTGTTTGCTGCGAGTCGGACTGAGGATGAGGTTAATGAACTGCTGTGTGGGTTTTGTGCTGCAAAGCTGCGGAGAGGCTCTGTAAAGCATCCACAAGCTGTGGCAGTTTCCTCTGGCAGCAGCAAGGACCAGCTAGCACCTGGCATCCCTGGCTTGCGGCGGATGCAGGATGATGCTGTACTGCGGGTTAGATGCTGTACCACTCTTTTGTTGCTTCAGGTACTACTTCGCTTGGCAGATCTTCTGTGTTTTGTATGGTGAATTTGGGTTTATTTTAGCTGGTATTTTCCCCTGTGTTCAAGTCCTGAAAAACAGCTCAGAGTGGGCATCTTCCAGCATTTGTTGTGCAGCCTTCAAAGCGCGTGCAGGGTTCTGGCAGTTCTCCTTGATATCAGCGCCTTAACATCCTGGCATGGTGCAGCACACAAGCATGGTCAAGGTGTGGGCATGTTGTCCCATGGGCCTTTTCTGAGTTCCTCTTGGTGCCCAGCCCTCTCCATGGCTGGAAATACACTCGTGAGAGTTGTGTCCTAACATTTCAGGCTTTGTTGGGTTCTCTGCTGTGTGATTTGAGCTCCGGGGAGGCATACCCGTCCTGGGTAGCTTGTCCTCTTCGCCACTTTGCTTTGTGAAAATAAGCAGGTTGCAACAGCATCAAGTCAGCTCATAAACCCTCCATCCCAGCCCTGATCTCCCTTCATCCCGTGGCACAGCATCTGTCCTGTGGCACAGCATCCATCTGTGAGCTGGGATGCTGGGTGTGTTGGTCTCCCTGTATTTCTAGGTATAAATTGGTGCCTGGGAATAGGGATGCGCTCCCCAGCCACGAACCTGCTCAGTCCCTCGCAGAGATGGGAACTGACTCCCCTCTCCGATAACCGGGATAGACCCCTGTGCCTTCCCAGGCGGTGGTTGCAGGCCCCTTGCCTGTGTGCTGGGGCAGGAATGCCAGGAATGTGATTGAAATTTGGGGCTTCCCAGGAGCGTGGCTCCCAGGCTGAGCTGGGACCTTGGGAGGGTGTGAGGAGCGGGGTGAGTCTTCCCCCTCCAAGGAGCAATTAGACTGCATGGTGATTTATTAATGGAGCGGAGGGTGGGTGAGGGGGTCGCATTCCTTCCCTTGCATCCCCTTGCATTATCTCCAGGCTGTCGGTTGGCCCAGAGGTATACGAGTGATGGGAAGCAGAGCTGGTGGCCCCTGTGGAGGCAGGGCAGGGGGAGATGGTGATGGGGCTAGAGGCTACAGGTCACCTTGCATTTTAAAGATCTCCTTGCGCTTTTAAAGACCTCCCTTGGGTTTGGCTGTGCCCAGAGGTTGATGGCCCCTCTCCACCATCCATCCTCTGCAGTGGCCAGGCCACCTCATGGGGTGGCCAAAGTCATCCCAGCCCCAATTCCCTGCCCTGGCTGCCAGATAAACCAGGTGCTGCCTTGCCCTCCTGTCCATCTGGATGGGAAAAAAGGGGACACCAGTATCTCCTGACTGTCCCTTCTCCAGCTTGAGGATCCTGTTATTTTCCAGAGGGTAATGAATTACTAGGGAAACTCAAGACGCCTTCGGTGAGACTGGCTCCTTGGCACATCGTTCCCTGGGGGCTCGATCCCCATGGGTATTTTTAGCCACACTTTGAAGAAAGGCTGTTTGCTTTGTGTTTTTCCCACCCTACCCACTGCTGTTGGCCACATAATTTCCCCTGAGGGATGACAAATTAAAAATACTCCTTAGATGAGTGGGATGGATGCCCCAGAGTAGCTGGTGCCTCCATCTCCACTCAGTTCAGGAGCAGGAGGAGGATGCAGGTAAGGGTGGGGGTCTGGGTACAGTCACCTTTCTTCCCCGGGGTTATTTGATAGCTCCCCAAGGCAGTCATGACATTTTCATGGTTTATCTTATCGAGGAATTTGCTGAGAGCATGTTTCGGACTCTCCATGAGTAAATGTTTAGGAACACTGTGGTCCCAGGGGCTCAGTGGTGTTGCAAAGCCAGAGGCGGGGGAGTGCTGGCCTGGAGGCAGGTCCTGGCAAACTGGCACCTGCATCACCAGTGTAGTGTTTGGGGCCGTGATGGGAGCCATCACTCATGCCAGCTCAGCCCCTGTGCATCCGCATTCCCAGCCCCTGTCTCCCTGGCTAGGTGCCCGTCTGGAGGCGGGGTCTCTCCTCCTGTCCCCAGGGCTGTCTCCGCATGGGATGTCAGTGGCTTGGGATGTGGCAATATCCTCGTGCGTGTGTCTCGATGAGGGCCTTTTAACTGTTGTTTGGGCTTTTAGATGAAGACTGGATTAAAATCCCAGACGTCGATAGGGTTTATAGATACCATCTGCCGCTGACAGTTGCTGAATTTTTGTGTTCAGTGCGTGAGCGCTCCCGCCTCCAGCATTTTGGCTGTGCCAGTGTCGAAGTTTCCTTTCCTCCCCAGACGTATCCATGGAAGGGCCAAGTGCTTGCTTTGCTGTGGTTTCGTGCCCTTTGTAGGTGGATGCTTTCTCAAGCACCTATGGCAATGTTGCCATCGCTGGTGGTAAGCTTTTGGCAAGATGCTGAAGTGCTGGTGGGCTCTGGAAAGGTTGTGGAGCTGCAGTGTGTTTGCATCCCGGGGCTGACCCCAGGCATCCTGCTGGTCCCAGGAGGCCATTTCATGGAGTACCCTGCAACACAATGCTGTGTGTGGATCAGCATGGCTGCTCCAAAAGGACCGGGGACATTTGTAGTGGTGGCCAAAAGCAAGAGGCGATTTGCAGCCATCCTGCCCGTGGGCTGTGGGAAGTTGGAGCTGGACTCAGCAAACAGAAAAAGGATGAAAATATCCCGGTAAAGGGCAAATTTGTTAATTAAACAAATTAAATTTGTTAATTTAACTACCAATTCCTAAGGGAGGGTCTTTGGGAGCTGTGCCTGTGGGGATGATGTGAGCTCTGTCCATCCCCGGCTCCAGGGCTGCGTGGCTGAGCGGAGTTGCCTTGGGGGGTGGCTCAGTCTCTTGGCAGCGAGATCCGATGTCGGCATTAAAGCCCTTTCTGCAGCTGTTCTTAATTTTTGGGGCTCAAGGCTTCTCACCTAGGATGTCTCGCACCCGGGGTTCCACGCTGGCTTGTGGAGACCTTCCCTCGAGATGTGAGCGGGGGGGGGAAGGAAGCCACAGGTGATGGGAGATAGCATCTCCCTGCCTGCACTCTGTCTGGCTGCATCCTGCACAAACCGCTGCCGGTCCCCGCCTGGGACCTTGGTGGCCTCTGACCTTGTGGTCGGGGAGACTGGGATAGGAGGGGTCCCTGGTGTAACCGGGGTGGGTTGTCATCCCTGATCGGGTGCAGCAAAATGTGTCTCCCGAGGATGCCTCCGCGCTCTGCTCAGCCTGAGGCTCCCTCTGCTGTCCGTCCGTCTGTCTGTCTCTGCCTGCTCGGCTCTTGCTGAGGGTCGAGCCTTGGACTGTGGAGGGTGAGGGGGTGTTGCTGAGCTTGGGTGAACCTGGCTTGGGCAGGTTCCCCGTCCACTCTCAAAATGCAGCAGGGACAGCAACCTCAGGTGAGAGCTCAGGACACAGGGATGGGCATGCGGACCAAGCTGCTGGTGGATTCATGGCCAGGTTTGCTCTCTCCAGCCACTGTCACGGGCTGCTCCCATGGCACCGGGACACGCATCGCCGAGTTGCTTGAAACCTGCTTGCTCAGCCCCACTTTGGCCCCTGAAGAATAACATTATTCTTTAACCACCTATGGGATGCTGCAGGTCTGAAACCTGGGTGACAGGCTTTGTTTTATCTTTTTTTTTTTTTTTTTCTTGTTGGCTTGGGGATTTTCCCCTCTCTTTTTTTCCCTCTCTTTTTTTCATCCCCTTCCCTCTCTTCTTTTTTCTCCTCTTTTCTCTTTTCCTCTCTCCCTTTCTTGCACTCTCTTCTCTCTCTTTCTTCCCACTTTCCTCCCACTTTCCCCTCTTCCCTCACTTCCCTTTCTCTCTTCCCTCTCACTTCCCTCTCTCTCTCTTCATTCTCTCCTCTCTCCCTTTCCTTTCCCTTTCCTTCCCTCTCTCTTCCCTCTCTTCCCTCTTCTCTCTTGTCCTTTCCTCTTTCCCTTTCTTGCATTCTCTCTCTTCTCTCTCTCTTTCTGTTATTTTTTCTCCCCTTCTCTTTTCCCTCCTCCCTTTTTCTTGTGGGACAAGACTAAGCTCACATTGAACAGGGTAGCCTTATCCCCCTTTTCCTGTGGGACCAGCAGGTGCTGGACAGCAGTGGGAAGACACAGCCAGCCTGTTCAGGAGGGAATTGGGACCAGATTGAAGGTGCAGTTTTGCTTTTAAAGAAGTGCAAAGTCATGATGAGCTTCCAGCAGCATTCCCTGGAGCATGCAAAGTGCTTTTTGGAGCCCTTAGCCTATGGGATGCTAAAACAAGGGCCTACCCCTGCTCTGCCAGCAAGCCAGCTGCCACGGCTTCTCTTTGGGGAAATACTTCTCTAAAATACTTCACCGTCTGGTACGTTCCCTGTCCTTGCCTTCCTTGCTGCTTGGTTGGTGGCAGTGCTGAGCACTCTGGGTTGGGATGCTCTAGTGCCACCTGTGCCATTGAGTCACCCTCCAAATGCTTGTTTTGGAAATGCTGGGTCCCTTATTTTGGGATGCCCCAGCCCTGGCTCCTTCCCCGGGAGCTGCTGGCATGGAGGCGTGCAGTGAAACAAAGATCATTGACTTAATGAGGGCTGGCGGCAGCGGCCCTGCATGTAGGGAGGTCCTGCGGGATTGCTGCTTTGCTCTGCTCTGCTATCATGAGCTGCCTAATCCCAGCAGAAGGGAGAAATGGGATTTTTTCTGGCTGGACATTGTGTCTGCACATGCCTGGGGCACCCTAGCACGGTGCCACTCCTGAAATCCTCCTGCCTGAGACAAGGAGGCTCATTGGGGCTCATGATGCTGCGCCCTGGCTCTGGGAGCTGCCTTGGGGATGCTGCGTGGCTCTGGGGGGCTTGGATCGTATCCCCGCTGCAGGCTGGCACCCACCCCACTTATCTCCCCCCCAATTCAGGGGAGAGGCCGTGGGAACACTGAGCTTTTCTGTCTGTCCTCCCCACCAGTGGGAGAGGAGCAGCAGTCACCGGCATTTCTGTTGGACACGCTGAGGACACAGGGAGAGCGGCCGGACACCGCACCCTTGCCCCAGGGGAGCAGAGGCAGGAGCAGTGGGGTTCCGTCCGAACACGCTGGGGTGGGTTGGCAGGCTGGCTCCTTTCGTCAGGTTGATGGGAGTACGTGAGCTTCTGGGGGGCTGTATGGAAAATCTGACATACGGACAAAAACATGTCCTGCGTTTGATTAGTCATGGGCTGTTCCGCAGCACGCACCCCTAACAGCATCAGTCGTGGAGCAAGCCTATTAGCAATAGCATCCTTGCCATGCCAGCTGCCATTTTAAGGGGAAAACTCACCCATTTCGCTTAAAAAGTTGCATGGGAAGCGTTGCGTAAAGTAAAATAGACATCAGAGCATTTGTTTCAGTGTTTTTCCTGAATGTTTTAAAACTGGAGCATTAGGAGAGTTGCATCCCTTCACACTCCGCGTTACAGGAACACATTACCACAGACTGCAGCTTTCCTGGCCATGTAGCACCCTGGCTAGGGGGAGCTGAAATTGGCATTTACCCATCAATGTCCCTTCTCGGGGACACTTTTTGAGCCACAAAGGTGACTTGCCCCATGTCATGGCAAGAGCAGTGTGGTGGTGTGGTCCACAGGTGTGCTGCATCCCAACAGGGCCTGGGGACTTGGTGGTTCCTATGGATGAGGGATTGTCGTCTCCAGAGTTGGACACCTTTGAGGTCCGGAAATGGGCCAGATAAGTGGATTTTGGGTGATGTTTTTAAGCTGGGGAGCAGAGTGACTGAATTTGTGGGACAAGAGAAAACACTGGTGCTGCCCAGGGGAGATTTTCATCCCAGGCTTCAGTAAAATGCAAGTACTTGGGGTACGATTGCTCAGACCTCCTGACTTCCAGATGCTGCTGGTGTGTGATGCTCGTGGCAGTGGTGGGAGGATCACGAACGCTCCCCTCACTGTCTTGCAACAGCACCTGGGGGGTCCTGGCCATGTAACCAAGCTGGGAAAGCTGCTCAAAAGCGCTTGACTTCTGGGACTTGTGTTTCCAACCAGTGGAAATCTTGGAAATGTTTTCTGGGATTTTTTTCCTTCCTCATTCAGTTTTACTCTGGGGTTATGTGATTCTGTTATAACCTTTTCTGAGATCTGTAGTGGAGGACACCTCTGTGTCCCACCAAACCTGGGCATCCGTGGGGATCGTATCATTCACAGCCCCCTCGTGTACGGCTCCCGATGCTGGCAGTTTAACCAGAGCCAAGGAGAGAGGATTTAGGATTTTCTGGGCAGTAAGGAGTTAAAAAGCTGGCAGCAGCAGCTAGAACAGGGTTTGTCAGAGGGCTGGCTCAGCTCCCAGAGGTTTTGGGGGGCTCAGATGGGTTCCCAGCAGGGCGGCAGGGTCCCCGGGGGGCCGTGCCAGGTGCAGGGAGGCTGGCGCTGGGGAGAGGAGGGTTTGGCAGGGCCGGCAGCACGGCCACTCCTCCCGCTCCCCGGCTGTTGAAGGGTCGTGCGCCGGAGCTGGGGAGGAGAGCCTGATGTGAGTGCTCCGGGAGCCTGGCCCCGGGCAAAACTCCTGCCTCTTTCCTTCTTTCCTTCCTCTGGCCTCTCTGTTTCACGGGGCTAGTTTTTCCTTCCCGATGGCCCCCGTTTCACTTCGTTTGGAGTTTCTGCTCCTCCTGGCTTGCTGCTTCTCCTCCTCCGAAATGCAGCTCCTGGACTGGATTTGGGGCAGCACGAAGACCATGGGAAGCCCAGCAGCATCGGGCGTGGGAACCACAGTGCTGGAGCCGCTCACCTCTGCGGCAGCTTCCACCCAAAGCACGTCCCCAGGGACATGGGGTGTCCAGGTGGTGGAGGATGTCACCACCCCACAGCGCCAGGAGCCGGATCCCAGCACAGCAGCACCTGCAGGCGAGGGGACCGTGGCCAAAACCAGCAAGCAGCGGGATGGGAATGCCACGGGGCTGGTGGAGAGCACAGCATGGCCAAGCATCGCTCCTCCCCGCAGTATGTCACCTGCCCCTGGCCAGGATGCGGCCAGCAGCTCCACCAAGGACCCGCAGTTCCTGGGGACAGGGACCACCAAGGACCTGCAACTCCTGGGGATGGGGGACACCGAGGATCTGCCGCTCCTGGGGACAGGGACCCCCGCAGCAATGAGGACACAGGAGTCCTTGCAGAGACCGGCAGGCCCTCGGCCAGGTAGTGCCCCTTTTCCTTTCTCACCAGGTGACAGGACCCATAAGCAGGCAGTGCCACCCCGGGACCCCACGGTGCCACCGCCCCAACACAGCCACGGAGCATCACCCGCCTCACCGAACCCACGGCACAGCACCGGCCGCTGGGGGCTGGGGCTGGCCGACAAGAATGGGAGCTGGAGCCCTCCTTTGCCCAACAGGAGAGCAGCTAACAGTGTGGATCCTCCTTTTGCCGATAACTCCGGTCCTCTTAAGTTTGATTTACTAACTGCTGCTACACGACTCTACAGTAGTAGTGGCACGGGGCTCGTATCCTTCTTACCCGGACTGATGCTGCCAGCCGGCCGGTGCCTGCCCGTCCCGACCCGCCTGTCCTTCTGCAGCGTGCTGGGCACCAAACATTTCAGGTTACCGAATTACCTCCGCCACGGCAGCGAGGCGGAAATTTGGGCAGCTTTGCATGAGTGGGAGGGGCTGCTTGAATCGCAGTGCCATCGCTACGTGGAGTGGTTTCTCTGCTTGCTCCTGCTCCCCGGGTGTAGTGCCTTGGTCCCTGTAACCCCCCCGCCGTGCCAGGGCTTCTGCGAGGCCGTCAGAGATCTGTGTTGGATGCACTTGGCCGGTGGGCACCTGCCTCTGCCTTGTGATGCTCTCCCTGAGGAGGACGAAGGGTATTCTTGTGTCTTTATTAATGCTTCTGCAGGTAATGTGGCTGGCTGAATGTCCCTGTGTTTCTGTGTGTCTCCCCTCCCCAAACTCCCCCAGGTTTTTAGGCACCAAGTGACACTTGTTGTCCCCATGAGGGGCTGCTTCCAAAATCGCTTTCCATCCAGCCTCAGCTTCTTCAAACAGGGACTACCAGCAGGCTTTGACTCTCTCTTCAAGGCTGAGCACCACCATCCCCTTCTCAGAACGTTCCACCCTCAGTGAAACACGGTGGCCAGGCCCCATCTGGAGCACTGGGTCCAGTTCTGGGCTCCCCGGTACAAGAAAGACAGGGAACTGCTGGAGAGGGTACAGCAGAGGGCTACAAAGATGATGAGGGGCCTGAAGCATCTCTCTTATGAGGAGAGGCTGAGGGACTTGGGTCTTTTTAGTCTGGAGAAGAGAAGACTAAGGGGGGATCTGATCAATGCCTATAAATACTTAAAGGGAGGGTGTCAAGAGGATGGGGCCAGTCTTTTTTCAGTGGTGCCCAGGGACAGGACAAGAGGAAATGGGCACAAACTTGAATAGAAGAAGTTCCACCTGAACATGAGGAGGAATTTCTTCACTTTGAGGGTGGCAGAGCCCTGGAAGAGGCTGCCCAGGGAGGTGGTGGAGTCTCCTTCTCTGGAGACATTCAGACCCCGCCTGGACCCGTTCCTATGCAACCTGCTCTGGGTGGACCTGCTTTGGCAGGGGGTTGGACTAGATGATCTCCAGAGGTCCCTTCCAACCCCATGTGATTCTGTGATTCTATGATTCTGTCCTGGTGGCCAGAACAAGAGATAGTTGCCGAGTGCATCGTGCTGGCATTCAGGGCCGGTTTGCAGGTGCTACAGTGCACAGGAAAGAGCTTTGGCGTGTCCATCCTGGGAGTGGGGCGCTTGCATAGCTGGCAGCTCCCCACGGGGACAGGAGAAGGACCAGGACCTCACAGCCACCCAACCACAGCAGCATCTGGGGCCATGGCAGTGAGGAAGCTTCAAGGTGACCCACAACCGTGCCTGCACGCTCCCCTCTCCCAGAGAGGCCCTTTGCCTTAGGGTTAATGATTTACCTAACAGCTAATGTTTGATTCCTCCCTGCTTGGCAGGTGGGAGAGGTTATGTCGCCTCTGGCTTCAGCATTGGTGACTGTGACCCTTCTGTATGTCAGCCTGATATGTGCCTCTTTGGCAGGGGGGATGAAAGGAAGAGAGCTGGGGGGGGCGGAATGGTGCTTGGAGAAATGCAGATGGGGGTGTAAGAGCAAGAACACAGTTTGGGATGAAAGCAGGAGTGGGTGCTTGTCGCTCCCCATGCCAAGCTCTCTGAATGAGGCTGTGTTCCCACACTGGCCCCCTGCGCCCTCGGGTGATGGCCTGGGGCTGCCAACCAGGAGCAGCAAGACGCTGGCTGCCGTCAGAGGGGTGATTCAGTGGGGGCGCCAGCAGACAAGGGTCACACACATGGTCCCCTCGGTGTCAAAGCAGCTCTGTTTGCCATTGGACCCCGGGGGGGTTCATAGGGGATCACAGGGATGCTCAGGGGGAGCTGCACGTTCCCAAAAGGGCAGTGTCGGGAAGGGGTGGGGGACATGGGGACTGTGGTGCACCCCATGGAGTGACTTGAGATGCTCCTGCGTGCTGGGATGGGATGCACGCGGCCATGCAGGCAGCCCCGGATCAGGCCAGCTAGGAAGGTCATTGCAGAGCGGGAAGGTGGCTTGGAGCCTTGGAGCATCTCTGGGGCCTTTCCAATGGCAACGGGAGCAAATGGCTGGGTCGCTGTGGCCAGAGGCATCCCCGCAGCCATCCTGTGCCAGCACACTCATCCCAAAACCACTGCAGCGCCGGCCATCCCTGGCTCTCCATTCTCCATAGTGGGTGCTGCCAGTTTGCCACAGGGAGGAGGGGGTGCGATATCTGGGTTCTGGGTGCCCTTTGGAAAAAGCAGGCATGGCCTGAAAGGTTTGGGGTTGGTAAGGGGCACTTGGCTTTTGCAGGGGAGCAGCCGTTTGTTACCCCTCCAGCTCCCCAGGCAGCCTCGCAGCCCTGGCCTCTGCGTGTTGCGTAGGGTAAAGATGTGTCTCCGTTTGCTTTGGGAAGCGCCAACATCCAGCTCCCACCCCGGGCCTGGGGGGCGAGTGGCATGTCTGGAGAGGAGGGAGGATCCCAGAGCTGGCTGAAACGCCAAGGAGAGTGGTTGAAAACTGCATTGCTAACAAAAGCCTCTTTCAGCCTGTCCCTCGTCATCCCGAGCCCCAGGGGCAGACAACGGCTTGTCTGGCTGCAGAAACTGCAGCACCAGCTCTTACACCCGTGCAGACCCCCAGGAGGAAGCTCTGGTTTCCTCTTCCCTTAAAGCTACTGTGAATTTGGCTTCCTCCAGTCCAAGATAAGCTCCACCCCTGCGTCCTGGTGTTCCTCGTTGGCTTGGCCACAGCTGGCTGCTCCAGGGTGGCTGGCGCGGCTGGGGATGGCTCAGCTGGGGATGGGACAGTGGAAGCAGGCTTGTGGGGTGCCTTGAGCATGGGGTGTCTCAAGGGTGGGTGCCAGGCTGGGACTCACTGCAGGTCCGGGGGAGCCCTGCGCACTCATTTGCCCCATCATGTTTGGTTTAGGGCTGTGCACATCTGGGCACAAAAGGATGCTGGTCTCAAAAGGATGCTGGGCTCCAGGATTCAGAGGTCCTCATGGCCAGCAAGGCAGAGGCTGAGTCCTTCCCCTCCGATTGGGCTGGGGATGCCCTATGGGGAAGCCCAGCCATGCTGCAGGGCAGATAAGGGGGCTAGGGCTGGTGCAGGACCGGGAGGGAGGTTTCCTCCCTCAGGTGTTCAGTTTTGGGGTGCCAAGCTTGTGAGGGACTGGGGGCTTGAGGGAGCAGGGTGGGCACAGAGTAATTTCAGAGCAGCAGGCTCAGGAGAGGATCAGTGGGTCTGGGGTCTGGCAGAGAGAAAACTCGCCCCCACCTTTAATCAGTGATACTTGTAACATCCCTGCTGCCTGGGTCCTGTTGTGGGGCTGGTGCTAGCATTGGAGTTCAGCAGTGGAGGGAGGCTGGAATGCACAGGCACCTCCAGACTTTGGAAGAGGCACCCAGGTTTTCATCTCCTCCCGTCATCCCAAGAGACGTGTTTTCTTTCCAGGCTGGGCAAGGCTGAGCTGATTTCTTTTTTTTTTTTTTTTTAAGAGCTCTGGAGGACAATGTCTTGCTCTAGAGCAGGGTGGAGGTTCCTGGCTGGTCCTCACCGGCTCAACAAACCTCTGATAACCCCCCATTGCTCACGTGGAACACCAGGGATGGAGTTTGGGACATGGAATTGCCTCAAATCCTGCTCCTGACTTGGAATGGGGCCGAAATTGGCACCAAGCATCCGTTCCTGGTGTGGAGGCCTCATCCATTTTGGAGCCGAGGTGATTGGGTTTCCACACTCCTGGAAAACATGGAGTTAAAAAGCACCCGGCATGCTCAATCCCATAGAGTTGGCGGCCGCCCGAGCAGTTGACATAGGAGGGGAGGAATCCAGCGCGCCCGGTGTGTGGGCGATGAGGATGTGCCGGCTGCCAAAACAACGGGAGGTGGCGTACAGAGGGCCGGCTCGCCCCAGCCAGATGTTCAGCTGCGTCGGGTAGGAGAGACTGTCCCGAGCAGAACTTCCCCAAACGCCTTGAGTAAAAGGAGTTGGGAAAGAAGGCGAGATCATCTGGGAAGCTGATGGGGCGTGCTGGCTCGAGCCCCATTCCCAGGGTGTTGCAAGAGAATGGCTCTGATTTATTCCCCGCTGGGGTGACCCCATTAGCTTGTCCCAGGATGAAACGGGGGATCATCATGACCCTGGAGCGGGTATGGATGCAAAACACTTCCTTGTGGCTCTGTGATTGTTCAGCATCCCTGTACTCCGGCAGCATCCCCTGCTGCCTGCACGGGCATGTTGCTGTCATGGGCAAGATCTCTTTGGTTTTATCCCATCTCAGGGATATCCTGGTCACAGTCAGAGGGCCAGCAACAGGGAATGGGTGGCATTTTTGGGAGCTGCATCCTAACTGTGCGGTGGGAGCAACTCAAGGAGCATTGCTGCCTTGGCCATCCTGCAGTCTGAAGGAAAATTCCAGGCCCAGGGGAGGGTGAGCAGAGTGAGCTGCTGAAAAGTGGTGTTTGGGGGAGGCATGGCCAGTGGTATCCCCCCAAGGCGTCTTGCTGAGGGTGACTATCCTCACCAGGCTGGTTGTGACCATCCCCTTTCCCTTCCTCTTGCAGAGAACCTGAGCACCGAGGTCAGCCTCTTAGAGCTGATTGGAGACCCCCCACCAGAGGAGATCCTCAAAATTTATGGCCCTGACAACAATCCTGGATACGTCTTCGGTCCCAATGCCAACACAGGCCAGGTGGCCCGGTACCACCTGCCAAGCCCTTTCTACCGGGACTTTTCCATCCTGTTCCACATCCAGCCCACCACACCCAGGGCCGGCGTGCTCTTTGCCATCACAGACTCCTCACAGAGCATCATCTATGTGGGCATCAAGCTCTCAGAGCTGCGGGCAGGCAAGCAGCAGATCATCTTCTACTACACAGAGCCGGGCTCACCAAGCTCATATGCAGCAGCCACCTTCACTGTGCCCACCTTGCTCAACCAGTGGACACGCTTCGCCATCAGCGTGGAGGAGGATGAAGTTGTTCTCTACCTGGACTGCGAGGAGCACGAACGGGTCCGCTTTGAGCGCTCCCCGGATGAGATGGAGCTGGAAGATGGCTCCGGGCTCTTTGTTGCTCAGGCTGGAGGGGCTGACCCAGATAAATATCAGGTAAGGGTCAACCCAAGGAGCACCTCCAGGAAATCTGGATGAGGCTGGAAGGACGTGACACCAGCCTGTGCCTGTTGAACCAACCTCTTTGCCCAGAAGACAAACCAATGGCCATGCTCTGTGTGTGTCCCTGGGGAAGGAGACACTTGAGGTGGGGGGAGAGGTGACTTGAGATGCCACCAACTTTATTGTCTTGGGTCTCACCAAAGCAAAGCCATCAAGGTGGGGTGGCAGGAGGCAATGGGGTTGTGCTACAGCAGCCACCGTTGCCCATACCTTTTCCAACAAATGCACGAAGTTCTCTTGCTAAAAACACCCAGCTCCTTTGGTGGAGGAGCTGTCTTGGCTGGTAAAATGTCTCTCTTAGCTGGAAAAAATGCTTGGGCTGAAGCATATCTTTGTTGGCTGACATTGGGTAGTATCTGCAGGAAGATTTTGGAGAGCAAGGAGAGAAGTTGATAGCTCAGCCCATGATTTGAACGTGACATGTTCTAGATAAGGTTTATGGAAAGTGTGCGGAAAATGCCCAGCTGACATGGAAATCCCCCACGGTGCTTGAGAAGAGGAAAGTTCAGGATTGCACTGCCAGGTTTTTTCCTGGGTTGAGCGTGGTTTGCCCAGCAACAGAGGCTCAGCCGAGTGGAGCAATGCTTTTTCTGGGGAGCTTTGCAAAGCACGTTTCTGAGCTTAAACATCATCTTGACTAATGAGCAGCCTCTACTGCAGTCCTAGTTAAATGGCTTCAGGCAGGAGAGCTCCCCCATGAAAAAGGGTTAATGTTTGATGGGCTAGAGACTGGTTTGCACTGGGATTTGGGTTGGTCCCTTGAGGTTTCATGAGCAACGTTTTGATCTTGAAGAGCAACTTTTTGCTTTTGAGCGTGCTCGGAGGGCCAGGTCATGGCCGTGGAGGAACTCTCCCCAACTGGAGAGGGTTTGGCACAATTTGGAAGGCAAAGCAACAGCCTGGAGTAGAGCGAAGCACTCCTGCTTTTCTAGCAGGTGATATTCCTGAGCTTGCCAAACACCCGCTCCTGCCGCCCGCCCCCGGTTTTCCCGCAGGGAATAGCTTGCCATCAGGGGATGGAGGCTGACTGCCTCAGCTGGCTGAGAGGGGGGCGCAGGCTTGGATGTTTCCTTGGCATCTGACTGCCTCGTGGTATTTCCATTGCTGACCAGCCCTGACTTGTGTTATCTGGAACTAATGGGGCATCATTAAAACGGAGCTGATTAAAACCTGGCCCTTGGTCAAGCTGCGAGATGAACTGCTCACAGGGAGCTGGAGGGGTCTCATCCAGGATCTGTGCTTCTTCCTGAGTTACTTTTGTGTCAATAGGATGAAACCTGGAGGGGCAAAGCCTGCAGGTAATGCAGAAGCCCCTGGGACAGCAGCTATCAAGGGGGTTACTGTAAATGGAGTCTTATCCAGGGTCTGGCAAGAGGATTTGATTGCAGCTGGATGCACGATAGGACCTTTGGTGCTGTTACCCCCTCTATTGGGGCAAACGGGCTGCAAAGGGCCCTTGTAGCCATCCTCATGAGGTTGCCTTGGTTCAGGGCTGGAGCCGAATTATTTCCGATGCCTCCAGCAAGCCCCAGGAGCAGGAAGGCCAGGCTGGAGTGTTTCATTTATTGAAGCTTGTGCTTGCTGCTGGTGCCCAGTGGGGAAGAGAGGGATGGGTTAGAGCTGGCTGTCACAAGGCCAAGCAGCTGGAGGAGGTCACAACCCACCTGGGGGCATTTGCTTGTGAGAGTGATTTATGTTTTTGAAATTATATATATAAAAATCTAATATATTTATAATATATTAATTTTTATATAGCTATATTACAATATATAAAATATATAATATATTATATTATATTTATAATATTATAATGTCATAGCCAGCCTGGCTGAACTGCAACTGCCCCTGATTCTTGTTTTCTTAAACCTATCGTGTTTCCTTAGTGCTGCTCTCTTTCCTGGACATGGTGTGCTGTGCTTTCAAGTGAGCCCAAATATTATTTTGGGTGTCTTGCCCAGAGAAGAGACACTGAGTGGGAAGTATCTGCCCTCTCCGAGTTTGCTTTCCAGCATGGTCCCCAGCACCTTCCTGCAGGGACCAGAGGGATGGGCAGCATCCCATCCTGGCAGCACCTCTGTGTGCAGTGCCAGCAGCGACCTGGGTAGGGGTCTGAGATGTGCCGGGTGACCCTGCTCGCCATGGGAGCCATACGGTTCAGGCTGGTACCCACACACCTCCCCAGTTGATACGGGGATGCTGCCAGCCCAGGCAGTGCAGGTAGCTGGGCTGTGGGGGTTTGTCTGAAGGCAGGATCCTTAGGAAGGAATTTTTGGCAGTTTCTTGTATAAGCAAGTGGTTTGGGTGTGCATAGTGCTTGCAAAACCCAAATAAATGGTAAGGAAGTGCGGATTATCCTAAGAAATACAAAATCTGGGCTGCAGTGGACTGGGACCTGCCAGTAGCCCTTGCTTGGAGCAGAGAAGCTGTCTGCAGCTGGGAAGCCCTCTGGAGAGGGGAAACAAGGAGCACAGCCAAAAAAGGTCCCTGTGAAAGCGTTGCTGTCTGTCTTTCTGGATCCTGGCCACTACCTCCACTCAGCCCACCTGGCACATGGCTTTTTTCCATGGCTTATCAAGCCATGCCGGTGGTGCTCGGCATTGGGACTCCAAGGTTGAAACTTCTCTGTGCCGAGTTATGGATAGATGCTCAGGTGGACAGCACTCTCTACATCAGGTGAAAGAGCCTGATGTACGTGGTGCACTTCAGGACATGGTGGCTGAGTGACATGGCAGGTCACATCATGCCGCAGGGTGGCTTGTGTCACATGTCTGTCCACGGCACGCGTCCATCTGTGCACCCATCCATCTGTAGCAGCCCTCTGTGTGGTTTCCTTCCAGGGGGTGATTGCCGATTTGAAGCTGCAAGGGGACCCACGGGCGGCCGAGCGCCAGTGTGAGGAAGAGGAGGATGACACCGAGGAGGTGAGCGCTGGCAGCCTGACTGGGGCAGGCTGGGGGGCTGCTGCCCTCTGCTCCTGGCTCATCCTTTGCCCCTTCTCCCTGGGCAAATGCAGGTCTCTGGCGATTTTGGCAGCGGGGCAGAAGGTGGACGCCAACCCTCAGGGAAGGACAGGGTGAGTTGGTGCCCCCAGGTGTTGCACTCAGTGGCAGGACTCCAAGATTTTAGGGATGAGGAGGTCTGGGTGCCCTCCATGGTTGAGGTCCTGGGATACCTGATGCGGTGCTGGCTCCTGCCCCTTTTGAGAGGGCACCGGGAGGTGAACGACACCGCAGTGTCCCCTTATTGTTGGCACAGGGTGTTCCGGGGCTGGTGGATGCTGTCCCTGTCACCTCTCCTCCTGTGGCAGCGGGTGGTGGGCTGAAGAGCAGTGGAGGCTCCCCACAGCAAGCTGAGAGGACCAGAGCAGAGAAGACACTGCAGGTCTCCACGGGAGGTAATGCCAGCAGCAGTATCCCCTTCCCTGCTGTGCTGACTGGCTCCGGGGCACCCCAATGGGGACATGGCAGAGTGGCCCTCCTCAAGCACGACCGGGTCGCTTTTCCCTTCCTGCAGGCACGGGCCCCAAAGGTGAAAAAGGGGAGAAGGGCGAGCGTGGCCTGAAAGGGGACTCAGGGACCGGCAGCATCGTGGGGATGGGCAGTGTCAAGGGTGAAAAGGTGGGTGAGAAAGGGGACTGAGGATGCCACTGATGTGTTCGCGTTTGACACCCGCTCCTCTTTGTTTCTGTCCTACAGGGGGAGAAAGGAGAACTGGGTGTTAAGGTGAGCAACAGTGGGAAAGTGGGGGCAAAGCCATGCCTGCGTGGGCTGCCACCACTGGGGATGTGCTACCCTTCCCCGTCTCCCTCCCCTCTCCAGGGCAGTGCCGGATTTGGCTACCCTGGCTCCAAGGGCCAGAAAGGAGAGCCAGGTAACCCTGGCCCACCCGGGACCCTCTCACGGCATTCTGACGGCTCGGTGGTGGAGCAGGTCACAGGTCCCCCAGGGCCACCAGGGAAGGATGGAGCCCCTGGCAGGGATGGCGAGCCCGTGAGTCCCACCCCTCGGGTGTCCCCTCTCTCCCCATCCCTGCCTGCTTTCCTGCCTGCCTGCACACTGACCTCTCCCCTCTCTGCCATCCCTAGGGTGATCCTGGCGAGGATGGCAAACCTGTAAGTGGTGGTGGTGGGGGGTGATAGGTGCTGGTCACCCCCTTGCCTCATCACCTGCTGACACCCCACCGTTCCCCTTTGCAGGGCGATATGGGGCCCCAGGGGTTCCCCGGGATGCCGGGGGAGCCTGGTCTGAAGGGGGAGAAGGTGAGTGCTGGTGTGAGTGTGGGGGGGATGGCACATGCTGCTGCCCCGCTTCCTCTCACCAGTGGCTGGGCTACACTTGCAAACCACACTCTCTCCTCTGTGCCAGGGTGACCCAGGCGTAGGGCCAAGGGGACCCCCTGGACCACCCGGTCCCCCGGGACCCCCAGGACCGTCATCCAAGCCTGACAAGCTGGTGGGTGCCCCTGGGATACAGGGATTTGAGTGAGGGGCATGGGGTCACAGAGGAGCGGGATGCTACTGCCAGCCCCCAGGCAGCATCCCCGCACCACCGGCATGCCAACCCTGGGCATAGGTTCCTTACATCACCCTTGCGCTTCTCCCCCAGACCTTCATCGACATGGAGGGCTCGGGCTTCGGCGGTGACCTGGAGAGCCTGCGGGTGAGTGTGGATCCCCACTGGTTGTCAGGAAGCAGAGAGGACATGGTCGGCTATTGTCCCTTCTTTTTCTTCTAGGGTCCACGAGGGCCACCTGGTCCCCCAGGGCCACCTGGTGTGCCCGGTTTGCCAGGTGAGCCGGGACGGTTTGGGATGAACCGCACAGACCTGCAGGGACTGCCAGGGCTGCCGGGCAGGGATGGGACCCCTGGGTCCTCAGGGCCAGTGGTAGGTGTATGGAGTGGCCAAGGGGACCCACCTTGGCCACCCCATGGTGTTGGGGCTGCAACTGCCCCCTGTGGTGGTGGGGGTCTCAGTGCCCACCAGCCACACAGGGTTTCCCCGTGCTGGAGTCAGCTCCTGGTCGTCTTGCAGGGTCCTCAGGGTCCTCCCGGAAGAGACGGATCACCTGGGCAGCCAGGGCCCAAAGGAGAGCAGGCGAGTGTCCCATGTACCCCAGAAGCATGTCACAGCTCCCCCACAGAGCAGCTGGCATCATTGGCACATCTCTGGGAGGTCTCAGCTCCCTCTGAGAAGCATCAACCTGTTCCTGGAGCAGGGCAGCTTTACACTCTCTTCTCCTTCCTCTTCTTCCCTAGGGTGATGTGGGTGACCTTGGCCTCCCTGGCGCACCAGGACCCAAGGTACTGTGCCCATGGCAGGTTTCTTGCAGGGGGGAGGAAGTCCCATTTGCAATGTAGCCTGGAGGCAGGGGTGCTCCATGGCAGGCCACCTCGCACCAGAGTGGGAAGGGAGGGATGCTGGTATTTGGGGTCCTGCTGGAGCAGAGCAGTGCTGCAGCTTGAGGGTGCATGGAGCCGCTGACCACCCCTGAGATGCTCGCCAGGCTCCTGCCACCCTCACTTGGCTTTGCTCCAGGTGCTGCTGTCTTGGGAAGCGGGCAGGAAAGATGAGCGGGGTGTTTTGAGGCACAGAAGAGGGGTTTCCTGGGGGTTTTGCGTGCCCACACCCCACTGGAAAACACCCCATTTTCTGCATATCACTCTCCCGCCAGCCTGCTTGAGCTTCTTTCTGCCCCGTATTCCCAAGCGTGGAAGTGAAGGTCTGCTGCAACATGCACCATTACTCTCCCCTTCCTCGGGGGCCACAATGCCCCTTGGTATGACCCATCCACCCCAGCCTGGGCTGGGGGCAAGACCCTCAAGAGTTAAAGTTTCTTAATGTTGCCAACCTCGAGAGGGCAGATGGGGTGACAGTGGCCATAAGGACTGATCCTGCCGCTCAGAGACCTTGCAAAGCACAAGGCTGCCTGTGAGCATCCCCGCTCTGCGCTGAGCGCTGCCGCCACATTGCAGCCAGCAAGGCATGCAAAAAACCTAATATCGCATTTATGGTTTTAGACGAGCCTCTGGTGGCCACCATGCACATTACATGGAGAGCTGGGCCACGCGAGGACATCTGGGACAAGGGATGCCGTAGCTGGGCGATGACCTGTCCCACAAAGCCCCTCTGCCCTGGAGACAGGACCATCCATGCCCTGTCCCAAGGGGTGGTTTGGGGATGCAGAAGGGCATGCACTGCCTCCCACTTGCAGACTCAAGGCAGGGACTGTTCCCACCTTGTCCCATCTGTCCCATTTTTTTTTCTGGAAACATTCCAGGTCAGGTTGGATGGGCTCTGAGCAACCTGATCTAGTTGAAGATGTCTCTGCTCGTTACAGGGGACAGGGGAGGTTGGACTAGATGACCTTTAAAGATTCTTTCCAACCCAAACTATTCTATGATTCTATGATTCTTGTTCCCTTTTCAGGGCAGCAAGGGAGAAACAGGACCAGCAGGAGCCCCAGGAGAAATGGGGTTAGCTGGCCTTCCTGGGCCCATTGGACCCCGAGGGCAGCCAGGGCCCCCTGGTCCCCCAGGACCACCGGGGCTGGGCTACGAGGCTGGATTTGTAAGTAATCACCCCTGCGATGGGGGAGTGGGATAAATTGGAGCGGGGGGCAGATGCAGCTCAGCCTCTTCTCTCCCTAGGGTGACATGGAGGGCTCAGGGCTTCCGTTTGCTGCCAGCTCCCCTGGACCACCTGGCCCCGAAGGACCACAGGTAGCTCCGCTCTTGCTCCTTCCCCTCCTCTCCATCCTGGGCTCCCCAGGGCATCCCCCATCATTGTGTCTCCTGCCATCACCCCTTGCTCATGGCCCCCGTCTTGTTGCTTGCAGGGGGTGCCTGGACTGCAGGGGATAAAGGTGAGGAGCCCTTCAAATGCCTTCCTTGCCCTTTACCAAAGCCAGCTGCAGGAGCTTGGCTCCTTGAAGGGTGCCCACAGGCTTCCCGTGGGGACGTTCCTGCTCTGACACTTCTTTCCTTGCAGGGGGAGGTTGGCAGCCCCGGGCAGCCTGGATTGCCAGGACCAAAGGTAAGAATGCTGAGAGGTTAGGTCAGGCTGTGTGTGAGCCTTTGGAGTTGATGGAATCCTGGGGAGGACTCCTGTGCTCCTCAACCTGGGGCTCTCGGGAGGATGCTCTGTGCTGCATCTTGCCCTTTCCCATACCTCATTGCAGGGAGATGCTGGTGTGCCTGGCATGGATGGCCGCCCTGGCCTGGAGGGCTTCCCCGGACCACAGGTAGGAGCATTAGCCCCTACTTTCCAGAAGCTCCTCCCTCGCTCCAGGCAGAGTACCCTTGCTCGCTGCAGGGCCACTTGCAGCAACCAAAATCCATCCCCAGCCACCAAAATCTGTCCCCAGCAGCCAAAATCCTCCCCCTCCACAGTGGCTTAGGCTGTTCCCCTGCTTTGGGACTGAGTTCACTGCATGCTAAGGGTGCCCACGCTGCTTGGGACCCCATCCTCATCAGCATGCCACTCTGCTTGCCATCACCCCCACCCAAAAGCATTGCACCCTCGCTCGCTGCCTGGACCCTGCAGGTGGGAGGGGTGTGGGGGGGCTCTGAAAGGTTTTGCTGAGCCGCAGGCAGGAGGGAGTCTCCGCTTGTGAACCAGGGTCCAGCCACACGTGCTGCCAAGCGGGAAGCTCACCCCTGTCTGCTCCTCCTTCCAGGGACCCAAAGGTGACAGAGGCAGTCCCGGTGAAAAGGTAGGTACCAGCAGGCTGGGAATGGGGACCAGCCAGCGGTGGCCCCGGGCGCTGATGGCTTTTATCTTCCAGGGTGAGCGAGGCCAAGATGGTGTGGGGCTGCCTGGCCCCCCTGGTCCACCTGGTCCCCCCGGACAGGACATCTCTGTCTCAAGTAAAGATGTAAGTGATGGCTCCTGGCTTCAATGCAGCTGAGGGGAGCTAAAATTGAGGAGGGAAGAGGTCTGCCCAGCATCCATCATGCAGGGCGATCAAGGGAGACCTCTCCGGGAACTCTGACCTCTTCAGAGCAAAGACCAGGGTGAAAACCCCATTTTGTCTCTTTTTCCAGAAGTCTTTGGTGGCTTTGCCTGGTCCAGAGGTAAGTACCCCGCTGCCACCCACACCCAACCCTCAGCAGTGCCGGGTGGGCACCTGGTTTCTTGGAAAGGAGGGGGTTGCTCTTACAAACATCTCTGCTTCTTCCCACAGGGCAGACAGGGTCGCGCCGGCTTCCCGGTGAGTCAGTGGCAGGGCTGGAGACTGCAGGGATGGCCCCCGTGAAGGCTCCGGGCATACTTTTGGGAAATCCCTGGTTGCCGGTCCTGCTGTCCTTTGCCACAGTGGTGCTAGGGTGGTGGTGATGGAAGGGCGTTTGGGGTCTGCCTTTGGTGGGTCGGGGCTGATGCAGGCTCTGTGCTCCTCCCTGCAGGGCCCAGTGGGACCGAAAGGAGATCAGGGGCCATCTGGTCCCCAGGGGTCCCCAGGGTTGAAGGTAACTGCTCAAGGCCACCTCTGCCCTGTGGGGTGGTCACACTCCTGGTCCCTCATCCTGCCGAGCCACCGGGTCCTGGTGGTGACACCACCCCCACCATGGGAGGGAGCCTGGTCCCTGCATCTCCTGTGCCTCCTCCTTTCTTGCAGGGTGAGAAGGGGGAGCCCGGGGTCATCATCAGCCCCGATGGGACAGTGGTCACTGCAAAGGTGAAAGGAGAAAAGGTGAGTGCACTGTGGGAACAGGGACATGTCCCCGTGTGATGGGTGTCAGATGGTCACGGTGGTGACACCATTTCTCTCTCTGCTGTTTGCAGGGGGAGCCAGGGCTGCAGGGACCAATGGGACCCTCGGTAAGTCACTATCACCATCCTCCTCATATCCCATGGGGAGGGACGGGGGTGCCCCTGCTGTGAGCACCCTCATCCTCATCTTCTCTCCCCTCCAGGGTCCCCAGGGACGAGCAGGGATGAAGGGAGAGATTGGCTTTCCAGGCAGACCCGTAAGACCTGCTCCCAGTTTGTTTGTCCCCTCAGCCATCGCCTCCTCCACTGCATCTCCCCACTCCATTTGCATGTCTTGCACTCACTGAATCCCCAAACCCTAGCGTGTCTCTGAAGGGCAGGGTGATGCTGGGGTGTTGAAGGCAATGCTGGGGTGTCGGAAGTGACCTGGGGCATCAGAGGTGACACCCCGGTCAACCTTGGGGTTGGCAGGGGGACAGGGACAAGGCTCATCTGCTGCTCATCCACAGGGACGTCCTGGCATGAATGGGCTGAAGGGTGAGAAGGGTGACCCCGCGGATGTCGGTAGCATGCTGGGCTTGCGGGTGAGCACTGCTGGCAACCCCCACGGGCTGCTGGCCCAGCAGAGTGGGGGACACACACCAGGTGTCTCCCTGGGGACATAAATCCCTTTGGGAAAGGCCACATGCCTCCCTCTCTCAGGGACTGGTTGCCCCTCTGGGGCAGGGCATGGCCCTGGTGTTGCCCCACAGGGACTGTCCACTTGCAGGACCCTGACACATCTTCTCTCCCCCTGCAGGGTCCCCCAGGACCCCCAGGGCCTCCAGGGCCCCCTGGGCCACCTGGCAGCATAGTCTACGACAGCAGCAATGTGAGTAACAACTTGGTCACTGTGACAGGGGTGCTGAGGGCTGGTGATCGGGCTCCCCAGTGCACCCTGCCTGGCTGGATGAGACAGAGAATGCTCCAGTGGCATCCTCACTAGGGCTGGCACGTGAGGCTGTCATCAGCATCACATTAAGAGGGGCATCCCCAAGGCTGCTGCTGTCTCTGCAACTGCTTCCTTTGCATCTTTGCAGGCCTTCAGTGACTCTGGACATCCCATGCTGCCAGCTTTCCCCGGTAAGGGGGTGTCCCTTTCCTAGCCCCCTGGGAATCCAAGGGACCCCCAGCAAGGTGGGGCAGGGGGGAGAGACCCCCTCTGTTAGAGCTGAGGCTGAGATGCTGCAGCACTGAGATGGCATCTTTCTGCTGCTCCCCACAGGTTTCCACCAGTTTCAAGGACAAAAGGGAGAGAAAGGTGATGCCGGAGCACCAGGACCCCCAGGTGAGTGACCAGTCCCCGCAGGCAGAGGCAGTCAGGGGATGGCTCATGCCCATCCTGGCTTTCCTCTCCCCTCCTCTCTCTCTCCACAGGCCACTTCCCCTACGACCCGAGTCACTTTGGTGCCAACCTGCAGGTAAGCCCTTTGCCCACTGGCTGCAGCTTGCAGGGCTGGCACCCGCCATGATTTGGTGTACCGGGTTGCCCCCTGGCTGCTCACCCTAAAACTGTGCCGTCCCGCAGGGTGACAAGGGGGAGCCAGGTCCCAAGGGTGAGAAGGGCGAGCCAGGCAGTACCCCACTCTATGGTCCCAGTGTCCCTGGGCTGCCAGGGCCTCCAGGGCCCCAGGGCTACCCTGGGCTGCCGGTGAGTACCCCACGGCACACGGGGTGAGGAGGACGTGGTGGGGGCAGCATCCCCAGGTGCTTTGCTCCAGGGATGCTCTCTCACACTGCCTAGGGTCCCAAGGGGGACAGTATCGTTGGGCCGCCAGGGCCTCCTGGACCTCAGGGCCCCCCTGGTATTGGGTATGAGGGGCGGCAAGGCCCCCCTGGCCCTCCCGGTCCCCCCGGTCAACCCTCCTTCCCAGGCCCCCACAGACAAGGTGAGTTCCTGTGCCCCCTGCATCCCTCCCTGCACCCCCCCGCATCCCTCTCTACACTCCCTGCATCCCTCCTGTGACCCGTGCTGCAAACCTCTCCATCTCACCCTTCTTCCTACCAGCTATCAGCATCCCTGGGCCCCCCGGACCACCAGGGCCCCCCGGACCACCAGGCACCAGCGGCATGTCCTTGGGGGTGAGTTGGGGCTCTGGAGGGGGTTGCCTGCGGGCTGGCCAGCTGAGCCCTGAGCCGCCTGCCGGGCTGTGCCCGCAGCTGCACGCCCTGCCGACCTACCAGGCAATGCTGAGTGCCGCCCACGAGCTGCCCGAGGGAGGCCTCATCTTTCTGACGGACCGGCAAGAGCTCTACGTCCGTCTGCGCGGGGGCTTCCGCCGGGTGCTGGTGAGTGGAGGGGGTGGAAGCAGAGGAGGTGCCCTGTCTTGGGTTGTACTGCTCGACACTGAGGGGGTGCAGGCAGCACCACACTGGGGTTTCAGTGGCATCCTTTGGAGATGCTCAGGCATCCCTCCCATCCTTGCACAAAGAAGAGGAGAGGGGGGGTGACTGGGATCTGATGTGCCATGTATTTGCAGCTGGAGGAGCACAACCTGATCCCCAGCTCGGCTCTGGTGAGTCCCCTGTCCCCCATTCCCATCTCCATCCATCCCTCCCTGTCTTCATCCATAGCTCCCCATCGCTATCCATCGCATCCCCATCCTGATCCCCATCCCCAACCTGCCCCATCCCTGCCCAGCGCAGCACCAACCCTCAACCTGTCTCTCCCTCCCTCCTTAGGACAATGAGGTGTATGACAAGCCCCCCAGAGTTCACTATGCTGGCCCTCAGCCCCCGCTCCAGCCCCGTGGACCCCTGCATCCCCTTCGCAACCACAGCCCACCACCCACCACCCGACCCTGGCACAGGGACGAGGTGGTGGCCAACCAGCACCGCCTGCCTGAGCAACCCCTGCTCCACCACCAGCATGAGCTCCTCAACAGCTACTACATCCACCGCCGCCCAGATCCAGCCCCCGTGGCTGCCCACGTGCACCAGGACTTCCAGCCTGCTGTGAGTGCCGTGTGCCAGCCAAGGGGACGTGATGATGGTGACCAAAGCCATGTACCTCAAGACCTGTTGTCACCTCTTGGCAGCTTCACCTGGTGGCCCTGAATGCCCCACTGAGTGGCAGCATGCGTGGCATCCGGGGTGCTGACTTCCAGTGCTTCCAGCAAGCCCGGCAGGTTGGGCTGGCTGGCACCTTCCGCGCCTTCCTCTCCTCCCGCCTGCAGGACCTCTACAGCATCGTGCGCAGGGCCGACCGCACCACCGTGCCTATTGTCAACCTCCGGGTATATACATACATGTTCCCTTCCCAACACCCTGCAAGCTCCAAGGGATGCAAAGCATTCCAAAGCTCCCATCCATCTGCACAGCAGTGACCGTGGAGCATCCCCTTCCTGGGGGCTGCCAGGGCTCAGAGCTCCTGTGATATTCTCGGGGTGCATGGAGGGCTGACACGCACACCCCTTTTTCCACCCCCGCACCAGGACGAAGTGCTCTTCAGTAACTGGGAAGCCCTTTTCACGGGCAATGAGGCCCCACTGCGAGCTGGCACCCGCATCCTCTCCTTCGATGGCCGGGATGTCCTGCAGGATGCAGGATGGTGAGTGTGGGATCGAGTGATGGGGAAAGAGGGGAGATGGGGGTCTGGATTGTGGTGGGGACAGTGGCAGCCCCCCACCTTTCTCCTTTCCAGGCCACAGAAGAGCATTTGGCACGGCTCAGATGCCAAGGGCCGGCGTTTGCCTGAGAGCTACTGTGAGACATGGCGGACGGAGGAGCATGCTGCCACCGGCCAAGCTTCCTCACTGGGCTCCGGCAAGCTGCTGGAGCAGGTGGCCAGCAGCTGCCAGCACACCTTCATTGTCCTCTGCATAGAGAACAGCTTCATGACTGCCGCCAAAAAGTGACACCTCCCCCTCATCCCCGGGTAGCCCATGCCTCCCTGGGGAGGGTCGGGCCAGCCTGCACCCCGGCGCCCCCATCGTCCTCAGCCCCTCCATCTCCTGCCCTTGCCCCACAGGATTTTCTCTTCCCATAGACCTGAAGCCAAAGAGTATCACCGTTGCCGCTGCCTTGGGTCAGCAGGGGCTCACGTCCCACCTGGGGCAGGGCAGCCGTGGGCTGCTGCCTTCCTCCTCCTCGTGCTCCACTTCTCTTCTAATCCCTAATATTTAACCACTTCATCTTGTGTCCACCACCTGCTCAGATGCTCTTTTCAGGGTGGCTGGGCAGGAGGATGCTCAGCAGGGCGATTTCAGCGCTGCCATGTGGTTTGCCCTCCCAGAAAGCCTGCAGGGGTTTCTCTGACCCCCCCACCTCTCAGCCCCGCGTTGTCCTCACCAGGAGCTTGGGGCCAGACCCAAATCCATGCTGCTGGAACCACAGGGTCTTCTCCAGCTGAAAGTCCGGCATCCCACCCAAGCAAGGGACTGTCCCATGGCGGTGCCAGGGCTCTGCCTAGATGGTCTCCATCCTCCCAAGGTAAGGACCATCCCACCCAACCCCCCCATCATCCTCACCTCCACTCCCCTGGCCCACAGCTCATGAGACCTGGGGGGAGGGAGGCCTGGTGCCCCCCGATTCCTGCTGTGCCTCTCCCCCCGGGCACAGCCACAGCCAGCAGCCACAGCCAGGCCAGCACGGGGACTGGTGCGATGGGGTGGCCCCAACATGGGGACAGGCATGCCTTTGCCACGTGTTTACGTGTGTGCGTGTGTTGAGCACATGTGGTACCGAGGGCTGACACCGCCATCACCCTCCCCTCCCCATGCCACCTTTGCTGCGCTCTAAGGGCCAAGGCACAGCAAAGCTGCATTGAATTGGTGTGGACAAATACAAGGTGCTAAAAAAAAAAAAAAAGAAAGAAAAAAGAGAAATCTGTAACTAGCTTTTTATTATTGTATGGAAATTATTACCATAAAAGCTGTGCGAGTCACACAGTCTATTTCTTACAGTCTACTGTATTTTGTGTAATTAATGCAATTTCAAGCCTGTGGATCTTTATATTTTTTTTGTCGGTTGTGTCCTATAAATCATTTTCTAAAGGCACTGAATAAAAAGACATTACGCTCTTGTAGCCTCGCTCTGCACAATGATGGGAGCTGGTGGCCAGGAGACCACCCGGACTCCATCCATATCCCTGCGTGGTACCCGGTGGTGGCAGTCATGGGCACCCTGCCCCTGCTCTGGTTGTGTTTGTGGCTGGGGGCTGAGGGCACAGCCCCTGCCCCCATGGAGCAGAAAACGGTTCCCAAGGGGTATGTCCTCAACAGGCTGGCACCAAGGACCACCAGCAGGACAGGAGAAAAAGCACACGGTGAAAGTGATGCTCGCTTATGCAGCCGAGACCTGGCCACGGTGGTGACGGTGCTTAAGCTTGTATGGCACCTGCCTCCAGGCTCTTCTCCTGTACTGGCACCTCGTCAGGCAGCTGGCATAGCTCGTTGGCAAGGGCCAGCTCTGCTGGCTGCTTTCGGCGACTGTGCTGGATGCCCACACAGATGGCCGCCAGCAGGTAGACCACTGCCAGCAGCGTGAAGTAGCCAAAATACACATAAAACTGCAAGAGAGGTGGAGAGAGAGCAATGCTTGCAGCGCCCTCCACCCCCAACTTCATCCCACACCATTAGGGGACCTCCATCCTAGGTGCCCCTCATCCCTACCTGGGGATGCACAGACAAACCCAAGACCCTCTTGTCGGCTACGATGAGCGTGATGATGGTCTTCAGCACAGTGGCAAAGAAGGTATTGACCCCGAAGACCAGTGCGCAGAGTTCTTTGGAGAGGGAGGTAGCAATCTGGAAACTGGGAAAAACAGGGGTACCAGTGAGCCCCTGGTGCCAGCTCAGCTGCTGGGGTGGGAGCAGGTCCCCAGGGGTACCACGCACATGGCGATGGGCACCAGGAACTGGTAGGAGCCACGGAAGAGGACATAGGTGATGTAGCACAGCCAGATGTTGCTGGTGGTGCTCATGAGCAGAAGCAGCCCTGCCTGGAAAGCTGTCACCACCCCAATCACCAGCTCCGACCACAGCGTCCACCGGATCTTCACATAGCCAGCGGCGAAAGAGGCTCCGGCCCCTGGGGAGGGGATGAAGGATGCTGTGAACACCTCACCAGCACGGGACCACCTTGCATCCCCCCAGCCGAGTCATGCTCATGTCATCCAGTGATGCTTATCTCATCACCACTGCCATAACACCCCCTATAGCCCCAAAAATGCCACAAGGACCACCAGTCCCAGGGATGCAGTGGAACAGGGCTGTTTCCCTGTATCCCCAGTGTTCCCAGCCCAGGGCAACGTACCCAGCAGCGTGGAAGCGGCATCCACTCCTCCGTTGTACACCTGGCGGTTGTCTGTGGTGGGGTAGATCTCATTCCAGAGGATGTGCACATAGTACAGCATCAGGTAGTAACCAGCTGAGTTGAAGACCCACCACAAGGACCAGAGCCGGAGCTGGGGTTGCCTGGCTAATGCTCCCAACTCCCGCAGCATACGGCACAGCACCGCCTCCCGCCAGCCCCGCGTCCTCCCACTCGTGTCTCCCCCAGCCATCTTGTCCAGCTCAGCAGGCGCAGCCTCATCGCCAGCCCCCTCAGGACGGTTGAAGAAGAGGCTGCGCCGGGGTCGCTCGAGGAAGAGGGTGAGGACGAGGCCGAAGCTGACGAAGCCCAACGAGATGTAGTTGAGGGTAAGGAAGGGGACGCCACCCACGGTGACGCAGAGCTGGCCCAGGACTGAGCTGGTGAACACGCCCAGGAGGACAGCGGAGCGGGAGTAGCTGGCCATACGCTGGTAGCGGGACGGGGCAACAAGGGAGAAAATGTAGGAGGAGTAGGCAATGCGGGCGGCCATGGTGATGCCGTAGAAGAACTCCATCAGCTGCATGGCCAGGACAGAGGTGCCCAACACCAGCAGCAGCCAGATGGAGATGTGGCTGAGGCTCTGCAGCAACAGCACCGGCTTGTAGCGCAGGTAGTCCGTCAGCAGGAAGATGGGCACCAGCACGGCCATGTAGGAGTACGTCAGCACTGGCGTGATCACGTTGGTCACCTGCCGTGTGTGCAAGGGCTGAGCACTGGACACATCCCTGGGAGATGCCTCCAGCCCAGAGGAGTGCAGCTGACTACTGACCAGCTGCTGACCCCCATGGCAGCACCTCCTGGGGAAGGAATGTGGCCAGCAGGGTGCTCCGCCGGGGGCCTGGCTGAGCCCTGGCTCCCTCCCGTGCTGGGAACACAGCGTTCCCACGAACACAGCAGCCTGCTAGGACCGGAGCCAGTGTCCCTTGGTTGGGGACAACAACATGTGGCCCCTCCTCATCTAACCCCATCGTTGCCAGCAGCCCAGCGGTGACCAGCCCTGTTCCCCCCACTGTACACCGCACCAGCATGGGAGGGTCTCCCCAGTGAAACAGGATGGGGCTTCTCCCAGCCCAGCACCCCCCTGCCATCCCACCAGCAGCTCAGGCAGGCAGGGGTCAGACATCACCCCCTAAAAGTGGCTTCCAGCCTGAGCACAAGGAGCCTGGGACTGAGGGGACAGGGTGACCTCGCAGCCCAGTGGGTCAGGGACATGCTGCCAGATGGACACACGCCACCTTCTGCCCCCACCCACAAAGCACCACCACATATCACCGTACACTTCCATACCCCAGGGCAGCAACACGATGCTCCAGCCAGCCCCAGGGTGGTGATCATGGCTGGAAGGGGGACACCAGGGGAGCACAGGCTACCCGTAGCTCACCTCTGCCTGCGTGAAGTTCTTGTCAGCCCCCAGGAGATACGGGGTGATGAAGCTCTCCCCAGGCCGGATCTGCGTCATGAAGCCGTAGAAGCAGAGGTAGAAGACTTGTAGTTTCCAGCGCTGGTCCAGTGCCGTCTCCGACACTGGCTTTTTGGTGCCATCATCCTTCTGGGACATGGCTCCACCGGCTCTGCAGTAGGATGGTGGTGGTGTCCCTGGGACCGTCAGCTAAACAGGCTTTGCTGGGCCAGGCAGCCCCTCTCTGGCCGCAGGCGCTCTCCAATGCATTGAAAGCCACGTCGCTGCAGTTTCTGGGGAGAAAGCAACGTTTGGCATGGGCTCAAATTCCTCCATAATCGCAAGGCAAATAAATACCGCTACCTGCTCCCCAGGAGATGTTCTTGCAAGAAGAAAAGCAGCCGCACGTCTCACTGTGCAAGACACGGGGGGGGGCAATTCAGATGGAATTTGTAAATCTCATATAAAAGAGCCTGGATGCATGAAGTGCCTGGCTCTGCATTGGGGCGTCCTCGGCTCCCATCTACTTGTTTTTCTCCCTATTAAGAGCCAGTGGGGTTTTACTCCCTCCCTGAAACAAAGCTTTTCTCTGAGCCGAGTTGCTCCGCTGGAGACCCAGAGGCAGAGAGATGCAGACACCCTGCGCCGTGGATGCTCTGGAGAGAGATGGCAGCAGCCGTGGGGACTACTTTCACCGGTTGTGAAAGGGAGTTAATGTGCACACCGGGCACGGGGCTGCCCAAGTTATACATTAACTGGGCGGTCGGCGGGACTTTAGGTGATCTGCAGGCAAGTGACTGCCCCTCAGCTCTCCTCCACCCTGATGGGACACAATGCTCGGGCGGCATCACCCTGCCTGGGGAGAATGCAATAGTGCCACAAGGTTCACAGTCCAGAGGGGGATTAAATGCTCAGATCCTGAGGCTTGGCCTCAGGAAAGCTGGCAGAGCTGGGGAATCCTGATCAGCAGTCACGGGATGAAGGCAGGGAAGGGATAAGGCATGGCCTGGGCGTCCTCCCAGTGCTCCCCACTCCCACAAGAAGTCACTGACAGCACTTTCTGAGCCATAAAAATCCACATGTGCCAGTCCACGCCACAGGAGCAAGGTCTAGAAACCCCATTACCCTGCTAATTGCAGAACAACTAATCACAGTCATTAAAAACTAAGTCCACGGTCCAGTCCATGCCCTCCACTGCCATCCTGCATGGCCAGACTGGGGGGCTCCCCTTGCAAGACCCCCCCTAGATAACACACATGACTAACAGGGAAATGAGCTGGTGCTTGCATGGGAAAGCCAGTTGTGATCAAAACCAGAAGCTGCAGCAACAAGTAGGGTGCCCGTTTGCCCCAGTGAGGACTCACCACTCCAGCAGCATTCCCATGGGATTTCAGCACTAGTGCTTGAGCAACACCAAAATATGCACATCCTGGAGCTCTCACACCTGGGCAAACAGCCCCTACCGCTTAAATAGGTCCCTGGGGAGCAGGGCAGGGATCCCGGTGCTCACTTACTGCCAGTCGGCTACCTCCCAGAGCCGGTGCCAGTTTGGGTGCCGAATGGAGCACTGCAGTCCCCTTGCTGTGCCAGGAACAGCAAGTAGGAAGGAGCAGGGGATAAACTCCTGCCAAACACACCCCCAGCATCATGCTGTGCCATGCCCACCTGGGGCCCCTGCCAGACGTGACTGCCTGGACTATGCCCCATCACCTGCTCGTCCCTGAGCTGGGCTGAAGATGTGAGTGATCATCACCTCCAGCAGCCACTCTCTGTGGGGCAGCCCCTTGCCGCATGCTTTGGGACCCCGATGGGCTGCTTTCCACCCTCCGCTCCAAACCTGTTTTGGAAGCAGATACGCCCCATTTCCTTTCCTTTGCATCCAGGGTGGATACGCGTGCTTATCCCTGGCCAAAAGGAAGCCATCTCCATTAAATCCAGGATGCAGCTCCATGCCACTGCCTCGATGCCACTATTCCCAGGAGCAGCAGCTCCTAACTCCTGGAATATGCATCCCCACGTATTCAGGGACCCCAACCCTGAACCTATTTGGCCAGACCCAGCTCCACCTCTCCAGACCATCTACTGAGCTGCTGCCACTCAAGGTGAGTGGGCATAAGTCCTAAGGGATGCTCCCAGCTCGGGATGTCATCACTCTGCCCCAACGCAAGCCAAGCAGAGGAGAGGGAGCAGAGCACAGGCGGTTATCACCGTGTGAACCTGTTTATCACCAGGTTATCACGGCACGAATTTGACAACGGATTGCCGTCGTGCTATGTGGTTGTCAACCCAGGGCCACGGGCAATGCAGGCGGCCAAGCTCAGGCACAGCTCCCAGCGGAGCCACGGCCACCACGGTCCAGATGGGACAGCCTCGCGGGGGGGATGCTCTCCCCCCAGCCACATGTTGGTTGCACAGAAGCAACGCTGCTGAAGCACAACGCGTTTTGTGAGGAGCTGCCCAGCGGGCAGGGGATGGGGGTGCACAAGTCCCTGGGGCACCTTCCCAAAACAAGGCAGAGGAAGCTCCCCAAAATACACCCTCGCCCACTGTGCGGGCACCTCTCTGCCTCCCCTCCCCCTCCCACCACCCAAGCGATGGGTGGCTTCTTCAGGTGCTGGGGGGTGGCTGGGGGTCTGCACGGCTCCAGCTCACCCCGAGACCCTGCGTACCCCGGGGACACCCCACACCCCCGGCATCCCAGGCAACTCAGCACCCCGGGGACACCCCACACCCTCGGTACCCCAGGGACCCCTGGCACCCCAGCACCGGAGGAACCCCAGCACCCCGTACCCCCGCAGTCCGGGCCGTACCTGGGGGGCCGCAGGCATGGGGGCGAGGGGCCGTACCAGCCCGAGCGCTGTGGGGCGGGAGGTGTCCCGGGGCTCCCCGCGGCCCCACCGCCACCGGAGCCGCAGCAAGCACAGGAGGAGGAAGAGGAGGAGGAGGACGTGGGGGGCCCTCGGGAAATGTAGTCGTGCCCCACGTGCGAGGCGGGGGGACTACAAGTCCCACAGTGCAGCGGCTAAGAGGAAGGGGAGGAGGAGGCAGAGGAAGAGGAGGAGGAGGAGCTCCTCGAGCTCGACCTCGACCTCGACCGCCGCGGGTGCGGGACGCTGCCGGGCGGGCAGTGGTTGTGTGTCCGGGACGGGAGGAAACCTCCCGGAAAACACCGCCTGGGCATCCTGCCCGCCCAGCTCCCGGCGGAGGGGAGGACACGCTTCCCCGGCTCCTCCCCACCGGGATCCGCTCCCCCGCCCGTCTGCCGTGGCCTCAGGGCTGCGGGGCCTCGCATCCCGCCAGACTGGCTCGGCAGCATCCTCGACGAGACCCTACCCTACCCTACCCTTCCCAAGGGAAGCCTTGGCTTCCCCCAGTGATTTAACGCTTTCCCTGTCTGCTCCCCGCTGCCCATAACCGCTTGGATTTATTTCTAGCCCTCATTTTTTATAGGGGGGGAGTAGGGGGAATTTGTTATAGCCTGGGCTGTGCCGCATCCAAGAGGGTCCTGGGCGTGCTGCCGCCCACTGGGCTCAGAACACAATTGCCAAAGCCCCTCTTCCCCCAAGCACAGCCTGGCAGCAGCCCCCTGAGATGTGCTTATGGGGTGAGACTTGGCCATTAGGACAATGAGGGCTGAATCACAGCCCTGCACCTGTCCAGGAGGCAAGAGCATCTGTAGAGGGAAATTAAGTGGATGTGGAGACCCTGGAGAATCGGGCCCTGCAGCTGCTGTCCCCATCTCCTGGGAGATGACTCATCTTCTGAGAGCATCTTCTCTCCCTGCTTTCCTCCCCTTCTCCCAGCACTTACCCTGCCAGAAGTAAATGCAACCTGACAGGGCTCAGCTACTCTGCTGAAATATTTAGATGTTCCTGCCTGGGAGTGCAGCAGTGGGATTCCAGGGATTGTCACCCCCCCCCCCCCCCCAACACACTCCACCCAGGACTGTGAGGCGCCCAGGCAGCTGCACCCCAGCCTGGGGTCTTCCCACCAGAGGCCTGCTATCCCACTGAGCTTCCCAACACCCATGCAAAAATGCTCACCACCGTAGTGGGGGCTGGACCAGCATTTATTTCACTTGAGTTTTTCTCCTCCTTTTCTCAGCCAAACAGATAGAGCCAGTGTGTGTTATTTAGGTGATGGCATGTTTATTCCCGATGCAGTTTCCTCCCTGGGGAGGAAGTCAGGACACCAGGACTGCTTTGGTGCTGCAGGACAAGCTAGCTCATGTCTCTTCCCAGGCAGGCGCTGGTCCTGGGGAGGATGCCAAGACCACAGCAGACATGTTCACAAGGTCCCCGTGCCCACTATGTACCTCCCTCGGGCAGGGGCACAGCCCTTGGTAGACCTGTCTCTCCATCTCCTGGTTGCCAGGATAGTGGCAGGATTGCGTCCCTTCCTTATGTACAGTGGGACCTGGGTGCAGGAGCAGGCAAGGGTGTGGGTCTGGGGTGATGCTGTGCACCCAGGCAATGCCAGCACCCTGGGGGTACTGGTGGGCCTTAATGACCCTGAGCAGTGTCACCATGAGCAGTGTCACCTGGGTCGCCCAGCCACCCACCCCAGTGTGCATCCCTTGGCAGAGTCACGCTACCAGCCCTAGTCACTGGCTGCACTCCATGAAGCCTGGGGTAGTACCCAGGGGTGCAAGGGCCGGGCTGGCAGATGCATTTGTGCAGGGTGCTGGCAGCACAGGGCATCCCAGCCTCCTATCGGATGGCTTACTTGAAGGGGTCAGCCCCCCAGGCCCGAGGGCTGGCATCCCCTGTGCCTGGCTGCTGGGGCTTGGGGCTGAGGCTGGGACTTGTCTTGAGGACAAAGGATGGGGCTGGGGCAGGGACAGGAACGGGAGCAGGGGCTCAGGCAGGGGCTGGAGCAGGGCAGGGCAGGAGCGGGGGCAAGAACCAGGACTGGGTAGCAGCAGAGCAGGTTTGGGGGCAGCAACAGGTGCTGTAACAGGGAGGGCAGGGCAGGAGCTGCAGCCGGGGCAAGGGCAGAGATGGTTTAGGGGCAGGATCGGGGTCAGGGGCTCAAGCAGGGCTGGCGCTGGGGAGGGAGTAGGAACAGGAGCAGGGTCTGGGATACAGACACGGTCTTGAGCTGGGACAGGGAAGGGGCCGGGGCAGGAACTAGGGCTGGGGTGGGGATACGGAGACGGTCTTGAGCTGGGCAGGGCAGGGACCCGGGTTGGGAAACGGGCAGTGGCTGGGGCAGAGAAGGGCAGGGATGCGGGAAGATCAGGGGCTGGGAAAGGGAGAGGGGCAGGGCTTTGGGTAGGGGTAGGGGCAGAGTTGTGGGCAGGGGTATGGGCTGGGGCAGTAACTGGGACCTGGCAGGCGCAAGGTCTAGGGTAGGAGAGTGGCTGGGGTGGGCTGAGGGGTAGGGGCGAGAGGGGATGGGGCAAGAACTGGGGCAAGGGCAGGGCGCGGGTGGGGCGGGCAGGGGACGGCGGGGGGGTGCGGCGGGGGGGCGGGCATAGCCAGGGGGCCGGGCAGGGCTGCGGGGCCGGGCAGGGCGCACCCGCTCCGCTCCGGCGGCGCCTCCCTCGGAGCGAGCCCCGCCGCCCCTCCCGGCCCCCAACTCCGCCGCTCCCCTTCTCCTGCCCGAGACATCCCCGCTCTGCACGGTCCGTCCCTCCGTCCGTCCGGGGGCAGGTAGGGGTTTGCCTTCCCTGGGGCGTTGTTTTCTGGGCGGGGGCGGGCTCAGGGGGGCGCGGGACGGAGCCTGCGGTGCGGGTGCCGGAGGGACTGCCCCGCAGCGGGCGGTCGCACGCTGCCCTCGCCCTGCTCCGGCTCTGCTCATCCTTGGGGCAGCGGGAGGCGAGTCGCCCACGCGGGGATCCGAGTGGGATGTAGGGGGAATGGTGGCGGTGAGGGGAGGAGGACACAGCCCCTGCGACGAGGATGCAGTATCACCCCGGGAACCAGCCCGGGAGCGGGAGGCGAGCCCCCTCCAAACCTAGGGTGGCTCCGCAGAGCAGCGGGTCCCCCCGTCCCCATCCCGAGGGGCTCACCCCCATGCTCTTCCACTTCCCCGAGTGTGCGTCTCTGCAAGGCTGCCGAGACTTTTCCGTCCCTGACGCCCGGCCCGCGATGCTGCTTGACTCGACGAGGGCTGGCCTCTGCCAAAACAAGCCCCAGGGTGCTGTCCCCGTGGCCCTGGACCACAAACAAGGATCTCCAAGGCAGGTGACTTGCCAAGCCCCCCATCCGCTGCTGCAGGAAGAGGTGCATGTGGGGACTGGTGATGGCAGGGATGCTGTGCGGGCAAGCCCTGGCCGCTGGCTTTCAGGTGGTGGCTTTTGGGTGTGAGCATCCTGCCGGGTCCTGCTGCTGTCAGTCTAGTGGTCGTTTCTGAGCCCCAGCTCCAGGTGTGCTGGTCGCCAAGCGCCCACCGAGCAGCTGATCAGTGCACCCAGCTGGGGCGGGTGCAGCCTCAGCATCAGTGCTGGGGGGAGGAAGGAGGCCCAGGCCTTTTTTCTGGAGCACACGTTTCCAAGCTTCCACTGCAGTTGCGCAAATCATCTGCTGGGAGCCTGTTTCCCCAGCCAGGACTTTTCTGTCCTTCCTTCAAAATTGGGCTGGTTCATCAGCACATGCCCCCGAGGGAGCACAGCGTGCCCTGCCCTGGAGTTGCTCCCCTTTCCCTACTGGAGCCGTTAGCCTCCATCACGTGGAGCTGGGTCAAGAGGGGTAGATTTATTTGTCTATTGACCCCTGGGCAGCAAGCAGCATTTATTGCCCAGCCCCTTCCAGCAAGTCCCCCAGGGTCTGGGGGAGGCCTTGGTGATCCGTCCTGGGGAGAGGGAGGCCCGTGCCACCCTCCTTGCAGCAGCCCAGCCCTGTGCAGCATCCTCCGGCAGCCAGTGTGCTGCAGAGCATCCCCACCCCAGTGTGGATGCTGCATGGCCCCCCAGGAATGGCACAGAGCCCCATGCCGCAGGGCATCCTCCCCCTTCACGCAGCACGGTGAGCCTAGGGCAGATGGGGCAGCTTGGGGCTGTGATGCCCCAGGGACTCCCACAGTCCCGGGGGTATGGGATGAAGCCGGGTGCTGCAGCCATGCACGGCGGAGCAGGTCCCAGGCTTTCCTGGTCTGCAGCCACGGGACGTGGAGACAGCGTCTGCACATCCCAAGGGATGTGGTAGCAAAGGAGCAGGTGGTCCTGGTGGGAGGTGCATCAGACACTGCTGTTTGCCATGGTCCTGGGGGGGGGGGCTTGGGAGATGGTGCCTGAGGGTGGAGGGCATGGATAGCAGCATCTAGTGCAGACTGTCTCCGGCCATAAGCAAGGGCCTGGGGATGGAGAGCCCTCTGGGAGGTGAAGGTGTCACCCAAAATCTCTGTGACCTGTTCCATGCTTTCTAGGAGCACTTCCACAGCAGCCTCTGGGAGAATGTGAGGGAAACCCCTATCTGAGCTCGCTTTAAATGATGGCCAAGGAGGTGTAGCTCTGCAGTGAAATTCAGGGCAGGCCCATGCAGGTGCCAAAACCAGTCCCAGACACTGCTGGGGTGGGTTGAGCGATGCTTAGCCCCTGTGCTGCCTGAGCCCTGGGTCCGTGGGGCTGCAGAGGGAGGCTCCAGCCCAGGTTAGTTGGGTACAAATATAACTCCTGGCTTCTCTCCCTTCTCTTTGCAAAGGCCCCAGGAGTGTGTGGGGTTGTTTTGGGGCTGGAGCTGGCTCCCACCCAGCTGACTGGCATGCCTGCATGGTGAGGCTGGGATGCTGCAGCCACCCCTGCATGTGTGGTGTCCCTCCTACCGGACAGAGTCTGAGGAGCGGGAACAGATGTCCCAAGATGTGCGTTCCCGGCTGCCGCAGGGCTGCTGGCAGTGTCCTGCCGGGGCCAGGAGGGAAGGGAGCGTGGTTCAGGTTGCTGCCGGCAGTGTTTCCCCTCAGCCTCGGCGCTCCGCCCGAATCTCTGCTTCTTCGCCTTGCTACCTGGGGAGGTGAGTTAGCGGTGCTAAGACGTGGCTGGCGTCCCATGCAGCACCTGTCAGCTCTCCTTGCCTGCACAGAGGCTTCGGAGATGTGAGAGATGCGTGTCAGGCTGAGGGACAATGTTCGTGTCCCCAGGGTGGGCCCTTTGCTCCCAGTCCTGGGGCAGTGGTACCTGGGGCAGGGATGGGGGCATCCTTCATCTTCCCGCCCTGTCCCGGTGCAGCAATGTGGAAATACATCCACTTTTCATCAGATTGGCAGGCAAGCTGGGTGCAAGCATCTCTCTGACTCTTTGTGGGAAAACCAGGATGAAGAAAAGCTCTGTTTAAGACAGTACTTCGCTCCTTTGAGGGTCCCCAAGAGGCTGTTTTTTAGTTGAGGAGGGAGTATGGGATTTTCCTGCAGGCAGGTTCTCCCATTTTGGGAAAGTCCGTGGAGCCTCAGCACACCCTATCCATGGAGAGCCCTTCACAGGAGCTAGGGATAGTCAGCAATTTCCTAAATGAAGCTAGCACTCAGGAGTGCAAAAATCAAAAGCTTTCCTCTGAAAATGGTGAAACATCGCGCTTCAAATTTTCCACTTTATTTTTTCAGTTGCTTCTTCCCTTTGCTGAACGCCAAATTCTGGCCTGTTTGCTGGGCAGGCTTTGTGATGAGACACGCAGAAGAGAAATGCCATTGCCCAACTGGGGAGGATGTGTTTCCAGCCCCCTTTCATCCAGCAGCAGCCCATCACCAGGGTATCGTGGCATGTCCTCCCCCTGGCCTTCCCAGAGGAGCACTGGTGCTGTGCCCACAAAGTTTGGTGTGTGCACATTATTGGGGAAACCCAGCATTGACTGGAGGAGAAAGAGGGTTAACATGCAAGGGCAACCAGCTGGACTGTCCCAGGAAGGGGTTAATTCTGGAGCTCCACATCTGGTATCCTATTGCGGGCTGCTTTGAGTAAAAGCTTTTTTGGCTGGGTTTCAAGGGCAATGCTGGAAGATGACTCATGCATCCCTGCCACCAAGGAGTAAACCCTCTTGTCCAAATTTTCACAGCCCAAGGTGATGGTTTCCTGAAAATACAAGTGCTGTGGAGGGCCTCGGTCTGCTGGCTCCAGGCTTAGCTGCTTCTCAGGACTTCTAGGGCCATCTTGTTCTGAGGGAATTGGGGCGATGGCATCTCCAGCATGAGTGCTGGAGAGGAGGCTGAAGTGCCTTTGCGGGTGGCCTCTGGATAGGGACCCTCTGTGGTGGGCACAGAATGCATGACCAGCACCAGCATAGCCTATCCGCACTCAGCTCGGGGTGGGAAGGGAGCAGGGTCTTTCCTTAAAAACCACTAAACGATAATAACTTAAGCAATGCATTTGGAGACATAAGTGATGTGCTGCCGCAAGTGAAGGTAGCAAATGCTCTGCTTATTCCTGATGTTAGCAGCTGAGCTGCTGCTTGTGGAGGGGTTTCTCATCCACGAGGGGTAGCTTTGCTCTGTGCATGGTTTGGTGCTCCCCCCCGTAGAGTGTTCGTAGTGAACATTGCATGGACACAGGACTCACAGACACACTGACCCACAGCTGGCATGGGGCTGGGGGTGCTGCTGGGCGTCTCTGCCCTGAAACCCTGAAATCTTTTCACTTGTGCAAACACACCACGATGTGGGCTCTGCCCCCCAGGTCCCCTTACATCGTGGTTACACACCTCCTGTTGCGACATCTTTGCTCCATCACCCATGTGAGAATTTTGGGGGGGCTTGCTGCTGGGCACCCAAGTGCCTTGCATTGTGTTGGGGCGTGTTGTTTGGAGGATGCTTTCACCCCGGCACAGCCTGACTCTTGTCCCTTTTGTCTGCAGGGTGAGAGCTGCCCAGCGGGCTGCACTGTCACCTTCCTACACTGCCAGATGTGCCTCCGAGTCACGCCGCACAGGGGATCGGCCCCGGGGGTAATGGGGCAGAAATGTCCTCTCCGCAGGTCCAGGGCTGCCCAGGGGACTCCAGGCATGATGCTGTCTTGTCCCTGCCCAGCACAGGTCGTGCCAGCTGGTCACAAGGCCAGGCCAGACCAGCTCTGTGCTGCTGAGGGATGTTGTGTGACTGCTCCATACCCTCTTACCCTGGATGATCTATGATGAGGTCCCACTGCCCATTGTGCTCCTGAAATTATAAGAATAAGGACTTTTGGCAATGGCAGTGGATGAGGGCATCAGGTTTCCAGTGCCTGAAGCAAACCTCTCCTCCCTTTTGTGTGTTTTGGGAAGGCCCCTAGGAGAGCCCCTTCTGGTGTGCAGACAGAAAACAGAGGGCTTGGAAAAAAATTCGAGGTTTCAGGGTGAAATTATTTCATGCCAGGCAGCCTAATCTGGAGTGACCTTGCTTGGGGCAGGAGCTGGACCAGAGACCTCCAGAATCTCACAACATGATATGCTCTGTGTCTCCGGCCTTCCTTCAAACGTGGAAATGATTCACTATTTACAGGCTTTTATTTTACTGATAACGTGAAGGCAATGATTTGGAGAGGTCTAGAGAGGAGACCCCAGGGTGTCTGTGAAACAAAGCCCTTCCCTGTGCCAAGACAGGGCAGGTTGGCCTCTCCATTGTGCTGTGGTTGCCCATGGGTCACTCCATGAAACGCACCTCGGGAATCTTGAGAATCTGCAAAACCCAAAGCCAGAGGGTGAAATCCTATGTTTCTGACATCTCATAGTGTTGGGGGAGATCCTCCTGATCTGGCTATGTTGGATGCTTTGTGTCAGGGCAGGAGAATGCCTTGGGGATGCCCAGGATCGGTGACTGCCACTTGGGCAAGGGGACCCCACTGCCAAGAACGTGGTCAGGATGTTTTACTGCAGGCTGTTCAGTGACCGGACAGCTGATGAGCCTGGGACAGGCCTGGCAAGCCCCTCGCCTCTCCTTAGGGCGGGTTTGTTGTGTTTTTTTTTTTTTTTTTTCTGGGAGGCTTGGGTAGCGCTGCTGGGGTTTCAGTGTCTGCTGAAAAATCCACGTGGGGAGACCTCTTCAGACACCTCACTGGTCTGTGCCTCAGTTTCCCCACCTGGAAAACATGTTGCCCCTCTGGGGGATTTTGGACACCAACGGATTGCAGGGGATGGACGAATGAAGGACCTGAAGTTACCTGTTTTACTGCACAGCTTGGGTGGCTGTGGTCCCCAGGACGAGAACAATAGCTCACCCTCTCTCTCCTGGGACATTTCCTTGCACATGGGCTCTGTGCTGGGGGTCTGGCTCCCCATGCGGGTGACAGAACCATTGCTGTGCTGTGACGATGTGTGTTAGACCTCAGCTGGGGCTTTACCAGGCTCTGCCGACCATCCACACTCCTCTGTCAGGGGACCAGGGTGCAAACCATGCCCAGATGCCATGCATCTCAGCCTGCACGGTCTCTGTCCTTGCTCTAGGTTGCAGGTTCCTCCTTTCGAGCATTTATGAGAGCTAACATGCCTGTCATCGACAGCTCTCCCTGCCGTGGCTAGAAAATACCCCAGAGTTTTGTGAGTAGAGCTGACAATATCTGGCGAGACATTTCTCCCTTGCAAGCATGCAGGAGTAGTTTTGCCAGCCCTTAAGCAAGGGAAGAGGGGCAATGATAAAGAAAGGATGGAAGGGAAAAGGACAACACATGAGAACAGAGGATGGCACCAAATTTGCTGACCTCCTTGCTTTTGATTGCCTCTGGAGCAGAAGGAAAATGAATTCGGGGGGGGTGGGGTGGCTGCTTGCAAATGGCCCCAGGAGCAGGACCAGGCTGTGCAGACCCTGGGGTCTCCTTGGACTGACTTCTGCTCTGAGGTCTTCTGGGCAGAAACACGGTTCTGAAAGGCATCAGGTGGGCTTAGCAATGGGTGATGTCCCAGGCAGCTGCTGGTGGCATCTGCTGCTAGGGCTTGGTTCTGCCTTGAATGCTTTGACATCGGCACGTTACGTCACCACTAATCCTTTTAGTGATGTCAAGGTTTTGGAGAGAGCATATTTGGCTCTTCAAATCCCATCCTGAGGACCTAAACTAGCCCACTCCAATCGAACTAATCCCTGTCATTCCCCAAAGGCGAGGAAGGACCAGGGATTCCACTGCAGATGGTCTGTCTCATCCCAGTGGCTGCTCTTAAGGCTTTCTAAGACCACCAAGGACTTCTTGTGTGCAGCAGAGCCTCAGCCCTTTGTGGTTGGGCAGCACTCTGGAAGTTTTAAAAATGCACCAGATGTGATCTTCCCCGAGGAGACACCAGCCGCTGTGTCTCCTTGGGTAGGGCACTTATGATTTAGCTTGCTGTGACCTAAATGGAATGTCTGCGTGTTCCAAAACCAGTTCTCCACTGGGTACCCAAATGCCTGGCTCTGCCTCCTCCACCCTAGGATGCTGGGCTCCCCTCTGGACATGCTGGATGCCACTGGTGTTTGCCAGAAGAGGGAGGAAAAGGCAAAACACTGAGCTTCACCTCCTCACCAACCGATTTGTCCTCTGGGAGATTAGTCCCCTTCCCTGGCTTACCGGGGGATTTGCGGCCGCTCCATCTGCTTGAGCCCAGCAGGTCAGCGGCTGCTGGGGAGGAGTGACCAGAGTCCAACTGCTGTCCCCATTCCTGGGCATCCCAGGCAAAGCCAGCTGTGGGTTTGCACCCCAGATTGGGCATTTCTGCCTACATCTGTCAGAAAGGAGCAAAAAACCCCAGAGCTACATGGGTGAAAATCCCGCTTGCGATGTGGTTTAAACCTGAGGGCATTTGTCATTGGAGCTGATGAAAATTGTGCAGAGCAATGGTGAGTTTTTTAAGCTCTTGTTGGCTGGTAGAAAGCCTTGAGCATGCTCGAGGACCTCTCCTTCCACCCAGGATGATCCCAAGGAGATGGTTGCCTTGTAAAACCTCCTTGGCCTTTGCGAAAGCAGGTGGACAGGTGGGAAGGAAAGCATCTCGATGCGGGCTTTCCCAAGTGAACCCATGACATGCCTGACAGGGCTTTGGGGGTAAATGGGAGGAGGTTTGCCAGCTCACAAGCACTTTTAGAGCCAGGTATTCTGGAGGGGAAAACCAGGAGGTGATAGGGGTGATACGGAGCTCTCCCCTTTTCTGCTCCATTGCTCCTGTCTCATCACCAGGTGCTGTTTGAAGATGGTGGGTAACAAAGACGCTTGAGGTAAGTTAGGGAAAAGCTGATGACAAGTGGGCTTACAGACTCTGGGTTTATAGGGACTGACTGAACTAGGTTTGTGGAAACGCCACGGGGGGGCTGCCAGGTGATGCGGGGGGTGCTGGCTTTGCCAAGTGCCATCCTGCTCCCAGGCTGTGCGAACCATGGGACAGGGGAGCCTTTGTTCATGCCCAGGTCTCGGGCAAGCACAGGTCTGGCGTGCTGCTGGACCCATGAGTGTGCTCTCCCTATGCTACTGCCTTTTTGGCAGGCATGGGGCTGCATGGAACCACCCTGTAATCTCCCTGGGGATGCTCGTGGTAGGGTAGCTCTCAGAAAGCACCAGCTTCTCTTCTAACGTGCCAGAAAATCACATAGAGGGGAGCTCCAGGCAGCGGAGATGAGATGCCGAGATGCAAGCACCATCCCCATCCCACTTACCCACAGCTGCAGAGCCTGAGGGGAGCTAGTTTTGGCCCCTGTCTCTGTTCTCCTTCCCTTGCTGTTTCGCCAGAAATACCGATGGAGGCTGCCAGGTGTCAGCTCAGAAATCTTTTAACTTTACCTCATCTCCCCAAATGGACAATGTCTCCGCTCATTAGGTATCCACCCAGGGGGCAGATGTCAGGTCTGCTCATGGCTTTTCTCAGCTCATCTCTGCCGAGACTCTTGACGGCTTCAGAGCGCTCAGGTCCCATCACATCACACCAGCTCCTGCCCGCAGGGCTGCCCGCTCTGCCTGCCCGGCGGCCGTGCCATCCCAGCGTGGCTCACCTATGGCCCCCCCACCTTGGGTTCATCACCTTCCTCTCTTGAGGAGCGGGGTTTTGAAGGGTGTTTTGTTAAAAGGCTGGAAAATAATGGGAACCGGTGGTACATGCATGGCGTGTGTGTATGTATGTGTGTAGAGCTGGAATTGGTTTTCCTTGCCCGGGCAGCGCCTGGGAGGAGAAGCCATCGCAGAAGCCTGCCCTTTGAGGCTGATGCATCCCGACAGCTTGTTCACTGGGACATTAAAATCATTGCCTCTGTCTGCGTAAAACACACAGTAAAGCGGATGATGGGAACACAGGTCAGGGGAGGATCGTTCTCTCCCCAGCGTGATGAGCAGCAGCACTGAAAATCCTAAGCAGCAGAAAAAAGCTGATCCCAGAAGTGCAGGGGCTGCTGCATCCTGATTGGATGTAAGTGGGGTCCCCCCTGACACGAAGGGGGCTGGAGGGGGCAATGCAGGCAGAGCCATCTTGCTGAGGTTCCCGACTGTAAGGTCTACTGTAGCTCAGGGATTTTGTGATACAATGGGAGAACATCCCCATCCCCATCCCCATCCCATCCCATCCCATCCCATCCCATTTGATGCATCCCTCACCAGTGACACAGCATATTTTCCCGAAGAGGTTGAGTTTTCCTTTGGGGGGTTGCAGCAAAGCAAGGGGACATCTGCAAGCTCTCCATGCTCTTTGCAGACCTCAGATCTCATACAGGTGCCCCATGATCCCAAACAGAGGGCCAAGCAAGATACCCAATGGACACAAAGAGCCAAATACTCTCAGGTGAGGGGAAGCTGAAGTCCAGCTTGGCTCGCTGAGTTTACAGGAGAGGCAGGCTGGGTGTTGGAGCAGACTTTTTCTTTTTGAGGGGGTGGGGGTGCTATGTTGTAGGGGATATGGGAGGATCCACTGGTATTTGAGATGGTGGGATAGGGCAGCATGCCAGAGTCCTGAGAGGGCTGTTTCTGCATCGTCAGACCACTGTAGGTGCAGAGATGGGGAGACACGGTACAGCACTGCTGAGAATCTGGTTTTGCCTGAGCAAGCTTTGCTTGGGGCAACCCATAAAAATGATTCCCAGCATGGTCTGCTGGGTTGGGCTGGGCAGCAGTGTGTGAGCTGGGGTGTTCTGGACACCCACCAAGGCAGTGCCAGGGATAACTCCCATGCCTAGGTGCCGTTTTGGATGCCCAGAGCTGTCCTCAAGAGCAGTGCTTATCAGCTTGCTCAACCTGAGTAAAAGCAGGGGATTTTACAGAGTACAGAGATCTTGTTAGGTTATACAGAGAAAAAATCAGGAAGGCAAAAGCCCAGCTGGAACTCAACCTGGCCATTAATATAAGGGACAACAAAAAAAGTTTTTATAAATACATCAACAAAAAGAGAGTCAGGGAGAATCTCCATCCCTTACTGGATGCGGGGGAAACATTGCGACCAAGGACGAGGAGAAGGCTGAGATACCGAATGCCTTCTTTGCCTCTGTCTTCAATAGTCGGACCAGCTATCCCCAGAGTGTTCAGCCTCCTGGGCTGGAAGATAAGGATGGAGAGCAGAACAACCCCCCCGTAATCCAGGAGGAAGTAGTTAATGATTTGCTTATGCACCTCGACACACATAAGTCCTTGGGGCCGGATGGCATTCACCCAAGGGTACTCAGGGAGCTGGCGGGAGAGCTCACCAAGCCTCTCTCCATTATCTATCAACACTCCTGGTCAACAGGAGAGGTACCAGATGACTGGAGGGTGGCCAGTGTGACGCCCATCTACAAGAAGGGCCGGAAGGATGATCCGGGAAACTATAGGCCTGTCAGCCTGACCTCGGTACCGGGAAAGATCATGGAGAGGATCACCTTGAGCGAGCTCTCACGGCAAGTGCAGGGCAGCCGAGGGATCAGGGCCAGCCAGCATGGGTTTATGAAAGGGAGGTCCTGCTTAACCAACTTGATCTCTTTCTATGACCATGTGACCCGCCTGCTCGATGCGGGGAAGGCTGTGGACGTTGTCTACCTGGACTTTGGTAAGGCCTTTGACACCGTCCCCCACAGCGTTCTCCTGGAGAAGCTGGCGAATCATGGCATAGACAAGTGTACTCTTCACTGGGTGAAAAACTGGCTGGATGGCCGTGCCCAGAGAGTTGTAATTAATGGGGTGAAATCCAGTTGGCGGCCGGTCACCAGTGGTGTCCCTCAGGGCTCAGTTTTGGGGCCAGTCTTGTTTAATATCTTTATTGATGATCTAGATAAGGGGATTGAGTACACTCTCAGTAAGTTTGCAGATGACACCAAACTAGGTGGGAGTGTTGATCTGCTTGAGGGTCGGCAGGCTCTACAGAGGGACCTGGACAGGTTGGATCAATGGCCCAAGGCCAATGGGATGAGGTTTAATAAGGCCAAGTGCCAGGTCCTGCATTTCGGTCACAACAACCCCAGGCAACGCTACAGGCTTGGGGAAGAGTGGCTGGAAAGCTGCCCAGCAGAAAAGGACCTGGGGGTGTTGGTGGACAGCCGGCTTAACATGAGCCAGCAGTGTGCCCAGGTGGCCAAGAAGGCCAACGGCATCCTGGCCTGTATCAGGAATAGCGTGGCCAGCAGGAGTAGGGCAGTGATGGTGCCTCTGGACTGGGCACTGGTGAGGCCTCACCTCGAGTGCTGTGTTCAGTTCTGGGCCCCTCACTACAGGAAGGACATTGAGCTGCTGGAGCATGTCCAGAGGAGAGCCACCAAGCTGGTGAGGGGTCTAGAGAACAAGTCCTATGAGGAGAGGCTGAGGGAACTGGGCATGTTTAGTTCGGAGAAGAGGAGGCTGAGGGGGGACCTCATTGCCCTCTACAACTCCCTGAAAGGAGGTTGTACAGAGGTGGGTGTTGGCCTCTTCTCCCAAGGGAATAATGACAGGACCAGAGGAAATGGTCTGAAGTTGGGGCAGGGGAGGTTTAGATTAGATATCAGGAAGAATACTTTACTGAGAGGGTGGTCAGGCACTGGAACAGCCTGCCCAGGGAGGTGGTGGAGTCGCCATCCCTGGAGGGATTTAAGAAACGTGTAGACATGGCACTTCAGGGCATGCTCTAGTGCCCGAGATTGTGGGTGGGTGTGGTGGTGGTTGTGGGTGTTTGTTTTGGTTTTGGTGTTTGGTGTTGGGGTTTTTTAGGGTTTTTTTTTGGGGGGGGGGGTGTTTGTTGTTTTGTTGGGTTTTTTTTGTTAGTTGGACTCTATGATCTCAAAGGTCCCTTCCAACCAAGAAGATTCTGTGATTCTGTGATTTGTCACGGTGCCATGGGACCAGTCACAAGATCTGCGCATATGTGGAAGTACCTCACCTCTGAGGCTGGGCAAGAGTGAGGAACCACACACAGTTCTCCTTCAGAGAACATATGGCCACATCTCTGTGATTCCTTCTTATCCACTTAAGACCAAATATTGTGAAATTTTGAGCCCTTTGGAACCAGGTGGCTGAGTCCTCCAGTGTGCACAGATGGCATCAAGCTGAAGGTGCTGCTGAGCCCCTGGTGATTGCTGTCCTGCATGGGGTCCAGGCTGCTCAGGGTGCTTGGTGCCTCTCTGGGATGAGTTAAGGATATTGAAATGTCAAAGTCTACGAAGGTTGATTTTTGGGGAGACTGGCTACATCAGTGCATTGGAATTCATTGCATCGTCAGGTGCTTTTGTCTGGGAGCAATAGGTGTGAATTTGCTGGGATCTGGACACCTCTTCTGTTCTGCTCTTCACAAATGACTCCTTCAGCATCCTGGGTGACCCCTCATGAATATTGCTGATGAAACTTGCTTAGGGGACCTAGTCCATGGCAAGCAGGCGAGGAGTCATGCTCTCCACTGCAATGGAACAGGAGATAGAAAGCTTTTGGCATAATAACCTTGCTGGTGTCTTTCTCGTGGCACTAATGTATGTTTCACTGGAGAGAAACAACCAGGAAAAATAAAAATTGACTCTCCTGCTTGTACTGCCAGAGCAGACACAAGGTGTAGGGGCTTTGGCTGTGCTGGAGAGAGGACTTGAGAGATGATGATGAGCATGATAGTCTACCAGCAGACCAAAAAGTTGCTTGTCCGTAAGCTTGTGATGCTCCCTTTTAAGACAACTGCTGCCTTGCGTTGGTCACTGATGAGCGATACCCTGCTGTTGTGTAATGTGGGGACACAGGCGCTACCACAGCCAGTGCCTCTTTGACCGTGGTGGTGCCGCTGGATGGCTACACCTGGCAGAGATCTTCTGGAAGCAGCCCCACAGAAGGTGTTGGAGTAGGCTTAAAGCAGCCATGGTCGAGACATGATTTGCAGTGCTGAGGTTTCTGCTTGGAGGCAGCTTTTGGATTACTTGAGGTGCACTCATACCCATGCTGGAACTGAGGTTTCCCCCCAGCACGGCACTAGTCCTCTGGGAAACACAGGCACGTCCATACCTGGAGGTGTCCTGCACCTTAATCAAGTTAGGGGGTTGTGAGCACAAGTTAGGGGGCTCGACAAGCGTGTGGCTTGACTGACCTGCTCCTGTGCGTCTCAGGGGGCTGAAAGACATAGAAATAGCAGTTTTTGAGACTGGCTTACAATTCTACCTGCACCAAACATTTAGAGGGAAAAGCTGTGCTGGAAGCAGGAGTTTTCTGTGCGTGGGTATGCACATGGTGCTCAGTGCAAGACTACGGGGTTGTGGTTGGGATCTTACCGTGCAGCACGTTAGTGTAGGGGCAGAAGGATTGTAACATAACAAGAAGCAGAACTGCTGGGAGATGGACCAATATTTGATTTGGAGTTTCATTGCCACTCCCTGTCCTTCCAGCATCCTGAATCCTTGTCTGAGCCCCCTCTTTCACACATATTTTGATGAAGCTTGTGCCATGGTCAGGGGTTTTCCTTTTTGTTCTCAATACTGGAATCAGTGACCAGAAGTTTGTGCTAATCAGCATAAAAAAATTAGCAAGGATTCCTCTGCTCAGGACTGTTTTACCTATGTACTTCCACATCCCCTGGGTTGCCCTTGGCCCAGTGGCGGTGCCAGTAGGATGATCTTGTGAGTTCTTGGGTCGGGGGGCTGATCGGGGTCTCATTGGGCACCCCAGGGTGCTGAGATGTTGTGCTGCCTTTCAGGTCCTCCCCTGCTGCCTCCTCTGCTGACCCCCAGCCCTCTGCCCCACGGCCTCCCCAACCTGCCCCTGCTGCTCCTCCAACGGTGAGTCGCCGTTTGGGTTTTCCATCCTTTCCAATTTTTTTCGGCAATTTGTTTGAGACCTGTCCTGTTTGCTGGTGACACAAGCTAGGGATGCGGTCACTACCTTGGAGGACATGGCTGCTGTTCAGAGAGACATATAAGATATTGTGGGGGAAAAAATATTTTGGACAGTTGGTCATTGAGAGAGGCTGTGCAGTCTCCACCCTGGAAGGTTTTCAAGCATCAAAGGGATAAAGCCCTGGGCAACCTTGTCTGATCTTAGTGCTGACACTGCTGTGAGCAGCAGGCGGGACTGAAGACTGACCTCGGGGATCCCATGGGCCCCCCTCCCACCAGCAGGCTCCTTCCCATGGCAGAAGCATCAGCCCCTCGTGCCCAGGTCGCAAGGGACAGGTGTGGTGGCTGCTGAGTCAGTGGGAAGAGGAAGGTTTCCCCTTGTAACACAGAAGCTGCCCCGGCACGTCGGGAGCAGCACCAAGTTCAAGCGACGAGTGGGGCCTGTAGCTTGCCTGAAGAATATTTTGGGTGATGGAGAGGTTTTTCTGCCCTCTGGCACTCAGCTTATTAACTGCTCAGGCTGCTCAATTGATTTTATTGACGGGTAATGCATGCCCCAGTTAACTTATTGGGAACAGCAACAAAAATAAAACAATAAAAATAACCCTGCACCCATGTCACGGAAACGTGCTGGATTACTTCCATTGCTGTGGTGGTGTGATTTCTGGATGAAGGAGACCCCTGGTTTGCCCCCCCTCTGTGGGGGCAGTTCCCGCAAGCTGGACTGCTAGGCTGTGGTCAGCTGGGGGTTCTTGCTGGGGTCATGTCCTGGGGACCCACTCCTCCACAAACCGTCCCTTCAGATGACTTCCCTTGATCAGTAGATACTGGGGCAGGACTTGCCCAAACCTACTCTGGATGTAGAGGAAAGTATAGATAGGGCTTTGCTCCCTGTCTCATGAACAACCTGGAGGTGATGTTCCTGATTGTTTTGTCCCTCCCAACCCAAACCATGTTTTATTTCTCTCTGAAATTCACTTTTCCTGGATGATAAGCAGCCGTCAAGTGTCTGTGCCTAACCTCTGCCATGTCCTGGTCTGCAGGCTCGTTCTGCGGACACGGTTTCTGCCCCGTGCTCAGCATGCCCTTTTCTGGTGCAACCGGACCCTCCGAGGAATTGCTCTGGAGCTCGAGGCCAACCTGCAGGGTAAGGTAAGGCGACATCAGTCACTTTCCAGAGCCTGGGGGGTCTTTGCAGCTGCCTCACAGTCTCCCTTAGGCTATAAAATGCCTGCAGGGAGGACGTGGTTGGGTTCTGCGTACAGAGGTACCGCTGCCCCGCAGGGACCCAGCTCCGCGTGAGGGTCAATGCTGCAGCGTGGGCAAAAAAAAGGGAAGGGGGTTTTGCTTCCTGCATGGTGCAGTCCTACCAACAGGGCTTCTATGAGAGGCATGCTTTGCTGCTGGGGCCTCTTTCTGCAAAGGGGCCGGCACAGTCCTGCATCCGTGCACGTCTCGTTTCCTGCTGCCTATGCCCTCCCTGCGCTTGGCCACCTGCTTTCTGCCGCATTGGTCACATGGGTCCATTAAAACCAGCTAAAGAGCGGAGCTGGGAAGTGCATAGATGGGGTCATTTTCATCAGCCACTCTGCTTTTGTTACTAAATTAGATCTGCTTTGGCCCGGGGCCATCATGTTGTCCCAGGCATTGACTGTCGCAAATGGATAGCGGGGCAACATTTTCCATTAGTGAAGAGAAAGAAATGCGTCTCTGAGTGAGAAGGTAGCTCCGTAAGGCAGAAATTCTGTAGCGACAGACAAACCCACCTCTCTTCTCCCTTTCCTTTTAAAAGTGTCACCAATCCTTGTTTTCTGCACCTAAAGCCCTGGGAGAGACCAGCCACAGCAACATCCTATACCTGCGAGAAGATGGTGCATTTTGGATATAGAGGATGGAGGGTTTCTCAGAGGAGCTGCAGGTGACCCAGTAAAGAGCACAAAGGTTAGAACTTGCTCAAAAACCTGTGAGGAGGCTTGTCCAAGGTCACTGGTGGTGTGGCGGGTACCGGTCGTGCCTTGTCTTGAGCATGCATCATCTGAGGTCTCTGCTGTCACCGTCTGTGGCTCCTGTGTGCTACGGGCAGCCTCTTACAAACACATCCATCTATGGAGGGGTTTTTGCAGGGGTGAAGGGTGGCTTTGGCTTTCCTGCGGTAGCTAGAAGGCCATGAGCTGAAGGGAAAATGTAGTTGAGAGATCATCCCAGGAGGGCTTTGCCTCTTCCCCACTTGCTGGCATTCCCCTGATCACGGCAGGTCTTGGGGAAGAGCTCCCCATAGCCAGCTCCAGGAAAACCGGGGCACAGCCTTGCTGGGGGAACTGAGCAGCCTGGGTCCCAGTCCCCAAACTGTCCTTCCACAAGCGCTCATAACCCAAATCTGTCCAGCAAATGTGTTTTATTCTCTGGCCTTAGTGAAGACACTTTTCTGCAATAAGTGGTTATTAAAGCACCATTTGGATGAACGTCATAACATCCTGCAGCAGCAACCTCCCTCCAGGAAGGTCTCTGACCAAGTTTTTCTGCCTTCCCGTGCTCCCTGTTCAACATCCCATCCCTTCTCCCAGGCCTGTGCTCTGACCTCTCTCCCACATCTGCAGGCAGGAGAGGAGCCTGGCGCCCAGCTCTCTGCAAGCCAGCAGCTTCTGGCTCAAAATGCAAAGTAAGGTGTGGTTTTCATTTCAAGTGCTAAGTCCCCTTCAAGTCTGCGTCCTGGACCCATGGCAAGAGGGAATTTCATCCTTTGAACTCCTAGCTGATCCTGTGTGTGTAGTATCATGACTATTTTATAGAAAAACTACAGGTAAAAGTGACACCTGGAAGAAGACTCTGTTTTAGGAGACCACTTGGCACTGGAAAACAGCTGCTCCTCCATCTTGCACCTAGGCAATGTGATGAGTGGTTGCTGCTGATGCTGGAAGCTGGAGATGCTGTGGGGCAAGCAAGGTGCTCGGGTGGGAATTGTCCATGCCAGCAAGGGGAAAAGCTGGCCACAGTGCAACACGAGGCTGCAAGGTGGTGAAGGGGACATGCCCGCCAGTGACAAACGATTTCCCAGTTTGACCCTTCTGCTTAATCTGAACTTGAAGGTGAACGAGCAAAGCTAGCGGCATCAATCTGGGATGCGGCTGATGAGCACTGTGCCCTGCGGAGAGCCCGGCCCCCACTGTCGGGTCCCTTTCTCACCATTTTTTTCCTGCCTCCCCTTCACGCCTTTCCAAAGCGATCAGTCAGAGCGGGGCCTGGCATGGCACCCTGTGCCATCGACCTTGCTGGGGGCCAGGGGGACGCCATATAGGCGCCTGCAGAGAGCGGCCCTGCTGTCTGATGGGCTTCTCCCAGCCGCAGCCACCTCCCCACCACCGGTGGGCCTGGCATCTGCCTGCCGTCAGCTCAGGGGTGTGGGGAGGCACAGGCTAAAGGCAAAGGTGTTGGCACCGATAAAACCCATGTTGTGTGCCAGGAGGCCCGTTTCTCATAGGTAATGAAGCTGTTTGCCAAGCCACATGCCGGTTCCCCTGGCTCAAGGGGTCTGACTTCTTAACAAGCAGTGATGTGTTGATGGTGTTTAATTCGAACTCGACTTGCAGAGCAAAGTGTAACTTGAAGCATCTCTGCCTGCTCATAAGTCTTTAGACAAAATGCCATACAAACTGGCAAATTGTATTTCTTTGACCCATTGGGAAATAAAACCTGAGCGTAGGTTGGAAACCTAGAACTTGACTTGGCTAATACGTAGAAAGCTCTTTTTGGGGGAAAGAAAGATGATGCATCTTCCCTCAACATCTTCTGTGCTTTAGCCACAGATTTTCTACAGCTGCAAATAACAAACCATTTTAATCTAAGTATTGCTTGTTCTGATCTTTTAATCCAGCTTGCTTTCTATCGACAGAGCAGCCTAAAATTATTTCTCCGCCTGCCTCTCTATTATATAATAATTCAGAAGATTACTTGGGAGCCAGATTTAGCTGGACATCGCTGGGGAAGGATGAGGGGGCTGTGAACGGGGAGCTGCGGGGCTGGTAGATGGGGGGTTTTCTTCTCTCCCTTTGTATGTTGGCCATTGCAAAACACAGGGGGGGAAAGCAGTGAGCTGAACGCATTTGACTATGTCTATAGTTTGCATTTGAGTATGGCAAGTTTCTCTCTTAGCTTGTATTTGTTGGAATAAAATGCCCCATTGACTGGCTGGTGGCTGGAGAACTGACCCTCCGAGCCAGAGAGGATTTCAGGTGAAACCCTGCTCTTCTCTACATGGTTAGGGGCATTTTATGGCTGTACTTCTGTCTTTGATAACAGCATGGTGAGACAGTCTAGCCTCGGGAAGGACCTGGAAATAGGGGCTGTCCTCCTGATACCTCCTGTCCCCATGCAGAGTTGTGTGCTGGGGGAGAGCTGTGGTGGAGGACCACCAGCCAGGCTGAGTGCCAGGTCGGGATGTGGTGGTGATGCCAAGAAGGCATGGAGGTGGCCAGAGCTGTGCTTTGTCACCAAAGCCCAAGCTCAGCTGGGTTTTCAAGGAGCCTTGGGTGTTACCCTTAGATAAGAAGGGCTCAAGCCCTTGGATGATGGGATGGCTGGGGACAGCTGCTCTGCAGAAGTAACGTCACTGAAATTCAAGATGCCAGACACAGATTCACCTGGAGCTTTCCATTGGCAAGGGTGATGAATGGGCGTATTGCTGGCATGACAAGATGACACAGCTGAGGGATTTGCCAGGTGGAGACTCAGGTTGTTAGAAAAATGCAGCTTCTGACTGGCATGACCTATAGACTTTGGTGGGAAAAACAAGAGGATGTCTTTGGCTCCAAAAATTCTTTTTGCATTCCCCAGAATGAGTGTCCTGACACTGATGGGATAGTAGCTGTGGTTACCAAGAGAAGGCCAGGAGCTGCTTGGCCTGTGGACCATGGCTGCCTGGGATGTGGTGGCTCAGAGTTGCTGTCCCCTGGTAAACACAGAGCTTGGGCAAGGAGGGACCTCCAGCATCAGTCGGATGCTGGGAGCTGTGGCTTGTCTTGCCTTGCTCCACAGGGCCTTGAGGACCCTTCTGGAGTAGAACATCCTCAGAATTGTGCTGCATTTTAGATTTGGCGAGTGTCTATGGGGGGACACTTTGAAATGCCCTTTGAGCCTGGCATGGCCATGCAGTAGTGGGAGCAGGCAATGCCCACCTGGAGTGTGCCGCACTCCCTCCACTGCACTTGGTCTTTCTTCCAAGAAAGCTGACCCTCTGCCTCCAAAGCAGGAGACTTGTCGTCTCTTGGAGCAGTTGGTTGGTACAACCACTGTGCTTTAGCAGGGAGGGCAGCAGAGGATGGCATCAGCTGGGAGGCGGGTCAGGAGCAATGCAGGGGCATGAGATAATCTTTTTTTTAGTGATGGAGCAGTTGTAACACATCCTCTTCCTTCAAGACTCAGGGAGCCGGCTGAGCCAGAGCTCTGCGGTCAGGGCTTCAGCCTGGTCCATCCCTCTGCTGCTGCCTGCTTCCGAGATGGATGGTTAACACAGCCCGTCACCAGCAGTCAAATGCTGCACTCCCTCCTCTCCCTCCCAGAGGCTCTGTCCTCACAGCGGGTGGGCAGGCACCCCTCTGCCAGCACCCTGGTAAAGCATCTCCAAATTTCCCTGTGCACACGGACAGTGGCCCGGTGCTTGTCTCCTGAGCTCCTTTCTACTTCATGTTGAAAGCATTGGCTGGTTCGCCCTCATTGCCTTGAGGCAACCTGATTTGCTCAGTGGCCTTTAAAAAAATAAAAAAAAAAATCAAAGCCCACTGAAATAACAAGAACATGAGCAGTGGGTGCATCCCCCTTTCCAGCAAACAGAGGGATTTAGGAGAAAATGGGTCATGTGCTCTTCATCCTGTGCCACGTGGTGGCTCTCCCAGGGCCAATGAGGTTTGGAGCCCTCTGTGCCGTATAGCAAAAATCACTGGGATTTTTTTCCCCCATAGCATTTCTCATCCTTTCCAAACGTGAAAAGGCTGGCCATCTGTCCGGACCCCCCCTCACGCCAAATCGGCACTAAAGCGGCTCTTTGGGGAAGGTAAGAAGATTTAAAAGATTGTGTTGGTGGAAGACCACCTGCCGCGTACAACTTTTCCTATGGATGAAAATCAGGGAAGAATCATGAAACGAGTCAGGTCTGGGACTCCAGTATGGGTTGAAAGAGGTTTGAATGGTTAAGAGCCATCTTAAGTGAATTCTCTGTAGAGGAAATGTAGGTCTGTGTTGGTGGGAGGTGGGGTTATGGGAGCAATAGGTGCATGAGCAAGGGGGTTAGCTTAAGTTAACGGCTGGTCCTCAAGTCTGTCCTATAAAATATTTGCAAAAATATTTTTGCAAAATTGATTTGCAAAATGCTATTGTAAAATTGTTTAGCAAGATTGTTGTTCTCCGTTTCAGTCCGTGCTTTATTTTACTAAAATTCAATTTTACCTGTGTCTTGCGGCTAATGCTGAAGATCGTATCCCTGGGCAGGGAAGTGTCCATCTCTGCGTTAACCAGAATATTCAGCCATTCCTAATTTGCGTGATTTACAGTGCAGGCTTTGGATAGTGTCCTTTATGTATGCGCTTGAGGTGGGAATAGCACAAAACAAATTGCCTTAAAGAACTTGATACTAAAATAAGATAGATGTTAATCGCATCTGGGTTTGACAAAGTAATAAAACCCCCAACCCTATTTGATTTAATTTTTAAGTTTTTGGTTCTATTTCCTTTTTTTCTTTTTCTTTTCTTTGTGCTGGGGAAATTTGATTTGGGGAGAGGAATACCTTTTATTATGAGGCTCACGTCATTTTATTCTCAGTTTGCCTTCAGGTACCCATTTTATTCAGGATGGCTAAATTCTTTCTGATACTGTTGCGTTTCTGTTGCGTTTTCTTTGGTTGCACTATCGCTTTATAAGCAGAAAAGCGAAATTTTAGTTGCAAAAGTTATGGAGGACTTAAATGCTGTTGAAATCAATGCCAAAACATCATCTCCTTATTATAAAGGGAAAATGTTCTCAGATTTATTTTTTTTGTAATCTGAGTTTTCTGGAATAATGTAATTTTAATGTGAACCGTATTAGAAAATCTTATTTTATTATTTGAAAGTCACATGCAACTTAAAAATAAATCAGAAACAGTGGATCAAGGGCGTTGTGTTTAAGTTTCTATAAAATGATTGACCTTTGTTTTGACAGATGCAAAGACAGATGCTAGCCTGCATTTTGATACAGAAACCAAACCCTGAAAAATGGCAGTTTTTCCTGATATCTGGGGGTTTGATTTTAGTATAGAATTCCAAAATAATTCAATAATATTTCTTAAGATCTTAGTCTCAAACTTTCCCCCTCTTTTATGGATTAATTTATATAAACATGTCTTGTATTCTCAGATATAAAAGCAAATTTGAAATTTTTTCTTCCTGAGGAATAATGGTAAAAAATGTTCTTTTAATCTTGCTGAATTAAGAGGACATTTCTTTCTGAAGAAAACCGATTGTTTTGGGGCGGGGAAAAAAAGGCTACTGATGAAGACCAAGGGAAAAATAAAACCTCTTTAAGTGGTTTCAGCGCTGTTGTAATGTTCATACTGCAATAGGTGCAAATTCTGCCTTCAAAATGCATTAAGAGAAGCGGTGGGATCTTAGTGCAAAGGATCAGAAAATACGAATGCTGTCAGAACTGGTGGCACGGGTTGTGCAGAGCGGACCTAGCAAACCACCTCCACGGAAGCCAGCGCTGGTCTGAGGTGGAAGCAGAGGGGTCCTGGGTGCCTGAACGGTGGGATGCTCACCACCTTGCAGGATGCTCTTCTGGGTGGTTCCAGGACCGCTTTTCTTAGGCGATGGTAATTTTTTTTCCTCCAAGTCGCACACCCACTTGGTAAATGGGAATTTTCTGTGCGGCAAGGGGAGCGGGCACCTTGCTGGCCAGTGTGGCTCCCTGCAGTGTTGGGGCTCATGCCCAGCACAGAGCGACGGGCTCAATCCCACCAGCAGCAAAGTGCTTGGAGCCTCGGCTCCAATCTGTAACGAAGCAATGTATTTGCTTTTGGTGAAGCAGAGGATGCTTTCCCATCCCTAGGACATGCTGTGCAGGGTGGCACCCCGGGCATGGAGCCCTCATTCCTGCACCACAAGGGTGGGTGGCAGCCTGTGTGGCTTGAGTTTGCCAGGCCTCTGTAGCTGCTTTTTGGCCAGCTGAAGTGGAAAGTGAATCTAAATGCTGGGTGAGGTGAGGGCTGTCCCCATCCATGTAGTGAGGTATTTTCAGCTTCCCGCTGAATGCGTCCGTCCTGGTGCTGCAATTGCGCACACATGTGTCTGGTTTAATTTCTTTGTTTTATTCAGGCTTTGCTAAATGAGCTGGTAGCTGGCAGCAGGTGCCAGCACAGGGCACCTCCCTGACACCAGACCTCCTCCACCCCACGGATTCACCATCCACCCACTGCAGAGACAGCTCTGAGTGTCGGTGGCTCATCCCACCCTGGATTTCAGTGGGGACCTGTGGCCCTGTGGGGATGGGACCACTGCGGCAGCCGTGCCCTTGTAGCCAGGGCTAGGTTTGGGGGACAGGGTTGGTTGTGGCCCCTTCTCCAGCAGCCCTGATTCCCATCCAAGCAAATTCACCAATTCCCTCGCTGGTGCATTTTGCTCAGTGTTTAGACCTGAGGTTACAGAGGACCTACCACGGGGAGAAGGAGAGAGGAGAAGGCAGCTCTCCTTGATTTTAATCAGGGTTGAGGTTTAGCTGAAGTGAAAACAGATCAGGAGTGACAGTTTTGGAGCCTGCTGTCAGGGTCTGAGCACGGCGCGGCAGCGATCCACCCCCAGCCGCCGACGGCCCTCATCCTCCTCCTTGCTGGCCAAAGCCAGGGAGAGCCACCACCACGGAGCACGGGACAGGGGCTGTGCAGCATAGCTCCACTGCCGGCACAGCCGCCGGATGGCTTTGTCACATACTGCCCCTGCATCCTCCTTGCTCACAGTGCTTTCTTTCATCTGGGGGCAATGTCAGGCAGGACGTGGCCTTACGGTGGCCACTGAGCATGGACTCACCCCCGCCTTCTCCAGCCCTATGCAAATGGATGCTTGAGAAAGGGAGGATGGTGTTAATGCTGCATCCCAACTGATCCACTCTGTCCTGACCAAACGATGCTGGGTTGCTTCTCCAGAGCAGGGAGATACCGCAAGGGTCTCCCTTCCCGTGTCTCCCATCAGTCTCCCATTCCCAAATAGCACCTCTGGCTGGAGTGGAAGTCATGGGTTTAGGCGTGTGGAGAAATGGCAAAGGGAGAGCCCTGGATCCAGCCCTGAGCCTGGAGGAGCTGCGATTTATGGGGCCAGGCTGGTCGTACCTCCTCCGTTGGTCTCACTTGGTCCCCACGCATTTTCTTAAATGTGGAGGGGACCAGCAGAATGATGCTGTCCCTAGTCTGTCCCTTATGTCCGCAATGTTGGGGGGAAAATAGGAAGAGCTGCCGGTTCCTCCATCCCTGGATCAAGAGAGGCTAGGACCTGCCCCAGGTGCTTTGAAAAATTCAGTGGCATTCATGAGAATATCCCCAAACCCTCGTCTTTCATCCTGCACAGTCTGGCATTGGGCTGCCATCTACTTTTTCTTTTTTTTCATAAAATAAATAATCAGCTAAATCAGTTGGGTTTTGTAGAGACTGAGCATGGTCAAAATAACATACTCCTTGCCCATCTTGATCTGGCACCTCCTGTCTGCTCCCGTTTGCTCCAAGTCTGTCTGTCTGTCTGTCCACTGGTGCCTGGACAGACCCCTCCAGGGCTGTCCATGTGCTGCAAGCCTCATCCCTGTTTCCAGGGATTAGAGAGAGAAATGGAGATGTGATGAGAAGAGGCAGTAGATTGCTTCACTCTCAGGATGAAGGGATTTGCGGACTGCCCCCACATCAGCAGATTGAAAATGGAAGGAAATTATTGGGTTGATGCTGCCTGCAGGATTAAAGCCAGGGCAGCCAGCAGGCTCTGGTGGAGAGGAATGAGGGGAGTCACAGACTTGGGGGGGGAGGGGGCACAGGATGCCTACTGCTCTGAGTTGCGGGGAGATGCTGCTGGCTGCATCCTCATCAGTTTTGGAGGATGCACTGGAAGTAGGTGTCCCCCGGGCCCAGCTATCCGAGATGCCAGAAAGGGTGTGCAGCATGATGGGCCAAGGTGGAGAGAAGGGTTAGGGGACAGGAGGCCACATCCCTGGTGGCCGGATCAAGAAAAATGGGGGGGGAGGGTTGGTGCCTGCTCTGCAGCTGTTGCAGCTTTGCATGCTGTGCAGCAGTGGTGTAGAAACAGCACGGGCAAAAGTCTTGTGCTAGTCCATTCAGCTCTTTTAGGTGAGGACTGAGTTACCCTCTCAAGGTTATGTTTAAGGCTGTGCAGACTCTGGCATGGCAGTGGGATAAACGTGCCCATACATTTTCGCTTTCCTGAGGCCTCAGAGGTGCTCTCCTCTCAGCTGCTCCCCCAGTTAAAAGGATGCCAGGATTATGCCTGGAGCTCTTTGCAGAGCTGTGCCCTCTTGTTTCCAAGCTGCTGAAGGACAAGCTGCTTGTCCTCCAAGGTCCACACAGCTCACCATGGTCTCGCCTCCTTTATGAGCAGCTGGCATGGACCTATGGCCATGAGCATCCTTTTTTGGGTGTCCTTTGGCCTTCTGAAAAATGACATGTAAAAACTGGCACATAGGAGACTGCTAGCTGATTGTCTCATCCCTCAGTCCCTGGAGGGGTGTGTTTCCAATGCTGGCTGTGCTGGCATCCTTTAGACAAGACAATGGTCCTTTGGAGCTGATGCACAGCCCCGGCAGAGCATCCCTGGGGCATCTGTCAAGGCATCTCCCTATGTGAGGCAGCATCTCCTGGGTCCTGTTCCTTAGCCTCTGGCTAGGGAAAAAAACCGCTAAATTGGGTGTATCCCTGAAGCGTGACCGACCCGGGCATAGCACAATGTCAAGGTTATAAGTGCAGTTGTCCAACAGAGATGAGCTTTATTTGCAAATACCCAAATGTTCATAAGATTTAAACAATGATGACTGGCAGAATGACATTGTCACTGACAGCACATGACTGCAGGGAAGCTCTTTTCCTGTGCCTGGCCTGGATCTTTTTCATTGCGCTTTAAGCCCCTCGCTCAAGACCATTGCTCTGTCTCCTCCCCATCCCCCTGTGCCGCAGAGCTTTGGTTCCTCCAGCCCTTACCTGTGGGCTATGTTTGCTGGCCCCGGGGATCTGGGTTCGCTCTCTGCTGCCTGGATCTCCGGTGGAGACCCACCTTGTAATTCTTCGTTTCCTTCTGCAGATCCTGAACTTGCAGGTTGAGTTGTCTCTCCTGGCCCTTTTTGGGTGGATGGGGAGCTCTTCCTCTGTTTCTGTGTGCTTAATGCACACAGCCAAGCTCAGTACTTTGCCTTGCTGAACTGTGTCTTATTTTCTCCCCTTTGCCAAGCTCGTTTTGGCTTCTTGCTCTGCTCTCCAGTATATTGGCTACCCCCACTTGGGTAGTCGCCTGGCCGTTTAACAGGAGTGCCACTGAGAAATGTTTTGGGGGGTTTAGAGCATTTCCCAGCATCTTCAAATTGTTTCATCTGCCCCAGGCTTCCCTGGCTCTTTCAGGACAATGCCATGTAGGACGGTATGAACAGCCTCATTACTGCCTCAGTACTACCAGTTAGGGCATTTCCCCGCTCTGTGAAGGCTCATCCCAGGGGTGTTTATTGCCAGTGTTTGCAGAAATGCTTGATGAGCTCCCTTCACGTCACACGAGTTTCCCCATTCCCCAGCGGCTCGGTCTAGCTGCCCTCTGCAGCACTGCTAGTGGTGCTGCTTGTGTTTCACGGCACGTTCAGGGATGCAGGTGTGGAGTGTGGCACTGAAGTACGGCACCCGGCCTCGACAGCGCCATTTCAGCTAACTTGTGAAAGCTTTGGGGTTATTTTTCTGCCTCTTTGTTGCTGCAGCAGAATCCGCCCTGCTCTGCAGTGCTGAGCCCTGCAGCAGGGATCAGGCTGGGGGTGCGATGCGGTGCTGCCAGCGCTGCCTTCCTGCGGTGACCAGGGCACCTGTGCTGGGCAGAGACCAAGTCAATGCTTGGTCCTTGCTGGTCCGTCAGCAGCTCCTCTGGAGCCCTTGCTCCCAGCCTCTCCAAAAGCTTGGATTTGGCATGGAGGGACAGCCTGTATTTCAGGAAAAAACCTTAATGGATCATTATTTTCTGTTCCTTAATCTGCTGGCAGAGGAAAAAGCTGTGATTGAGGAGACTGAGTGGCCCTCCTCATCCCAGGAAATGTTATTTTCTCAGCGCACAGTGTCTTCAGTCCACCCAGCACTTACTAAAGGTTCACAGACATCTGAGGATGCTCTTGGTCACTGAATTGCAGTGGACCCAGCTGAGTAGTGCAAAGAGCATTGACTCTCATCACCTCATGGGGCAAAATTTCTGATGTACTTAAGCATTTTGACATTCACTGAAAATACTATTTTTATTGTCAAATTGTTCCAAAAGTAACTAAGAGGGTGAAATGGAAGTGGCTGAATTAAAGTGTGTTGTTCCCACCCACCTCCTCACCTTTGCCTTCCAAAAGCAGCTTTAATTCACTACAAAATTAAACCAATTCAATGAAGACCCTTTATTATTTCAAGCGGGGTTATATCAGCTTGTTGAGATGGTGGTTTAATACATTCATCTCACTGATTTTGAGAGCCCTGATACCAGCCCAGACAGGCTTTTCTGGGTTGCACAAGGGCATCTAATAGCCTGCTCCCACTGAATTGCATTTCTCTCACTGTTGTGTGTCCAGCCCCTGCTTGCAACACAGCAGTAGCTCATGTGAATGAATGGAAATTCTGCCTCCCCTGCAGATACATATCTCAGGTACAGCTTCCTAAATTTCCCCTAAACCTGGTAATGAGCATAAGCCTCCAGGTTTTCTGTCTTCTGCAGATGTATCAGGGCAAGAGGGAGGTGCTATCATCCTGCTGGCCTGTCGCATGGGATGAAGTTATTGCATGCAAGACCTTCATCCTGGGGTGATCAGTAGGGAAAATCTGTGGTTTTGCTCACTAGCCTTTACACAAAAGATCGCAATAATAGCACCACCATTGCAACAAAACCAGTTGTTCTCCTCAGACCAGCCTTGCCTTAGAGATGGTGGAGACTAATGCCATCTGACATGTGGGGCCTGATTCTGATTTCACACGTGATTGCACATCCATGCACCAGCCATGCCAGGGTTGGACTTCTGTGAGTGGCTGCTGCTGGTCTTAGTTAACTGTTGAGGTGCAGCAGGCTGTGATGAACCACATGGTGCTCAGCGGATGAGCAAGAACTCTTACTGGACATCCCTCCCTGGGTTTACAGTGTCCACAGACTGGAGCCAGGGGTTTGTTCTACTCTTCATTATAGAAACTTGCCAGCTTTCCTCGCTCTCTGGGACAGGTCTGTGCTAGAAGTATGTGATGCTGCGTTTCTATTCCTCTTGGTTTATCAATCAGGTCAGAAATCACTCTGAAAGGCATGAAGCCCCACTGAAAACCTACAAATGTAAGGTGGGTTCAGCAGAGGCAAATGAGGCTGGTACAGTCAACACCCAAAGCAGGATGCGTAGCCTGATATCAGCTTGTGGGTGTACCAGATGAAGTAGAAACATAGGAAAGCCATAGAGAATTTTCTGGAGGGGAGAGGAGGCTTAGCCCAGATTTGGGCTGGTCTGAGAGCAGAGGTGTGCATTTGGCTGGGATGTGGCTGAGCCCACCATGGTGTAACAGGGCTGGAGGTATGGACCATTGTAGCTGATGCTCCTGAACTCTGGCTAATACCAATACCTAGAGCCAATATCTCTCCCTGTGTAAAAAACCAACCCTGCTCTCTAGAGGGCAAAGGATCTGGGGAGAAAGTCATGCTGACATGAAGGTGGTAGGAAATGAATGTCTAGAAATAAAGAAGAGCTCACAAGAGTTGCACTCAGCAAAGAGGTTGAATGGGAAAAGCAGGAGTTAGAAGACCACCTGAAGCATGGAGGTAGCAAATGGAGGCAGTAGGAGAGATTGCTCTGATGGTCCTGGCACTGAATTTTTGGGCAGAGGAGCCAGCAGAGCATAGAGGGAAAGAGAGGGAGCAGAGAATCCAGAGGAAGGTGCATTTGCACCCCTGCAATAGTAATGGGGGTAACTGGCATAGAGGTGAGCGAGACTGGAAGGGTCCTCTAGTGCACACAGGCAAGGAGGGGAAGGAAGGTTATAATTGCTCATCAGCAGCCATTGAGTGACGTCCTGGGCCGTGAGTGCAGACATCTCACCCAGATGAGAGTAGGGAAATAGGAGAAGGTGACCAAGAATGAAGCCTCCAGAGAATCCTGTTGTGAGGGCAAGAGCAGGGATATTTGTCTCCCATGGCTCTTGGAAAGATCAAGGGCAGGTGAGAACCAGGGATATACTACTGGCTGATGTACCAAGGTAACATGGAGGCTATCTTTTTTGGTTCGAGATTTCTAAAAAATTTCCACTGGAGCTGGAGAGTGAGCAGAGGAAAGGTCAACCAAAATGACTACAATTTGTGGAAAATGGCAGCAGCTGGAAATGCAGCTTTATTGCAAAACAGCATTTTGTGTCACTCATGTAAATGGTACTAACCGTCCTCTCACAGCTTCATCTTCTGACAGCTGAAGTGTGGCTGATGCATTTCTGTTTGGAGCCTGGGTTTTAAGGGAATGCTTGACTTCAACTCCTTGTTTATTCACCCCCATCCTGACCTGGCCAGACTGTGTTCTCGTCATAATCCTGAGCTAGCTGCATCGTGGTGTTTCCCAGCTAAAATGCAATGCTGAAAATTGCTAGATTAGGTCTTAATGGCAGATCAAGCTGCCAGGAGATGAGTGGGGAGAAAGCTCCTGCTTACGCATGTGGACAGGCCATGCTCCTTGGGAAAGCAAGCTAGAAAGCATAACATGTCAGAAAAGCAGCTTCTTTCCTGTATTCCCCTGCTTTTCTCTGCATTTAGAACATCTTTCAGTTCCCAAGGGTCAGAAAATGCTGGCCTGAGTTTTGTGAAGGAGATATTGAAAGGTCAGAGGTGTTTAAACATCTCCTCCCTTGCAGTGGAACATGATATTGTGTGATGGACTTTCTGGCTAAAATGTTAATCCGCAACATGAAAATCTGCCAACCACATTAGAAATCTGGGCTGTGCCATAGCGTATTGTGGTGTGCTGAAGGACGCTGAAGCTTTGTGGTCTTCTTTAACACCTGGTTTTCTGGTGATGGGGGCCCCGAAACACAAAAGAGCCTGGGAAGCATGTTGGATGTTTTTCAGGGTGGCATTGCCATTGAGCAACCACCAAGATGCTCCAGGGTAGGGTTTTGGGGGTAGTCCTCTAGGCAGGTGGCACAGCATCCCCATACAGACTGGCGTCCCGACCACCCTGCTCTTTACCTGCACAGGTCGGCAAGGACTGTTGGTCAACAGGGCTTCAAGGTGTTGGAGTTTACCAGCCTGCACTGACCAAACCTGTCAAGAACGTGTGAGTTTCTGGAAGCTGTGTGATGGATGAGGGGGGTGACAGACACTTTCTTCTTTGAGTTTGCTTGGCAGTGCCTGTGAACTTTCCATCCAAACCTTTCAGGGAGTGGACGGGTTGTGGGATAGTTTTGCACTGATTTGTCCTCTCTGTTTTCAGACAGATTGAACAAAATATTGGTGTCCCCCAAAACAAATACCTAGTTAAAGCCATGAAATTTGATATCCGTAATGCTGATGAGAATATTCCATGACAAGATCTACAAAAGAAAGGCTACCTTGTGCGTCTATCTTCTGGCAGGACCATCCCTCCCAGAGGCACCAGGGTGACTGCTGTCTTTAGTACAGATAAGAGAGACCCTCCCCCTACAGTTGGGGGTCTGCAAGCAGTAGCCATGCTAGCACCAAAGCAAGAGGAACAGTTTTTTGATGGAGCTCATTTATAAATGCCTCAACCACCTTCTCCAAAACGCAGACTGCTGCTGCTGCCGTGTCCCAGGGTGGCGGGGGCTGTCTCGTGGCAGCTGCCCCCAGTATGGCAGCAGATGCCTTGGCTCTCCGCTGGGCATTTGCAGAGGAGGCATAGGCAGCTTTTTCTGGAGCTGCATCATAGGACTCGCTTGCACGTGGCTAATGTGCCTGGGGAGGCCAAATGGATGCATGGGAGGAGGAAAAGGAGGAGGAGGAGGGCTGGCATCAGCAAGCGCAAAGCCAGTGATGTCTCCTGGCCCCTGCAGGGACACCATCTCTGCCCGATCTCAGCCGAACCCCTGCTATTGCCTGTTCGGAGAGGGTTGCAGGGATCCCAGCATCCGCTTTTCCAGCTCTTGTTTGGAAACCAGAGGAGAGCAAAGTCCAGCCTAGAGCTCGGTCTCCCTCACCCTATTCTGCTTCATGTGCCATCTCCCATCTGGGACATGATCATTAAATTGATTTAGTACACGGTGTTCAAAATTCTCTTAATTAGAAAATTTTGCTCAAATTTTAGGAGGGTGCCAGTATTTGTGAGGTATCGGCAAGCATGAAAGCAAGAGCACCAGCTTAGGAAATCACTCCAACCTCTGAAAACTGGAAGGGAACAAAATCAGAATGTGTAAATTTGTACATGGGGAACAGGAGTCTTTCTGCTCTTCTGGGTTTCCATTTCCCTTCCTCTTCTCCTTCTCCTCAGTCACTGGTGCCTGAGCTGCTTTGTCAGACACAGGGAATTCCTGATAGATTAAGAAAATTTCCTGGAATTTAATACATTTAATCTCAAAACCAAGGGAGAGGGAAGAAGCGAACTGCTCTGAGTACCAATGACGCCTCCTCCAAGCACTCTCCCAGAAGGCAGTTGTGTTTAAAAGGTCTATTTACTTTGCAACAGGATCATCCTTTGGGAAGATGTTACCCGGCTATTTTGGGGCAGATCAGCACTGAGCACTGTACTCCCCACCCTGCAGAACTCCCCTCGCTGTGGTGCAAGGCCATTTGGCTGTTTGCTGCTATGGCCATGCGTGGAAGGATGCTGCTCTGATCCTCTGCCTGCCCAGGCATGATGCTCGTCAGAGTCTCGCTTGACTTGCTGTGCAACTTCCATTTCAGGGCCAAACTCAACACTTCTGTCGATTAATGCTGCCCCTTTGATGTCTGTGGGGCTGCACCTGCTTTGCATTGGGTTGGAGTTGGGGGTCTGTATCTACTCTATCCCTCAGACTGGATGTAATGGTATCCTCGGGGCTTTCGAGTAGATGCACAAAGAAGCCATTTCAAAGCTGCTGTGAACTAGGCAGAATACAGCCGTGAAGAGGAAGGGTCTGAGATGGGTTTCTCTTCAGGCAGGGAATGCTCCAAAATGCTCAAAATGACGTTTGGGGGATAATTTTTCCCAGCCCTTTGTCTGTGAAGAATGAGGGCTGCAGAAAGAGGCACGCGCCCAGGGTAAATGCCTCAGCTCTATTGTTCCCATCATTTCCATCGAGCTTAGGAACCCCCATATAAAGGACTTACCTTTCACTTGTATGATTAAGAAAAGGCCAATGTAGCTTTCCTGCTCACTGGAGCATGAAGCGTGTTTAATTTAATAATGCTGATAAATCTTAAAGCCAGGAGCATTTGGCTAACACATGACCCACTTTTTCAATCAATCGGAAACATTTACATAACGGCCTGATGCAGGGTTCCTCCTGTGAGGGATGTGGAGCAGGGGATGGCAGACACCCCCACAATAAGCACTTCCACTGTAGGGCATTTGGTGAAAGCAAAATGGCAAATTTGGCCGGTCCTTAGTGGGCCACCTTACTGGGACTGCCAGCTCTCCTGCTGCCACGAGGATGTGCCTGGGTTTAAAACACCTCAGCCACCCAGCTGGGCTTTGGGGTCCATCACCCTGATGGTAAAGCCCAGGCTGCTCCAGGGTCCCGCACTCGCCTGCTGGTGGGGTTGGCACCCTGGGCTATAACTGCCCAGGCCGCTGCAGTTGGGCCGCTTGCAAAAGAAAGACCTCGGGGTGGTGTATGGGGCAAGATGGCTTTCAGATTCTGCCTCTGCAAGTCATGAAAGCCACTGCCTGAGGATACATCTTGACCATCAGTTGTAAACAGCCTCTGGCTCTGCTGTTAGAGGATGCTCATCAGCCGGGAATGGGAGCTGCACCTCTGCATTGGCATGCACTAGTCCCATGGGTGGCTGCAGTGGTGTCACGGCTTTGTTTCTTTCCCTGAAGCAGGGCTAGATTGCTCCTGGGACAGGACATCCCTGGGGATGGCTGTCCCTCTGTGTGGCAGGGCAGCTCTTCCGTGCAGACACTTGAACTCCTGGCACATCAGGAGCATGAGTAATGCTGACCTCTACAACTCAGCACCTTTATCCTTTTCAGCATTGCTTCCCATGCACAGAAATCAGCACGCGGTTAACCAATACAACCAGTTATTTGTGTTCCTTTATTGGTTGCCTGCAGTGGGCTTGGTCTTGAAAGAGAAAGTTCCCAGTCTCTCACATTGTGCTGTCGTGTGTCAGCCCATTCCATTACTCTGATCCCCAACGTTCTCACCTTCCTCTGAAATATTCTCCTCCTCCCCACCCTCAACAGTGCCTTGTGGCTTGGCATCTTCAACATATTTAATTTCTTATCCTTGTGAGTTTTTACTGTTTTTTTCAGTTGTAACATCCAATGGCCTCAAGATCAGCATCTACAAGTAGGTTATTAGCAACCTCATTCCAGTGAGCTGGTCTACTGTTAGCTTGGTGGGAACACCATCTCCCTGCTAACCACATGGGTGCTCTGCATTTTGAGTTTCATAATAACCTCTTAGAAGAGGTTTTACATCAAACCCATCTCCCAGCCATGATTTGTGCATTGCTGCGTGTTATTCATCACAACTGCCTTTTTGCTTTAAAGTGGTACTTGAGAACTGGTTTACCCACCTTTTTTTGGTCACATAAGTCCCTGTCTGAGCAAAAGAAAATGCCAGATGCTCATGACCAGGATGAAAATCTCCCATCTGATATATACTGAGGGATTAAATAAGGTGGGGGGAAATCGCTGCAAATCTCATGGCATTGCACGTAGAAGGATGCTGGCACCTCCCTTTGAGACAGGACTAGTCTCCCCATCTGCAGAGACATTTCAAACGCCCAGTCCTTGCACAGAGATACTGCTAAGGAGACATCAGGAAAGAAAAGGAAGCATTTATTGCTGTTCTGTGTTTTCTTTAACCCGTGCCTTCAAAACACCAGTGGCGTTTTTCCCTCTAGAGGGCAGAGGAGGAGAGAGATTGGGAAGCAAAAGAAACATGACAGCACTGGGAAAACTCGCAGAGGTTTTGTTAGATACATGCAAAGCATGAATGTCTGGAAATCGCATGGTCCTGAGAGGCAGTGCCCAGCTAGGGTGCTCACAGGTCGGGATGAAAACGCACACGTGTAGCAATCAGGACACCAACTCCATCCTTCCCACTCTATGCTCCTGGGGTCAGATAGGTATTTCCTGGTTATTGAAAAACTGGCTTTTGATTTTCTGAGTGTCCGTTCACACTTGGAATGGTGAATTTTGGTTGGCTGCTCCAACGACTCCCTGCTCCTGCGTCCATGTGCTCAGCTGGGCGCAGCTGCTTTTCAGCTCAGGCAGGTGAGGGCTGGCCGTCTGGCTGTGCCACCTTGGATACTTGTCTTTGTTCCCACAATAGCTTTTGCATTAAGCTGGTGGCAAAGCCACAGCAGAGCTGTGGGCTGTTCCAAGGCTTGCAACCAGCATGGTCCCTGCAGCGAGTGGCCAGCCCAATCTGTACCCCCTAAGGGGCTCAGCCCGTGACAGCTTTCTGCAGCTCCTCCAGCCATGGCTTTACCATGCCCTGCTGCTCTGCAGGGTCCATCCCACATCGAGGAACCTGCTTGTTTTGAGAGAAAACCTTTCACCTCTCTGTCCCCAGGTGATACGGCCGTGGTGCTGTCTCCTCCTGCGCCAGGGCTGCCCTCCCAGCTAACACACCTCTCCCATCCCCCAGTAGGAAATGGAATCAAAGGTCTCTGAAGGCGGTCTGAACGTCACCCTCACCATCCGGCTGCTGATGCACGGCAAGGTAAGGGGCTCCCAGTGAGGGAGTTTCCTCACAGCTCTCTCTCCCATCTCTGCTCAGGCTGTGCCTGCATCCAGACAGCCCCATGTGCTGCACCTCAGCCCCAGGCTGCCGGGAGCAGGTGTCTTCCTCTTGCTCATGGAAGGGTGGCGTGGTGGCCCCTCTCACGCCTGTCCCCCACCCTGTCCTTCTGCTGGGGATGGTGTGCACCATGTCTTTGTTTCATTATAGGGTTGGGCTGGATTGTCTTCACATTTTGTAATGTCAATTCCTTTATGTTTGGCTTCTTTTTTGTAGGAAGTTGGAAGCATCATTGGAAAGGTAAGGACGTCTTTTACATGTGTATTAAATGCTATTGCCTGCACCAGTTGCTGCCTGTGTTGTGGTAGACGCCCCTAAATGTTTGGTGTGCATGACCTTGTTGCTGCATTTGTGAGACAGAAGTTATGAGACACCCACAGAGAGCTCAAAGACCATTCCCCTAAAAAAAAAAACCAAACAAACCACCAAACTTACCTGGTGCCATTTCCAGCTGCTTCACTGGGGTGATGAATAGGTGTTTATCAACATGGTACCCTGATATTGTAATCAAGTGGCTAAGAGAGATTTAAAACTGTCGTGCAGACCCATGTAAATTCTGCAGCACTTGTCCCTGAGGCCACAGGACACCATTTAGCTTCTGCAGAAAAGCTTCACAAGGTGCTCTGCTCCCTGGTGCTCGCCACAGTTGTTTGGAAAGTCCTGGCTATACAGGATTGGGTTTTTGCTGTTTTTAAAAGGCAGGTTTATGGTGGCAAAGATTTGCAGCATGAACATCTTTCTTCTATATGCTTGTGCCTTATTTTTCTATCAGCCTGTCCAGCCCTGGAAAAATTCACAGCTGTACCTGCTTTATATCTGGATATAAAGATATTAGATCTCTCTATAGATACTATATCAGAAACTGCTCTTTGAAGCCACTCTGAAATGCTAGCTTTTCCAGCATTGGACCAGTTTCTGAGCTTTTTCTGTGCAGTTTTGCTCCAGATAGGAAGCATAGAAAGGAAAGGGGAGTCTGCAGTTGTGCATTAGTAGCCGTTTTGCCTGCCGTGTAGTACAGACATGGGGCTACGATGGCTTACACCCTCCGCTCTTCAACTGACCATCGCGTGGGGATGGAGGGCCAGGCATCACAGAGCTGCCCAAATGTTTGGCTATGCATTGCCATGTATTAGAGAGATGCGTGTTTGAAGGGGTTGTTTTGAAGATCGAATTCTTGACTTTTTGGCAATAGCCTGTATTTCTTCTTGTTTCAGAAAGGAGAGACTGTGAAGAAGATGCGTGAGGAGGTGAGCAGCCCTGCTCTGTAGAAGGATTTGTAGGAGGAGGGGAGGGGAGAGGAGTGGGAAGGGCTTTCGGGCTGTCCTGCCCAGCAGCATGCAGCACAATGGCCAAGAGCTGCACAGTGTGATACGTGCAGTGACTCCCAGGGTCAGGACACACAAGCTGGCTGTGCCCAGAGCTCTTTGGTCCAGTTTTCTCACTCTGCACTCAAATTCCTGTCACATTTAATGGGAATTTTCCAGAGACCAGAATTTGCTCTTAATGAAACATTGAAACTAAGTCACTCGTAAGATGATTGAGTTTGTACAAGGTCTTTGTGCCTGCAGCTATCAAGGAGTTATCAGATCAGCAAGCAGCACTCTTTATAAGCAATGATCCCACGAGCTGGTCTTGTCTTGATCCTGTGGGTTTGCTTTGCAGTAAAAGACCTAAAGTGGATGCTTGGAAACTTGCTGTGAGGGTCAGGGTAAGGCAGCACTGGAAGTACCATGGGGGAGCAGGGATGGGAGTTTTTAAGGTTAGATGAGATGTCAAGAGGCTGGCGCGTAGGATGCCAAGGGACCAGGCTGGGACAAGACCTGACTCAGAGGGAGGGCTGCACCTCCAGTTCATCCTTGTGGGTTGCGTGGCTGTGGTTATTTTAGGGCTGCCCTTTTCTTTCCAGAGTGGGGCAAGGATCAATATCTCGGAGGGAAACTGCCCTGAGCGAATCGTGACCATCACCGGCCCCACGGATGCCATCTTCAAGGCTTTTGCCATGATTGCCTACAAATTTGAGGAGGTGAGCAACGTGAGCCCTTTCCCCCAGGAAGGCAGAGCAAAAAGGTCTGCAGCCAGACCGTTGGGGCTGGCCCACCAGCCAAGCAGAGCTCTGGCGTGCCCACTGCTGAGACCAGCAGTGCCGATGGGCCTGGGTATCTCCAATCCATGTGTGCTTGGCTGGACTTGCTTAACTGGTACATGACCTTGGCACAGAACCTTCCAGTCGTCTCTAACTAGGCAAGAACTGAGCTTCAGTGAGTTTCAGAAGTCTCGCAGTTAATTAGCTGCAGGGATGCTCAGTGATGTAGCTGCAGACAGAAACCAGCCACAGTCTGGGGGACATGACCCCTCTTTTCTGGCCCAGGGCATTTGGGTTGGCCTGCATGGCAGGCGTCTGGTTGGGTACCGAGGGCTGATGCATTGCCCTCTTCCTTCCCAAGGACATAACCAACTCAATGAGCAACAGCACTGCTACCAGCAAACCTCCAGTGACACTGAGATTGGTTGTGCCGGCTAGTCAGTGCGGCTCGCTGATTGGCAAAGGAGGCTCCAAGATCAAGGAAATCAGGGAGGTAAGTCAGACTTGATTTCATTATTGCATGTAATCATAGCTCCCTGGAGCTGATCTGCAAACAAGGGGGAGCTGTCTTGGAAAGGGGGATCCTTATGCTGCTAGGATCATGCATCATGTTGCTTCCCAGGATGGTCCTGCTGATGTAGGAGCAGCATCTCATGGGACCTTGCCAGTGTGCTCCTGTGGATGCTGGCATCTGAGCTGGCATGGGGCAGTGCAGCTCTCGGGGGGCACGTGGCATCGGAGCTGGAGCTGGCTGCAAGGAAAGGCAGTCAGCTGTGGGATTTCTCCTCCTCTCTCTTTCTGTCTCCAGTCAACAGGTGCTCAGGTTCAAGTGGCAGGGGACATGCTGCCCAACTCCACGGAGCGGGCGGTGACAATCTCGGGGACACCTGACGCAATTATCCAGTGTGTCAAACAGATCTGTGTGGTGATGCTGGAGGTACAGTCTGTGACAAAGGGGGTAAAGTACATAGAAAAAAAACCCAGCTGGCACCACAACAGCGCTGGGAGCTGTGGAGCGTGTCTCTTGTACCCTTCACCATGCGTTGTTGGACCACTCATTTCCTGGTACTTCCGTTTGAAACCTACCCAGTGTGTTTTCCCCAACATTTTTGTGCATTGTTTCTAGAGTCCCACACTGGAAACCTGTCTGGTCGGATGCCCCAAAGGAGATGGTTTGTGTCATAGCACAGTGTGGCTTCAGGAGAGAAGGGTGCCAGAGGAGGCCAGGCGGGCTGGGACAGCCATAGCCTGGTGTCCCAGCAGTGCTGAGGGTGCCATCGGAACGGGATGGGGGCTGCAACCACTCCACCAAGCACCTGGCCTCCTCTGCATGGGGCTTGCGGTGCCCCATGAGGACCACGGCTGGGAGGAGGAGGCCATTGCATCACCTGTGCTGGAGGAGCCAGGGCTGGGAGCACAAAGCCAGGCTCCAGCGAGGCACAGTGGGAAAGGTAATAAGGAAGAATGGTGGAGAGCAGGGCCCGTAGGGTGCATGGATGTGTATCCAGAGTGGGCTTTTTCTGGGAGAAATGCTGACGAGCTGAGTTTGAAGATCTCCAGAGACATGCTGACATGCTGCTGCACCAATGGCTTATTGCTGGGCATGACTGCAGGCATGTGCCCCACGTCCATGCCTGCTGCTTTGAAGGGGAGAAGCTCCAGGAGGAAATGCCTGGGGACACAGGACAGTAACACCCTCAGCTGCCTCCCAGAGGTGGACAGGCACAGAGCTATGTCAGGCCCCTCTGCCTGGCTGCACAGCCTGCATACCGCTGCCCTTGGACGGCAGGGAGGAGTGCATTTTGCCACTGCAAGAGCTTCAGATGAACATGCCAAAGCTTGGTGGAGGTGAAGTGAAACCAAACATGAGCAAGTTCAGTTCAGCACCGGCATGGCTGAGGAGGAATCGCCACGAGCCGCATTACCCACCACTGCTGGCAGTGATGCTCAGGCAGTTACACTCTGCTGCCAGGGGAGTGCGATTTCAGCCACATGGTGACTCCAGGTTATGCTCTGGACCGCAGCAGAGGTGGGCCCCAGGTGTTGCTTGCAGGTGTGTTATAAAGCCTTTGGTGGCTGCTGTTCTCACAGACAAAAGCAGGGGTTACTGCTCCTCTATATGGCTGAGCAATGGAAAAGAGAAAAACCCATGAGTTTTCTTGCAGTCTGAAATCTGGGAAGTCCCCTGTCTTTAACAGTTCACACAGATGCTCCTTACAACCTTCCAGTCTTAAATTATCTTACTGCAGAAATCCTCGCTCACCCCCTCCAAGATTTGTATCGCAATAAAAGAAAAAGCAGATTTGTGATTGTAGAGGCTGTGCTTTGATCATAGAGCTTTCCTGCAGACCTATGCTTAGCAGAAAGATTTGGATATGCCACTTGGCTACAAGAAGAATGTACAGGAAAAATGAAGAATTTTCCATAAGATAGCATAATTTAGATTGCCTATCTTTACATAGCAATAACTGGGTCATTTCACTTTGTGTAGAACCAGAAGGCTTTTATCTGAAATCTCTTCTATGGCCTGTTAGTTACATTCAAGAGAAATTCAACAGAGATAACTTAGGTAAGAAGACCCAGTGCACCGCACAGCAGGATGCAGCACTATAGCTTGATGTGCTTCACTATAGCTTCTGCTCAGACCTACTCAGGTACCAGTCAGGCCACAGCAGGAAGAAGTGAGATGTCCTGACCAGCTGGAAGGCCCCAGGTCATGCTGCCACAGGAGGAGGGCTTGGAGTCCATACGGGTCAGTGCCTCTGCTGCTGGTGTCTGTCTGGCTGCTCACATGGACTGCTACCACCATACAGCTCTAACATAAGATCTCTGAAAACGCTGGTGTTGCCATCTGAGAGGGGTTTCCAACCTCTGGCTCCTCCAGAGCTCAACACCCTGGCCAAAGTGATCACTGCCACTTGCCCCAGCAATGACGGTGCCTAGCAGCATCCACTGCACAGCCATCCATGTCCCAGCTTGGATGGTGATAGACCAAACCAAGTCCTGAAGGTGACCCTCTCCCAGCAGTGAGGAAGATGAGAGGGGTCAAAGAGCTTAAGCATCATGCTGGGTCACTCAGATGGGCCGCTCACTCCTTCTGATGCCTACGCTCACGATGCCATGACAGAGCTCCTGGTGCTCAGCAGGGCTAGTACGACTCTGGGGTGGGCTGTCGTCATGCAAGAGCTCTCGGGATACAAAGAAAGCCACCACACGAGGCGGCTCATGGCATCCAGGGATGAAAAGCCTGGTCCGTGGATGTACCTCCCCATCTCTCTGCACCTTGAGGGTCTCCTTGGGGTGTTTTGAGGATGCATTCCAGCGTCAAGCTTGAGTCTAGACAAGGCAGCAACACAGTTTGTGGCGAGCAGAACGAAGGCAAGGAAGGCAGCGGAGGTCTGGGAAGCAATTTAGGGGCCCGTGCCTTGTCAGGGGATCTCCTCTACCCCAGGTTGTCCTTGTTGTCCATGAAACACCAATTTGCCCCATGTTCTCCTGTCCAGAAACGCGGTTTGCCTGGTGCGGGTGTTGCTGGCAGCGGCCCCGGGGGCCAAGTTCCGTCGGGTGCTTTCTAACGCTCTTTTTGCCGCCGTTTCAGGAAAGCTGTTCTAATGTTCTCTCTCCCTCTCCTTGTCCCTTTTCCTAGTCCCCACCAAAAGGTGCCACCATTCCCTACCGCCCAAAGCCCGCCTCCACCCCTGTCATTTTTGCAGGTGGTCAGGTAAGAGCCGACCCGCTTGCAGCCTCCACTGCCAACCTCAGCCTTTTACTGCAGCACCAGCCGCTGCCCGTTAGTGCACTCAGGTTTCTTGCCTTCTGACTTGCATGGTGTCATCCCATCCGTTGCGTGCCACGGCAGGTGGACTGAAAGCTCTTTGCAGAACCGCTGGCAGTTTGCAAGCCCAGGCAGATGGCTTAGCTCCTGTGATGTCTGCTGGAGGATAAGGAAAGGGCCAGCCTGGGAAGACAGGGTGTTAGCTCTGCCTGCCACTCCTGCATCAAGAAAAGGCTGGAGTTTGCTTCATTAGACCCAAATTCAGTATTTGCCAACAGTTTCCACTGTTGAAGGAGAAAATGAGAAAAACCTCATTGAACAGAAGGCTGTGACCAGGCTCTCGCAGTGGCTGCAAGTATTTATTTTCTGTCATCTTGAGTCCAATTAAAAATAACATTGCATAGTTGTAATTGATTTGAGATAGGAAGGGCTCATCCTGGCCATTCCAGAGCCTCTGTTCAGGGCAGCCTCTGTGAAAGTTTCATCCTCATGATGAGCTGGTGCTCAGCTAATTGCGGTGCTGCTTCCCCAGGAGAGGCCATACCCTCTGCTGCAAAGCAAAGCCTCAGCTCTGCCTGCAGGAGAGCCTGCGTTGCGTTGCCTGCAGTGACACCGCGCAGCACTCAGTCTGCAGGCATGCAGTCACGATGGGGTATTTCTAGTGACCCTCGGGAAGTGATGGCAGGTTTTTTCTTTGCAGGATAACCATTGCACGCACATGCCGTGGGAGCTGGCGGTTGTTCTGCAAACAAAAACCAGCTCCTGTGGCCTGTGATTTATGAAAGAAGAGCTGTTGAGCAGGTGGCTGCTTTTAAAAAGAGGACTTAGAATCATAGAATCATTCAGGTTGGAAAAGACCCTTGGGATCACCGAGTCCAACCACCAACCCCACTCTACAAAGTTCTCCCCTACACCATATCCCCCAACGACTCTCAAACACATTCAGGGATGGTGACTCAACCACCTCCCTGGGCAGCCTATTCCAATTGAACCCTTGCTTTTTCCACCTCATCTACTCACCTCACCAGGTGACTGAGGACCTGCCTGTAGATGCCATCATGTCGTGGAGCACCGGTATCTAGCAGGAGAGGTACTTTTCTAGGAGCTCCAGCATCTGGGTAGAGCCAGCACCACAAAGCTACCGCTAATGCCATCCAGAGTGGCACCACACAAGTTATTTCGTTTCTGCCCAAGCATAATCAGTAGCAGAAGGGAAAACTAAGGCTGGAGCAAAGCCCAAAGCATAGGCTATTTCGGGCAGCGTGCTGAGTTTGCATCTCTTAGTTACACCAGCATCAGGAGGAGCGTAGCGTTTGGCCTGAGCAGCCATGCTGGAAAAGAGCTTTGAGTTCAACTTCTTGGTGAACTTGTCTTCTCAAAAGGGAGAGTAAGGTTGCGGTAGCCCTCCTGCTGGCAAACGGTTGGTGTCTTGCACAGAAGTGACGCTGTGGGAAGAAGTGACCATCTCAAATCAGAGCTCTTCTCTGCTGCCCCCGAGGGAGCGCTGCCTGAGGAGTGGCATGGGGCACATGGGCAGAGGACAGCAGGTGACAGCGGTGCTGCGAGATGCTTTGGGGTGGGTTGAACCTGCAGGAGCTCAGCAGGCCAAGGGACACGGTGGCCAATGGCAACTGCCAACGGGATCAGCCCCATTCTCCATGTGCAATGTCAGCCTCTGCGGAAAGCCAGGGGTCACACAGGCGGGTGCTGTCAGAATTGGGTTGCATCTGTCCAAGACACCTTCCTGCCTTTAATTAGCTTCTAATCAATTCTAATCAAAAAACAATGACCAAATTAAACCACCCTGGAAGGCTGAACTTCTTAGAGCAGCCTCTGCCGTGTCCCCAGAGGCACACCAGCCCAGGATGCCAGCTGGCACTGGGACTGCGGTTTCTGTGTGCAGGGCTTTGCCTCCTTCCTCCTCCAGGATTTTGGGTGGTTTCCTCACACAAAGCACTTTGCTGTTTGCAAACGATGCAACAAATTTGCAGGAGTTTCAGAGAGTTTTTTTTTTTCCTTTTTCTTGGCTATCTTTACTCTCCCTTTTTAAAGTGTTATCCATCTCTTTTGCCATTTCCTTCAGAAATCATTGGAATAATGTGTCAACCAGTGAGATATATTTTGCTAGCTGGTTCAGTCCAAAGAATAGGGCTCTCTAGCGTGTGGCTCTTTACCCACAGTGATGCTTGTTTTCAGGTTCTTTACAAAAGAGAAAGGATTGCTAGAAACAATGTTTAAAACACTGAATAATTTGCCTGGCAGACATTGCATGGATTTGTTAGTTATAGCTTGTTGAAAGGCACTGCAGTGCAGGCAGCCTGTCCCTGACCCCCTCTCCCCACTTGTTGAGACATCAGCACCGTGCTGCCCAGCTGGCTTTCTGCACAGCAACGCCTTCTACACCAGCAGAGCACTGGAATATACTGGGTAGTGTAAAGTGTGTTAGGAGTTGTACACCTGAAAATGCGGAGGGACTCACTGCACTGGCTTGCTTGCCAGGGTCACATTTAGATGGGAAGGGCAGCGGTGATGTTACTGTGCATCCGCTACACAGATAATTATGGTTTGATGAATAACTTTTGTACAGTGAAGCCCAGTATTCCAGTATTCCCAGGAATTCCCAGTATTCCTGCTCCATTCAATTCTGTCACCTTTAAAGAGCTGTTTTCTTCTTTTTGGAAAAGCCAAACTGAGCCCAAGCACTTCAGGTTAGGTGGCTCAGTGTGCTCCAGCTCTGATCAGAGGGGTTTGTCTCCCTCCCGCGCCAAGGACACGCTGCCCCAGTGAATTTAATGCAGCGCAGAGGGGCTTTTCCCCTGGGCTTGCCAGGGGAGTGTGCTGGGCAACTGCTTATTGCACAGAAAGCGCTTCCCTCATCCTCTCCAGCCTCAAAATGAGGCTGGTTAAGTCGAAATTCAAGATCCCGCACCCTGCTTTCACCAGCAGCAGAGCACAGGAGAGGTGTGCCAGCGGCATAATGCTCAGCTCCCCGTGAGCAGTTATTTGGGGATTGGGCAGAGCAGGGTGAAGGCTGAGCTCCTTTTGAGCCCCTGCATTAACAGCATTTGTCCCACGTCAGGCAGAAAGGAGCAAACCCTTGGGGACAGCAGTCCCTGTGGAGAGGCATGGGATTTTGCTGCCTCCTTCTGCCAGTCCTAATAACATGTTTTTTTTTTTCTTTTGCAGGCCTATACGATTCAGGGACAATACGCTATTCCACACCCGGATGTGAGTTTTACCCTAATTTTGCTTATACCATTTTATGTCACCTGCATGCTACTGTTAATTCACATGATATTAATATTAGACAATAATATTAATAGTATATTTTCAAAGTAACTGGCCATGTGCAGTTTCTGTAATACCTTGAATAGGCTTTTAACCTATTGGCACTAAACTTTATTAATTCTGAGGACTTGGCCTGATGCTAAATTGTTCGCATTGTTCAATGCTATCCCTTTGTTCTGAGAGAAACTATATTCTATGCATTTTGTGCCTCAAAATGATCAAAACAAGAAAAAAAAAAAAGGAAAAGAAAAAAAATTACTTTCCTCCTCTCAATTTCCCCCTTGTCCTTAAAAATGTTGGTAAGTCAAGGGCTTGTTTGGGTGCTGAGTGCTTGTTGGGGTGGGTAGAAGACAGATCTCCAGCGGTGCGAGATTTCTTACTTGAAACCTGGGCCCCATGCCTTTTTGGGGATCCTCCTCTGAGTGACTTGGAAGCAGGTGCTGAGGCTGGGCAAAATGCCACCTGTGTCTCCTGGAGGGATGGAGAGGATGGCCGCCCTCCACACTTCTGGGTTTCACCTTGCCAAGGGCTCTGTGCCTCCCCAGGGGAGCTGGACCCCAGACTGAAGTGATCGTCCTGGGTTTGACAGCTGTCTCACTGGGTTTGCCTTTCTGTTGCCCTGGGGAGGCATTAGGGGCACAGTCCCCATTTCGTCTCGCACTCCTTGGTGCAGAGACAGGTGCCACTCAGACTTGCAGCACAGATTAGTTTTTGCTCATGCTTGGATCCCCCTGCTCACACCAGGCTCTCACCCCCCGGGAGGGTCAGGGAGCCACAGCACATTTGCAGGGGGACACGTAGGAAACAACTGCTGACATGTCTGTGCATAAAAGTACCAACAGAAATAGAAAATTAGTCTATTTCAAAGGATTTCTCTATAAAAAGCAGCAGTGAAGCACTGCAATGCCAGCAGCTCCTTGCTGGCAGCAGAGAGCTGCTCGGCTTCTGGGGTCATCATGGCTGACACACACAGGGGAGCTCTTGAAAAAAGCTGGGATTTTCTGAATGTGTTTCAGAGGGAATAAAGTCCCCAACAAGTCCCACCGCAGTGGCGTCTTCTTCGACCTGTGAGTCAGGTCCATGGTGGGAGCTGAGCACAAAGTGCCACTCTGGGGATGTGGCACTGGTGTTGTCTGGGTGGAAAGCCTCCACCAGCTGTCACACTCATGGGAAGAGTATGGTGCAGTTCAGCGTTCCTCTTTCTAATGGGTGTGTTGGATATTAAATCATGGGATTACCTCTTGCATGACTGAGAATGGGGCAAGGCTGTTCGATATGATGAATGCAAACTCCCCATGAGAATGGTTAGGAGCTGTAGGCTGGATTTTCATCTTACGAGCGGTGATTTCACCCAATTTAGTGGAGGCTAGGCTTTGGCTTTCCATGCAACACCAGTATGTATGTACTTCGAATAGCCTACTGTGATGGTTGTTCAGAAATATTCTTAATTGTGTGCACTTCACTTTTGCTCCCTAGGCGGAATGTAAATAAGTACACCTGCGTATTTAGCGAGGGTAGATCAATATATTTTTTTCTCCCAGTTTTCCTTTGCAAGCAGTGGCAACAGCTTAGCGTTTTCTTTGTTATTGTTATTATACTCCTCTGATTGTCAGGAGTAAAATATATTTAATACATATGCTGGCTGCGCTCTGCCCTACTCCCAGCAGCCTTGCTGAGACCTGGAAGAAGTTGCTTATATAGGGGCCATGTGCTCTGTCCTTACTATCATAGCTCTCTCACAAGGATCGGTCATTTTAAACATTGCTCAGTGCAGAAACCAGTCTTGAACATGATTTTAGACCATTGCCCTTCTCTCACAGGTGTCTGTGTTTAGTGGATGCCTTTTACAGACCCGTGGCTGCAGAGTGGGCAGAATTCTGAATTCTGCTCAGAATGTGAGCTCCTGCCTTGATTTTATCCCCTAGGAAAAACCCCCAGGTCAGCGAGAGTTTTGGCTGACAAAAGGCTTCAGCATTGCCTGGGTCCTCGTAAGCTATTCCAGAAGCGATGTGCAGCTACCTGCCTTCACAGAATTTGTGGTGGGAGATGAAAGGATGGCCATGGCAACCAGGAGTCCAGGGCTGTGAAATAAATGTCAAGCGCAGGAATGCTCCCAAACCAGGGCATCACTTGTGGGTATGCCGCTTATCGGCTGGCAGCCGATAAGATGTAACTGGACATTGCTGTGGGTGTCTAGTGATGCTCGGTGTGGCTGTACATTGGTCCCAGACCTGTCCTGTCCTGTCCTGTCCTGTCCCCCTTAGCAGTGCTGGTGGGGGAAGTCCCCTCTGGTCTGTGGGGAAAACCAGAGGTTGAAGAAATGGTCTCAAGGCTTTCCAGGAAATGGGAGAGGAGGCATTTTGTGCTCTGCAAGCATTCATGTAGCAGCTTTCACTTTAATACCTAGGCGTAGCCATCCTCTCCTCTTGCAGGCTTTTTTCATTGCTGTTATTATGAGTGTTTGCTAAATACCATTATCCAAGCTATGTCTTAAAAAACATGCTAGATCAGAACTAGAAAGGATTTTGGTGTTTTCCCCGTTGGGCGAAAGTGGGACCCCTGCCCTGGGACACGGTTGGTGCTCCTTGGCAGTGCATGCAAAAAGGCAGGAGGCTTCGTCTGGAGCCCTGCCAGTGGGACAGGTTGTAACGAGGAGCTCCACAAACAGGGTGCTCCTGGGCACAAACCCAGGCCTGGGTTTAATTTGGTAGAAAACAGGAAAGTTCTTAAATTAGGAAGTAGTGGATGCTGATGTCCCTGCTATGCTGGTCCTATCCGGACCTGATTGTGTTTCAGCAGGACCATGTCGTAGCATGCCTTCAGCTTATTTTCCGTGCTGCACAGGGAAAGATGTGCTTGTGCCTCCTCTCTTAGGATGGTGAGACCTCTCCCCCAAGCTGGCGGAGGCTGAAAGTCCTCACAGCTCTGCCAGGGCAGGGCTCCCTCAGGTACCTCTCTGGGGACTTGCAGGCATTTCCCCTCCCTGCTGCCTCCCTCCGGTCTTTCCCCCGGTGTGCTCAGTCCCCCGAGTCTGCTCTCTCCAGCGCTCCCCCCTCACTGCTGCCAGCCAGACCTCCCCGCGCTCCCTCCCCAGCCACGCTGCAGGAGCAAGGAGGTTTGTGAGTATTGTTTCCCCCAAAATGTGAAAATAGTAACTCCTGCCTCTCCCTCACTGGGGACGAGTTGGGTGCATTGAGCAGTTTGCGTTTGGGGGATGATGCGGTGCTGGCAACCCCCTGAGCACCTGTGAGATTGGTGAGTGGGAGGTGATAAAGACCCTCCCTCCTGCTCGCTGCTAGACTTCAGCCCGGTTTGGTTTGTTTTCTTTTGTTTTATTGTGGTTTTTTTTTTTTTTTTTTTCTTTTTTACTTTGGAGCAGGAAAACAGAGCACAAAATGTATTCCAAACAAACTCCTCTCTATGCAACTGCTTTCTGACAGGGCATGAAAACCCACCCGGTACAAGAAGGGATACAAGGATCTGAAATACCTACTGGTCATGGCTAAAGCCCGTATTTCCCTGTACTGCTAAGGGGCTTGAGCTCCTAACGAGCTGGTGTTAAGAGCCACAGTTTATCCATCTCCCAGAGGCGTTTCCCATCAGAGGCGCAGCACAAGAGCATCTGCTGCAGGGGCAAGTGGTCATGATGCAGCTCCAGCAACACAGAGGGTCTTCTGGCTGCTGACACATGATGGCCACTGGCCTGACAGTGCCTTTGAGATCGCTCCTCTGCTCTAAAGCTACCATGAAGCGAGCAGCAGCCTCTGGTCGCAGGTTGCAAAGCCCCAGAGTGGAAGGCGGTGGTTGGAAGCGCCGTAGGCAGCAGCCGGCCATGGGCTGAGGAGGCCGCTCACGCATGGTGAGGGAGCTGAACCATTCAACGAAGGGCAGAAACTAAGAATGGGCTTTTTGCTGGTATTGTACTTCAGACCCTGACCAAGCACTTCTGCAAAAGATTTGGGCTTTATTGCATTTTACCCAGGCCAAGTCCTTCTGCTAATGTTTTTGCCATGTCTCACCATGGCTTCCTGGTTTGGTTTTTTTTTTTTTTTGTTTTGTTTTCTTTTTTTTTCTTCCGTTATAATTTTGTTCTTGATTTTCAGTGTGACTTGTTGTGCTCTATGACAATAACCTTCTTAGCTCTAATGTCCCTCCTACCCCTCAGCAGTTGACCAAGCTCCACCAGTTGGCTATGCAGCAAACCCCCTTTACTCCCCTTGGACAGACCACCCCCGCTTTCCCTGGTACGTACCCACACGCCCTTTCAAGATATCCTTCTTCTTACCTGTAGAGTTTCTCTCTCTTTCTAAACTCATGCTATTTAATGGAAACAAGCAGGGCAAGTGAAACTGAAGTTGCAATTTCCACGGGGAAAGGCTAACAGGGAGACAGGACAGATGTTTGGGGATTGTGGTCCTCACAGGCGACCTCTCAGCTGTTAACCATGCACGCCTGGACTGCTCTTGCGAAGCCACGCTTACCTTGCTCCCAGCTTTGCTGGCTTTCCCACCAGAAGCGATGAGCACCAGTCCCATCCTTCCCTGCCCAGAGGAGGTAGCATCCCCTACTGTGCGCTGGTCCAGACCCTGGTGGGACATCCCTGCTTTCCCAGGGGGAACAGCTTGGTGCCAGCAGGGGATGCTGCCCCGATGTCTGCAGGGAGCGGTGCTGAGCTGGGCAGGATGCTACCCCATGCTGGGGAGAGCAATGGGAAGGAGCTGCGGTCGCATGGAGCCGTGTTGATGGGAGGACAGCTGGACGTGGTGTGGCTCAGCAGCCTCGTCCCAAAGGCTGGCGTTTTCACGGTGATCTGGGAAGCAGATAGAGGACAGGGGATGGAGATACTTAAAGTACCTTTGTTTACTCAGTGGTTGAAGTGACGGTTGGAAATGCCTTTTCTGACAGTATGTTCATCATATTTTGAGCTTCCTAGATGAAGTGACATTGCTTATCTCCTCGAAGGCAGAAGCATTAAACCTGTTTCTTCTTTGCTCTTCAGGAGAAAAGCTGCCCTTACATTCCTCCGAAGAAGCTCAAAATCTGATGGGCCAATCATCAGGTAAAACACAAAGCTACAGGGAAATAAGCAGGCTTCTGTTGAAATATATTTCTTAAATAGGACTGTGCCATTGTTGTGCTCCTAGATAAACTGTGGTATTTCTGGAGAAGATGGCAGGTTTTCCTGGTGGGCAGGGATAGACCAGGCAGCACTGTGCCTACCATTCTCCTTTGTACAGTATTTCAAAAGAAAAGTGCCTGGAGTTTATTGCTTAGTTTTTTGATGTTTATGTATAACTGCAATCTGTGTAATGGAAAGACATCAGAGTCATCACCCTTATTCTTTCATTTAATTTTGCATGAACTTTGCTCAGAAATGGGAGAAAAACACCTGTGGGAACAGAAACAAGACACAATTTTAGCCATCTCTAAGCCATTCGGGGTGAGCTGCATTTTTAGTGGAACAGGACCCCAAGGAGCCAAAGCATGGCTGTAATCTTGGAGAAATTTTGGTGTCAAATATCCCACACATTCATCCACATGTGCCAAAGGTGCTTATATTTTGTAAACTACTGTTGCTTAGAAAAGTTATCTTGAGACCTGGTGGCTCACAGGTGATGTGAGCCAGACCTCCCCTGGGCACACGCGTGCTCTGCCAGGGTGCATCACATTGCACGTCTGGAGACATCGCCTCACTATGAAAGCAAATGTAGCCCTAGTAAATAGACCCCACAAGACTATAGCAAAAATAAATTTCATGACACCAACCTGCACAGCCTTGTTTTCTGCATGCCCTGTTTTGCCCTCTGCAGTCACCCATGGCACTAATTCCCACCCTGGCCAAGCACATGGATTCCTTCCATTACAGCCATGAGGACTGCATGTGCGTATCAGAGGGGGACAATCTTGTATGCTAAAATAAACAATCTCCATGTAATGGAGAAGGATGTGGCCATTCCTGTATGGCCATCATACAAAGCAGTGCCACAGCTTTCAGCAGCAGAGAGGCGGGGACACCCACACCCTAGAGGACACGTCTTTGTATTAGGTGCAATCTGTCTGTCCCTAGACTTCTAGAAGGCTGAGCATGAAAGACGGCCCCAGGGCTGGTGAAACATCTCTTCCAGTGCAGTGTGCTGTACAGTCAGCATTAAGCATTGCCCACTGTATAAAACCTGGGCAGGAGCTGTTTTGTGCAGGCATTAATACACCCATCAGAGGTGAAGGAGGGTGTAGGGCTGCTGAGTGGAAGATTTGTATCCCCAGCTGCTGCATTTCCCCTCCTCTGTGTGCTCCCAAGTGAAAAATGCAGTAAAGAGACCTCCTGAAAGCAGATGCTTGCATGATGGACCCAGATGTTCTGTACCTGTAAGGGAAGTGCAGCTGGGAGGTGCATTTGGGAAAGCACAGGAATCGTGCAAGAGCACGTTGGAGATACCTGATATTCTTCTTTCTAGTGATGATGCTGAAATGGGATTGCAACATAAAGCTTCCCTTTGGTAGTTTAGAAATCTTGCTTTGACAGTGCCGGTACTGACAGACATCAGTTCAGACCTGCTGGGTTTTAAAACCTATGCGGCTGTTGCTGGCAAAACTGGATGTGAGGTCCTCTTGCATGGTGCAGAGGGTCTCGATGGAAATGCAGACCAGAAAAACTTGGCCATTGCTTGGAGGAGTTGCTCAGCGTGGTCGAGGCAGTGGCATAGTGGCATGCAGCGTGAGGAAGCCCTGCTGGCACGGGTGACTAGGAATTTGGTGCTGCTGCAGCAGCCCAGCACTTCCAGTGTCCTTGTACTTCTTTTCTCTGCAGCCCTTTATTCTGCACAAGTGTCTTGGACTCTCGCACACGCTGCTCTTAAAAGCCTTCCTCGGTAGTTCATATCATGGCTAAGGGGTTTTTTGCAATTACTGCAAATTCCCGCTAGCCACCAGACTGCAGACATCTGCAAGATATCGGTCTTGCAGATTTGCAATAGGACATCCCTGCTTTAGGACTGAGGTGATTTAATATGGAGACCTGTGGGAGAGGCAGGCTTCAACCTGGCCTAGGAGAGTTATGGCATGGTGTCCTCTTACCTCTGGAGCTGTGCACACAGGGTAGCCTGATGGCTCCAGCCTTTCCCACCCTGGAGGAGAGTGCCATTCCTGGTGCAGGAGAGGCTGGGAAGAAGCGTATTGTTGCCTTCACTCCTTGCCATGTAATTTTGTAGGGAAGCAGACTCTAATTCTCCATCCTGTTTGCTGTGCTTTCCCTTGAGAGTAAAAGGGACCATCAGTCCTGGGCCCAGTTAGCGTGCATGTTTTAGCAGTCTGGCTTAAATCCAGCGTGGAAGTCTGTGGGGTTTTATCTTGCAAAGTACTTTGCAGGCTGCCCTGTGCTAGCACCGCCGGATTCCCTGAGGAAACCAGTTTTGGGGCACCAAACTGCTGTCATAACCAAGCAGCTCTGTGCTGCTGTCTCCAGAGAGAGATGGAGGGTGCGTGGACAGCCCTCCTGCTGGCAGGCTGTCTGCCTCTAGGGTTTGGCTCCCCAGCCAGCAGGCTGGCTGCTGCTGTGTGGAGGAGGGAAGGTGCTCTTCCCACCTCTGTCAGATGCTCCCTAGCGATGCTGCAACCTTGTGCTGTAATGCGCCCTCCTCTGAAGCCATTCCCGGTGGAAGGATGGATGGAGGGTGGAAATTGAGGCACTCATGGGGCAGCACCTGCGAGGCCAGGTCAAGTGATGTAGGAGAAGTTGGCACCCAGCTCGAGCAGAGTCAGGTAGCAACCATCTTCCTCCTCCTTGTACCAGAGTGTGTGATCCCCTTCCCCTCCTGACCCCGGAGCAGGACACAGCCTTTGCAGTGTTGACTGTTGCAGGAAAGCAGCGGAGCTCCACCACACTGCCTCTTCAAGCTATAACCATTTTCCCTTGCATATGCCCAGGTTTGGATGCCAGTCCCCCGGCCAGTACTCATGAACTCACCATTCCCAATGATGTAAGTAAATCCAAGTTCTTCCTTGGTGTGTGTATGTGTGTATACACATATATATATATATCTGTGTGTGTGTGTATATATATATGTACAAGCTGCAGGCATATGATTTTGTTAAATATGTCTAGAGATGCCCCTTCACCAGCTTCACTCATGCCATGTGCAGTCTGCTGGAGGTCAGCCCGCAGCATAAAGCACCCCTTGGACTTTACCCCGTCGGTAGCTTTCTTAGGTACAATCTTCCTTAATGCTCCTTTTCCTTTCCAAGTGAACTCAGTGCTCATGAAACATGCCCAGTTGACAGCACTGGGAAGGGGAGAGAGCTCCTGAGCCAGCCCTGATCAAACTATAATTCCTTAGCCTAGCACTGGCAGGTCTGCGATGATGTTCCAGCTCAAGTGTAGTTACTGGGAGGAGTGGGGGGGAGTGTTGAAGAGGAGGTAAGTAAATAGTGTTTCTGATGCCACCAAGTGCCACACAAGCGTCCGAAGGATGCTGCGTCTCATCTTAGTACTGGTGGCAGGCAGCTTTTGGGTCTTATAGGCATTGTGGTAAAGTGGATGTTGGACTGGGATATTTGCTGGGAGGAGGCTGGAGTCACGCTGGGCACTGAGCCGTGTAAGGAGAGTGCTTGGGGATGATCAGGTGGGAGGAGGAGGGATGGAGAGCCCAACACAGCCGGCACCTGGATCAAAGGGTCTCACTTGCTTCTGGACTGGCCTACCAGTTCCATGGGTTGATAACTAGCCTGCCCTCAAATCATCATCAGGGCAAGTGGTCGCATGACTTCCAGTCTCTGTCCCTGTCGCCATCACCTAGAAGCACCTTCAGCCCATCCTCATCAGGATTTTCTGGACTGGGTCTGGCAGCTGTTGCCACTTCTTCCTGCTGTTCACTAACACACAGCAGCACAAGGGAGAAGCAGCGAGCCTGGCTGCAGCTGCTGGGCACCTCCGCTCCTCCGGGATGCAAGCCCAGGCCTCCTTCCACCCAAGAGACACAGCAGTGAAACAGTTTCTGAGCATCTGCTGGCTGAAACCCTTGGAGATGCTTCACCCTGGGGCCAACCACCATGGGAGGGCTCTGCAGAGGAGCCCGTGGGAGATGGTGGCAGGGCTGATCGTGGGTCTCCTTCTGTCCATCCAGTGACGAGCCCCCTCCAGGATGGGGCTGTGGGGAGCTCTGCAAGCGCTCCTGAGGTTGCAACAGCCATGTCTGTCAAGTTTGGGGGACCATGGCTCTGGCAGCAATGAGAGCATCTTCAGGAATATCAAGTGACCCCTTGCAAAGGAGCCTTTCTTCCCCTCTAACATGTTGAGGGACCTGCCACGGTACCTGGGAGCACTCAGAGCATTCTCTCACTAAAAGCCCAGCTCTCATCAGACCTGTGCAGCATTAAATGTCATCACCTGCATCTTTCTGCTTGCTGAAAAATGCCTCCTTAGCTCTGCCTCCTATTGTTTTGAAGGCTCTTAAACACTCGCTGCCACCTTCCCTGGAAGTGGAGGACAGGTTTGGGTTTCCTAAAGAAAAGGGTCTACAAGTGTGTTTTAGTGATGTAGATCAGCTTGTGGTTGCACTGCAGTTCAAGGAAATCTGATGATATCCATCTTGTTGCTCCTCTGCTGTGCAGAGATGCTTGGATGTTGCTGAACATCTCTCCAAATAGCTCTGGCTCCTTGGATCTCTCCAGCAGTTTCCTGGCTGTAAGGGATTTTCATTTGCTGAAGCATCTCTGAGTTATTTCTGCACCTTGAAGACCAGGATAGGTGGCTGTTGGGCTGAACATCCTACTGCAGCCCCTGACATAGTTGATACCCTTCCAGTGCTGCTGCAGTGGGGTGTATATTCAGGCCCATATGGGACAAACCCCGTGGTCTGACAACAGGACCAGTGAACATTTGGAGGAGCAATTGTCTCTACTTCTAGTCTCCACTTCTACAGTGACAGAAATCCAGCAGCTGCCAAGAAGAATGTCCCACATATAAAATTACCAGGTGCAACTCTGGAAAGGAGCTTAAATGCTGGTGATCAAGAAAGACATGCAGAAACACCTCATGCCTCGGTTGGTAAAGCTGGACATCTCAGTATATGTTACCAAGCTGCAGAGGGGCTTGAGGGAACCATAGTTCGATGCACAAATGAGCAAGAGCAAAGATGAAGACCATTGAGGAAATTAAAGCTGTTGAGGATCGTTGAGGAAATTCAAGCCTCCAGCTGGCTCTAATTTTTTCACAAGAGTGTGAAAGACATTTTTTAAAGTAGGATTCTCTTCTTCTGCTGGTGTCACAGCCATGTGGCGCTCTCCTGTCAGTGATGTGCATGCCAGCAGTCCCTTACGTTGCACTGAAAGAGCTAAGTGGGTAACAGAGGCAGTGAGGGTGTCCCAGCAGGGTAGAAGAAGTGTGGGATGGGGTGAGCAATGTGAAACTATCAACGGTGTGTGGCTGCACCAGCTGATGAGGGGGCTCTTGGAGTTGGGCTGTCCCTGGGAAAGGTGGCGGGCTCGTTTTCTTCTGGTAACGCATCCTGTATGTGATTGGCAAGGGGATAAGTGCGGAGCACAGTCTGAAACGTGACTTATTCACATCCTTGTAAAACACTGACAAATTATTAGACCATGAAAATTATTATTACTGAAATGAGCCCAGTATAACACCTCGCCCTTCTTGAAGCCCTCTGAGATGTTGGGCATCACGTGCGGATAGTTGAAATTTGCCCCCCAAGGAGCGGGGCCGGGCAGGCTGCTGGACGTGTCCTGGGAGGACCGTGCTCGCATGCAGGTGGGATTCACCTCTGGGCTGTCCCTCTCATGTTTTCATGAGCATTAAGGTCACTCGTGCCCCAGGGCGGAGGGAGAAAGGCTTCTAGCTGGAGCCGTGCAGTTCTGCTCACGTCCTGCCAGTGACTGCCAGAGCTGTCACTTCTCAGACGTTCCCTCCGTGCTTTTTTTCTAGCTAATAGGCTGCATAATTGGACGCCAAGGGACCAAAATCAATGAAATTCGGCAGATGTCAGGAGCGCAGATCAAAATTGCCAGCGCCACGGAAGGGTCATCGGAGCGCCAAATTACCATCACAGGAACCCCTGCAAACATCAGCCTCGCTCAGTACCTCATCAACGCCAGGTGAGACCCCCCCACCGACCTCTGCTGCCTCCCACCACAATCAAACCCATCCTGCTGGCCTGGTGGGAGCAGCACTCACTCCCAGCACTGCGGGCCAGGAGGGGTTTCCTGAGGCTGTCTGGGACGGATGGTGGCTTGCTGAGACCTCTGAGCGGGGACCAGATGTCACCAACGGGACCTCTCCCCCCAGCTGGCACTTTGGCTGGGAACTGGGAGCTGCTTCGCTGCCGGCGGAGTGGTCGCAGGTTGTGCCTGTCGCCTGCCCACCCACGACCCTTGCTCAAGGATTTTGCTTGTGGGTGGGCAAAATCACCACCATCTTTCCCTGTGGACGAGGCAGGGGACGGGGACAGGGACGGAGCTGAGCCGGTGGTGGGAAGGCATCACTTGGGACCTGCTCACTGGGATCCCAGCATCACTTACTGCCACCTCAGAGCCTCTTCCATGTGCTTCCAGGCCTCCCAAAGGCTTTCCTCCATCCAATGAAAATAATCGGTCCAATAAATGCAAGACATGGGAATGGCCTGATGATTGCTTCCTTTTCATGCTAAAAAGGTTGGCGCAGAAGGACTTTGCAGGGGCCAAGCACCTCTGCCGGGGGGCGATGCTGCCTGTGCCGCGGGTGACCGGGGGTCTGGCATAGGGCTGCAAGGGGAGCCTACAGGGGAGGTGTAGCTGGAGAGGGGTTGGGGACCAGCTTCATGCGGGCAGCGAGCCATGCCCGGGGTTCTCACACACATCTGTTTGCCTGCGCCTATGGACTCGTGGACGGGGAGCTTAAGGGGAGAGAGGGTCTTTTGCTGGCTTCGCACCCGCCTGGCATAGCTGTGCAAGCTGAGGCCATCCACTCATCTGTGCCCTCCTCGGCGGGCAGAGCTAGTGCCGCACCAACAACTGCCAGCAGGGTCCTGAGGATAGGCGGCTGTTGGTGACTCCGACGTTTGTTGGTGTGTGGGCTGGGAGCACCGGTGAGGTCTGTATGTGCTTTCTCCTCCTTCCATCCAACCCACCTCAGCCCTGACCTGCAACAGACCTCCACCATCCCATCCTGCCCCACTGCCCCTCTGCCCACACCCATGGCACCTCTCCAACCGCTCAGGAGAGGGACAGGGCCAGCCCCGCACCTGCGGGCACGGCCAAGTGTCTTTCCCTGCAGCTCCTTGCCAATCCCTTCCACCTCTTGAGACAAGAGAGAGAAAGAAAAGAAAAACGAGCGGCTCTTCGTTACTGGGAAGGGCTGGCTGAGCTGCACCCTGCGCTGTGGCAGAGGCAGAGACGACCTGACAGCAGGCAGGACAGGGCACAGCTCAGCCTCTCCCATGGTTTCGAAAAGCAGAGCAAAACGAAGAAGCCGGGGGAGCTGGGACATCTGCCTGTCCTCCATGGAAGGGATGCTCCTAGAAGTGAAGCCGTGTGCTGAGATGTCTCCTGCCAGCACACCTGGTGGGTGGCACCTCTGCCACAATGCGGTGCCAGGGCCGGGCATTATCCGGCAGCAGCAGGGAAAGGGGAAGGCAGCCGCCCCTTGAGCTGGCTCTATGCTCCAGCTCCCCATGCCCTCCACGAGGATCCCTAAGCCCCATGTGCTCAAGCCACTCGGGGGTGCTCTGCCCTTGGTCTGAGCGGGGCACAGGCAAGAGGAGGAGCACTGCCCTGCAGGGTCTTCGTTTTCTTTTCTGCTCCAGTTATTAAGCGCTTGTTTTTGTCTCCCCCCCACCCCTCTCTCTGCCCCTGTCTATTCTAGGCTGACGTCTGAGGTCACTGGAATGGGCGCACTCTAATTTCCACCCACCATCCTCCACTCCGCACCACCCGACCCTCTCCAGCCACCGGCACTCCACCCAGCCTGTACTGCCTGTACATTTACCGTCTTCCCTTTGCCTCCACAGATACTCTTTTCTTTACTAACGAATATATATATATAAATTAATCACACATATACACACACTGGAATGTTTCTTTACGAGCTCCTTACTGTGCTCCTGAGGCTGCTCCCAAACTCTTTGGTTATGGTCCTTGTTTTCAGCGTACGGTGTTATTACTTCATCTGTTTTTTGCGGGGAGGGGAGGGGGGGTGGTTTTTTTCCACTGGCGAGACTTCAGAAGATGATGGGGTCTCTAGTGTCAGTCTAGCATAGCTACTTACACGTTTGAGTTGACGTTGGCAGTACTTGCTGTAGCCTATGGACGTGTGACGCCACCCAGAGCTGTGCGTGCTTCAGAGTACTTACTTTTCTCACTCTTCTTCCTTTGATGCTCCCTCTTTGTTCACTTTGCTTGTCCTGGCTCACCTTTGCGACCTTGAATCGCTGCCCTCAGGGTAAGGCTTAGTTTTCACCCCATGCTATTTGTGAAGCAGAATATGCGGGAGCCAAGCTAACGTGCACGCACACGTTCACCCGCAGACTTCTCCCTTTGCAACATGGCAGGGTCCAGACAAACCATTTTCCATGCTAAATGGAGGGAGTCACACACACACACACACAAATGGTCCTCTTTTTTAACTAATGAGCAACTGAAGTAGGAAGAATTCAGCTGTATGGGATTCACAATCCCAGGGGCCTTTGAAAGCACTCTTTTGACAATCCCCATGAGCAAAACCTTTGGACGATAGCTCAGGAAGCTCTGTGAGCCGGCTGTGTTTGTCGCTGTTTGTGTTGAATAAATGTCTGTGCAGCTCTGCTACCAATGGGCTCCGACTGTTCTTCTCCTGGGTCACCCCGCCGCCTCCAGCCCCATCCTTCCCTCTGCATCCTTCCACACCTTTTTGGCTGCTTGGAGGAAAGGTGGGGGTATACAAAACTTCTTCATCATTATAATCGTTATTATTATTAGCAGCAGCATCACCAGCATCGTATTTTATTTTGAGAAGATTCCCTTGAGCACTGCGCTCTGTGAATGATTCTAAGCTTTCTTTTTTTTAAAAGGGAGGGTGCTTGGCTTGCATAATGCTTTGGTTTTCCCTAAGATTAACTTACACGTTATGGTATGACAACAAATTGTCCCCTTGTCTGGATGGATCTGCCATGTCATGATGTCCCACACCTTTCCCCAAGACCCTCTATGCCCAGACCTGCCTTCTGCTTCCAGGCTTTACTTTTCTCTCCTACCTCTCAAACAGGGAAATAAATGTATTTTCCATCTGTTAATTTCCTTATGGTACATGTTTTTCCTGTATTGAAAATGAGGGGATCATGATATACCATGTCCCCAAGCAGCTAAAGCATACGATACATTTTTGCACTGTACCACATGGGAAATACATGTTTTTCCAGGTGAGCCTTCATGTCCTCTCCTTCTCTTCCTCCCCCAGTGGCGGCAGGTACTGCTGGCAGCTCCCCTCCCTTCTGCCGGGATGCTGGACTGCTTCTCCTGTCACCAGAGCTGATGGCTCAGTGCTCACAAAGCAGGGTGGTGGGGACCCTGGGTGATGCCCCTGAATCAGTGGAGCCAGAGATGGGCAGGGGGTTATGGTCTCCAGCCCTAGCATAGAGGCTAGCACAGCTGCTCAGTGGCTGGCAGGGGTGATAGCGTGGCTCGGAGAGGAAAAAAGGAGCGAGTTTGCTTGACCAAGACAGCCCATGCCTGCTATCTGCATGTATCAGACAGCATTGTCACCACCGCTTAGAGGTCCATTCCCCCAGCCCAGGAGCCCACTGCTGGCAAAGCTCCAGAAAGGTGGAGGTGGCTGTCATCCCCTGCTGCTGAGCATAAATGATTTGCTCAGCCTAGGGGTTGTAAAACCCACGCGTGGTCAGCTCTCTGGAGCATTTCAAGCCTCTGCATCTAAAGGTGGTTCCAGCTCCTTCATAAGATGCTTTGCTGCCCATTCCCAACCCCTTGCTCTGCTCTCCCTGGCAGTTTAGATTCAGCTGTGCCTTTAAAGTGGTGCAGTAGCCAAACACATTCAAGCACATCCCCTTACTCCCCATCCGGCGGAGCACAGGTAGTTTGGGCAGTGCTACAGGGGCTCAGGTGGACGCGGTAATCTCCCCTGGCAGCAGCCTCTCCTTGTATTCACGCTATTGCTGGACGAAGGAGGGAGCCCAGGCACCAGATGTCTCCCCCAAGTTGACCAGAGCAAGCAGCGAGCCACCTGCCAAGGTGGTAAGTCAGCTGTGGGCAACAAGCACTCATCCCCTCCTGTTCCTCACTCTGGTCTAGCACAAGTATTTTTCCTGTTGAAAGAACAAAATAGCTGTGTGTGAGACCCAGCATGAAAATAATCACCTATCAGCCTGCCAAAGCCACCCCAGCGGCCTGGGTGGTGAGTGCAGGGCATGTACCAGCCAGCAAAAGCTCCACATCCCACTGCCACCATCCTTAAAGCAAAGGGATGGCAGCCAGTGGCCTGTGGTGATGCTCCCCTCGGAGAGGGATGATGGACAGAGGGAGCCAGCCCATCCTGCCATGGCTCAGCTCTCCCATGGATGAGCTACAGCATGAGGAGATCTTGCAGTTGATGGAGACATATGGAAAGCAACCAAAGTGCATGGTAGGAGCATCCTGCTTCTTCTTGAGCTGCTTTCTTGGCACACGGGAGCACTTTAAAGCTCCAGCACACAGGGCACAGTCAGAAAGCAGCAGCAGGATCATGTAGACCAAGTCTCAGAAATCCACCATAAGCCAATGTGTTTGTGGGGTTTGTACATCTGTCAGTGGCTTATGTCCTGAGGAAGGCAGGGGACCCGAGTAGTGTGCAATGAATGTGGAAATGGCTTTACACGGGGACCTGCAATTTCTGCAGATGGCAGCTGCCCTGAATTCCTTTGCTCTGTGTGTGCTGTGCTCCCCGCGCTATTCCCCACCTCCACTGAGGCTGCGCTGCCCAAAATAGAAAATGCCATATTGGGTCTGCCAGATGCAACCAAGCTCAGAGGCTACTAGAGAGGAGGAGCAGACTGCAGCAATACCTCTACACCCATTGCCAATGCCACTGAACCTGCAGATAACATCCCTCTCTGGGTACCATCCCCATCCCAGTCTGCTGCAATATGTCTGTCACCCAGTGAGACTGTGCCTGCCGGTAAAGCCACTGCAGGAATTGATGATGAAGGAGGGGAGGTCAGATATGAACATTGGTCTGGCAATCAGGCGGGTATCCGAGCTGTCTGTCAAGCTGCACGCTGCAGCGACGACCTGGGCTTGTGGGAGTGCTCTGGCAAACGGTGCAGAGGGACACAGAAGGGCAAGGGACCACCCCAGCAGTAGCCACCACTTTACAGCAATGCCGCATCCTTGGCTCTGCATGGAGCCGAGTCTCACAAATTTTCCAGCACCTATATAAAAAGCAGCGCTGCTCAGGGTGTGCCTTTTTAAGGAGTGTTGCTGAATGTGCCGTCCTGGAGGTGAGAGCGTGGAACTGGGTTTTGCCTTTTCCCAGTGGCATTTCAGCTCGCTTCATCCAAATGACGTCTGCTTGCTCAGTCGTCAAATCTGGAGGTGCGTCCAAGGTACTTGAGCTGTCAAAGGAGTCTCGATGTGCCAAATCGATCACAATTCTGCTTTTTGCTCTGATACAGGATGCCTTTATGTTTTAGCTATCTGGAGACCATTTCTAATAGAAAAAGACACTTGGGCAACTCTAGCTGGGAAATGCCAGCCCTCATGCAAATGAAGCTGGGGGTTTCGCAACCCGGGCAAAAAATGATAAATCTATGCTTGGCCTTTACAAAGCATATGTTTATTCACCTCCTGTTGCTCAGGAATCCCCTCCTCAGTGGAGAGAGAGACACAGCCCGACCTGCTGCCTCTCCCCACTGTGCATTTAGATTTTAGAGGGGGCAGGAAGGAGTTAAATCACTTCGCTGTAGGGCTGGAGAGAGGAGAGTCTGTGGAAAGCATTATGTGGGATCCTGCAGGAGAGGATGCAGTGAAGGATGCAGTGAAGGATGCAGTTGCACTGGTGTGGACGAGACATCCCTACTTCTGACATTACCTTTGACTTTGTGGCTTCTCTTTGGGGTCACATTTCTCAGGTTATTTTGCAAATTTAAAAACAAAACAAAACAAAAAAACCAACACAAAAGCCAAAACTCCAGTGTTATGTGGGAATCTAGCAGCTTATCATCATCTAGGCTTGAGCGAGGCCTGGAGAAAGAGGTGTTTAAACAATCGCAGCATCTCCTGGGAACATGTTGATGACAACAAAATCACAGGGAATGTATCAAACTCGGCTTTGGTTTCTTTGGTATGGCTTAAAAGGCGATTTGTTGTTTTCTTTGGCAGGAGCCTCAATGTTCTGCTTTTACTTGTGTTATGTTTTGACTTTGCATTTTATATGAACTTAAAATGCTCCAGTAATGCATCCACAGCCATGCCACTGGCAAAAAATATATGCACATCTCTAATATTGAAGTGAATACTCAATACAAGGTGAAAGTCCCAGTTAATCAACAGAATAGCTTTAATGCATGCCGTTTCTATCTCAAAGCAATGCATGATTTTATCCAGACAGAATGATTCAACATTTCTGGAAGTAACTGACTAGGTATTACTCATTCAAACTCTTTGGGAATGTGTTATTTTGTGGGAAATTGTTACTTTGGCAGGAAAGTATTAGTCCAATGCCTCCCCTTGTCCCCGGAGCACTGTGGCTTTCCATCATATAGGGGCTGGCTGGGGTCTGAGCTCAACCCCTTGGGCTTCAGCTGAATGTTTCCACTCACCCTCATATCCTTTCCAGGTCATGCTACCAAAATTAAATGTTTGGAGTTTTTTTATGTGCATTTTTTTCTTTGACTGTATTTGCAAATCTAGTACATAATGGGGTTGAAAAAACAAAAACGTTTCCCCTAAGGGAAAGTGGCTTTCATCAGGGAGAGTCTTTAAATTTAATACTCTCTTTTAGTTGTAATTCAGGGGTTTTTTTTATGTATTCATGCTAGTCACTTTTACTTATGCTAATTTCAAGCTTATGGTCCATTAGCAAGGGTAATTTCACCCCTCCGGTGCTGGCAGCGTTAGGGTTTCAGGGGGATCACTCTGTGCTGTGGGAGGGATTAATCCTTAATTTCATTTTCTCCTTGGCCACAGGGGTGGAAGGATGGTGCAGGCTTAGCACAAATCCTTTCTGACATCTTTCTTGTGCCATTTGTGGAAGATGAGAGCCCAGCAGCCCATCTCCCCTAACCCTGCCTGGCTGTAGCCCCCAGCCCCGAGGAGGTACCCCCGTCCTCGGCCCTGGGCCCCTCTCAGGCTGGTCACTAGGTGTCCCTCTTGACCAGCTTTTTGCATGCAGCCTGCCCAGCCGTGGCTGGAGCAGCATTTGGATTTCGGGTGCTCCCAGCCTCTGCTCAGCTTGCAGCAGACGTGTCACACTGCTGGAGGTGAGAAGGAAGTGGGTATTTGTGTCTCCCTCACCGCAGACCAGCCGTGACATCCATGCAGCTGGCACTGTGTCCCACTGCAGGAACGGTCCCGTCGGTGCTGGGACCTTCATAGAGACGCCCTAGCCCATCTGGGCAAGGACTCATGGCTAGCAGCTCCCTTGACCGTGGATGTCCCCGCACTCTCCGGTTATACTATTTGCACCAAGGGATGAGGTTGGTGGCACAAGGCCCCACCTTATGCTGGCCCAAGCCCGTTCCCTCTTGCTGGCTTGGCATTTCACAACAGAAGGAGAAGGTTTTGCTGGAGAGGTCCCCAGGGTCGCCAGTCCTCTCTGTCCCCAGGGAGGTCAGCGTGTGCAGGCAGGGAGTACCATGCCTCAGCTCACAGCAGGAGCAGCTGTCCTGCTGCAATTTGCCTGCTCCCATGTTGGATATCAGGGGGAGCTGGGGCTCTGCTGAGAGGGTTATTTTTGCTTTCCCTTAAAAAAAAATAATGCAGCTGTGGATCTTAATCCACTGTGCTATGCTTCGAGCCCCAGGCCTCCATCCAAAGGGTAACGTGGCAGTGACTTACAGGAAGTACTGAGTGTACCATATGTGCGACTCTTTTGACTCCAGATGTGCAGCCCCCCTACTGCTCCACCTCAGCACAGTTGTCCTGCAAAGAGGAACAAGAGACACCAGATTGCTCAGAAAGCATCCCGCAGACTAAATCTGGCCAAGGGCAAAACCAGACTGGCTCTGGATTCCCACACTCCTGTTTACGCGGTTTAACTGCAGGGATGTCTCTTCCCAGAAACAATGCTCACGCCAGCTCCACATATGGGGAACAAAACCAGATAGGAGATGAGCGAGACAAAAATGGAGCAGCAGGAGGAGGCTTTGCTTCTGAGCCCCATGCTGAACCGCGGCCTGTTGCTGATTTAAAACACACATTTCTAGAAAGAACTGAAAGGGAAAGCTGGGATGTGCATGAGGACTCGAGTATTTGAAGCACTCCCGGAGTGCTGTATTCTGGTTCCCTGTGAACAGTGTCTTAGCAGCATTATTTATTCCTGGAGAAAGCCTGTCTAAGAGCATTTGCCTCTGGACCAAAAAGGGAACGAGCGATGCTTGGCTCTGGAGCCTCTCTGGGTTTTGGTACTTCAGATGAGACTCCGGGGTGTGGGATGTCCCAGGGAAGCACAGTGGTGGTGGGCCACCAGCCAACTGGCCGCATGGTCAAGCATGAAGATGTCAGGGACAGTGGGCTGGAGGGGTGGAGCAGCATTCCTCCTGAATTCAGGGTTGCATGCTGACCCCAGTAGGCTCAAACCACAGTGGAAATCACACAGGATTTCCCAGTGCAAAGGAGAGCAAGACAGCTTCATGACATGCTCACCCAAAAGCTCTCATGGACTGGTGTGGTAGGTTTTTTGGTGGGGTCCTTCAGGGAAGAGCTCCCAGTCAGACATTGTAATGATGTAACCAGAGGTGACTGCTACAGCTGGTGCTGTGGTTTTCCTAAGGGATGCTGTTGAGTGCTGCTCAGCACACAGCCGTGCTCCCAAATCTCTTTCGGAGTACTGCAGAGGAATGGTGTGCTGCTTCTCACTGCCTGTAAAAGGCCAGTCAAAGATGCAAACCTGACTCCCCAGAGAAACTGCCATTTCTGTGTTTAAAACAAATTTTCAGTCGCACAGTAATATTTCTTTTCTTGCTTCTAGTAGATTTCCCCTCCAAATATTTCAGGCTGAAATGCAATGATTTCAAGATGCATGGGATGGTGTAGCACGTCTTTAAATGCAGCAAAGCTCAGAGGGGTTTTTCGAACTGAAAAAAAGCTCACATGCATGCACTCGTGTACTTGGGATGCAAGATTCAGCCTGTGATGCTTGTCCCCACTGTGCTGGGGCAGCCTGGGGCTACACGACCCCTGCTCCTTGTTGGCTAGATCATGGGCAGGGTGTGTTTTTTTCCCCTTAATGCAACACCAAGCACAAAACCTACTCACAGGCTTTCTGCTGTTCACAGGCAGAGGTGGGACAGGGGATTGCACCCTTCCCCAGTGTTCCTGTCCTGGCTGCTGGCTCCTGACCATCAGCTCCAGCCCCGTGATGCACTCGCCCTTGCCTATCACCCCCAAAACTTGCTGCCTGGGCTGATGGGGGCCAGCAGCACCAGCTCTCCTCAGTCACTCTCCTCGCAGCCACAAATTCAGGACAGAGAGAGGCAGGCTGGCTGGCAGGGGCAATGCTCAGCCCGGGGACATCCCGCAGCATGGAGCATGGGGTCGAGGCATTTTCCCTGCACAAAGCCTGTGTCCTTGATACATTCAGATGGCTCCTCTGGAGCTCCCAAAAAGCTGCTCTCAGCATTCAGTGAGAGCCCACAAGGCAAACCCGCAGCACACTGGGCAACCACCTCTGCTCACCCAGCAGCCCAGGGTGCTCACATAGGACATGTTGGGGTGTGAGCTCCAACGGCAAAGGGGTGTTTGTGTTGGTGTAGCAGATCTTAGCCTGGGTATGGCTTGCCCAGGCTTGGTCTTCAGCATGCAGGTGATTTCAGCATCACCCTGGAGAGATGCTCAGGGCATTGTGCAGGGCCCCATGTCTGCATAGCCCAAGGCAAGGCTGGGGCTTGAAGGGGAAAGCACTGCTGTTGGAAACTTGGCTGAGTCCTGACCATCTCCCTTCATTGATCCTCTAGCTCTCCAGACCCTGATCCCCTTGGGAGAAACACCTTCACCGCTTGACTGGAGCACTGCAGCAGACGTGGTGCCAGTGGCTGATGCTTGAGTTCCCCCTGAAGACGCTGCCAGCTTCCTGTGAGCTTCTCCCTCTCCTCCGTGGCACCCTTTGGGCCAATTGCCTGAAGTCCCCTGCCTATGGCTGCACAGACCCTGCTCCCTTGGCTGTGGTATGGGGCGGCAGCGGGAACAGGGGGCCTGAGCAGCAGCTCGCAGGGGGACAGCAGCTTGCAGCCATCGTGCGGCAGTACCTGCTTCTGCAAGCAAATATTTCCCCGTTGCCCCTCTCTGCGCTTCTTTATCACCCCTCACTCCCCTGCCGCTTTGCAATGTATTTTGTGGCTTACTTGTGTAATTGCAATAAAGCTTTTGTTGCTTGAGGTGTCCTCCGTGGTTAGTGGGAGGAGGTTGGGGTGAGAGCAAAAAGAGGGTCCCTAAGTGGGTGCACATGCTGCTCAGCTGGCAAAGCTGTGGCTTGGGCAATGGGGCATTCACGGGGGGGTTGGGGGTGGGATACTGGGGGGCAGCCCAGCAGTGCAGAAACCTCTGTCGCCCCAGAAGGGTTAATGGGGAAACTCAGCCCACGCAGCCCGTGAAGCAAACCACAACCGGCTGGAAAAAGGGCCTCAGAGCCCTGGCTCTGTTCTGCATCAGGAAATGATCCCACGTGGGAGCAGGGCTGCCAGGAGGGGAGGGGGAGTGGGACATGGGGAGCACTGTGAAGAAAATCCAGAGCTTTCCCCGAAGGCAGTGACGGCTGGGATTCATTATCCGTGAGGAGACTTGTTTATAGCAAGCATGAGTCACTGCTCGGCCCCCGGATGGGAGCAGCCCACAGCAGGGGCCGCCAGCAATGAGGACAAGGTACAGGCTGCCCATCCAGCCTCACACAATGGCAGCTCTCAAGCTAGCCCCCTGAGGCTGCCACGTGCCAGCCCGGGACCCTGGAGCAGACCCAGCACTATTTTGGGCTGCATCAGAGCATGTGTTTTCTCCAGGATGTTTCATTCCTCACTTGAGAAGCAATGCCACATGACCAGCCCTGGCAGTGCCTCTCCATGCCCACCTGTGTCCACACCCTTGGGTAAAGCTGGCCCTGAGCAGGGCATATCACGGAATTGTCAGAGTTGGAAGGGACCTCTGGAGATCATCTAGTCCAACTCCCCTGCTACAGCAGGATTGCCCAGAGCACATCACTCAGGGCTGCATCCAGGCGGGTCTTGAAGATCTCCAGAGAAGGGGACTCCACCACCTCCCTGGGCAGCCTCTTCCAGGGCTCTGCCACCCTCACCGTGAAGAAGTTCTTCTTCATATTTGAATGGAACTTCCTATGTTCCAGCTTGTGCCCGTTGTCCCTCGTCCTGTCACTGGGAACCACTGAAAAGAGTCCGGCTCCATCCCCCTTCAATCCACCCTTTAGATACTTCTAAGCATTAATAAGGTCTCCCCTCAGCCTTCTCTTCTCCAGGCTAAAGAGCCCCAGCTCTCTCAGCCTTTCCTCATCAGGGAGATGCTCCAAGCCCTCCATCATCTTTGTTGCCCTACGTTGGACTCTCTCCAGTAGTTCCCTGTCTCTCTTGAACTGGGGAGCTCAGAACTGGACACAGTGCTCCAGTTGTGGCCTCACCAGTGCAGGGTAGAGGGGGAGAATGACCTCCCTCCACCTACTGGCCACACTCTTCCCTAGGCAGCCCAGGATCCCATTGGCCCTCTTGGCAACAAGGGCACATTGCTGGCTCATGGAAAGTTTGCTATCCACCAGGACTCCCAGATCCTTCTCCTCAGAAGTGCTTTCCAGCAGGTCCACCCCTAACTTATATTGGTGTCTGGCATTCTTCCTTCCCAGGTGCAGGACCCTACTCTTGCTCTTGTTGAACCTCATTAGGCTCTGCCCAGCTCTTCAGCCTGTTCAGGTCACGCCCCATGATGATCAGAAATGGAGCTTCCAGTTAACTCCTCCATTCTGCTTATCACCCTGATGCAGTTGGGGGGTTCTCCATCCCCAGCTGGTCCATCCCCAGGGCTGAAATGAAGCCAGACAAGCAGGAGAAGCCAGCTTTGCCTGCCCAGACCTCTGCCTTGTGGGGAAACAAAGCCAGAAATGCCTATTTTGACCTTTTCCTCCATTTTGAGTTTTATTTTCCACAGTGCATGTCACCCCTGCTCTGGTTTGGCCCTGCAAAGGGGCTGTGGGCAGGCAGGCAGCCCCTCTGGGTTTCTGCAGCTGACCAAGTTCAAGCATTTCTGCCAGAGGCTGCTTTTCACCCCTGCTCCCCAGAGAGCACTAGCCCCAAATCTGTATGGGCGCTGGTGCTTGTCCCAAGAACCTCCAAGTGCGAAGTCATCCTCCTCTTGTCTGTGCTATCCCTGGCACCCTTCGCTGGGGACCCAGCCCCATGGCTGGTCGCACTGGCCCTGTATAGAGGTGTCAGCCTGTGCCACCATCTGGGGAGGTCTTGGTCAGCTCGTAGTCAGCATTATAGGCCCACAGGCAAAAAAGATGCTGATTCTCAACCCATCCCAGAATCTGTATCCCAGAGCATCCCTGGCAGGAAAAGCCACCCTTGCCAGCTTGCAGAAAGCCAGGGAGTTTCCGCAGTAAAAAGTCAGTCAGTGCCATCCTTAAAAGCATCTTGCCTGAAATGGGAATTTGCCTAGCAAAAATCATTTTGCTCCTGCTCTTCTCCACAAATCTCTTTATTTTGGATGAGGTGACACAGCAAAGGCAACGTTTGCCAGGGACTGAAGAGGCACACTGCTACTCCTGCTGGCTCCTGTAGTTTGTCGGTGCCCAGCAGCCAGCCTGGACCAGTGCCTGGCTCAGGGAAGCCACAAAGCCACCTGCAACATGCAGCTCCATGCCTGGCACTCACTTTTCACTACAAACCAGGTTTTCTGGGTTTCTTCTGCCCCAGCAGCTGGTCATATGCTTTTGCTCTAGAGAAAAATCCCTGCCCCACTCCTGTCCCATTCCTCAGAGAGTGGTACTGTGGAGACCCTCCCAAGGCTGTCACCAACTGAGGATGGTGCTCCAGGAAACATGGGCCAGCCTGGCTCAGGAATCCTTTCCCACCTCCCTGCAATCCACAGGCTATCCGTGAGCACCTTGTGTGGCCATACACTCTTGCACGGCCATTGGAGACACTGCAAGAGATTGAGACAGCCCAGGCCTGAAACAGCCCCAGGGAAGAAGCTGATAGAGCTGTGAGTACAAACACCTGGGGCTCAGCCCCAAATACTGGTGCCCATGCAAAGGGCTTGAATCTCTGCCCAGGCTGGAGAGGTGGGATGTAGAGGAACATTAACCACCCAGGTCCTTCACCTGCATGCACCGGCTTTTCCTCTGCAAGATGCATCAGCTGAAACACAAAGTATCTGTGCCCCTGTTAAGGCATTAAGGGATGCAGATGCCCCACACTCCTTCTCATTGCATCCAGCCTGCTGCTGCAGAGCTCAGTGGCTTCCTCCCGAGAGGATGTTTAGAGATTTGAAACAGCCTGTTTACCTTTGGCTGTTCCTCTAAAAAATAAAGCAGTGAAGGAGAGATGCTTATCTTCATGACCTGCTAGGATTTCCCTTGCTGCAGCTTGTGCTGGGGGCCTCTGGTTTGCCATCTCCTCTGTAACCTTCTCCAGGTTTTCCTTCTGCTCCAGGATGGAGCAGCTCAGGCTCTCTTTGTGTGGCCTGTGCTCCAGCCCCCTAGCCTGTTGGTGGCCCGGTATCTTTTATAGAAAAGTGGCTGCTTCTGTCCCTTTGCAGAGGGGTTGTGCTTGAGACCTCCACGGTGGGATGCCTGTCCACAGGACCAAAGGCTGTCCCCCAAAGAGCTCTGCCGCACCTCCTCAGTGATGCCCCTGAAGGACAGCTGTCCTCCTTGCTTCTCCTCCAGCTCAGCATTGTTGCTGCAGTTTCAGCCATGGCTAAGCACAGAGAAGGGGAAACAGGCTTGAGGACAGCAAAATGGGTGGATGGTTTACATTTGCTCTTCGTTGTCTGCAAAAGATCTGAGAAGGATGCCTGGCACTCCTCAGAGTGGGCTGGGAAGGTGTCCTTGCCAGGAAGGGTAACTGACTTGTTTTATATTTCCAGTAAAAGGCTGCAGGCTGGGTCTGGCTCTGGCTCTGGTGTAAAGAGAGCTCAGCTGCAAGCCTTGCTGCATCCTAGGACTGCTCTCAAAGGGCACAGCCACCCCAGAAGCTGTGATGGCTGCTGAAGGGACAAAGATAATGAGTATAAACAGTGCATACTGAAAAAACTGGGAGCAGAAACAGTCTGGGCATGGGCTAACAGGGACCTCAGGGAGTTTGCCAGACATGTGGAAGCTCCTGGGTAGGGGTGGATCATCCCTCTGAAAAGCATGGAAAGGGGTTGGGCTGGCTCTGCACTCCTCTGCACTGTGCAGTGAAGCCAGCTGAGGTACATTATCTGGAGAGTATCCAAAAAGCAAGAAAGACCTTCCTAGGGCTTTGGGGCTTGCTGCAAACATGGAAGGAAAATGAAAGTATGTTTAGGGGACTGGAGAGCACTCAAGAGCAGGCAGAAATGAAATGAAAAGCAATTAGGGTGGTCTTTTGGCTCCATGGGAGAAGAGGTGAGCGCCACTGCAGCTTGAAAGACAAGACAAGCTGGTGGAAAACGGGTGAGGGATGAAAGGAGAAGCTCAGCACTGCATGAGCATTAGGGGTTTTGCTGTGTGGTTTCAGTAGGGGACGGGGAGAGCTGCCAACCTTGTGCCACCCCTTCCACCTGGGGATTGCTGGGACCAGTCCTGGGTGCTGTTGTGCACCAGTGAGCTACCAAGCATCCGCACGGATGCGGAGAAGGGGGCTTAGAAGTGGTGCTGTAACCCATTGCAGGGGAAAGGCAGGTTTTCTGCCTGGGTAGCTTGTCTCTGCAGTTTAGCGATGCAGGCTGGCTTGGCTTCTGCAAACCACAGGGCAGGGGAGCACTGTGCCACCCCATGGTGTGGGGCTGGGCAGGAGTCAGCGCTTCCAGTCCCCCGAGCTGTAGCCAGGGCTGTGTCTGGCAGCTGCTCGGCACCCAGTGCCTCCCTTCCCCAGAAAGACGTGCTGTGCTCTGCCCAGCCCAGCAAGCATGCTCTGTTCCCTGGGAATTGCCCAAGCGACACATTTTATTGCAAAGAAACAGAAAATATTCTCGGCCCAACTGCCAGAGGGCTTAGTGAGTGTTTTTCCACCCAGTTTTCATGCTGCGTCTGATGGATGTGCTTCGTGAGAGGCTGTGTGGGAGAGGTGGGTGCTCTGTCCCCTGCCCTGGCAGCAGTGTCCCCAGGATGGGGGGTGGCATATCCTGGGGTGCTGCTGACACCACGCGGTCTGGCTGGGGCAAGCACAGTTGCCCGCCAAGGGCTCAGCTCGGAGCTAGTGAGCAATGACCCTCAAGCATCAACCCCTCCCATTGTTTCTTCTCTAGATTTTTCATAAAACCAGACCACCCCCTCAGTGCTTTGTTTTCTCCAAGAACAGGAGGACACTACAGGTGTTGTTGAGCTTTGGGACGTTTCTGTTTTCTGAGTGAAAAGTGCATGTTTTCCCTACAGGAAAGGAAAAAGAGCCTTGAAAGTGATCTTTGCTTTGTTCACCTTCAAGCCTCCGTGTTGAGGAGTATCACGAGCAGTATCCCAAACATGTGACATCCCAGCATCCTGTGGCACCCCCAAGAGGAAAGCACCCCTGTAGGAGCTGGGGAGGGGGCGGGGTGGGGGCAGAAAAAGGAGTTGGAAAGTGTTATCTCCTCTCCTCCAGCTCCCAAGCTGCATCCACAACCTCCCCTCTCACTCGACTTGTTCTTCTTTCCTAAGAAGCTGAGCCAAGCTTTCCCACAGAACCAGACAGCTATTAGGGAAATATTATTACCAGATGGTTTGTTTTTTCCATAGAAGCAGAGGCCAGCGTGAGGTAACGGGGAAAATATTAACCCACCCCGCACTGGCCTGGGCGTGGGGCTGTGGCTTTGCTCGTGGAGCTGTGCCATGTCCTGGCTGTGCCAGCATGCGAGGGGTCTGCTGAAGGGGAGGGGAGAGGGGGGGAACTCCTACCCCATGTGCACTGGACTGGCCCTTGGGCTGGTGGTGGCCCCGTGGAGTGGCTTCGGAAAGCTTTGATGGGGAAGGGAAGAGCATGTCCCTAAAATGTGCTGGAAGGGAGGGAAAGGTCGTCCGCCCCAGGCAAGCTCAAACTGGTAGGAGCAAAGCCCAGCTGGCAAGCTTCACGGCAGAGAAGTTCACACCGGGTCAGATGAGTCAGCGATTAAAGTGGAGGATAAGTGCCGTGTCCTGGCTGTCCTGCCTCTTGCAGGGTCTTTACGAGCACAAGGCAAAGGAAAGGTGCCAAGGTCACTTTGAGTAGAGATGTTAAGGGATTTAGAAGATGCAGAATGGCATGGGTTGGCTCTTCCACTGCATCTTTTTGCAGGTGGTTGGATGAGTGTGAGACCTCTTCTGGTGCTGCTGAGCCTGCTCTATGCCTATGATAGGATGCTTGCAAGGTGCCACCCACCTGTGCTAGGAGAGCAGCGGCTGCTGTGCTGGGAGAGGTGATGCTTTACTGCTGGGAGGGGCTTTCTCCACTGCCTCCTCCTGCAAAGATTTGTTGCAGGAAGCTAAATGATCATGTGTAGAAACACCATAAGCCACATTTTCCAGCGAGGTTTGTGGTTGGTGCAGCGCTCGGCTCGGACCATGGCTGCTCCCTTTGTGCAGGTCTGAGCATGGAGAATGAGGGGGCCAGTAGAGATGCAGCTGAGCCATGGGCAAGCTGGGTCATGTACTTTGCGGGCCAAGATCCTACAGCCAGCCTGGGGAGGTGCAGCCTGTGTTAACCAGAGCACATGGAAACCTTGCCTAGCAAATGCCTTCACCATCCCGAACACTTAGCAAGTCTTGGGTGCTCATGTCCCCAGCAGCAGGGGGAAAGATGATGCAGCTAGCTGGCAGGATGCTGGTGTGCTTCATCCGGTTGCAACCAGGGAAATTTCAGTGCTTGTTAATTATGGCATCTTGCAGCATTATGTAAGAGGATAAAGTAGCCCCAGGTGCAGAAGATGGAGCTGAAAACCTCGGCACTCGGTCCTTCCCTGCTCTCCAAAGCACCCTTTAGTTATGAGTGTGCTGGCGGGCTCAATCCTGGTTTTGCCTAGGGGAATTCATTTCCGCTCATTTCCGTATTTCCTATGGAAAGAGCATTTTCCATTTCTAAGTGGACTTGATTAAAGGGAAGGGAAAGAAAGGTTGTATGAAAGAGTTAATAGCAGAAAAATAGAGCGAACTTGTTCCTTTCTCAGTCTGTGGGAGGAGAAAAAGCAAAAATTCTGTCCCAAGTGCAGTTTTTTTCCTGCACCCTAGTTTGGTCTGGAATTGGACTAAAAGTTTATTGCTTGCTGTGCAATGCAGTGCTGTGGGCTGGGACTTGGAATGGGGAACGCTCATCCCCTGGGGCATACAGGCATGGCTCTCTTTAGGGGTGCCGGCTCCACACAGAAGGGGGTTTCCCACTCCAGGAGGACGTGGTGTGGCAGAGCCCTAGGGCTCAGTTTCCCTGGCCTCATTTGAAGAAGGGAAAGGGGACATCCTTCACAAGCATATCCCCCTAGGCTTTGGGACGTGATGGCATGCTGCTAGGGCCAATGATTGCAACACCCCTGGGGTCAGCCTGCAAACTGCTGCTGAGCTATCAGCTGGATTTTCGCAAAACTAGTCCAGACTTTTCCAAGGAAATAGCCGTTCAATGCCCCGGGGACACTGCTGGCTGCTGGCCCTGGTTTAACACCACAGACCTGGAAAAGGCAATGCTTTAAAATGCTTTTGAAGCTGGACATGGATCCAAGCCCATGGTCAGGTTGGATGGCAGTGAGGATGCATCTTGGACATCACACCTGATGACAGCCCCTGGGGCTGGTGACTGGGTGCTGGGCTAGGACTCCCATGAGGGTGGGGGTAGTTCTGCCTTGCCAGCTCCCTGTGCCAGGGTGCACAGGGTTTGACAGACTGCGGCTATGCAAAGCCATATACAGTCAGCAGACGCCTTATACAAGCCATACCATTATCATTATGTCTTTGCTGGCATGGCTGACTGGCCTCCAACTTGCAAGGCTCTGTGGAGTGGCTGGGCTGTTTCTAAGATGGATATGCTTTTCCTTTCCTGTAAGGAGGGGGAATATCAAGTCTTCTGCTGCTTTGGGTAACTGCCTGGGAGGGAAGGGAAGAGAGGAAGAGATAAAGCAAAGAGGAAATGTCTCTAGTGTGCAGATTCACAGGATGCCTCTGCTGATTGATTCATGAAGACAGGTCCTCTCCCAGCACCCCCCTTCCTGGGAGTGTCTGGCTGGTTTGCAAAATCCCACGTAAGATCCCTTGTGGGAGCCCCAAGGAGGCGTGCTGGAGAGCCAAATCAGGTCTGACTCCCGTGAACTGTCATGCAGCAGGATTTGTCCCTGGATATGCTTAGTCTCTTGGAGAGCATCGTCAGTAAGTTTAAGATGCCTTGAAAATTTGCCTTTCAGTATCCTCATCTCCTGGTGTCACCAGCACAGCTCTGCAAAGCCCACCCATGTCTGTGCCTGGGTGGTTATTTATACCAGCCAGGTTCACGCTGATACTAAGGTTTTACAGCGGAGAAAAAAAAAATTGCTTTCTACAGCACAACAAACTGAACACCTGGCTCTTTTGGGACTGGGGTGACTCTTTCCACTCCCAACACAACAGAGAGTTCTGTTCCACACTTTGGTGTCACCCCCCAGCGCTGCCCAGCCTCCCTCAAAGAAGGAGCCCTGCTGGTCTGGCTGCCCCTCAGCCAAAGCATACGGCAGCCAAAGTCCTGGAGGAGCTGTGGGGACAGGGTGCAGGGATGCCCAGCTACAGCCCTGCCCCTCCTTGAAACCACCAGTTTCTCCTCATTCCTTTGTTTTCACAGCAGCTTCCACAGATGCACCTAAATTTCTGTTGGTATGAAAAACAGTGTCTGTTTTGCTGTTGTGTTTACAAGGCTTCTATTCAGCACAGTCTGTGGGGTTTTGCCACTGACTTTGGATGTTGTTTATCCAAAGAGTTGTTATTTGATGCATCTGCCTCAATAGTGTGGACAGGCTCCCCCCCAATGTAATTATAATCAGCGAAGCTACAGCTTTTGTTTTAGTTGCCTCAACTTGAGAGAACTTACTGCAGCCAAGCCTACAATGCTTTCTCCTGATCATTCACACAAAAATGCTGCCAGAGTAGTTGTGTGTGAAAGGCAGGGTGATGGAGGCAGCAGCCAGTCCTGCATGGCCCCACGAAGCAGGGCGGCAGGTCTTCTGCTGCCTTCGTGCAACCAACTTATGTGTGAACCATTTGCACTGGCTGGGTTTGTGCTGTCGACTCTTTGCCCCTTGGAGCTGTTCTGGTCCTATGCTGTCCTGGTCCTGTGCACTTCCACTGGTCCAGATCAAGCCTTTCCCTGGGTTTCACTTCAGCTTTCAAAGGCAAGGAGACTCCTTGGCCTGGACAACCCACCAATTTGCTATTTAATGACAGCCTTTAGTTCCCTCCTGTAGTCATCAGAGCATCAGCCTTCAGGCATTTCACCTCTCTCCCTGACAGCAAGTAATGCTCCCGCTGTAATGACGGGTTTGGCAGTACCTGCTTCTGGGTCTGAGTTCAGCAGCATGGGACTCATCTCCAGTACTGCCCATGGAGAGCAGATGGTCTACAAAACCTTTGCGTGCCTTGCTGTCCCGCAGCTCCCCAGTGCTGCAGGTCCTCAGGCCCTCCTGCCATCTTTCAGGATGGGAAGATGGTCATCTCCAGGCAAACCTAAGGGATTGGGCTCCTGTTTCTACCTCTTGGGCTTGACAGCTTTGACCCCATTCCCACTTCCTACCCTGAGCATGGCCCAGAGGGGTTGTTCCTGGTCTGTGGGGGTCCCAGTGGGGTTTTTCTCAGCTTGGTCTTCAGGTTTCTGGGTTGAGTAGAAAGCCTTGAAAGTCAGGGAAGAAGGTCCTTCTCCAAAAATGTGGTGCCTCCATGGTGCCCTCATCCCTGGGTGGCTTGTGGGACAGCTCCAGCTTTGCCTTGTGGTGGGAACTCCCCTGGTTAGCAGGACAACACAGGCAAGCTCTTATGCAGGCAAGGATGCAATAGGAATGCTTGCCCCCCTCTCCCAGCTTTCTTGGCCCAGGAACCAGGAGGAAGCAGCCTGGCAGGTGCCCTGAGCACCCCACCCCACTCCACAGAGCAGGCTGTCCCCCAAGGGGTATGCTGATTCTGGGCACTGACCACACCAGGTGTCCCTGTGTGACGCTTGTGGAGATCCCAGGCGCTAGTGGCCAGGGTGCCATCACAGGTACAGAAAAAGGGTAAGGAGAAATGCCTTATTCGTTTGTGACTCACAGCTGACAGCCCCTGATCCCTCCCTCCATCCTCAGGCTGGAGAAGTCTCCTCCTCACCCTTACCCTCCTGCCTGCTCTTCCTGCCACGGAAACGAAGGGGAAAGCGGCAAAAAAACTATCTTCAGCGACTCCTGCCTGTGGACTGCAGTCTCTCTCAGCTGCTGGGTTCTCCTTCCCTGCTTTTATCTTTGATCCAGCTCGATGGTGATCTGAACCAAGCAAAATGAGGTTGCGAGGCTTTCTACCCACTTTGCTGCTCCCAGCCATCTTCCTGGGGGAGACCTCATGGGCTCAGCGCCCAGAAATCACCACCCGGGTCGCAAATGCAGAAGGTAAGCCCAGGCTGCTTCCCAGAATGTTTTTCTTCCCCAGGATCAGCAGAGAAGTCTGGCTGCCGTTTCCCTCCTGGGTGGAAGTTTCCGCTGCCTCCACTTCCACAGCTTTGTCGGGACGTTTTGGGGAAGAGTTGTGTTTGCTGAGGAAAGTGATATAGGATTAGAGAGGATCTGCAAGATTTACCCACTTTTAATGCTTTTTTTGGCTTTTTCTGCTTGGGTCTGGCTTGTCAGATATTACCAGTAGCAATAGGATGCAGTGTGGGGTGTGGGGGAGGGGGAAGGTAACAGCTGATATCACTTTAGCTTTCTGAAAGATTCTGGTTTGGCACTGGCTGTTAAGGTGCCTTTGCTCTCCTCTGCAATGAAATTTGTGCCAGGATGTGTGAGAAAATCATTAATTTTTCATTGTGTTAATTGCTATCATGTCTTGTGGGTTGTTTTTTTTAAGTGGTTGCAGCAGCTGCATGTTATTTTTTATTATTATATAAAATGGTATTGGTCTTGCAAAGATAGTCTCCTAATGTAAATGGGGAAAAAAAATCATAGGAAGCTGTTAAATGCCACAAACCAATGTTTCTGAATACGTGCTCGGTACGGCTTACCCTTGATGCCAAAACAGAAATGAGCAACCTCACTCGGGCATCTGTGCTTGTGTGTTTCGCGTGGGGTGAGGATGTGAAAGTGGCCCCCTTAGCGCGGATCCTGGGAGCCTGCTAGGAAGGGAGCTAGGCTGCAGAGGTGCGTGTGGGCGGTGCGGGGAGCCCGGGCTGCGGAGGCGATGGAGCGGGGCTGCCTGCCCACTTCTGCCTCTTCGTTTCTTCCCAGACTGCCCCGTGGACCTCTTCTTTGTCCTGGACACCTCAGAGAGCGTCGCCCTGAGGGTGAAGCCCTTTGGGGACCTGGTTACCCAAGTGAAAGATTTTACCAACCGGTTCATTGATAAGCTGACAAACAGGTACATCTCCCGGGATTTTGTCCAGGCGGCTTTAGGGATGGGTCCTGGTGCCGGATGGGATGTTGAGACCACCCTGCGTGCCCGTCCGCAGGCAGAGAGAAACAACGCAGGGATGCTGGGGAATGGGGTGGAAGAGTCTCCTCTCTCCTGTGTTCTGCGGCCGCCCCGTTTTTGCTCTGTCCGTGCTGAGGGTGGCAGCGTGCCTTTACAGGGCTGCCTGCGCCTGCCCTCAGGAAAGCAAGGGCTTCCCGGAGTGGCCGACGTGACACCCCAGCCCCACCACCTCTGGCTGACCCGGTGGTTATTCTGTAGTGCCAAAGCGATGCTGATTCCCGTGCCACCGGCTCCTCGGGCCCAGAACAACCCGGGTGCTTGGTTGCAGCAGGGCACCTCTGATATTAAACCCAGCACTCGTGGGCACCCTGCAGAGCAAACCCTCCCTTGCAACTGGCATGTTCCAGGGCATTGAACCCCGCTTTGGGTGCCCCTTATCCACCCAGTGCTCAGGTCTTTATCTGCCTCTTCCTCACCCATGCTTGCAGCCACTAACCCAGGTCTCACCCTGGCTTTCCCAGGGTGAGGTCACCCAGGGAAGCCCAGGAGCACTAAAGCTCCGAGATCCCGGAGGGGGATGATGCTGGGAAGGGCTGCAGGCAAAGGCCAGGAGATCCAGCGATGCATGGGAGCACCACAAGTCCTGGAGGCATGTGGGTCTTTCTGAGTCCCTCAGGACAGCAGGAGATGTGTGCTGGTGTCCAAGAGGGGCACTGTGGGGATGTCCCAGTGCTGCACAAGTTGGCCCACATCATAAGACAGGCGGGAGGGGGTTAGCAGCTCACCTGCCCATTGCCCAGGCAGGAGAGCTACCTTACAAGGCATTGAGTCACCAGAAGCCTTGTGCTTGGGAACAACCTGCCAGGCCTCCATCAACACAGCATGACTCTTTCCTAAGCAAGGCTCTGGGCTTTGTCGAGAGTCCCTGCTGCATGAAGACAGACAGATGGACCTCCTGAGCCCACCCCAAACACCCCTGTGCCCACTCTGCTGCTCTCTACCTGCTCTGGTTCTACAGGCCACCACCATTTACGCCATGCTGCCAGGCACCCGGAGTGTGCATGGCATGGTCAGCACAGGTGATGGTGAGGCAACTGGCAGCGGTGGGGTGGAGGTGACAGCAGTGGGCAATGTCCAGGTGGCTTTGGGAAATGTCCTGCTGGGCAGAGAGAAGGTGAGCTTGGAGAATTGAGGAAGCTGTGCAACCCTATACCTCTGGGATTGGCCCCAGCATCCTGAAAAGACCCTTTTTGGGGCACTGGCCAAAGCACAGGTAGTTGTGATTCCTCTGTCCCGGGGAGTCACAGGTCCAGCCTGTGTCAGTGTATAGGACTGGGCTTCAAAACACACTCTCATCCATCTCCGAGTTAGAGCATTTTTTAGAGGGAGACATCCCTCTGATTTTAACACAGCAGGCAGTGGAAAACTCACTGCAGTCCTGTGTGGGGTGTTTTGGCGGTTACCTGCCTTACACACACACCTGATTGTCTGACTCAGCATCTCCTGCTCAGGTCTAGCCACTACAGCCTGGTACCTCTTCAGAAAGCCTCTCTGCCAAACTGTCTGACCCTTGTGGATGCCCACCAGCTGCACTCCTTTGCCATTCCACCTACTGGACAAACTGCCCTGCTCCCATGGCTGGGATTTGCATGTGAAGCATGTCCCAGACCTGCGAGAAAACAGCAAGCCCTTACAAAGCCCCACAATGTTTGGCCATGCATTTTGCATGGCGGCCAGTGCAAGTGAAGCAGGAGCTGTGCTAAAAGGACGTGTCCTGGTGTGTCTGCGCAGGTACTACCGCTGCGACCGCAACCTGGTGTGGAACGCTGGGGCACTGCACTACAGTGATGAAGTTGTGCTCATCCAGAGCCTCACCTCGATGCCTAGCGGCCGGAATGAGCTGAAGAACCGCGTCTCAGCTGTGAACTACATCGGGAAGGGCACTTACACTGACTGTGCCATAAAGCGGGGCATTGAGGAGCTGCTCATCGGGTAAGGCAACGGGGCTGGGGCAGGCAGAGGGGGCAATGCTGGCTTTATGGCCATGGTGGACAGAGATTGGGAGCTTCTGGGTTAGGATGTCCCTGTGCATCGTGCAGGCCTGTCCCTGGGGTGGGAGAGGAGGTCACCTAGGCATGAAATAGGGACAGGGGTGGCAGATTGCTAGTGCTCTCGCTTTGCTGAGATGAGGCATGCCCTGACCATAGCCTGGGGCATTACCTGGGGCGAGTGTCCCCCTGTCCAGCTAAATCTGTTAAATCCTTGCAATGTTAAATCCTGTGCTTAAACCCTTGCAGTGGCTCCCATCACAAGGAGAATAAATACCTGATCGTGGTGACAGATGGACACCCCTTGGAAGGGTATAAGGAGCCCTGTGGAGGCCTGGATGATGCTGCCAATGAAGCCAAACATTTAGGGATCAAAGTGTTCTCTGTCGCCATCTCCCCCAACCACCTGGTAGGCACCACATAGTGGAGATGCTCCCTGTAGGTGTCCCAAGTGGTCACACAGGACTCCCAGCACAGTGAAGGAGGCTCTGAGTGCCCCTCAGAGCCCCTCCCTGGAGGGAGGATGTAGGTCCCCAGGTTGGCCTCTGGGAATGGGCCCTGCACGGGTGCCCACAGGTCTCACTCTGCCCTCCTAATCCCCCAACCATAGGACCAGCGGCTCAACATCATTGCCACGGATCATGCCTACCGCCGCAACTTCACCGCCACCAGCCTGAAGCCAACCCGGGAGCTGGATGTGGAGGATACCATCAACACCATCATCAACATGATTGTGAGTGCCACCTGCCCCCCTTCCCAGCCCACCCTCACTCTGGGCTCACCTATCCCTCTCAATCCCCCTCTTATTTCTTTCTTGTCTTGCAGAAAGTTAACACGGAGCAATCGGTGAGTGTCCCCCAGAGCCCTGCCCCCCCCCCCCCCCCCCCGATTCTGTGCCTGAGCCTGTCCTCTGCGGGCCACCCATAGCCAAGTGGGGGCTCAGTGGCACAGTCCTGTCATGTAGGGACCCCCTGCTTGGCTCCTGCCAGCCTGGAGAGCTCCCCTCAAACAGGGTGCATCCTGGCCCTGGTGCTGCCTGCTGCCTCTAATGCTGTTTTCTCCTTCTCTCTGGGCAGTGTTGCTCGTTTGAGTGCCAGGTGAGTCCGTCTTTTGAGAACTCCTGTGCCCTTCCCTCACTTCCTCATGGCCCCAGGCTGTGCCTCGGTGGCTGGTCTAAGCCATACCTCTCTCCCACAGCCTCCCCGAGGCCTTCTTGGACCTCCTGGTGATCCGGGCAATGAGGTGAGGGACCAACTGTAGCCATGCTGTGGGACTAGGTTGGTCAGACGGGCTCATGGGGATGCTCAGAGACCAGTGGGGCACGGGTCCTCAGCACCCCACCACTGCCCCATGGAGAGGTGGATGAGGACTCACACCACACTCCCATGCAGCTGCTATCATCTGCTCCCCACGTCCATGGAGCACTGCTGCTACCATCCTCCCTGCTCTCCTTTCAACAGGTCATCGTTCTGTTCCTGGGGATAATGAGTTAATTTTATTTCTGTCCTGTATTGCAGGGAGAAAGAGGCAAGCCAGGTCTTCCCGGACAGAAAGGCGAAGCTGGAGACCCAGTAAGTAAAGGACCAGCCCTGGTAATGCTGTGCGGGGGCTATTTTTTGGCCATCTCTGGCCAGATTTCTTGTGTGCATCCTCACCAGCCCTTGCCCCTGCATCACCATGTTTCCATGTAGTAGTCAGTGGGATCACGGACAGCTGTCCCCCTCCGCAGCCACCCTCCTAAACAGGGGCTCCTGGTGAGCAGTGAGGTGGCCCCCACCTCTGTTGCTACAGGCTTCCTTGTTCCTTACCCAAAATAGCCATTCCTCCTGGAGGACACATCTCTGACTCATGTATGCCAGCCCAGGGGTGGACTCTGGGCTCTCTCCTGTGTCCTCTGACATGACAAGCACAGCAGTGTTAGAGGGAAACCTTTGGTAAATAATAACCTAATAGCATGAGGAAACTATTTTCCTCCTCCTCCCTTTTTTTTTCACTAGGTACACTTATTTTGGGGAGGTGCGTTTCTCCCACACAGATGAGTATGCCGTTACTCATCTTGTGCATTCACAATTTGGAAACTCCATGCCATGCATTTTTCCTTCCCAAGGGTTTTCTGCCCTTCCTTTTTGTCCCAAATGATGCCTCCAAGTGCCCGGTTTCCCTTGCGCCCAGGAAGGGCTGCAGATGGTGGAGGTGAGGGCAGGTCCCCTTTGCTCTCCACAATGATCCCAGGCAAATGAGGAGCAGAGTTATGGGAGAGCCTCTTGCAGGAGGATATGGCAGCTGGTGCCCGAGCCCCATATCAAGAGCCTGGGGAAGCTGCCCCATGGTGATGGTGGTGACCGTATATGCCTCCGTAACACTGTGTTTCTGTCCTCTAGGGCAGACCAGGGGACATGGGACCTGTTGGCTACCAAGGAATGAAGGTACGTGGGACTCTAGGGTCACAGGCACGGTTCCTAGATAGACCACAGGCTTTGTGCTGCAAGAGTTTTCACTCTCCTGTTTTCTGCTCTCCCTTCTTCTCTAGGGTGACAAAGGAAGTCGAGGAGAAAAGGTGAGGACAGCAAGGATGTTGGAGGGAGATCTCTGTGTCCCCCTGCTTGGTTACCTGCAGCGTCCCTCCTGCTGGCACTGCCCATGCCAGGAGCGAGGATCCGACAGGATCAGACAGTTTGCAGCTGACGAAGCCTTAGGGATCAGACAAGTACCATGCAGCGGGCAAAGCCAGTCAGAACAGGAGAGACTGGCAGTGTGCAGGGACATGCTGAATGCTTGCATCCTTGGACTCAGCTGGCATGGGGACCACAGCATGGTGGGGGGATGGATCTGCTCTACGTGTGGGCCTAGCATCTCTCTCCTTCCCTTTGCAGGGCTCAAGAGGAGCCAAAGGAGCCAAGGTCAGCCTCTACTTTTGTACCATTTATTCTTTCCGGCAGATGCCGGGGGGGGGAGGGTCTTTGGAAATCACTTATTCATGGTGCCTATTTTCTGTTTCAGGGTGAGAAGGGCAGACGTGGAATTGATGGCATCGATGGCATGAAGGTAAATCTCTGCTCTGGGGCACCTTGCTTAGCGTGAGGACCATGACATTTGCCCCTCCAAAAACATTGTGGGGTCCAGGAACGAAGCAGTGTCCCACATGGCACAGTGGGGCTCCCTCCCTGCAGGGCTGTCCACCTGCCAGCCAGGGACAGGGCTGGAATGGACAGCCCTTTTGGGGCTCTGGGAATACGGATGGGGCCTTCCCATGGGCACCACTCATGGAGACTCCTGCTTTGTCTGTCTGACAGGGTGAAGCTGGATACCCTGGTTTACCTGGCTGCAAAGGCTCACCTGGATTTGACGTACGTACTGTGTGGGTGCCTCTTGCATGCAAAGGAACCAGTGCAGCAGTTCTGCCATGATGGCGCATGGAAACGGGGAGGTCCACAAGAAGGGGAGATGTGGGAGGGAGTTGCTGCACTTGGAAATAGGTCTCGAGACATGCGATGCTCATTCTAGGCATGGTACCTTGGGGGTACCCCCAGGGCAGTCTGCCTTGTCCTTGCCTGGAAGCTGTCCCCCATTGCATGGGGCTGCCTGGGAAGCTGCACACTGAGGGAGCGTTTGGCTGGAGGCTGTTCAGCACAGAGAACTCAGCACAGAAGAGCTCATTGTCTGATAGGCAAGCCCAGGATTGATGAGTTTCAGCCTGCTGTGACCAACCACCCAGAAAATGTTGGAGATTTTGGAGGGCTCTGGAAAACACTATTCTGACATTGCATTCCTCCAGTTTCTCTACTTATTTCCATGCTCCCAGGATGACACATCTGGTGGCACCAGTATCACTGCAGTCCAGCCACAGCAGCCCAACAACCACCTTTTCTGCTGTTTTCCTTTGTTTTGCAATGTTTCAGCAACATGGCTGCAGCATTGCTTGCGTGGCTCCATGGTGCAAGAGTACTGTGCCATCCCTGCTTTGCTCCTGAGTACATGTCCCTCCTGTCCGTTCCACTGGAGAGCTGCAGGCCAGGCTGCTAGGATGCTCAGTCCAGCCCTGTTTCCCGCTGATAGTGATACTGTCTTGATTTTTCAGTGATGTTGCCTTTATTTTCAACAGGGAGCTCAAGGCCCACCTGGACCAAAGGGAGATCCCGGTGCTTACGGACCCAAGGGAGGAAAGGTGAGCCACTCTGCCCAGTGGAAGGAGGGATGCTGGGACTCCTTTATTACAAGAGGGAGAGGGTGGTGATTAACCCATCGCTGGCCTCCTTGCACTGCTAGGGGGCAAGCCTATGCTAGAGGACGCTGCCCATCACCCACAGTAAGATCTGGCTGGTGTGACTCCCAGTGTGCCCAAGGTTAGCAGGTGCCCACAAGCCTGGCACAAGCATCCCTGAGATATTGGGGAGCTGCTGTGAAAAGATGACTTGCACTGAGCAGGTGGAGTGGGGGAGGGAGGGATCTGCTGGGGATGGGGACCTCCCTGGGGAGAGGCCACAGCCTAGAAAAGGGCTTGGGGTGCACTGGGGCTCCTGACAGCCTCTGTGCTGTGGGAGCCAAAGTCCACCACTGGGCACTGGATGCAGTGTTGACAGTGACTTGTGTCCTTGTGAAGGGGGAGCCTGGGGATGATGGAAAACCTGGCCGACAGGGGATTCCTGGCAGCCCGGGAGAAAAGGTGAGTGAAACACCTGTGCATGAGCATCTTCTGCCTTCTGTGAGAGGGAAAGGTCCTGCTTTTCCTGTGAGAGGGAAAGGTTCTGCTTCAGCCTTGGCTTTGAAGCAGAGCTTGCCCAATGCTCTGCAAGTGCACAAGTCTTTGCTCCCAAATCTGCTGACTTTTCTCATTTGCTGGCTTTTTCACACAGGGCGTGCCTGGAAACCGGGGTGAGCCTGGACCAGCAGGGGAGACGGGTGATGAAGTAAGTCCTCTGCCCATGCCTGTGATGCCTCCCATGAATGCTTGCCCACCATCCCCACTGCCTGACCACCCCTGTTATTTCTCTACAGGGCGCTCTGGGTGCAGATGGTCCTCCTGGAGAACGGGTAATTTAGGGCACTGATGCTGGGCACTGTGCTGGCAGGGCACGGGCAGGGGCTGGTATCCTGCAGAGGAGGAGGAGGCCTGGGAGTGAGCCCGCTCAGAGGTGGGCAATGAAGGAGGGCTTTCCTCCTGCTGGGAGCAGGTCCCAATTTTGTCTTCCCAACATCTCCTTGCAGGGCAGCAATGGAGAAAGAGGCCCCTCGGGCTCACCAGGTGACCGCGGGCCGAGAGGAGAGCCGGTAAGTGCATCCATGGGCAACTTGCAGCGTCTGCTTGCAAATGGGGTCACGCTTGGCAGCCAGGGGCTGCAAATAGGTGCCCAGTAGCTAAGTCCCCCATTCCAGCCTGTGGGCCAGCAGGCAAGCTCAGTGACTTTACCTGCCAGCCTGAGGGGGAGCTGCCATTGTCCCCCAGCAATCGCGCCTTTATGCTGGCAGCTAATCACCAGAGCCAAAACCCAGAGGAGAGTGCACCCAGCAAACCAAGAGCAGGCAGAGAGGGGTCAGCCCCTGACTCATGGTTGCAAAACCAGTTGATGGAGAACAAAGAGGCAAGGTGGAGAGCAAAGAGGCAAGGTGGCAGAGCTGAAAGAAGAAGTTGAAAGGTTGAGGAATAATAGGGAGAAAAGCAGCAAGGGTTCAAGAGCCCCTGTAGGCACCCCTGGTCAGGCTGAAGGCAAATGTGTAAATGAAAAGAGCGAGTGGAAGCAGGTTCATGGTCGTGGCACCAGACAACCTCCCACCTTACCTTCCTTGTCCTGTGAAGTACCTCTGAGGAACAGATATGAGGTTCTGCTTGAGAATGGCCCGTCGAGTGAGGAAGTAGCTAAGGAGCACCCTATAATACAGATGCCTCCTAAGCCAAAAGAGCATATACCCCACATCACCACCACTCCCTCTAAGAAAAAACGAAGGGTTATAGTTGTTGAGGACTCCTTCCTGAGGGGGACAGAGGGCCCAATATGCCGAGTGGACCCTTCTCAGAGGGAAGCCTGCTGTCTTCCTGGAGCCCGGCTGAAGGACGTCACCAGGAAACTTCCTGGTTTAGTACAGTCCTCAGATTATTATCCACTACTGACATTCCATGTAGGTGCAGAGGAGACAGCGACTCAAAGCTCAAGAGCTATAAAGAGAGACTTCAGGGAGTTGGGAGGCTTAGTAAAGGAATCTGGGGTGCAGGTGATTTTTTCATCACTCCCTCCAGTGGCAGGCAATGATGCTGGGAGGAGCAGACGGATCAAATCGGTCAATACATGGCTCCGTGGCTGGTGTCGCCACCATAACTTCGGGTACTTTGATAGTGGGTTGGCCTATATGGCACCGGGCTTGTTGACAGGAAATGGAAGATGCCTCTCCCAAAGGGGGAAGAATATCCTGGCCCAAGAGATTGCGGGGTTGATTGACAGGTCTTTAAACTAAATGTGAAGGGGGAGGTGGGTGATAACATCAGGCCTGTCCTCGAGGCTCCTGAGGCAAAAGGAATCCAGGAACCACAGATAAAACCCCACAAAGGAAGGCCACCTGAAGAGCAACACGAAGGAAATGGAGCCATTCCAGCTAGTAAGTCAGCCCCATTGGGCGCCCAGCTGAAGTGACTTTACACAAATGCACGCAGCATGGGGAACAAGCAAGAGGAGTTAGAGACGTACGCGTGCGTCTAGGGCTACGATCTTATTGGCATTACTGAGATGTGGTGGGATGGCTCTTATGACTGGAGTGTTGGAATGGAGGGTTACAGACTCTTCAGGAAGAACAGGCTGGGCAGACAGGGTGGGGGTATTGCCCTCTATGTCAATGACCAGCTGGAGTGTGTGGAGCTCCACCCGGGGAGGGATGAAGACCCGACAGAGAGCTTATGGGTCAAGATTAAAGGGAGCACAGGGGCAGATGATGTTACAGTAGGGGTCTGCTACAGACCACCAGATCAGAGTGACAGGGAGGATGAGGCCCTCTATAGGCAGATAGAAGCAGCATCGCGCTCGCACACCGTGGTCCTCATGGGGGACTTCAACCACCCCGATACCTGTTGGAAGAACAACACAGCAGGGTACGTGAAATCCAGGAAGTTCTTGGAATGCGTTGATGATAACTTTCTTCTTCAAATGATTGAGGAGCCAAAAAGGAGAGGAGCCGTGCTGGACCTTGTCCTTACCAACAAGGAGGGGCTGGTGGGGAATGTCAAGTTCAAGGATAGCCTTGGCTGCAGCGATCACGAAATTGTAGAATTCAAGATTCATAGGGCAGTGAGGAGGGTGTGCAGCAAGCTCGCTACCCTGAACTTCAGAAGAGCAGACTTTGGTCTCCTGAGAGATCTGATTGGCAGGGTTGGGAGAAAGAAATGGAGGGGAGAGGGGCCCAGGAAAGCTGGTTAGTGTTCAAGGATCGCCTCCTCCAAGCTCAGGAGAGATGCATCCCAAAAAAGAAGAAGTCAGGCAAAATAGCCAGCAGGCCTGCATGGATGAACAAGGAGCTGCTGGACAAGCTCAGGACCACAAAGGAGGCCTATAGGGGGTGGAAGCAGGGACGGGTAGACTGGGCAGAATATAGAGAAACTGTCCAAGCGGCCAGGAACCAGATCAGGCAAGCGAAAGCCCAGGCAGAACTAAATCTAGCCAGGGACATCAAAGACAATAAGAAAAACTTCTATAGATACATCAGGGATAAAGGCAAGACTAGGGAAGTTGTGGGCCCTCTCCGGAAGGAAACGGGAGACCTGGCCTCCCAGGATATGGACAAGGCTGAGCTACTGAACAACTTTTTTGCCTCAGTCTTCACTGGCAAGGGGTCTAACCACACTGCCCAAGTCACGGAAGGCAAGAACAGGGGCTCTGCAAATGAAGAACTGCCCACAGTACGAGAAGATCAGGTTCAAGACCACCTAAGGAACCTGGAGGTGCATAAGTCCATGGGATCTGACGAAATCCATCCATGGGTCCTGAGGGAGCTGGCGGACAAAGTTGCTAAGCTGCTTTCCATCATATTTGAGAAATCGTGGCAATCTGGTGAAGTTCCTGCTGCCTGGAAAAAGGGGAACATAACCCCAATATTCAAAAAAGGAAAAGAAGAAGACCCAGGGAACTACAGGCCAGTCATCCTCACCTCTGTGCCTGGCAAGATCATGGAGCAGATCCTCCTGGAATCTCTGCTAAGGCATATGGAAAATAAGGAGGTGATTGGTGGCAGCCAACATGGCTTCACCAAGGACAAATCGTGCCTGATAAATTTGGTGGCCTTTTATGATACTGCCACAGACTTGGTGGACAAGGGCAGAGCAACAGACCTCATCTACCTGGACTTATGCAAAGCGTTTGACAGTGTCCCGCATGACATCCTGGTCTCAAAATTGGAAAGTCATGGATTCGATGGAGGGACCACTCAGTGGATCAGGAACTGGCTGAATGGCCGCACTCAAAGGGTTGTGGTCAACACCTCAATGTCCAAGTGGCAGCCAGTGTCGAGTGGTGTCCCTCAGGGGTCGGTACTGGGACCAGTGCTATTTATCTTTGTCGGAGACATGGACAGTGGGATAGAGTGCACCCTCAGCAAGTTTGCCCACGACACCAAGCTCGGTGGCGCGATTGACACGCTAGAGGGAAGGGATGCCATCCAGAGGGACCTGGACAGGCTTGAGAGGTGGGCTCATGCAAATTGCATGAAGTTCAACCAAGCCAAGTGCAGGGTTCTGCCCCTGGCACGTGGCAATCCCAGGCACAAATACAGGTTGGGTGAAGAATGGCTGGAGAACAGCCCTGAGAAGAAGGACTTGGGGGTGTTGGTGGATGAGAAGCTCAACATGAGCCGGTAATGTGCGCTGGCAGCTCAGAAAGCCAACCGCATCCTGGGCTGCATCAAGTGTGGCCAGCAGGTTGAGGGAGGTGATTCTACCCCTCTACTCTGCGCTTGTGAGACCCCACCTGGAGTACTGTGTCCAGCTCTGGAGTCCTCAACACAGGAAGGACATGGACCTGTTGGAATGGGTCCAGTGGAGGGCCATGAGAATGATCAAAGGGATGGAGCACCTCCCCTGTGAAGACAGACTGAGAGAGCTGGGGTTGTTCAGCCTGGAGAAGAGAAGGCTCCGGGGAGACCTTACAGCAGCCTTCCAATGTCTGAAGGGAGCCTACAGGAGAGCTGGGGAGGGACTCTTTGTCAGGAGATGTAGTGACAGGACAAGGGGTAATGGTTTCAAATTGGAAGAGGGGAGATTTAGATTAGATATTAGGAGGAAATTCTTTCCTGTGAGGGTGGTGAGACACTGGAACAGATTGCCCAGGGAAGTTGTGGATCCCTGGAGGTATTCAAGGCCAGGCTGGATGGGGCTTTGAGCAACCTGGTCTAGTGGGAGGTGCCCCCCATGGCAGGGGTGTTGGAACTCGATGATCTTTAAGGTCCCTTCCAACTCTAACCATTCTGTGATTCTATGATTCTATGATTCAGGGAAGTGTCCTCCTCCAGATGCTGGGGGGCTGCACGGTGTACCAGTGACGTGGGAAGGAGGGCACAGGGGCCATTAGCAGCAGGGTAGTGTGTGGGGGTGTGGATGGAAGGGAGAACACCCTTCCCAGCAGCAGCATCCCGGCGGGTGGCCAGCTGTGTCCTGGCACTGATGGGCAGTCGCCGCTGCACTGCTCTTCCCCTGTCCCTGCCTCAGGGACAGCCAGTACCCACCACCAGCTTGGACAGGAGGGGCAGAAGTCCACTCTGGGGAGGGGCAGCTATGGCAGGGGTCTGCTGGCAGCGTCCCCCTTTCCTGTTTGCTGTTCAGGGAGCGGCAACCCTACCACATATGGTGTGCAGGGCAGATATATGCAGGAGATATGTGCACGCCAGCGTCCCGGAGTTAAATTGTTCAGCAGACTATGGGCTGCTTCCTTCCAAGTTTCAGTCCAAGCACGAGGCTGCATAACCTCGCCAGAAATGTCTCCGTCAGTGCTCAGGGCCCTTTGGAAGTTGTGTTTTATATTTACTGTTTGGCTTAGGCATCTGGAAGCTTCGAGCTTGCAAACAACAGCTTTAGGTTGCCAGGCTTTCGACCGCTTTCTTCAAAATTTTAAGTCAGGTGTGTGTCTGTCCCGGGAATTTTCTGAATGCCTCCCTTCCCTGCAGGCTGGGAGCTGCCTGGCCCCACATCCCAGGGCTGCAGGCAGAGCAGCACCTTGTGTAAAGATGCTCATCTTGCAGCACACGGTGCTGGCTGATCTTGGGGGTGGCTTGGCTGTAAGGTGCTTAACTGTCATTCATCAGTTAAGCTATGTGCTTAACTGTCATTCAGCCCTGCAAGGGGTAGCAGCCCAATTTTCATGTGGAAAAGCTTTCCTCTGAATTGCCAGGAACTTGCAGCAAGCCCTTAGGCTGCAGGGATGGGCTGTAGGGTCATGCCTCCTGGGTCTCCTGTTGCTTCTCCAGCTTGCTTGCTCCTGGCCACGGGTCTAGATGGGGAGGGTGACCTGGAGCCAGCCTGGGTCTGGCAGACAGGCTGCCCTGCTGGGACACAGCTCTGCTGGACTGGTGGAAGGCTGACCCTGTCCACACTGGTTAAGTGAAAGTGGAACTAAGCTGAGTCCAGCTCTCAGTCATTTCATCCTGTTGCAGTTGTTGGTGTGCAAAAACACCCAGACACAGGTTTTCCGGGCTCTCCTGTGCTTTCAGTTCTCTGCAAACAGCCCTAACCCGTCTCAGGGTGCTGAGTGTTAGCAAAGGAGAGGGGAGAGCATCGATGTTCATTCCCTTGGAAATCCCCTTAGCGCCACAGGGATGGGAGGCTGGAGGAAGAGGGCATGAAGGAAGGGAGGCTGCAAGCCTGGAGTCTCTGCCCGTGCATGGAGAGAGAATTCCTCTTCAAGCAGACTGCCCAGGTCAGGAGCTGCTCTAGAAAAGCAGAGTTGCAACTCTGCATGGTTGCAGAGTGTGGCGGGGAAGAGCCTGATTTTGGGGCCAGGGCCAGGGCCAGGTCTGTGTATCTGCAGAAGCATTGCAAGATGGATCTCTCCAGGCATTTGCTTTTCTGGCACAAAATGGGCTGAAACATGTCACCCAGAGGCAGGCACTCCCATCCTTCAGAAGGTCTTCCTCTTGGTTTTAAGGTGGCCATGCTAGACTGTCTCTCTCTCCCCATATTTCTGACAGTTTCCTGCTCAACTCCTGAATCTGCCTCAAAAACCTCCCTGTTTGGATCACCACGTTCCTATACAGCGTGTGCTATTGGTGCTGCACATCTACTCCCCATTGCACGCAGGGTCCTTTGCACCCTATGCCAGTCCCTCTTAGGGTTTCTCACACCCTCTGTGTGCATTTTCAGGGAGAGCCTGGACCACCTGGTGACCAAGGGCGGGAAGGACCCCTCGGACCACCTGGCGACCAGGTAAGAGTTTGATTTAACTTTCTGGATCCTACGTGGAAGTGGCTGGAGCAGTGGGAACAGTGGGGTAGAGGGCTTAACTGATGCTACAGCATTTTGGGACAAGTTCTCAGCAACTTCCAGACTGGGTAGCAAAGCTGGTGAGGAGGGGCAGGGATTTCTAGGAGAACGCAGAATATCAACAAGGCTAAAAAATGGAGACTTGGCTGCTGGGTTGGAGACAGAGCAACCTCCATGCTATTTCCCAATCCCATGGAAACAGATGTCAACACAGACAGATTTGGCAACTGGCAAATGTGAGCTGCAGCAATGCACAAAATGTTCAGGCCTGGGGCCAGACACTGGCCCCAGACTGGTCACCTCAGTCAAGGGAGTCAGTGAGACGTTGTGCCAGTGAGGATAGCCTGATGGGGCCACAGCGGTG